>NC_021366.1:0-647500 GCF_000342415.1 Theileria equi strain WA | reverse complement strand
CGTTCTCATTACAATAGAATGCGGATATGGTAACTGGAGCAGAGATGGGAAAGTCTAGCCCAGGACCAGTTATATTCTTCCTGTCGTTATTATTACTACTACTACCAACATAGTACTTAATGCCTGCCAGTTTCATGTTAGACTCAATGGAGTGTTTATAAGCTGTAAGCTTGCTTGAGGGGTGATCCTTTACCATACAGGAAATTTGTACAGGAGTAACAGTAACCTTCTTTACACTAGTGTCATGATAACGGCAACAGTACTTAGTTCCACTAGAATGAGTCTCAGAATTCTCAAAAGACAAATTCAAGGTAACTGCACTGTCACGTACGCACCTAACATCATCAAGCGCAGTTGTAAGTTTCTCAGTAGGTTCATCTCCTGGACCATAGAACTTAGAATGGTTATCAACAGATCCCCAGTCAGTACCATCGGAATTTTGGTTGTAAAACCACTTTGAATCTCCATCCTGCTTCATAAACTGGAGCATTAGTGGAGGACCACTACTTACATTATTTTGTATGAACAATCTAATCTTTGATATTTCGTCATTTTTAGGATCAATACCTCTTGTATCTTGTCCTCCAAATGTAACCCTGGAGATCTTGGTGTCACTACCATTAACTTCGTATTCTTGTATGGTGTAGCCACCTCCTGGATGAGGTTGTGGAGGCGAAGTAGATTCTGTGATACTTCTTGTTTTCTTTAGACATGCCGATCTTCCAGTAGCATGATTTTTTGTAAGTTCTTTTATGTCAAAGGGAATAGCATGGTTTCTGCCACAGTACCTGTCATCCAGTCTTTCCTGTAGCGAATGATTGCCTGGATTATACTTCCAAGTACTTGTATCGTTTTGTGCCTCACATTCATCTTGTTCATATTTGTAGTAGTATTGTTTTCCACCACTACTAGTCTCTACTTCAAGGAGTAGTGGTCTTTTAAAATCATCATCTCCGTCCCAGTAATATACAGCAACGGTCTTAACACTAGGGATATCATTTTTTAGTTGCTCATCATCACCTAGACTCTGGAGTAACTTGAATGGTTTATCACTCTTATGGACAAGGGCAACAAAGCCATTGGCATTAGTAATACCCGTCACTTTGCTAACTTTTATGCCATCAGGCTTAGGTGAGCAACTACATTGTGAATCACCCTCTCCACATTTTTTGCTTATATCTAGCTTTAACTTGAGTGTATTCCTCCCACTCATCCTCCATGTTCACCTGGTGATCCATGCAAAACTATAAGATCCATGAGTAGTCTCCTAGCTACTTCTCATCCTCCCTCACAACCAGCTCACTGTTCGGCCATATTGAGTGCTCCATCATTATATCCATAGTACCAAGACTCGAAAACTCGACAACCAGCTTCACTCATTGGCGTACTCAACGCTGACTATAGACATAGCAGCAATAGCACTACCGAGAAGACTCTATAGACAAGTGCATTAACTCACTTGTCAGACATAGACATGCACAAATGAGAGATAATCCTGGACCTCTCCTGTGCATCATCCACCTTTACACCAAAGTCTGTCTAGGGAAGTAGACACATGGCGTCCTTCCACCAAAATATTGCTTGGAACTGCTCAACCACAGTCATTGACCGTGGAATCCAAAGGCTAGTAACTGTGGAAAAGGAAGAAGAATGAGGTCACTGGCGAGTCTCTTCCTCCACACATTCAACTCTTCCTTGGCGGCAACTCGCCAATCGTAAGCTCAGTTCCACCAAGGATGCAATGGTGGATATACATGGACATTGTCCATTTCCCTGGAAATTAGCGAGTTACGACGGCGCTTCCTTTGGTCGTACGAATTGCCATCGTCTCTATCCAGGGGAATTGAGAGTACCTCCAGGGCCCATAGGGTAGAGGAAAGTTTTGTACATCCCTAAATGTCACATTTTCCCCGCGTATTTTCTCTGGTCACGCGTACACCTTCCGGTGTAGCCCAGCCATCCACCCCATGGAATCTCTGAATCCCGTTTGGCCTCCCGGGCCCTTATTTTCCGTTTTCCTTTTAATTTCTCAAGTTTAATCGTCTGTCCTCTGGCTGATAAGCTCATCCACACACCCTATTAATGCCAATTATCGCAAACTAGTCGTTATAGTCCGCCATTTACGAATCCGTTGGACAATGGCCGGAAAAAATACTCGTATGCAGCAGTGGCTGCAGTATACCGTCAGAGTGACTGTAAAAGATGGCAGAAAATTCGTAGGAACGCTCATAGCATTCGATAAGCACATGAATCTCGTACTTGCAGACTGCGAGGAGTTTCGCATGACCAAAGGCAAAGAAGGAAAGGTTAGTTGCCTCCATTTCACCCTCACAGTGCGCCACGTAGGAAATAAAGAGGACTTTGGGCTTCATTCTCCTGAGAGGAGAGAACATTGTCTCATTCACAGCCAAGGCGCCTCCGGCCGCCTCTCTAATGCCTTTTGGAGCTGCCGGACCAGGCAAGGCAATCCCAGCGGGAAGAGGAACTCCCATAATGCCCGGTATGACTCAACAGGGCATGCCACACATGCAACCAAACGCTGCCGCTCTCCAGGCACCAATGAGAGGACTTATTGGAGCTGCTCCCCTTCAATTGGCGCCTCAAGGAGTTGCTGGAACTATGCCTCCAAGACCTACGTAGGATATCTACTCTGTTGAGAAAATATAGTAAACGTTTTAATGTACATGTGGTTATAGTTTTGCAACTGCAGGGTTCATTCTTCAAATACAGCGTCGTATACCTCGTCAAATGAATCCACAAAGACAAAGGAAAGTTTGTCCTTGATGCTAGAGTCTAGTTCATCAACATCCGCCATGTTCCCCTTGGGAAGCACAACGGTTCGTACGTCCTCCCTAATGGCGGCAATGAGCTTTTCCTTGATTCCTCCTACTCTGAGAACCTTGCCGGAAATTGTAAGTTCGCCAGTCATGGCAATGGAAGGCTTCAGCCGCTTTTTAGCAGCCAAGGAAATGAGGGCCGAGGCCATTGTTATGCCTGCGCTTGGGCCGTCCTTTGGTGTAGCACCCTCCGGTACGTGAACGTGGATATGCGCCTCATCCAAGAAGATATTGTTTGGCTGGAACCTCCTTATAAATGTCTTGCAGTATGTTAGAGCGATTTGCGAACTCTCTGTCATTACCGTGCCCAAGTGACCCGTAACCTTTAGTGTACCATGTGGATTTCCAAAGTTGCTTGCGTCGTCTGGTTTATCATCTGTAGTTGCAAGTACCGCTGATCTATCCGGTTCAATGATCTTTCCAAGCTTGTTGAGTATTTGACCGTGGGCCTCGACATAGAGGGTGGCTCCACCCGCATTCGTCCATGCCAAACCCAGTACAACACCGTATGGCAGAGGATAGGGATGCATTGTCTCCTTGGTAAATATCGGGACTCCGAGATATGACTGAACCTTGTCATCTGTAACTACAATCTTTTCTGAAATTGAACTCAGTATTTCCTTTCCAGTTGGGAAAGCGGTGGGCACTGCATCAGAATCTGCTGATTCACCGTCAGTGGTCTCTGTAGAAGTTGTTGTTTCTACCACATTCTCCTTATCAGACTTTTTCCAAACAATATCTAGAGCCACTTTCCTGTGGATCTTCTCAATGCACTTTAAGAGATTGCGTACACCAGCCTCGCGAGAGTATTGCCTAATAATGCAATCAACAGCAGAGTCTTCAATATTAATTACATCAGAAGTAAGCCCCGTATTCTTTTGAGCTTGTGGGATTAAAAAGTTTTTAGAAATTGCGTGCTTCTCTTCAGGCAGGTAACCTGGAATTGTAATTAACTCCATCCTATCCAAAAGAGGAATAGGTATGGTATCAGTGGTATTCGCTGTGCAGATAAAGAGCACCTTTGATAAATCAACAGGTATATCCAGATAGTGGTCGCGGAAATTTGCATTTTGGGATGGATCTAGAGCCTCAAGAAGGGCTGATGCAGGGTCTCCTCTTGTGTCTCTTCCCAACTTGTCGATTTCATCCAATACAATCAATGGATTCATTGTGCCGGTATACTTTAAGGCCTGAACGAACTTTCCTGGAAGAGCACCAACATATGTGCGTCTGTGTCCCTTGATCTCTGCTACATCAAACAAACCACCAAGTGATAATCTATATAACTTCCTATTGAGGGACTCCGCCATTGCAATAGCAATTGATGTTTTACCAACACCTGGTGGCCCAGTCAGACAGATTATTTTTCCACTTGTATGCCCATTTAGTATGGATGTGGCCATAAACTCCAAAAGTCTAGTCTTGACGTCCTTTAAACCAAAGTGGTGGGAGTCCAAAACTTGCTTTGCCTTGTGAATATCCCGCGATTCCTCTGTGCTTTTTCCCCAGGGAAGACCAACTAGCCACTCCAAATATGAGCGCCATACACCAAACTCAGCGCTTGAGGATTCAAGATGTTTAAGCCTGGAAATTCCACTATTAAAGGATGTTTTTGCTTCATCAGACATGTGACTTGAAACCTGTAAAAACTCCTTCTCAAAAGATTCAATGACTGTGCTCTTATCATCATTATCAAGACCTAGTTCCTTCTTGATCATCTTCATCTGCTCCGTTAAAATGTACTTTCGCTGGTCCTTTGAGAGTTTCTCCTCTAGCTGTGCATTCACGTCATTTTGGACCTTGGCAAACTCCAAATCATTCTTGGCAATTTCCAACACCATTGTAAGACGCCTATCAATGTTTAATTCTGCAAGAATATTCTGCAGCTGGTCCCTCTTGGCCAATGATATTCCAGCGATTAAATCAGCCAATCTAGTGGGATGGTCCAAATTATAGAAACGAATGATTTGGTCGAAATGTTCCTTGTAGAAATGCGATGTTTTAATCAGTTCCTTTACTGTAGATATGATTTCGAGATGTAAAGCTTTTGTCACGCTGGAATCTTCATAGTGTTTTGGTGCATCCTCAATATATTCAACAGCAACTCTATATAGAGGATATGAATCTGATGGATCGGAATATATCCCAGTCATTTTAATCCTCTTGTGTGGCATTAGAATTACTTGACCACCCTGAAAACTCAAATTTGGCGTGATTGTGATAATCTGCAACAAAGTTCCATACAAGTGCATATCTTCGTGGGACTTTACCGAACCAGCATCTTCCCTCAGCATAGGCAATGACTGTATGTTAACCTCTGTCGTTTTTTCCTTCTTTGTCAAAAAGCCTCCAACATAGTCATGCCCGGAACTCTGTTTTACATTGGAGAGACATTGCAGAACCGCCTGATCCTGAATCTGCAAAACCTGATAAAAACCTGGGAATGCAGGCTTCCTAAACAGACCAAGGGCTGGAAGTGCGTGGACCCGCTTTGATGATGAAAAATGTATGATTGGTAGAGTAAACTGTGTAGTCACACTGGTTGGTGGAGAGTCGTCGGTGGAGACTTCCGAGTCTTCTTGATCATTTTCAGGCTTTTCTGAAGCTAAATTTTCAGTTCCTTTTGGATCATCACCCTGTGAATCCACCAAAGGTTCTGGTTGACCATCTGATGATAAAGCTGAAGCTTCATTGGCGGTTTCTTTTGACTTTCTCTCGGTCAGAGCGATTGGTTTCTTCCGAATCTTACCATTCTGAGCCTTGCGGCCAAATGTTTGCTTACCACCGCCTAGTATTTCAAGGATTATGTTTGCTGAGGGGTGGAGTGAGGTCTCCACGTCCTCTTCTTCTTTGGGTTCATGGGCTTTTCCCTCCTCTGTCACTTCAAAATCACAATTTTCACCTTCATTTTGGTTTCTTTCTGCATCCTTGTCCTCAGTTTGTGCCTTGGAAACCTCTTTTGGCTTCTTCTTTGTAGAAAAACTCCTTATACCACGGAAAACGACTCTTTCTTGTACACCTTGGCTAATTTCGACATTATTTTTACTGCAAAATGTCGATTTAGAGCCAATCAACGAGATTAATACGGGAGAATCTGTGGGTTGGCAAAACTGGACTTGCGATGTAGAAAATAAAGGCCTAGAGCGCAGAAATGCGCCCTCAATGGCTGATTTTATAAACTTCATTATGTAAATGACTACAGTACAGGAAAAATTAAAGTGAAACTGGGCCAAGGGGCAAAAGGCGGAGCGTATGGTGTGATTCCACACCTGCCAGCCAAGTTCCTCTACACCAACAAATTAAGCTAAAACGAATGTCTAACGATAAAGTGTTAATGAGCGGAGTTCAGCGCCGCGATATTATTCATTCTCTGCATCGCTTGCAGAGACGAGGATGGATGCCTCTTTTGGTATTTTGACAATTAGAGCTTCTCCAGTGCCTTGATGGTATTCTCGATCTCATAACATTGGTTCTCCAAGTCAAAAAGGCTGGCTTGGTGGAATGAGAGGACCTTGGCAACCGTGTAGAGTGGATCTGGTTGACACGCAATGGCAGCATCTTCCGCAATCTTTGTGGTATGTGAAAGCTGCTCATGGAGTTCCTGGAGATGCTTTGAGATTCTCTCTATGGTAGTATATCCAGAACTATGGGAGGTGAGGTTTTTGAGCCTGTCCTTTAGCGATGCCTCGATGCTATCCAAAGTCTCCATGGCGGTGTTCTGCTCCTCCTCCATGAATTTTATGGATGCTTCCATTTTTTCGTGCTTTTCCAATAGCTGTTTATGTGTATTTACCAGCGTATTGATGTTGTTACACTGTAAAATGAGCCTCTTGTCAATCTCTGAGATCTTTTCAGAAAAGGCTTTAAAGGACTCGACCTTTTTGGAGAGCCTAGTCTCCCAATTATCGAGCAGTTCCTTTACCGTATGCTGCTCTACTATAGTAAAATCAATGTCTGTCTTTGGTGTCTTTTCAGTGCTAGTTGAACTACCAAAGAGAGTGGAGCTGCCAGAGTCCTTGGCATTTGTCTGACTAGATGTTCCAAGGGAAGTTGTCGTTGTTGCCCCAAATATAGATGTTTTATCCGATGTTGTTGTTTCAGCAGGTTTACTTTCTGTAGTCTTGCTTGTATCTGTGGTTCCCCCAAACAGGCTTGTAGATTTATTTGCGTCCGTAGATGTATTCGTACCAAATAAGTTGCTAGGCTTGTTCGCATCTGTAGTCGTTGTTCCAAACAGGTTTGAAGATTTTCCGGCATCCGTGGATCCTCCAAATAGACTAGTAGTTTTTGTAGCATCTGTTGATGTGCTTGTGGTACCAAATAGGTTCGTGGATTTACTAGTATCAGTCGATCCACCAAACAAACTTGTACTCTTTGTGGTATCCGTAGACCCGCCAAATAAGTTTGTGCTTTTGCTAGTGTCCGTGCTTGTCGTAGCACTAGCCCCTCCAAAAAGGCTAGTTGAACTTGTAGAAGTAGCAGTAGTGCTCCCAAAGAGGTTGCTAGATTTACTGGCATCGGTAGTACTCCCAAACAAGTTAGACTTGCTAGTGTCTGTAGAACCCCCAAACAGATTAGTGGAGCTACTCCCAGCGCTCGTTGTGGTACCAAATAAGTTGCTAGGCTTTCCTGCATCAGTAGAAGTAGAGGTCAAACCGCCAAAAAGGTTGGTGGATGTGTTTCCAGTACTTGTACTGGTGGAACTTCCAAAGAGACTTCCAGACGGTTTGTTGGCATCAGTGGACCCTCCAAACAAGTTTGTCGTCTTTGTAGTATCAGTACTACCGAATAGACCGGTGGAAGGCTTGTCAGTGCTCAATCCTCCAAAGAGGTTGGTAGAGGTGCCTCCGGTCGTCGTGCTAGTGGAGCTTCCAAACAGTCCACCCGAAGTCTTTGTCGCATCTGTGCTGCCAAATAGGTTAGTAGATGTCTTGTTAGCGTCTGATCCTCCGAATAAGTTGGAGCTGTTATTCGAATTTGAGAACATTTTCCTTAAAGCTGTAAATTGGCGCGATAGAGCCACAACGGCACACAACTCCAAGTCCTATATACAAATAAATACACAAAATTGGCCATGGATTGTGTAACGGACTTGCTGGTCTCAAATTGGCCCAAAATATCCACTAGAAATGTGTCCCCATTGCTAACAAGGCGCCCAAACTTTTTATCTACGGCCCTCATATTCCATTAAACGCCACTTTTTTACTCCCTGAGTGGAATTCCTCAGATTCGCTCGTTTGTAGTATCCAAGGGGATGGTTTAGGCCCATTTGTTCTCTCTTTCTACGCTGACGTTTTGGTACCAAAACCCAAATGGATTCTCACGCTCAAGATAGCAATAGGATCGACTTGGATCCAGAATTCAAGAACTCCAAGTGCCTGAACCTCTGCGAATTGCACCTCATTCTAGGAGATCAGCTCAGGCTCCACCAAAATCGAAATGATAACGCCCTGCAGTAAGTTTGACGGATGCTGTACGAAATTCCATAGGCTCATCAAGGCATCGCACGAGTACGCCAGCAGATTCGCGATTCTCAAGTACCGTAACGCCATCGTCGATGTCAGAACGTAAGTTGGCTCCTCGACAATACAGCAACTACAGAACCATTGAACGTGACGGATGCTTGCACGAATTTGAAATGGCAAGCATAGTAAATTTGCTGCCAAAATCGGTGGATGAAGCAAAGTCGCTCATTCCCTCGCTATGTAGAATACCAGACGATCGCATAAATAGCATTCTAGAACTACTGGAAAGCTACAGACTACAAACATAAACGCGGAAAATCACTCTGCAAACATTTAAATTAGTGGCTATGCAAAGTTATTATCCTTGGTGGCAGATCGGAGGGAATGGCTGAATTGCGCTAAATACAATTGTCAATCGCTCCCATGATATGTAACCCTTCATATAACTTCGTTTTATCATGTTTGCGCAAATGCAGAGCATCTGTAAACGTGCAGTTGATGTAACTAAACAAACCTCATTGTCTGACATTTGTGGCATTGTAGTCCGAATTGCACATGTTAAGACACCAATTGGAAGCATATTGTTCTTCTCGGTGGGCTCATGTGTATTCCACCATTTTTTCCTAAAACATTTGTGCCTTGGCCATCAAACTTACACATTCTTGATAAATGTTCTGTAGGCGATATATTTCAGCTGCTCCACACAGAGGATTGTGCCTTCTCTAATAAATGTATCAGCATAAGTGTCTATGGTATCCGAGAATTTTTTAACGTTCCCAGAGGTTATGGCGTGCACAAGGTCGTAGTAATGGTCAAGCCTATGCATGCATGGTTTACACACAATCACGTACCCATATTTCCTCAATAGCCCGAGTGGAGGTAGCTTCCCCAAACCTATTCTAACCACAATTAGACATTCCAGAATGTGCCTAGATTTTTCAATAGTGCGTGTGCAAGACAAACCTTCGCATGTCAATGTTGTCCTTCAAACAATTTGAAAAGGCCCATGAAAGGTGTTCTTCAGATTCAAAATACTCCTCCTTTTGCATGTGAAGTTTTCCAAGATAGTAACAATAGTTTATTAGCGGTCCTCTTAACGCTCTTGCGTAATTTATGGTCCTATAAACAACATTACACTCTACAAGAACCTACGTTGACTCGATGGCCTTTAGAAATCCAGCAGCCATTTGCATGTTTCCAAGCTGCATACACCCCTTTATAGACTGTCCGAGGAGGACAATATATGCAGAGTGACGCGTTTCATCTCCCCTAACTCTTCCCATCTTACTGCGTACATTGCTGAGGACTTGTTTCATGTACTTGTCCTTATCCTCGTCTCCATCCAGGTCCTGAGCAGTTGGATTCATACTTCCTACTTTATCAGCAATTGTTCCAATCTTTGTAATAATGTTACAAATTGTGTACATGGGAGGCACAAGCCAGTGGTGTTCCACAACAGACTCGCTAAGATAAATGTCCATCCATTGACTACACGTTTGTGAAACATTGACATACAAGCTCACTCTAGCAGTTTGAACGCCTTCTTTATAACATCTTCCCATGAAAAAGTGTCCCCTGCGATAATTACCCTCAATTTGAGATAGTCGGTAAAAAACTGGCTGATGCCAGGAACGATACGTTTGTCATACTTGGCAAAGTAGGATTGTATAAACTGAGAAAATGATCTCTGCAGTATCATTGTTTATCTTTATTTATTCGTTTATGCACGTTATTGATCTGTTTCAAGTATTTGGCATCTACAGGAGACGACCGGAAGAACCTTTGTAGGCGTATACAGGTCACCATTCCGAGCCCTCAACGTGATAGAAAGCATTAAACATCATATAAAAGCGCAAAACGACTTACCTCGTCAATAGAATAGAGTTTGTCCAGAGCCAACTTGTCAGACTTTGAGCGGAGTAGCAGCGCTAAATGTGCGCCATTAGCAGTTTCTAGAGCTCTTGCTACATTATTTGCCCATTGAGCGAGTTGATTCCCATCATAATTAAACATGGCGGCAACTAAAACCGCAAACTATACGGCGACTGGTGAAGGTGAGAGAATAGGACGGAATTTGTCAACTTTTTGAGACATTTGACAAGATTAAAATAAGATTAAAAGTAAATGACTAAAAATTCCCACGAAAAGGCCTGATTTACGATATTGTAAGGTGTGCCAAGGCGTCACTAAATGTTTCTCACAAAAGGGCAAAAACGGCCACTTTATCGCATGAATTTCACACCAGGACTAGATGTTGTAATGTAAAGCTTGAAAATGGCGGAAGAAGCACCAAATTCTCCGCATAAACAGACAAAAGGGCTCCCTTTTTACTCACAGGTAAACTCACTCTCATTTACGCTTACGTATTGCCATTTCAGCTGTTGTATTCACATATAAGAGCAAGGATAGACAGGGAATCCTGCGTGTTGGAGCCTGAAAAGACGATTCTGGTAAGGTCGCTTAATCCGCTACTCACCGCCAGCGACATTGAATGTCTATGCTCCAAGGACGGCTACATTCGCTGCTTCAGCTACTCTGAAATACATCCCAACGCTTCATCCCAGGAGGTTAGTTGGTTCCACTAGCGCATATTGCTCTACAGAGGCACAAACACTCGTACTATTTGGCCTATGACAAACCGGTTGAGGCTGACAAAGTGTTTGAGAAATACTCTGGTGAAGCTCCTACAGATGGAATTCTCAATATAGACTGTTACGGAGAATGCAATGACCTCTACGGTAAGTTTAAATGAGTCGTTTATACCAAAACAGAGTCAATGCAAGAGTACCGATCGCATTACAAAAGCAAAGATATCCTCCAGAAATACGCAGACGAGTACATGCTAAACTACGATCTTAAAATGGAGCTCAACAAAAGGCTCAGAGAACAAAGTATTACAGATGAGGAAGGCTTCACTACTGTGGTTTCTGGTCCTAGACCTGAAAGAGTATTGGCGTCCCAGAAAAAGAAAAAGAGCAAGGACGCCTCCGATATTTACAAGTTAAAACTTGGCAGCTCTCAGTGAGATTGCCGTACGATCTATTTAACCAAAAAGTCCTTGGCTTCGTTGACTTTTGATGCCAAATACGTCGAACCTGGAGGCGTATAGAGGTGGATGTGGGCGACTTACCTCCATTATCTGGATGGTTTCTCATCATGAGTTGCTTGTACGACTCTCGAATCTTGTCCTTGGAGGATGTACTCCTGAGAATAACTTGTAAGATAGCTCTAGATACTTACGATATGTTTAAAATGCTATATGCCTCGTTTAGTGTCATTTTCTGCTCAAATCCCTGTAGATTCTGCCTGCTCAGTTTGAAAGGACCGCCATTTTGGCCCGGAAGCATGGAAGCGTTCTGCTTTAGGAGGTTTGGGAACTTTTTGTTGACGTATCTAAACGCCAAGAGCCCCCCGCCAATTGCGGCGGCTATCAGAGGCCAAGTCATTATTTATGAGTCTAAATTCGTGGAAAATTCCCACTGCTGTTCATCGGCCCCGAAATGATTCTAGTGCTGACGAGTCCGCGCACCAAACACCATTTCGTACGGCCATTCTTTAACTTTATAGAGGGGCCAAAGGTCCAAAAATAGTAGCGGAATTTCGGACACATTGGCTAGGCATCCAGCGCCCAGAGTAAACTGGCCATTCAATGCGGGTATTGAAGCGTTTAAAGACCCATGATGGCGGTATTCAGCTCAAGCTTGTCGTAGAAAGCCATGACGATCTCTGGTGCCTCTACAATATCTGCTTCAAGGGAGATGTGATTGAGGCGTTCACCTCAAGGTTAGTCAAATCGCAAGAGATACGCATATACACAGGAAGATCAAGAGTGAAGGCGCTGGTTCCATCTGTGTGAAGCAGGAGATTAAGAAATTTACCATCAAACTCGCCATTGAGGTATGTTAAAGCCCCGTCTTTGACAATCATTCAGTCCGTTGAATACACGTCTTCCTACGATGATTTACACATTTCCGGCAAGAACGCGTCGGAAAATCCTTACATCAAGGTTTGTATGCTCTGATAGCGAGGCTATTCATTGCACAGATCGGTCAATACCATACAGTCGATGTGAACATTGGATCAACAGTTGTGCTTTACAAGGACGAATGGAATGGGTTTTGCGAGGGAAAACTCTCTGACGTTTCCAACTCAACAAAACAAGCGGAACTTGCGTTTTTGGTAGCTGTTTATTCTGAGAAATCACTCCTTACAGGTCATTGATAATGGCGTTGCAACGTTCTTTTTGCTCACACAGTATACCACGAAGCAGGTTTTCAAAATTTACCACAATATACCGATACGGAAAAGTTCAAATTTGCGTGTTACAAATAACCAAAAGGTGAATATCCCCTCCAAGCGCTCATTGGCTGTAGGCATCAGAGACGTTTTACAAGTTGATTCTAGAAAAGTTGGCACAATGCCTGGACTTTACCGTCTTGAAATCAGTCGTGGTAACTGGACCAGGAATGATAAAGGTTTGCTCTTTACTATCCAGCCATAAATGCACAGGAATCCTTTCTCGATTACACTCGGTCAAATGCTCTGAATTTGTAGGTCCTTGTAATGGAAAATAAACGCTTAGGAACTATACCGAAATACACAAGAATATAAACAAGTTTGTGCTTTGCAATTCCTCGTTTGCAGACAGGTGAATTTCCATTTATACAATAATGGATATACAGAAATGCAATTACAGAGGTTTTAGCAAACTCTGATACATCGCAAAAGATAAGCTCCATGCAATATATGGAGCATGACAAGATTTTAAAAGAGGTTAAAATGAAGTTGGAAACAAACGACGATAAATTATGCATTGGAATGGAGGATATAACAAATGCTGTAGATTTAGGAGCGGTGGATCGCGTTCTCATTAGTGATTTCATCATTAGAAACGCATCAGGTGAAAAACGCAAAGAGATACAAAAACTGGTAGATGATATCAAAGGACACGGCGGAAAAGTCTACTTTTTATCAGACGCCCACTGTGCAACCGAGTATGTCAAAAACCTTACCGGTATAGTAGCACTCTTGCGCTTTTCAATAGAGTGAATTTTTACACGTGTTTATTCCATACTCGCTAGTTTTCACCAAAAATGGTAATGTTTAATCTCTATAGCAGGGTATAACCAGATAGGGTTGTTTACAGGGGTTATACTCGTTGCAATTGTAATAATGGCAAAATGCGGACACACTCTCTAACGGTGAGCTACTTGTGAGGGAGGATGAATGTATGGATGAGTAGGGAGTAACTAAGGTACTGGTATGCTCCCTTTGGTCGCATTGAGACTACTCATGGATCTCAGAGTTTTGAAACATTTGAAGGATAAGTAGAGAATGAATGTCTACTACTATAGACATACAGAATAAATGTCCGCTTGGAGGAGGGAGTACATGTCAGGAAAATTCCCAGATCAGAGCTAGAAAAGATGTAGTAAAAGATGCTACAGATTATGAATACTGTACACATTACTTCCTTTTTGGACAATGGATAGGCCAACTTAATTACGGTGAGAAGCCCCTTAAAATATGGGATGTAAAAATACAATACACTCCATTTAACTCTAGGTACACTAGATCAGAGGTTGTTACCGTCTATTATCGTAAAGATAGTAACAGGAATCGTATAAAGGTTCCTCTCATTCTTGGAATTAAGGAGAGTAAGAGTGATGGGTATAGATGGTATGAGAATCTAGGTAAAGGTAATACAATATGGAAGGAGATTAATGATACTAGTGGATTCCCTAAAAGTGACACAGATCCAGCAAACTCCCAGTTCAAGGATAAGCTAGATGAACTTGCATGTAAACTACAGAACATTGTTGAAATAAATCTCTCCAAAGATAAAGATGAGGAGTATTGTCATAGTCATGACAATGATGGAGTCTACACTAAGAAGATAAAGGTTCGACTTAATCCTGACACATTCGACTTCCCCAATTATGTCACATTTGATCATACTCCAAACACTTCGGATACAGGAAATAATGAGCTTACCATAGGTGGATTTAACATTGGAGGTACTCCACAAACTGGTTTCTCAGTATTGAATTTCCCTATTACAGCTACTAAGATTACGGTATTTGTGCCAGCATGTGATCATAGTAAGCCCTTTCTTTTTCACATAAATTCCAATGACCAGAATAATAAGTGGTTTAAGAATACTGGTGGAGACACTTGGGTAGATGTTACCAGTAATTCCAACTTTAACAAGAAAACACCAGACCAAGCCAACGAACATCTTAAGACAAACTTTAAAACTCTTACAGGGAATTTAAGTATACAACAATGTAATGCCCCTAGTGAGGTAAAACTGGATATAAAAAGAATTCCATCGAGTGGAAGGGATGAGACAGTATATTTTGATGGTAAGAATCCAATACTTGTTAAGAAAGTTGATGGGAACAGTATACCTAATGTATTCCTAAAGTATTCTCACAAACCTGTCACTGATAATAGTAAAACTTTCACTGTAAGCAAAGATCTACAGAATAAAGGTGTAATAGGAACAAGCGTACATAAGAAGGTTAAAGATTTTTTTGTCTACTTCTGGGAGAGTGAAACTAGTAGGCCTATCCTAGTTGGAATTACTAAGGGTAGTGATCAACCAAAGTACTATAGCAGGCGCAATAATAGCAATGAAAACTGGATGAATACCAATGTGGTTGGTATGAGTGAAAGAGAGGCACTTGATGATCAAAATTGTAATAGAAACGGTGCCATCCCATTTGAAATTAGCAAGCCAGAAGATCCATCTCAGTTTGTTTCTAAGGCAAAATCATCAGCATGTATAAACACTACCAGGACAATCACAGGTCCTACTACAAATTTCCTTTTCGTTGATAACAAATATAACATCAAAGAATATACCGTTCATAATCATGACAATAGTTTTCCTGGTAGTTTTATTGGCACTCAAATATCCAGAGTTACATTCGGAGGAGAAGATACTACTGGTATTAAACTTCCACAAGGCTATACAGTCTCTAAGATTAGGGTATACTCGCATGAACCCACTAGTGCTCCCCTGATGCTCCAGTTCATTAAGAAGGATAGAATAGAAGAGTCTACATGGTTTGAGAGTAAAGACAGTAATGGTCTTACTTGGGCAAAACTTGGTAATAGATCCAGTGGATTCTATGGTCCAGATGGTATGCCTACTGAGAAGCTTACAACTGGACTTGATGATGTTAGGTGCTTATGTAACAATGAAGTTGTTATGGATCTTACAAAGTCATATTCTGAGGCACTGACTAACTATTGTTGCAACAGTCATAAGGGTACTGGGCAAGAAAATATTACTGTAACTTTCCAACCAATTTCTTTCATTACTTCATCCATTCCATGTTACAAACATGATATTAATAATGGAATTACACTAATAGGGATGAAGTATTATGAGGATAGAGATCATAGTCAAAGAAAGATGGTAGTATTGAACACAAAAGAGTTTCCCATTCAAGGCTCACTCAGTGTCTACACATTCTACTGTATGACTCAAAAACCAGTTCTAATTTATGTTAATTCACCTGGACATAGTTCAGTAACTGGATGGTACCAGGAAAGTACCACTAGTGACAATTCTCAATGGAATAAGCTCTCCAATGAACTCCCTGATGAGATACCTGACAATTTCAAAGAATGTGACAAAAAGACTAAACTTGTACAACTACTCGGAGTATTAGGTTGCCCTAATTCATGGCATTGTTCTCAAAGCTCTGGTGGCACTACTACAGTGCAGGTTACCCATAGAACTACTCTATCCTCATCTCTACAAGGGTCTCCTGGTGATGGACCTGCTAGTAAAGGTTCTAGAAGTAGTGAACTTGGTAGTGATTGTAAAGGAGAATATGGAGTATGTCATAGTCCACCCGATGAACAAGAAGAGGAAGGACCTACTGCTGGATATAGTCCAGAAAAGAAAGATGAAAAATCTGATAAATCTACTGAAGAAAAGAAACCTGAAGAAGTTTCTGCTCCATCTGGAGCTGGTAAAGGAGCTATTCCTCCTGGTCAAGAAGGCTCTCCTGCTGTTCCTAAACCTCCTCAAGCTCCTGTTTCTGGACCTAGAGGGGGCACTTATAAGGGAACTATAAGTTCCAGTTCGTCACATGATTGGAATTCTGGCTTTAAAAAATTGTCTAGAAAAATCCGTGTTCGAGTGGCACCCCTTTTTCCAACCAGTGTTAAACCTATTGCCTCCGAAGGTACAAAACACACTCAACAACCTGAAGCTTCTGCTGTTAAACCTGTCGATAGTGATAAAAGTGCTCCTCCTGATGACCAAACTAATGGTGAAGGTAATACTGCTGCTCGATCAGTCCCTGATTCTGGAACTTCTCCAGGCTCTAACTCTTCTGACCCTGATGGTTGGGTTAAGACTACCCTTTCTGTTCTAACTGGTACTCTTGCCGGAGCTGGCTCTCTTACTGGCTTTGGTTGGTGGATCTACAAACGTTATAAAGGAGATCCCTGGGTTAGACATGGGTATTCTATAGACCGTTTAAAGAATGTACCATATTGAGTATACATAGACTCCAAAAGGTCATCAGGATCCTAGCATTCCAGTATACCAACAAGAGAGGATTCCAGAGGGGAGAGTCTCTACCACAACCAAGGGCAAGGAGAACATTTTACAGACAGTAACACCGGTGACAACTCCACCTGTGGCTAAGCCTCCTAGTACTCCTCCAATTTCAGCAGGGTGAGATTTAATGGTATCAAGTATCTTCTGAAAAATGGCCCGTATACCACCAGAGCTATGTCCTCTAGCACCAGGTTGACCAGGTGCCAGTTCTTGTTGAACTCCATTCTGTCCAAGATGTGCTGGATCAATAGTTCTAACACATTCTTGCAAGCCGCTACACCCTGCCTTCTGTAGTACCTCCACAAGCTTTATAAAGTTGCTGTCACCACAGTCTATAGGTTTAGTTAACTTATCCAGTGTTATGTCGAGACCTACTTGTGTCCACTCTTCATTGTCATTACTACTTATACTACCATCATTACCTTTCTGGTACCAGCTTTTAACATCTTGTCCACCAGTAGATTCTACATAGATGAGCACTGGATCCTTACCACCATCATCGGAGTAGAATACAGAGACACTAACTGACTGTTTGGTGGGTAAGTTAAGGTCAGGAATATTTATTCTCTTTCTTTTAACACCAACAGTATAGTACTTAATAGCAGCTACCCTCACTCCACCAGATGTATTAACAGAGTGTTTGTAATATGAAACAGAGCCAGAATGTTCTCTACAACGAACTTGTACTTCCTCAACTGAGATCCTCCCGCTAGTACCCTTAGGGCTATGAGCAGGACAACAGTATCTATTTCCTTGCTTAGAATTACTCTTGGTAAGATCAATAGTGACTGCATGGCTATGTTTACAGTTTTGTTCGTCCAGATAAGTCTCAAGAAATTCATCCTTATATGTTTCATTAGTATCTTTCACGACTGAATGCCAAGGGGGACTATAACCAGCAGCATTCTTGGCATAATAAGAGTACTTCTTTCCACCTTTTTGTACCACTTCAACTAGGAGAACCTTACTAGGCTTCTGACCAGGACCTGTCTTGTCATGCTTCCAGTAATAAGCTGCAACTGATGCAACATTTTGACCGTATTCATTAATCCTTTGGATCTTTACGCCAGTATCATCCTGTATCTCTGCAAGTCTGTATTTTCCATCCCACTTATGAGTGTACCTGTAGAAATCCTGTGTAGATCCAGTAGGATAGAAAGATCTCGTGACAGTAATAAGCTTACTATCTTCGGGATATGTGATAGGGTCATTGATTGGCTTGTATGAGAGTTTAATGGTCACTTGCGGTTTGGAGTGTGATCCTCCCATCCTCCATCTTTGCAGAGACGGTCCATGGTACACCATTCATTATCCATCCATAGTCTCCTACTCATCCTTCCATAGCCAAGATCCTCATCTTACTCCCACCTCTCAACTGGTGTGAGCAGACTGGTCAGTATGAATGAATGGTTATAACTATGAAGAGTCTATGGATGAAGACAGACAATATGCAATAGGCGTGACAAAAGACTGTATATCTAAACAATGGGTAGTCTAACTAGATGGGCTCGGACTACTCCATTCTCAGGAACCTTAGATCCTCCACAGAGACTGATGCATGTTCAATTAGGGAGGAAGAACAAGAGGAAGAATGAGACAAAGAGAATCATCCGGAAAGTAGATTGCCTAAAGCCTGAATGCGTGATTAATTTGCCGGTACTGTACACTTACGAAAACAGTTTCCCGTGAAATTGAGTGGTTTCCATAAACATGAACTAGTTAATACATGAATTTTGTATAGACATTTACATTTCCTAAAAGCCCTAAAATCGACAATTGAGGGTCAGAACTGGACTCCAACATGGATAGGGGGAATTATCATTTTACGGCCATTCCGAGTAAATAAGCCGTACACATATAGATAAATGGTTACATGTCACAGTTCCACAGTATTTTATTATTAAAACAATGCAGCCCATGCCCATACAGTCTGCAACGTAGACACCAAGTTATTGCCAGTTTCTCCTACCTGTTAAACTATTTTTCAATGCATGCAAAATTTCCGTAAAAGCCTACGGCATAAAGTGCATGAGTTAATGGATAAATTAAGAGTATATGTTATTTATAATAAAATATTTAATGACTGACAATGTGTATGATCCTGCATTTCCTTTCCAGGTCATAGTATGCATCTACACTGTAGACTTTTGCCCTTTATGGACACAATATAGCCCTTATGGGCATAAAACCGCATTACGTGAAGTTTGCCAAATTTACCCTTTGACTTTTAAAATGTACATTTACTGCATCTTAGGATTGCTCAAAATTTTTGGAAGCAAATATAAAATTAAGTCCCATATACAAGGGTCCATGCTTCTGAAAAATGTCCATGTACCAACTTTATTGGTCCACAATCCTGGCATTTAAAACAATTTACGCCAACTCCATTATGGCTGTATTTATCCCATTAAAACTGCATTATTTGCAATCACTGTGGGTATTTCCCTTTCAAAATTCTTTAAAATGTAAAAATCCCATTCATATTTGTAAAAAACGTCGTAATAAATGAGTGGCTTTTTTTACTGTATGATGGTGAAGCATCGTATTTCGAGTGTTTTAGAAGGTAAAACATTCTATGGTTTTCAAGCTTCTTCTCAAATATTCTTGAGCCTCCTCTGGCTCGTCACATTGTTCTGTATCATCAGTGAAAACATCGCTAGAGTCAAGAACAGCTCCATTCTTTGATTTACTCTCAGGTTTACCAACTTTTGCATAATAGCCATCCCTGGTTATCCTTGACCACTTGCCATTTTCATTTACAAAGTATAACCTCTTGACACGTGTTTGGCTTACAAATGTACACTTTTCATCCTTTCCACCTGGCCATATTAGGTCCTTACCAGAGACCACCTTGTCAAAGTAATGGCCAGTTTTGGGGTAGAACTTGGTGCGTACAATTTTGCCACATTTATCGCTTTCAACATGTACCTTTGTCTCATCTATTGTGGCTAAAGTGTCTAGAGTATATCCCCTTTCAAGAGAGGAGTAGAGACTCTTTTCCTACACACCGATTCCAACACCTCTTTAGTTGGTTTATAAGAAGGAATATCTTGATAAGATTCCTCAGAGGCAGTCATACTAGGTTTGCATGTTCATTTTTACTGTTTAGTGGCATCTTTCCCAAGTCTTGGCTGTCTAGTTGCTTTCCTTTCCGGATCTTTTTTCTTGTTGGGAGAAACAGGCTTCTTGGATTTATTCTCTAAAACATTTGGATCATCCTTAGACTCCCGTGATACTTGATTCTCGACATTAGGAGACTCTTTATCTTCATTTTCTTCTGAAACCTTTAGCTTCTTCAAGAGATTCTCATAGTCTTTTTTCTTTACCACACTCCACTTGTTACCCTGCATATTATGGTACCTCCAAACATTCTTTCCATCAGCCTTTACAAAGTTTACAACTACTGATACGGGGGCTTCTCCATCATAGCAAACTAGTACTGACAGAGCATGCTCCTTATCTGCACCCCTCCATATAGGCACATTTATGTCATAGATCTCAGTAAGTTTATAACCTTCCTTTGGAGCAACAGTCTTGAGAGGTAGTCCTTCAACAGTTTCCTCCTTAACCACAAAGACATTGCCGTCTACATCAGCGACATCTAATTCGACAGTCCTGGCTTTGGGTAAGGAAGCCAATCTCTTCATCTCAGTCAATGCAACATCATAGTCATCCTTAGAAACACCAACCCATTTACCATCTTTAACATGCAAGTATAGTGATTCAATGCCAAGTGATAGGGATGTAAGTTCAAGTTCATTACCATCATAATGTACAGTAACTTGAGAACAAGAGCTCCCGTTCTCACCTCTCCAAATCGGAACGTTAAGCTCGTAAAGTTCTGTGAGACGATAACCCTCCTTCACGGTAAATGTTTTCTCTGTAAGCCCATTCTTTTGAGATGCCCTGGCTACGAATATCTCCCGGTCGACATCTGTGAGATCAAGCTCCACCTCTTTAATCATTGGAGCAACAGAAGGCCTCTTTAGTTCCTCTATTATTTTCTCACACTTTGTCTTCTCAATGAGCTCCCACCCTAGATTCTTCTTTTCGTAGTATATTAAATCGGTCTCATCATCAGACTTTTTTAGCAAGAGAGCAAGAAATGTTACGTTACCCTTTGAGATAGTGTATGCTGGAGAACATTTCTCTTCAGTAGACTCCCATACTGTCCTGGTTCCATCCACTATCTTATTAAAGTAGAATTTCCCCTTTGGGTAGTAGTAGGTTGTATTTATGCCATCCTTCGTAGTAGTATCTGGAACGTCAACTGAGTTTGTATCCACCTTAGCCAAGTCTAGGGTAATTGGAACTACGAGTTCTTTGGTAAAGTGATGTCGTGGAACAGGTTTAGGAGCTCCAACCTTTGTGTCTGGAACAGTCTGTTTCTCTTGTGGAATCTGTTGAACTTGAGAAGTAGGTTGAGATGTTTCAGATGCAGCTGGTAGAGGTGAAGCACTTGTCTCTTCCTTGGATTCTTGAAGTGTTGTGGGAGCAGGTTTTTCCTCCTGTTTATCTTCTGGTTCAGGAGCTTTCGGAGGAATGATGTCATCTGGAAGTTTTGGTGGATTCTTTGCTCCTCTCTTCTTCATCTCTTCAAGTCTTGCTTGGTGATTTTGTTCATTCTCTTCTTCCCAAGCATCACCATTTTTATAAGCGTAAACAAATTCATAACTCTTGTCTTTAATAATCTTTAAAAGTGCCATTTTTGGTAAGTTATCCTCAAGATAACTAGTTGAAGATACTAAATGGTAATCCTTTTTACCAGACCATATTTTGTCTGGGCCATAAAGAAATTCTGATGGAGTTTTCCCAATTTTCGATGAACACTTTACAAAAACTACATTGTCTTCAATGGATCTCTCAATGGCATATGTTTCGGAATCTATGCCATCAATCTGTAACTTTACCTTTCCGGTTTCTGGTGTGTTTGACCCCGCATTCCTTGCAGAAGTATCCCGTTTGGGCAGCGGTTTTGTCTTAAACTGATGTGGTTTGGCTAGTTGTTTTAAAATTTCCACACTTTTCATTGCTTTGTATTTTGTATGATATTCTTCCTGAGTTATGGACTTCCAACTTCCACCGGAATTTTCAAAATAATCTACCCACTTACCATCTAAACGTTGTTTATACTGTACAAACAGGAGAGTCGAACTCCCTTTGGAAAACGAAAGCACAGTCTGTACTTCAGTGCTTCCCTTATAGAATTCAAAGCCTCCATCCACAACTGATGTAATGGGTGACATTCCTGTTCTACCATATATTCTGTTTCTTACTTCATTTTTATCCAAAGTTTCCCTCAAATTTATTACATGAAGATTTGGCTTTTTAATGTCTAGCGTTGTCAAATCCCCTTGGTCACTTTTATACGTCTCCACCGTTGGCTTAACAACCTTTACATCCTTATCAAGAATAGTTTTAGAAGTGTTATCATCCGAAGTTTCTGTAGAAGCTTCCTTAGATTCAGTTTGTTCAGGAGAGCCTTCACTAGGAGATTCTACGGGTTTATCTGCAGACTTAGTCTGTGCCCCTCCTTGTGGAGTAGGTTGAACGGGTTCCGGAGGAGGATCAGCAACAGTCTGAGCTTCAGGAGATTTGGCAGCAGGTTGTGCATTTGCCTGTGGTTGTTTCTGAGGAGTCTTGCTATTTTTCTTACCTTCATCTTCTGTTGGAGTAAATTCGGGCTCTTTGGGATTTTCTACTGGAATATACTCTACTTTTACATTGAATTCCCTTCCATCTAAAAGTGTATATGTATCAGATTTTGGTTTATTCTTCTCATATTCCTCCAAAGACATTTCTTTCCAGCTTCCACCACTCTTTTCAAAATACTTGCGACTGCATTTTCCAGCTCTTGTAAAGAGGTTAAGATCCAAGAGTTCCAAATCCCCCTTGATGTGTCTAGTCACTGAAAAACACTTTTCGGTCTTGCCATCACCTTTCCATATGGAAGAGTTTCCATCTCTAACTTCAACCATGTTCTTCTCCGTGACTGGACTAGAGACATAGGTGGTCCAGTCATGGTACTGAGCCTCTGTATGTACAAAATCATTGCTCACATTTGAAATATCTAGAGTTACTGGATTGGGAAATGGGTAGACTGTATACTTTTCAGAATTGGTTCCCACGTGCTCTGCCTCTGGTGATTTGTCTTTTCCTTTCTTTGCATATGCAAGACTAAATAAGGCAAAGAGGAAGAAGGGGATTCTATGCAAATGCATTTCATCCTTCGAACCTTCCAAACTCTGGCCAAATACACGCAGTAACTCACCAGGAAGATTGGCCCGCAAATCCAAATGGGGAAAAATATCTCTGCAACAACTAGTAGCTTTCTTTTGAACTTTTTGGTTTAGAATCCCAATTTATATCATACAAAAATCAGAAACAATGAGTTACTGGAGTATATACGTATAATCGGCAGGGAATAAGCCTCAATGAGAGAGTCTCTAGTGGAATAGACATGCTCTAGCGTATGGAATCCTTCCAGTAACCACACTCATTATTTGCAAGTTAATTCCTCTAATGTAAAATTCTGTGCTAAATGTACGAATTGGAATGATGGAATCCTAGGGATGCCCATTCTAGCCACAAGTGTTACCTATCCAGGACTTGTTTCCAGCAAAAGCATAATAATTCATCCCCTAATGCTCTTAGACCATCACTATTGAAGGTAATACTTCCCCTTTTAGCAACTTTTGTATGAACCAAATTCAGGTAAGTTAATGAGGAATAAGGTGTCATTCCTCTAGTCACAACATTGCGATTTCAATCATCAACCGTTCGTGAATGGATCCATCCGTAATCTGTAATGTCCATAAGAGTTCTTATACCATTTCTTCTGCGACCTAACATTCTAAAAATCTACCTCCCATATTGGCAGGTACAGCCAGTCATTCGCACATTTGTAGTTTTATAACTAGCCACTCCCATCACTATACATTTGAGTATATAAAATACCCTCTATAACTCTGCAAAATGTATAAACATTCCAAAGAAAAGACAAACTCACCGATTTAGACATGGTTTGTGCAGACTATCTATATACGTACCATACATCCCAAACCTAATGAGATTAGAAGCTTTAAACAAACATGTGTTTATAGTGAATACTAATGTACGATTGAGAGAACAATCATCGTGTATATCGTTCGAGTCTGTACATTTCTCTACAAATAGCCATTTTTCTGAATTACTAGTCTCAGAGCATTTACACTCCGGAGTGATGAAACAGTAATTCCAGACAATATGATACAAAGTTACTGCATTGTTAAATCTGATTTACGACTAATTTGTACTATAACAACTTCGTCATCCGAAAAATCCTCCCAGAGATCTGGATCGTTGAATTCTACAAACAAGCGGACCTTTGCCGGTTTAGTTATAGCCCTTTCAATTTCGCCTTTTTTGTGTACCTTTGTTCCTTTAGGATCGTAAAGTTTTCTTTTATGGAGTCCAGGCTTGTCAAATTTCAAAGTCTTACCATTCAATTTTTCAGGTTTTCCTTCTGTATCATCATCATGCAAACCCTCGTCCACAAACGAGATCCTCTCATTCCTCTTGGACCGCCCATTTGAGTGCGTTGTCATTAGTTTGTTGCCAATTCCACTTTGTCCATTTGTATACACAAAACTTCCCCTATACGTGTCATTTACAGCGCGTTTTTTCCCTATACTACTAAGTGATGTTACATGTTTACTGAAATACTCTTCATCTACAGCCTCAAAATCTTTCATTGAGCGGAGTTTAGTTTCAAAGTCTTGTCTGTTCAGAGAGTTCCACTGTTCATTCTCCTTTTCAAAGAACATAAACGTATCAAAGTACACGGAACAAACTCGGCCGCTAAGAAGAGAAGTGTAACCGTCCCTGTAGAATAAGTAGGCGCCTGTACATCCTTCTTGAGGGTCTGCAGCAGCCCAAACCGGGGTTCCATCATCCACTATGGCCTTTACTCGACCGAAACCTCTGGAAGTATATGCTCGATGCTTAACCTTGTTTAGTGTGAAGATGTCTATGCTAAAACGAATATCGACCGGACTGCCAATGTCCAGAGTTATGGGTCTTCCGGTCCTCGTACAACCTACCAGCCCGTAAAACGCACAAACAAGTACGACGAACCTCATGGTGAGGCAGCTGAAGCTGCGCAGAAGGTAGAAGATGAGCTACCAGAGACTCCGAGATCCATGGGGTAGAGAGGAGGGGCCTAGGGCCAAGAATAAATGGAGATCACAATTTATTGTTGACTTTACACATTTGCAGAGAAATCCAAGGATAATTTGTGGTGTCGATAGCGAGGAATTTTCCTCGCAATTTCTCTCGCTCATTCTTCACTACGTAAAGTTTGTCCAATGTCCCCTTTGCCGACCATCTTCCAGTAGATTTCCTCTATTTGAACGCATAAGTCTGCCACGATAATCCTTTTATCGGTCATACACTGACGTCTGTGCGAGTCGCCCATTTTCCCGTCTAACTGGACGGATAAATGTTGACTAGGGAATTAAGTTGATGTAAACGTCTATATTTATGACTGGCCTGCACATGTGCCGAGGATGGAAACTTTCCAGAGTGACAGACCAGAGGAGGTCATTGCAAGTGCTCCCTATACGCAGTTATTTTAATGATTACGCGATGGAAAACATGTGAGAAGATATGCATCGAGTCATTCAGACTTTGGCTCTCCAGAAAAAACGACATCCATTTCTTGCTCCTCGTCCCAGCATTCTGGTCCATGTACGCACCTCCTGTAGTCGTAAGTTTGATAGCTTTTGCTGTAATTCACAAGGGTATAGCTTATTCCATTTGTAGAGCCCCTCTGGCTAATTTCTAGAGTTAAAGGACGCCCGCACACTCTGCATGCAGAATCCATAAGTGTATCCACTACAGAGTTTTACTCTTGCATAATGAACAAAAAACCAGAGTTATGCGAGCGATAATTAACTACAAAATATTCACATAGCGGAACATAGTACTCACTGCGACAAATTCCTATGTGTCAGCTTGGATAACAACCATTTGTCACCCTTTTGGATCTGCACTCTACATATTAAAAACTTTAGCTCTACATATTTTTAATCATGGTACACATTGCACATTCAAATATGGAATCTCGAATTGATAATCCAACATTCACCATCGATTTGAAAAGGGACCAAGATTATTCTCTCGCTCAAAATGCCGAGGTAATAACAGTATCCAATAACCAGCTTCTACAAATCGATGGATATAACGTTTGCCTTCACAAACCAACGAAAGACGGTGACTATAAGGTCAACAAATTTCTATTTGGCGGAGAACAGGAAGGTTTACCAAAGGACCTTCAAAACGTAACTTCTGTCAATGTGTTTGTTCCAGAGACTGATAGTGTCAAACTTATCGTGAGGGTTTGCGTGGCAATGGTATTTAATAATGAGACTATTAATCTCGCTCTTTATTTTGTGGAGGACACAGAGAATTGGTCAATCTACCTTTACATGGAGGATTTTGAACATGTCGGCAAGATAAGAGAAGTTATTGACATATTTAACTGCACTGACCCACTGGAACTATCCTTTAACCATGATGCACTTTTCAAAATCCAACTGGAAAACCTCAATTCTCAAATCGAAGAAGCTGCGACCTCATATCTGTACAGCAAATATGATCTTTGGACACGTATCACCAGATGGGTGCAAGAACTTTTTTCACTACCACAAGGTTTGAGGAATTCACACTTTGCTCCATTTTTCTAAGTACTCTCTGAACTGGCTTATCGCAACTGTTCGATCTGTCGAACCAATTTGGCATGCAAGAGTATCTACGATGGTCATCGCATTCAAACCCACTTATTAACTCAAGTGAGCCACTATACGCAGAGTTAATTTTTAACATTTATACATACCCTATACAAACTATTCCGGATTTAGGAAATAAACGAATACTGGTGGATTTATAAGAAAAGGGATTATGTTCCTAAACGCCGATTCAGGGTCAAATAAACTAATCTCTCATAAAGGGTATATAATATCAAGGAGTTTACAAGAGCATATAGTGTATACTAGACTATTAAAATATTAGAGCATCTGCGTACTCTTGACAAATTGAATTCTGCATTTTAAAATGAACATTCACTGCATTAAAAATTTTTGGCAGTCATTCCCAGTGTTACCGGTACAACTATGAAGGAGAAATCCTCCATCAAACACTTTTCATGTTATCCAGTTTGGTATTAAAATTTGCTTCCTTAATGGAGTTCCACCGGACATTCGACTTTTCACGACAGAAACATCACATAGTAGAGCCATTTTCTGCACGTATTTTTACTAGTTTCAAATTATCTCTAGAGTAAACTTCACAAAGGTAACACGTGAAGGTGTCTTTAATTAACGTTACATCTTGAGAACCTTCCGAAAGATGTTTTATAGCATAGCAAAAATTTGCGGCATAATAACGAGTTACTGCATTAACGTATATTTTGTGAGTTTATATTTTTCCGCCCTTTTAACTGTTGGTAAAGTCCTCCATAAACCCTTTTATACCCCCTTGGATTAACAATTTATATCCTTGCAGGTGTTGTATTTGTATAAACGTATATTATCTTATAGCGGGGTTCCAATTTTCGAAAAATCCATGGGATTTAAAAATGCGCAGCCTTTTGATTAAGATGCGCCATTTGAAAGACCTACTCCTATACTTTGGAAACCTTCCATACGTCCTTTTAGAAGTTCTGCTTTGATACATTTTTTAGCAACTTCTCTGTCTTTAAGACTCTTCCATGCTCCACCAGACCTCTCAAAGTATTTACACTTCTTCGTTCCACTTTCCAAAACGGAGAGTTCAAGTAGCTCCATATCAATATTCCTATACATTATACAGGCAATACAACAATCCTGGTGTCTATCAAATGGCCAATCTACCCCTTTTAAACTCTTAGCTTTTGAACATTTCCATAGGAGTTGATCTTCATCTTTTACCTCAATAACAAGATAACCAGGTCTTGGATAAAAATGTCTAGTGACAGTTCCAAGCATGCCTGTCTCAAAAAAGGTGAAATTTTCGGCATCCTTACTAGTAGAAATATCAAGAATAAAGCTAGAAACCCATCTTACGGGGACCCTAAAGGCGTTTATCTGGTCTCCATAATTTTCAAAAAGTTCCCATGTACCGTTATTGTTAAGGTAGTATTTTTCAAGTATACCTTCAGAGATACTGCTAGTGATGACAATAATGCAGGGTTCCTTGCGTCCATCAAGATAGACTTTTGCATACTCCAACGTTTCTCTAGGTGTTGTTACATATATTTCATCTCCATTATATACAAGTTTTTCCACCGAAATACCACTCCTCGGAAGTATCAGCTTTACTGTATTTTCAGACATTTCATAATCGAAGGATTCGTAAAGCTTGTAATTGCACTTTGAAATATCAAGAGAAACTAGATCAGAAGATTTAGACGTGTCATTACGCAAAGTTGAACCCACAGAGTTCTTAAATTTTCCATTATTCATTGCTTCATATTGGAAAATGTACCGTTGTTTAGATATCTCTCTCCACCATCCGTCAATCTTTTCATAATACATGAATCCAAGATGGGACTCTTTTTTCACATTAATGAATAAAAGTTCATAATCTCCTTGTGAAAAGATTTCAGATAAAAGACACCTATCACTATCATTCCCAGCCTCCCAAAGGATTTGATCGCCACCTGTAACTTTATTGATTCTTTTATCTTGAAGTGGGACATTTAGTAGCTTATCAAAATCTGATGTTTCGTACTTGTATGTGGTCATGGTACTTGTATCCACACTTTCTAAATCCATGCTAGCATCCACAAGGTCCCCAAACGGTTTGCTCTGGATAGCATTCTCGGTGGCCAATCCCAGGGAATCTTGGAAAGATGAGCAAGTGATTTGTTCCCATTTGTCATCTTTGTGCTCGAAATACCAGACAAATTCTTCTGCATACCCTCCTCCCTGTGCAGTGATTTTGGCAAGATAGCTATCTTCTCCCATGTAGATGTGGGCACTTGTACACCCTTCACCTGTCTTGGAGTACCAGAGATGAGTTCCGTGGTATATACTCGTTATCCTTGACTTGTATGGGAAAATTACGATTTGAAGAAGTCCTCTTTCAACATATCTGAAGAAATTGCACATGTTACGGGTTAGTGTATTTACATATAACCTAATTCCTTCACCATTTAGAATAGCGTCAACCTTATCAGAGTACGTTTTGTAATCTAGAGAGCTTATTCCTCCATCTGCCTTCTCGAAACATCTAGGAGTGACTATGCCATTTGATTCAACGTCCAAATAGTAGAAT
Organism: Theileria equi strain WA; assembly: GCF_000342415.1. NCBI lineage: Eukaryota > Apicomplexa > Aconoidasida > Piroplasmida > Theileriidae > Theileria > Theileria equi. Next base: position 618,320 of record NC_021366.1, on the reverse strand, counting down.
ACAGTACCATTTAAAAAAGACAACGATCGAATATGGATGGCATTTTCACCCTCTTTGGCATGCCAAATAGAGACTTCAGAATCCACAACCTCAGTTACAAGTGCATTATTAGCAGAATACGTTTTGTGAGTAACTCCACCACAGGTATTTTCATAGAAAGTTATTTTATTTTCATCTGGCTTTGTTGAAACGTCTATCGAATGATATACAAAACTTGATCCTATGGATTCAGAAATAGCAGGCTCTTCTCCCTGATTTAAAAGTTGTATGAATCTGTTTGCAGTTTTCAAAGATTGCCCACTTCTCATCATGGAGTGCTTATTGGCGAATTCATCTTCTGAGATGTTTCTCCACCCAGAGATAACTCTTTCAAAACACCTTGATTCAGCTTTGCCTTCTCTATAAATAATTATAGTGACTATCATTGATCCGACTTTGGAGTAACTATAGCAGGTCTTCCATGCTTCGTCGGGAGATATCTCCCAAATTGTAAAATTACCTTGCACAATTGAAGTGACTACTGTACCATCTTTTGGTTCATAAGTATGATAAATGAGACCATCCTGCAACCCAGCAGATACTTCTACCTTGTCCATATTAACATTATCTAGGTCAAGGATCGTCTCAGTTATGTTGTCAAACTTCATCCTTTCGAGCTTCTCCCTAAAATATTTGTTACTGATACCAGTCCACATTCCAGACCTTTTTTCAAAGTATTTTGGTATAGTATCGCCATTATGTATCACGTAGAGAGTAAGAAGTCTGGATGATCCCCTGGAACTTGAGACAATCCTTGGAGAGACGGTGCCAGTATATGCAGTCCATATGGGCACATCTCCATCCACAACCTTATTGAAAGACATCCCGTCTTTTGGAACAAATAGTTTGTATGTAACGTTATCAGAAATTTCCTTAGACGCAGAGACGAGTGCTTTGTTTATACCACTAATATCAAACGTAGCTACAGGATTCAGGTAGTGTTGTGATAACACTCTTTCACAGTTACCTTTCATCTCATCGAACTTTGCATCATACTCCCTTTGGCTAACAGTCCTCCATGTAAATTCCTCCTTTACAAAATATTCAAATTTTACCTCATTTCCATTGCTCACGTTCAAGATCAATCTCATCATGTTTCCATTAGAAGTGGAGTAGACCATTGAGCACCTTTCACCATCTTTAGCTTTCCAAACTTGCATTCCATCATCTTGAACTTTGATAATGTAGTCATTGCTCTTTGGAAATAATGATTTGTAAGTAATGCCGTGTTCAGTGGTTTCGCTAAGGTTTATTTTTTTAGAATCCATATCCACAATATCAATAGTTACTGGAAGTGAAGTTTCTTTCTCCTTGGGAGCCATTTTGATCACAGATTCCTTTTTAAGTTCTACAGTGGTTTCCTCAACGGATTCTTTAGGAGGTTCAGTAGTTTGCTCAAGTGTCTTAGGTTCCTCCATTTGCCTGTGTTTTTCATTAAAATCATCTTCAGAGATGCTCTTCCATTCACCATTAACACTTTCAAAATGCGTTGGTTTTGATAGTTTCTCATTAACATCCTTCACAGAGATTGAGAGAATTTCTGGGTGACCCTCTTTAGAGTAAATACACGCCATTGTGCATTCCTGGTTCTCTTTGGCGGTCCATACTTGTTTTGAGGAGTCCACAATTTTATTAAATTTATTAGTCCTAGGGAAATAGGATTTGTTGACAACTCCGTGTATGGTTGCCTTGTAAAAGTTTGTTGTATAACGATCAGGCTTTGCTAGATCTACAGTTTCGTATTTTTGCCTAAGTTTCCTTTTAGTCTCTTTTGGTTTAACCGCCATCATTTCTCCAGATGCCGACTGATCTAGTTTAGACTCTATGAGTTTGGGGGATCTGGATCGTGTCTTTACGGCTTCCATAAGAGGTGCAGAATCTGGTACCTTTACAATGGTTTCTGTGGAAGTACCCATCGATCTGTCCCCTGAAGGTTCTTTTTTATCTCCTTTTGGATCACCTAGTTCATTATTTTTACCTTTAGGTGAGGGTTCTTGTTTTGAATTCGAATCATGTGTGGTGGTTACAGTTATTCTCTTTTTTATTCCTTCAAGTAACCGCTCAAATTCTTGTTCCGTTGCGTTCACCCATCTTTCATTCTTCTTTTTGAAGTACTCGAATCGGGACTTTAGTCCACACCTAATGTGTAGTTTTATGAGTCTGTACTCTGGTCCATTGTATACATTTGCCAGAGTACATTTTTCATTGACCTTTTCAGTCTTCCAGAGTTCTTTGCCACCTTCTACAACTTTTACCAAAACAGCACTAGGCTTTGGAGTATATAAGATCCCATCTTCATCGCTCCTGTCAATGTTTATTCTTGATTCATCAACATTGGAGAGATCGAATACTGAGGCAGTACTGGAGGAGTTTCCATTCCTATGACACCTACAGAATTGCAGTACGGATATCGTGTAAAGTACCACAGCAAACCTCATTCTCCCCTCATCAGGATGACGTTATGGATGAGAATTGTTAGGAAGAAGAAGATTCCATTCCTTGGCATCTGGGGTATGCTAGGCAAGTGTGTATTGGAAAACGATATAAATGGCTGTTTGAAGGGGAACACAAGGACAGATTCGGTGTTATCAAATATAATTTGTGTTGGGGGTCCATTAGGGGATACCTAGAGCCTTACCCTTTTCTCCTGCTTTTCCTTCTCTTCAAACTTCTTCTCATGTTTGTTCCGAGTATTGATTCGGAAGTTCTCCATAGCATTTATTCCATCACTTGGTGAGTAATTCACGTTGTACAAGTTCCTTCCCTGGTGATTGCTGGTACATATGCGTATATTCTTACAGGGACGTTCTTCTGTGGAAGGCATCATGTGTCTCCTGATTAATCACTTTAAAACCATTTGTTGGAATATTAGCATATTTGGATGTAGAGCACGAATGGCTAGACTTGTTATAGAACCGATATGACATGTACATAGCCATTCGCACCTATTCCATGCCAGAATCTTATTTTTAACATAAATTCTCTTCAGATACCTCTATGAGCGAGGCTTAGACATTCCCTATAAGCTTATACTGTATATTTTAAAATACCTGAAAATTGGTTAGAGTATAACTTGTACTAGCAACTCAAATTCAGAAAATATGTCCAGTATTTACACATTCATAAATTACAATCCAATGGTGTGTTGCACCAACAAATTATCCTTGATTTCTAACAATTGCGTCGTTGACCATATCGTTGATATCCTCTGGGTGTATAGAATTCTTTTGGCACAATTCGTGTAGTGACGATGTAAATGTTGCAGTTTGAATGTTGCGATTAATAGATTTTCCTAGATTTTGCTCCGTAGTATCTTTCTGTGGGACTTCACTTATGCACGAGTCAATTGTATTGACTGAGAGAGTCCTGGAGACATCTCCTTGTTCATTCTCCCATTCTTGTGTTTTGCTTGTAAGATTTGATCTACTCGTGAATGATCCCTTGATTTTTTTAACTTGGTTCTTGACTAACCCTCTACAATTGTAATAGAACCAGTCTGGTATGGCTACATTTACTGCCACATTTTTTGCACCGATGCCGAATTGTTCCAAAAACTTTTTAATTGGAGCCACGATATCCTATTAATGAATGTCTACGGTTTAAAGATATAGACATGAATACGATTAGATACAAAACAAACATTTTCTACGGAATAATAATTGTGCATTGACTTTGGTTGGAAATCGGCCATTTTGAAATCTGATTTGTAGGAGTCATAAAGTTTTTGTCCGTGTGAAACTGGTACAATCTCATCTATGACCCCGTGTATGATCAATAAGGGTATGGAGGGTGCCATTTTTTTTAGAGAACTTTCAGTGTCCCAAAAATTGTCAACTACCCAGGACCCGAGAAAAAAGTATTCTGTATAATTATCATGATTGTATAAAATGAGAATGTGCGCAAATGTGGAGCCTATAATGTGAAAAGTGAGTGTATGTGATAATTCAGGAGTATTAGGTTGAATTATGTAGCTACTATACTGGTAAGATGATTTTACAAGACTCCTACTGATATAAGAATTAGCTGCGCTAATTTCAAATGTAAAGAGCCAATTCATTCCAGACATAACTTTCTATAGTATTCATAGTCCATAAGAGATTTTGAAAGAAAGTAGTTGAGTATAGTAGGAACGAGACTATCTACTCAGTACTCAAGCTAGTATCTAGAGCATCTCCATAGGCACTCATATCTGTCTAACCCAAGGGTCTCCTTTATAGCGATTATAAAGTTTCCATCCTCCAAAAAATGTTGCGCCAGCTCCGGCAAGAGTACCAGAAGATATGCCAGATATGGACCCCAAAGACATAGTGCCAAGAGTAGCAAGACCAACTCCACCAAGAGCTTCAGCACGAGGAGATCCTCCAGGAGCAGCAGTTTCTTGAGCAGCAGAAGTTTCATTACCAGAAGGAGCAGAAGTAGGAGGTTGTAGTTGAGTAGTATCTTCAGTACCAGCAGTACCTACTAGAGATATAAGATCAGATAAGAGTTTATCAGTAGTATTTTTAGCTAGTTTACGAGTTGCATCGGCAGTAAGAGCTGATCCAAGATGTACTGCTCCTCCAAGCATTTCCAATATTTGTTCAACAGTAGGCAGACCATGAAGTTCTTCAGGTTCTTGAGGTTCAGTACCTTTATCTCCAGGACCATTTTGAAAAGTAAAACCTTCATTACCTCTAGTACCAGCAGCAGGCTGAGCTCCAGAAGGAGTAGATTCTTCGCGTTGAATTTGGTGTTGAAGAGGAATTTGTCCACTAGAGCCTCCTTCAGCTCTACGATCAGTACTATGTCCTCCGGCTTTACCACCTCCACCAGCATTACCAATAGGCTTACCACTAGCACCAGGATTAAGAGGATCGGCTTGTAGACCTAGAACAGCAGCAAGAGGTTCACCAGAGTTTCCTCTAGCAACAACTAGAGATCCAGGAGTAAGACCAGATTCAGCAGGAAGAGGAATAGGACATTTTACAGCGCTTGCACAATATATTGCATTTTTAAGTTTTTCAAGGTCGTTACTACCGCAGATTGTGATTTTATCTGGCGACTTCTCTGGTCCATCTTTGAGTCTATCCCACTGTTCATCTCTACTATTACTACTACTACTACTACCGTTTTTCTTGTACCATCCAGTAGTAGCTGTGGTTCCATCAATATATATTAGCACTGGGTTTCCTCCACAATAGAATGCAGAGATGCTAGTTACATCAGATGTTGGAAGCTCTAGGTTTGAGGGTTTTATACGTCTTCTATTCTTATGATTATTAGTATTATAAGCATCACCACTATCATAGAGATAATACCTTATCTTTGCAAGTTTATGTTTAGGATCTTCAATAGAGTGTTTGCAGTATTCAATTTGAGAGGAAGCTGGAACAGCCCCTCTGTTAACTGTGATCTTTATATTATTATGATCATCACAACGACAACAATACGGCTTATTACCACTAAAGGATGTGCCCTTGCTAAGATCCATGGTAACAGCACCATAGCTCGAACAAACTAGATCATCCAGTGTCCTTTCAATATCATCATTGATGAGTGGAGGGTGAGAGTGTTTATATCCAGTTAGTTCAATCCACTCATTGCTACCATCACTCTTTCTATTGCCATAATAAGTTGTTGTATTGCCAGTGGTAACCCCTACCATGAGAACGTTACTGGCATTACCAGTCCAGTAATAGGCTGCAACCGAGGTTACCTCTTTACCTCCAAGTTGATTTATATCTATAGGATAGTTCTGATTATCCTGGATCTTTGCAAGTATAAATGGTTGATTATGTTCATCCTTATGAGTATACCTGGTAAAGCCAGATCCAGGAGGTTCTTCATCTCTTGTGACCTTAATGGTTCTACCTCCGGTAGTATATACACTATTAGGTTGCTTCACACCAAGCCTTATAGTTACTCCATCATCTACCATTATTGATAGTTCTCAGAGAAAGCCCCTACTCCACTACTCATCCTCCATGTTCATAGAGAGTATGGTCTTTCAAAACTCTGAGATCCATGAGTGTCTCCTAACTACTCCTCATCCATACATTCATCCTCCCTCACAAGACTAGCTCACAGAGTATTCGCCATCATTATATCCAAAGTATTGGTTGTAGAGCATGGAGATTTAGTCACCACTTCACATTATAGGCTCCATATAAACACGCATTGAACGTACCTTGTACAATCTTGTGTATAGAAATGTACGGTGCCTGTAGTATGACCCCCCCGCACTGGATCCCATTCTTGGCAAAGTGCGCAGCAATGGATGCGGCTGGACCAGTTCCGATCGAGCGTCCAAAAAAGATGATTGAGCTCGGTTCTATTCCCAGCGATAGCAAAAAGTAGACGGTTGCAATGACCCTAAAGTCAATAGATGGTCCAGTGGCAACCGATAGCTCGGGTGATAGCCCATAGGCTGGATATTCTACCGCTACAATCGTTGCATTTAGGGCTTCACAGATAATGTCCAACTCTGGTTTTACTGATCCAATGTCACACGAGTTTCCTAGGTGTTTTTATTCCCCCAAAAATGTTCAGTGAAGACAAGACAACAAACCGTGTAAGTAAATGATGAAAAGGTTGGTTGGTTTTGGTGCTGCTATATAGAGCGCTGGAAAGGTTGAAGATGTAGAGTCTGGGCAGTAGTCTTGTATCTTTCCTGCGAATCGCTTTGGTATCCAAATCAAATCCGGGAACCGGTGATCGTACTGTGGAGGCGATATGTGGGCAGATAAACTAACCGAGGACGGCGGTGCCGGAAAAATTATTGAATTTGCCAACGATTTAGTGTTTCCCATGATGACGAGGCATTAAATAAGGTGGCGATTCATACCACCAGAAGCGAATGTGTCAACTAGACGAGGATCATATTAAGGGAACTGAGGAAAAATTTTCACTCGGGGAATTTTCAATCGTGTGGTAAGAAAATCCCATAGGATTAAAAATATGGAAAATGTGCAGCAGGGCCCAGTGTGTGGTACCCGCAGACCACCGAGTACCGCCAGGGGCACCAATTTCCGAAAACATGTACTGCTAAACAATTTATACCTAAATTTGACCACACACTTGTAATCTGATCGTCTCGATAAGGTGGCCATGTAGGTTTTTGGGGGTTTGATGGTTGTCTAGAGAGCCACACCTAAAGTTCGTCCTCTGGAGCCTCTACAGCGGCGAAGGCCGGTAGAGATCCACTCAAGAGAGTGAATCTGGCACCTCCACCCAGTACTTTGTCCATGAGCTTTTCGATTGCTGCCTTGTCAATTGGTGAGTCGCCATCGTGTAGGAGGTAGCGAAGCTTCTTCTTTGGGTTGAAAATGACCAGAGATGGGAATGCCTTGGCAGACTTAAAGAGCTTTGCAAACTCTTTCTCGATGGAGAGGTCCATCCACATCCATTTACCGTTGAGCTGTCCCTTGTAGTTTTCGCTCAAGTCGATGAGCATGTTCTTGTCCTCAGTACTAATTGGTCCCTTTGTCAAGTAAATCACGCAAAAACCCTGCAAACAAATGTGGAGGACAGGAGAAACCTACGTGAGCTTTGTTGAAGCAAACATCCATCTGCGATTCAATATCAATTCTGGGAAGTGGATCGAATTTCCATGCCTTTGGCTTGGACTTTTTGGCATCATCAGCGTAGCCTCCACCGAGTAAGAATGTTTCGGCATAGACATTGAGCCACTCGAACATTTTAAGGTACTCGAATTCTCCATCGTAAGTCTCGACTTTGGAGTTTGTCTTGATGAGGACAAGGTGAGGAACAGATTTTACCTTGTACTGCTTCTTAAGGTCGGGGTGCACATTGACGTCTACGAAACCGAGAAATAGTTTTTTCTAAACAGTCATGTTATTTCCACGGAAAACATACGTGAAAGGCAACACTGAGAGCCTTATAAATGTAAGACGGCTGACTCTTGTCCGAAAAGAGCAAAACTTTGGGCATTGTGTCAAACTTGCTCAGGAACTCTGGCAACTTTGACTTTTCTACAATCTCCACATGCGATGGAATGTGTTTTAGCAATGCCTTTTTAATCTCATTCTTTACAAACTTGCCCTGTACGGTGTGTAAGTGCGATAAGAGGGTAGATGAACAAACCTGAAAATTGTAGGCAGGCATGGGAAGTTTGGGATAAATGCGAAGTACGGGAGTTGTGTAGCCCTTTCCAAGTTCAGATGTGCAGTGCGATTCCATACTGCTGTCTCCACAGTCGATGGCGACGATGGATACAATACCCTTGAGGTCCTTGGCGACGACATCCAGCTGGTCGTTGATGAGTGCCTTGACTCCAGAATCTGAGGCCTTGTAAAAGAATGCAGCGGTTGAAGTCATTTGCCTGGCAAGCTTAACTTTCATTGTAAACGTCTTGGCGTTTACGAGCTGAAGTTCGTGTTGCATAGGATCGATTAGCGAGGACCTGCAAAGCACGAAGCCCGGGCCAGCCAACGACAGCCACAAGAGGTTGCAGAATGCAACAAATCGCACAATCATCTTTTAAAATAGAGATGTTTACAATACGACAGTCGTCTGATGAGTACGAGACTGAACGTGAAAACTTTTTGGCTAAAACGAGCAAGTCCGGCTACGAATAATTTTACTGGTAGCAATCGACTGACTTGTCTCTTTTAAAGCTAGTCTACGGAGCTGGAGTATGTACAAAATAAAGAATTTAAAGTGATTGTGTGTGTACGTCGAAGGCTGTGGGTGGCAGGAAGAGAAGAAGATTCATTGTACAATGCTATAGTTTTTCGGCAGTACACACTTGTTATAGAGCGGTACTTTTCCATTCTTTTTGAACATTTCAATTTCATCCACCAGCATCTCAAAGGTGATGTCGTCTTCTATGCTCATCTTCACGCTATTCACGACGGAAATATTGTTTGGGTGTTTCTTGTCCTCTCTAATCCTCTCTGCATACCATCCTCCTTGCATCCAGACTCCATTGTCAAAGTCCAAGACGCTCTCACTACCGCCAGCAGCGCGAGGATCCGAGTGCTTTAGATTTGGCACAAAGGTCCAAACGCGGGAATCCGATATCCAAGAGCATTCTACAATGATTTGACCAACTTGTTCGGTAATTGCCTGCTTTAAAATGCGACTATAGATTGCTCCATACGGAGCAAGAAACTCCTTGTATGAGCTACGAGCTCCCTGGAAACCGCTGGTTAAAGCACAAGATACTTACATCTTTTGATACATAGAGTTCTACTAGTCTTGGACGCTTCGTACTATCAAAGAGAACATCAATGCTAAAGTCAACCTAAGGGCATATAGTGATCAGGGTTCAACTTACTGTATTTAAATGCGGTGGTTTCCATTTCAGCAGGCTCTTGCACGTCCCCGGAGTATACGGAACTCGCACCGGTGTAAAAATGAGTCCATCAGTTATGTGAGGAAGTTTGTTTGAGAATTTGTCAATGTGTGTGATTTGGGTAATATCGAAAAAGTCCTTCAGGTAAATTTCAAGATAATTTTGCGATTCATCATCTGGAGCACTGGCCACTTTACTCGCAACCAGCGGGACCATAATGTCAGTATAAGCCATGGAGAGGCGCTCCAATAGGTTTAAATGTTTGAGAGAGTTTTTGTGAATGCAGATTGCATCATAGCAAAGGTACCGACGGCGATACTTGACCACTCCGTCTACTGTGTACTTGTCCTAAATACGGTATGAGTGGGATAAACAAAGAGAACATACATTGACAACTTCTCCATCAAGTAGTGTAAGTTGCTGGAATTCCGATGGGTTGCCTCTAAGCGGCAGTTTCATGTTGATTTGGTGTACTTCCTCCAGTCTTCCAATGAGAAATATCGATCCAGAAGCAGAAAGTAGTAACGACCTTATCCCATCCGATTTCTCGCATACGACATACTCGCTACGGAAGAGTAGCGGAAGTGAGTCCCTAAGTGAATACAAATGAGAGATGTTCCTAATTCGTACCTGCACAGTGATACTGGCTGAGAGCCTGGAAAGGTCCTATTCTCCCATCCGCACAGTTCTCTAACTTTCTTGAGTATTCTACCCCTTGTTTCTGCGCATGTTATCGGAGTTCCTGGCAGTTCGGAGGTCGATGGTGGCTTTGACATTCGGGTCTCCAAAATAGCCATATAATGGGAATTTATAGGATATGACCGAACGCCCTGCGATATAAAATTAACATAAAGCTGAATGTAGACTTATTTTTATTGAAAGAGGGCCTATAGGAGACATACGGCGATATCATGCCGCCTCACCACTCAGTTTCCATTACTTGGCTGGTTCACTAGTTTATCGCTAGTTGACCGCCTAGGGCCAAATATATGATTACTTATTGTTTTTATTAACCAAATGTGTACTATATTATCGTTGTAATGGGCTCAACTCGTCAAAAATCGTCAGTTGGCCCAAATTGTCACTAAATCGCTAAAAGTTGCCTAAAAATTACTGCATACCGAGTATAAGTTTGCCTAATCTGTAAGATTTCTGGCAAAGGGTACTAAAATTTACGATAAAGACCACTGGATCGCCCAATTTCTCATTAATACACAAAAATGTTAAGTCCTACGGTATTTCCACAAAATCTGGTCGGAAAAAATCAGTACGGCTCAGTTGAAAGGTCAATGAACATCTTCTGGAGGCTTACAAACCTATCAATGGAATGGAATATGTCACTTTTTTTGGGTTCGTTTGTAAGTCACTCCGACCAGAAGGAATACTGGGAAAAGATGCACAAGAAGATGGCAGACTCAATACTTGCAAACATAAAATCTTTAAAGGGGTGCTGGGTAAAACTCGGCCAATTTTTGAGTACAAAATCAGGTGTTTTACCCAGTTGTTATTTGGAAGCGTTTTCCCAACTTCAGGATTACATGCCTAGCAGTGATTTTGGAGAGATTATAGACTCGATTGAGACAGATTTAGGGTATATGGATGATATTTACAAGAATTTTGATTCAATTCCGCTGGCTAGTGCATCAATTGCACAGGTCCATAAGGCAGTTTTGCATGATGGAACATCAGTAGCAATAAAAGTTCAGCACAAATCAAGTGAACAGAACCTCTTGAATGATATTGAAATTTTGAAAATGATAAGTTGGCTCATGAACTCGGCAGGTTTGTGCTCAAATATTTGTCAATACTTTGATGAGTACTCTGCATACGCTGCAAAGGAGCTCGATTTTACCCTGGAGGCAATGAACATGGAGAATGCGTCCATCGATGTTGAAAAATCTGGGATTCCAATAAAGGTTCCAAAACTAGTCAAACACTTGTGCTCAAGACGTGTCATCACTATGGAATACTTTAATTTGCACAAGTTGACGGATGCAGAATTTGTGAAGGCAAACAATGTAAACATTAACTCTATTTTTTATGATATCCACGATTTTGCTTTTTTTCAGATTTTGGCCTGTGGAAGATTTCACTCGGATCCTCATCCGGGTAATCTTCAGCTTGTTTGTGAGGATGGAAGAATATATCCTGTGTTTTTAGACTGGGGATTTACGACATATCTAAATAATATTCAAAGGGTTGGGCTTTGCAAAATTTACAAGTGCATTTATACATATGATCCCATGGGTTGTGTTTCTGCATTTGTGGATTCTGGATTTGATTTATCGCATCTGTCAACATTTAGATATGAAGATCTTTTTGAGGCTCTAATAGCCATTATTTTATCATCATATAATAAAAATTTGAAGCATGATGCTAAAAAGGCCCGTTCCATGACTGGCCACAAGAGAACTCAAGCATTTATTAACGAGTTTTTCAAAAAGGTCCCCAATTATCTCCCTTTAACTTTTAAGGTTTTGTCAGAATATCAGTCAATATCAAAGACTATGAAAACTTATGTGCCATTTCTACATTTAATTTATAAAAACGCGTCACACGCCATACGAAACATATATTACTCACCAATAAACTGCTACCTCAGTACACCTTGCGGTAAATCGGTCTTGTATGCCAAGTTACATCACTTAAAATCACAGTTGTCAAAGGATGGATCAAATGTTAGCGCATTTGATATTCTTTATAAGGCCTGTAATTTGGGTTTTTCACGTTGTCATTTGGTCTCTCGTAAAATTAATTTCCCATTTCCTACGAATATTATGGAATCTAGATTATCATCTTTACTCAGCCACCTGTCTAAGGATAGTGACAATTTTATCGGATGCCAGGTTGCTGTTATAAGGGATGGAATTGTTGACAGTGAGATTTCCTTTGGATTGATGGACAAGTATGAGGTAATACCTATATCAAACGATTCGTTATTTCCTCTTTTTGGCCTTGCACATGGCTTGATAACCACATGCATTTTGCACTTGGCTTCTATTGAGAAACTGAACCTTGAGGATCCTATTTGCCTGCATTGGCCGGAATTTAAATGTAATGGGAAAGAGTATATAACGATTAAGGATTTGTTAAACAACCGTTCTGGAATAACCTATCCATACACAAAATATCCATCTGTTGAAGTTTTTTCCAATTACAATTTAATGTGTAATTGTATACAAAATGCAACAATCTATAAATATGGAACGAATGAAACAAAATACTCATTTTTATACTCTGGATGGATTTTGTCGGAGATTATTAGGAGGATAACACAAATGCCAGTTGAAAGATTTATATGTAATTTATGCTCAATGGTTGGTATACGGGATTCCCACATGACCTTTTCAAACTTTGGCAAGGAGACTGCGACTGCTAAGAAACCAGCAGCAAATGCCCCGGATTTTGATTTAAGTAATAGTATCATAGCCATGTCCAAGCTTTATAAAGATAGCGATGATAAGAATACTGAGGAAACGGAACCAATTCAAGCTGAGGAAGTTGGGGATGAGGCAGAAGTAGAGAATGGTGAAGAATCTGCAACATCTACAGACGATGAAAATGTATTTCTGATATCTTTAGATGATTTTGTGGAAGAAAAAAATTGTCCGAACAGTCCACTCGTTTCAAGGGTAAGATCTAATAAGGAAAAATTGACCCTAATGGACTCTAAAGCTTCGGTAAACGAGATCATGGACTCCCCCAAGAGTGTAAGGTTAGAACGTTTCAGAAGTATGGTAGAATCTATTGATCTTGAACAAAGCGTCTCAAATCCCTTTTGTGATTGTTACCGGGACAAGGTTGATGAAAAGGATGAACTCTTCAAGCGCTGTTGTATCCCATCGTCGTATTGTCCCACTGAAAATAGATTTATAAAGTTGTTTAGAGGTTCTGGGAATGATTCAATGGTTCCTCCCTTTGCATTTAATCCTGGTGAAATTAGTAAAGAAAAGAATCCTGATGATGCAACGGGACCTGTTTTGCTAGACCAAGATTTATGCTCTGTTATTACTCCCAAACCAGCAAACAGCAAAATACCTCTCATTGATTTTGTAAAGACAAAAAGAGTCAAAAAGCTTCTGCCAGACTACAAGGAAACATCCACCAAACTGTTCAACTTTTCCACAAATGATCTAGTAAGATATGGTTCAATGATGATTGACGTTATGAATGTGAATTATGAAAAGATTTACAACTGTTCTATACCACCAATGAATGGAAGGACCAATGCTTTATCTCTTGCTGCGTTTTATCATGAAATTTTAAATGGGTCACTGATTGATTCGAAATACATTCAAGATGTGATGAATAATAATCATGTTGATAAATCACTGGTTTCTCGATTTTTGACTGGGCTTTATAAACCTTGTTGGTCTCTTGGCTATCAAAAATTTGAATTTGTGAACATGGATGGTAAAATGGTGCATGGATTTGGTAACTCGGACATGGGTGGATCAATTGCACTTGCCATACCCGAATATAATCTTTCAATCGTTGTTTTTGTTTCACATTGTAATAAATATGAGGTATCACAACGGGTGTTGGATTTGGTTTTGCGTCATTATGGTTTGGGGTTGGTTGGCGGTCCTTTTGACGTAGATTCGAGTCACATATATAAATTAATGTCAGGAATTAAAATATGACCATCACTTTAACCTTTTACGATCAACAGGTTTGAGTATCTGTTAATAAATGTTAATACATTTATTTGACTTACTTGAAACGAGCACATTAGTGTTTTATCGACACTCATCATGGCGCCAGCGTTATCGAATTCCCCGCAGTAGTTTGGAGCGCTAAAGAGTGTGACTAGTCTACGTTTTGAGAAGAATTCGTATCCATCTTCGACCACCTGGTGGGCTCTACAGATTAAATCAAGTTCATGTTTGATGAGAAAGTTGACAACGATATCGGATCCGAATGTGAATGATACTCCTCTGTCATTTTCTCCCCAACCTGTTGTATTTGGGTCGGGGTCACTCCAGAGTAGATCGCACAAGAGTCCAGTGTCTGGTACATCTGTTGGTCTGGAGATTTGTCTAATTTGGTCCATGGTTGTGAGTTCCGGCGATAGTCCACCATGCATACAGAATATCTTGTCATCAATAATTGCTGCAACCGGCAAGCAGTTGAAGCAATCTGTAAATGCCTTCCAAAGCTTGATGCTATATCTTCTCTTGCCTGAATGGTTGTGTGTAAAGAGAACAAAACCTACACTCATCGTAGAATCCATAGATACGATTAATTGAGGCGCACTCATGGTTTCCGCGTAGTAGGAAAAAGTTTTCTGGATATTTAATCTTGTATGCTAACAAGAGGCAAATGGTCTCCAGGCTGTGTTTGCCTCTATCTACATAGTCCCCCAAAAAGAGGTAGTTTGCGGTGGGTGGGAATCCTCCATATTCGAATAGTCGTAGTAGATCAAAGTATTGCCCGTGTATGTCTCCGCATATTTTTATGGGTGCTTCTAGTTCGAGTAGTATCGACTGTGAGAGAAAGATTTCGCGGCTCTTGTGGCATAATCCTTTGATTTCTTCCTCCGTCAGCTGGACTGCTTTGATTGGACGATTCGCTCTAACTTCGAGCAGGCGTTCGATGATGCTGTCAATGTCCATTTTGCCATTTACTTGTAGCAGCTATAGATGCGATTACCTGTGGCCTTTGGTGTGATTATAAACGTCTCAATAGATGCACACAGGGTTTCATTATAAGGCAACACACTCGAGAATGAAGTCCTGCGAATTATTGCCAAGGGTGAAGCAGGGAAAGATAAATAAGCAGAGCTCAAACAAGTGGACCCGCAGCAAAGACTCTATGGACCGAAAAAATGCGCCAACAATCTTGACATTTAACACAAAAAGGAGTTCATGCCAAACAAAAGCTAAAAGTAAACACAAGGAAAGCAAATGGCCGACCAGGAGAGTTGCACTATATTGGCCTCAGATGCTCGGCAGGGCAGTCCAATGTGAGTGTAATACCCAGAGGCTACTAGACTCACCAATTCACACCAGTAAAGTAAACTCAAAGGACTCGGTGTACGAAGTCAGAGGAGATGGTCCCGTCACAATGTGGCGGAAGACTGAGGTCGTCAGGTGGATCAACTGAGCCCATTAACTCTCGGGGATCTCGTACTTTCCAGATTACATCGGATCCAGTGTAACACACAGAGTACAATAGAGTTGGTGGAAGAGAGCTGAGAGAAGTAGTTGGTGATTAAAGGTGTGTACGAGCAAATGATACAGGGGTACCTAGAAGATTTGCAGAGGTCCTGATGCAAAGCCAATGTCCGACAAAGACAATGCTCATGAGGAGGATCCAAGTTCTCTTGGAGATTAGGGTGACCTACCGACGTCAAAGACTAGGTAGTAGATCACTATGGAATGAACAAGTTGAATGGAATAGTGATGAGGACTCTATGAACGAAGAGAGTAGAGGAGAAATGGCAAGTATACAGAGTATAGGAGCCTAAAGGGTCACTTGTTCTCATTCCAGTAGACTCCTTAGAGATTCTCATTATACTTGTGGAGCTATGAGGACAACTAAAGAGAGTATCTAGAAGAATAGATGAATGAGTTACCATTATGAGATGCCAAGCATTGAGTTGTACAATGCAACAGCAAAAGGATACGAGTTTCTAATGTTTGGTATGAAGAAGAATGGAAGACTACTATGTAAGGATGGGAGTCGTGGAGACTATATGAACGTAGCAAATGGAGGGGTATCCTCAACTTGTGACCAATGATATGGTATATAATGGTGTGAACGACAGGTAAGATCGCAAGATGACAAAGGATGTCAAAGGATGGACTTCAGAAAGGCGCCATGTTTATGGCAGGGCTGACTCTTTTGCAGTCTCTCCGTGTGGCGTTAACTGGAGCAAAGTTTGCACTTGATAGATTTAAAATTCCTCAGCAGTATGCCAGTTCGTTCATTAACATGGTCCATAATCCTATGGAGTTGGCAACGTTTACTGGAATGGCTATTGTTACTTCTATAGCACTATTGACGGATGGATCCAATGGGTCCTTTAAGGAATTTTTCAAGTACCTTGCCATATTTACTAACATAGCATTGTGCTGTTCCTTTATTTTGCTCCTCATCGCATTTACATCTGGAGGTCAAATGGGCAATCTCACCTTCTATTACTGGACTATCGTCTTCGGTTCATTTATCTATGGACTGAATGTGGCAGCTGTAATGACTGTGGGAAGTGACAATGCCTCTCTTTTCAACATGGGAATTCCTATTTCTGGCATTCAAGTTTGTATTTACTACTATATCTTTACTAAACTTGCTGAGTGGTCTAATTTCTCAAATGTTAGTTACTGGATCATATTCTGGCAACTTATAATAGCGATACTGATATCAGCAGCCTCTGCAGTTGTATGGGCTATTGGTCAAGCTGATGGTGGTAAATCTGATGGTCAACCTGGTGCTGGTGCCGTCTCTCCAATTTTCATGGGAATGGTAGGTATGGGTGGTATCTATGCCTTTTATCCTGCTATCGCTCCTTATAAATTGACTGATGTTGGCACTGGATATACTATTGACTTGGTGGTTCTGTTCATTAGTGCTGTTCCTGGTATTATTATTGCTATATTATGTCTATGTAATAACGACCCTAAGAATGGAATAGGTCCAAATCAAGAATGGACCAATGAGAAGAGTGGCACAGGATGGAATTTTGCTTGGATCATGGCGTTTCCACATATTCTTGCCATGTTCTCGTGCTTATACGTGCTTCATCACCCAGACAGTGAAATCGCAAGTACTGTAAAGAGCAGTGGAGCACTTGTTGGAGTTATTACTGTGACCTTAAAGTTCTGCGAAGAATCACTAAAAGCAGTTTCATATGCCGGAGGTGGTGCATATGGAGGCACCATTTCATCCTTAAACACATTCACATCACAATTTTTAATGATTGTTTTGGCCTTTACTGGAGACGGTTATTTGAAGACCTATTCCAAGTATGAGAACGATAAGGATAAATGGCCTACTGAGCACTGTGGGTTCTTTAAGTCCTTAGGATACTGGATAGGAAATGGAGTATCTGAGGCCTGTAAGAGTGTTAAATCATCTTTTACCAAGAATGTTAGATGCAAGGTTTTGGGTAAATCAGAGGCCTTACTTATCGTCTATGCAGATGAGGAATTCTAATGGATGCCCTGAAATCTGTCATGTTAGATGTGCTACTAGACTACTCACTCATCCTTGGCCACTCGTCCATGCATTAAGAAGTCTAGTGGAGAGTCTGAGAATCCTACTACTGAGGGAGTGCCTCATTCTGGTTGACGACATCTCCAATGATAAAGAGTTATGCTCATGCTGTTTACCAGTTTTTGTCTGATAAGGATAGAGATTCTTGGCCTACTTCACGTTATGGATTTTGGAGTTCTTGGGGATATTGGTGTAAATGTGGTTGTCGTGGTCTTTATACCAATCTTCCTAAACTTTTGACTTTTGATATGAGGACTACTTTGACTCATAAGGATGACCATTTGTTTATTTTAGTTACTTCTGACTTGCCCCCAGATGAATAGTTTGTTGATACGTAATGTAGTTTTTTTGGTTATTTCTTAAATGGTACTACATTGTTAGTGGGCAGTAGAGACACTGACGGTGAGCTCGTTGTGAGGGAGGATGAATGTATGGATGAGGAGTAGTTAGGAGACACTCATGGATCTCAGAGTTTTGAAAGACCATACTCTCTATGAACATGGAGGATGAGTAGTGGAGTAGGGGCTTTCTCTGAGAACTATCAATAATGGTAGATGATGGAGTAACTATAAGGCTTGGTGTGAAGCAACCTAATAGTGTATATACTACCGGAGGTAGAACCATTAAGGTCACAAGAGATGAAGAACCTCCTGGATCTGGCTTTACCAGGTATACTCATAAGGATGAACATAATCAACCATTTATACTTGCAAAGATCCAGGATAATCAGAACTATCCTATAGATATAAATCAACTTGGAGGTAAAGAGGTAACCTCGGTTGCAGCCTATTACTGGACTGGTAATGCCAGTAACGTTCTCATGGTAGGGGTTACCACTGGCAATACAACAACTTATTATGGCAATAGAAAGAGTGATGGTAGCAATGAGTGGATTGAACTAACTGGATATAAACACTCTCACCCTCCACTCATCAATGATGATATTGAAAGGACACTGGATGATCTAGTTTGTTCGAGCTATGGTGCTGTTACCATGGATCTTAGCAAGGGTACATTCACGAGTGGTAACAGACAGCCATATTGTTGCCGTTGCATTTACCATGCTGGTAATGACGATCAGCGGAAGATTTCTCTTAGTGAAGGATCATTTTCCTGTACACATAAAAGGGCCGGTTACTACAAACAATCCCCGACTGCTAATACAAAGCTTGCCGCAATAAGGTACTATTTTGACGGTGTGGGTACTGCTAATACTAATAATCCCAGTAGAAGAAGACGTATAAAAATTCCCAAACTAAACTTTCCAACATCTGATGTAGAAGCTGTTTATGCAGTCCACTGTAGCAACAATCCAGTTCTCATTTATGTGAAATATACTGGAGGAGGTAAAGCTACAGGGTGGTATAAGAAGCCTGCTACTGATGAGAATGGAAACGAAAAGTGGGAAAAAGTCTTGGATGAAGTTCCTGACCCAGAAAGCATCACAGGCTGTGACAAATATAATCAACTTGTGAAAGCGCTAAACGATACTGGTAGATGTGGGATACCTCTTTGTCCACCACCTCTTAATCCTCCTCCTCCTCAACAGCAACTTCCTCCTGTATATGGACCCCTTCATACTAAATCTGTTACTCCTCTATCTAAAGATACATCTGAAACCAAAGGCTCTGGTGATGGTACTAATGGTCAATGGATCCAAGTCCAAGCTCTTGGTAAGGGTTCTCTATTCTATTCTGATGGTAAAGGAAACCAGGCTGCTATTCTATCTGCCACTCCACCTCTTCCTGGACCTAAAGGACATCCTGGTAAAGCTGGTGCTAGTGTTAAAGCTAATGGTGAATCTGGTGGAGGTGGACTATCTCTTGTTCAAGAAAATTCTGGAGATTCTCCAGCTCTTAAAACACCAAAGGTTGTCGTTGGTAATCAACCTGACGGTTCTGTATCTCCAGGTGAAACTGAAGTAGTCTTTAACACGGGAGTTAAGACTACTAAATCCATAAATAAAAGTTATACTTCGTCACATCATTGGAATTCATTTAAATCTGAGTTTGAAAGGTTGTCTGGATCAATCAATGGGAAAACCCAAAGTGCTGGTAGGACTAACTCTTCATCTCATCGAACACAAACTGTCGCTGATCTATCTACTGGTGCTCAACCTCGAGAACCTACTACTCCTATTACTTCTACTACTACTACTGAAAAACCTGCTCCTAAAGCTCCTACTTCTGATGGCAAATCTTCTATTGTTACTAAAGTTGCTTCTGGCGGTGCTTCAGCTCTGGGCACAGGTGGTGCAGCATATGGTGGCTGGTATGTCTGGGTTAACTATTTCCTTGACCCTCTAGTACGCTTAATATAATGACTCTCATGAAGACTGGAGACCCTTGGGTTAGACAGATTTAGGACTCTACGGAGATACTAGCTTGGATATAGTGACTAGTTGGTCTTGGGGAGTACTACCGTGGTAAAAACTCTTATGGACTATGAATAAAGTATCCTGCTGATGATAAATAGACCATTTATTGGACAGATTCCCAACAAAGTGCACCTGTCTCCTCATTTTCGTAAATATCAATGTACCATAAATGAGTAACAATAAAACTACTTTTTCAAATACTGGGCAATGTAGTTTGCAGCGAGATTCTTTTGCTTTTGTAGAATTGAAGGGTCGATGGACGACTTTTTGGCGGCACTTTTTGGTGTCTGATCAGATTCTGGTTGCTTTCTCTTTTCTGATGTACTCGAAGCCGATACCTTTGCATTCTTTAAAACGTCTATATTTCCCAAGATGAGAGACTGTACGGCCTTTTTCAAAGATGTGTTGGACTGCAAGTCAGTCATTTTGATGCTCTTTTTGCATGTGGGACATGTGATGTTTTTTCCAAAGTCCATGGAATTGTTTTGTTTGCCAATTATGCAATCTAGGCAAAATGTTTCACCGCAGCACAAGGTTGTGACTGGGTTGTTGAAATAGCACATGCATACTGTACATTTGAAACCTTTGGACATGTTTTGCGATTCTTCTTGACTTATTCCAAGTTGAGTTTGTATACGCTGATCCACTGTCTTTGTAAAAAATGCGCCTCCGGAAACCGACTCTATCTCCCTCATTATTGCGAATGAACCGTCTGTATGTTAATGTTTCTATGTTAAACGTGAGCACGGTATAAAGACTCCTCAAACCATGCTTCTACACATTATAGAGCGACAAAACCTACCTTTTAAAATGTAAACCTCGTCGTACTTTGAAATGTCGTCTGGGCTGATTGGTGTCAAAAAATCTGTTGGTATCCCTGTGGCAGATCTAATCTTCTTTGACAGCCTCTTTCCTTCTGGCTGTACGCAATTCCTTATATGATGTCCCTTCTCTCCACACATGTGGCAAATGTAGTCTGCATCAACCTTTATAATCTCCAACACTGCATCTCCGTACTCATTTTGTGTGACCTGAACTCCGGGCTGTGGGACGGCCGCAGATTCGCTTTGAGTAGTAGAGACAGAAGGTTGAGTACCCGGGACACTAGGAGCGCCTTGACCAACTAGAAGCATCCTATTGCGATAATATCTCCTGGATAGCGACTCTTGATCAACGCTGTCGTAAAAGTTTTGCTCCTGAATAATGGAACTGATCTTGCTATCTTCGTCTTCTTCCTCCTCATCCTCTTCTTGCCCTTCATTCTCAACTTGTTCCGCTTCTTCATCCTTTTCTTCCTCTCGTTCAATTTTCTCGAGCTCCTCTGGGTGCTGTTCCAAGAACTGTGAATTCGCAGCCGATATCAGAGTGGATGCCTCCGATGCCATACATCTTCTGGCGTAAACCTTGGAGTTTGGTTGGAGCATAAAGTAGTCAGAAACCACTTCTTCGGGTGTCCCCTCCAAGTAAAGCACAAAATCAATGGCTGTGGACTCTGATAGGCCTAGCTTCTCCTTTAGAGCCTCTCTAGCGACTTTTACTTGGCAGGGCAACGTCAAGGAGGTCAAAGCCGTAAACGGCGCCGTACTTCCCTTGAACTTCCAGAGCAAACCCTGCTGAGATACCATTGTTGCCTTTTATGGTCCTATTGTGTATAAAAAGCACTTTGCTAGTCTCAGTATCTTAAAAATACATACTAGTAGAATGTACTGTCAAAATTAGTCCCCATGGGAGAATTAGGTGTCAACCCGGAAGAGCATATTAGCACACATCCGGCGGTTTTCTAAAGTGATCGCTAAAATTGCTCTGGGAAGGGTATCCGCCAACCCATTCCCTCAATCGAGCCAATTCTGCCTTGTATGCCTGTCTCTCTTGTGCAGACCTTAATGCCGTAATCTCAACGTCCTTGAGTCTAGAGATGGTTTCGTATTGCGATTTGATAATGTTACAGAGTGCCGACTTTTCGTGTGTTAAGTGGTCGATGCGTTTACCAAGATTGAGAGTGTATTCGTCACTGTTGCCAACCAGGTCGTGGCAGAGTCTGGAAATAATTACAGGTAGTTCCGAGTGAATCTGTTCTCTGCACGTTGATCTCTCTATACATTCCATAATCTGCCGTGTATACACGTCTGTCAAGTGCGATATGCGACCCTGGGTCTCCCTAATACACTCGTCTTGTGTAGTAGCGGAGCCCTCAGCAATGTCCTGATACTGTCTCACAGACTCGTATTGATCATTTTCGATAGCCGACGAATGATCATTTTGGGAGCCTGCTTGGTCGTCTGCAGAATCTTGATTAGAAAATGCAACTATGCGTCCCCGTCTCTTGTTTGGTGAGAAGGCTTCACTGCCAAAACTCGATCTCCTCTTGCAAATCTGTCGATCTGTGGGTTGTAGATCACCAACAAGCCCATTAATGTCATTCTGAAAGAGTTTGGAGAAGAAGTCGGCGTTGTCCAGCGCCTTTTCCGGTACGTTTGGCAGAATCAGAGTGTCATCTTTCATCTTGTAAAACTATCCCGGCCATAATCCTGCAGTATCAACTGTTTCGTCCCGCTTAAACTCCAGGAAACCACTGCGCAAGTAGCTTGATGGAATTTATCGCCAAACGCCAATAAATCAGAGTGCTAACCTAATAGCTGTGAATATAATAAACCTCTAGGGTAAATAAAACTGGGCTTAAAGCCTTTAAAGCGTCTCAATCGATAAAGCCAGCATGGGTAGCTTCAAATGGATCATTCACACGCTGAATGCACCAAAAATCGAAAGCTAACCACAAATTTTTGTTAAAACCCCAAACTTTGCTTTGAAAATAAAACTAACGAGGGTACCGCCCTGCAGCTCTGCCACTTGCAACCAGACCCTACATCTAATTCAGCATTCAGTGGGCATTTTCCGCCAAATTTTCAACCATGCACTTTTTGTATTTCCATCTCTCTATTTGGCCTCCAGAGTCCCTAAATGGCCCCTCGTTGTCTCTCTCTGTCGCCACCTCCTGCTCGCTACCCCTTTCTGTCTCAAGATGCGCAGTTTAGGCTAAAAAGTCAAGCCTTGGTGTTGTTGTGTAGTGATAATCAACGTATGCTCTGAAATCTCCCAGCTTCTCCTCCAGTCACGCAGCTTGTGAGATCGTCTCCTTTTCTGCCGAATCTCTGGTCTCCGTTGAGTTTTCTGTCTCCTTAAAACTCAAGTGTTGCGGTATACTTGCCATTGTTGGCGTCCAAACTCCACACATGACGGGACTCTCCGATACCGAGACTGTCAGTCACCATTTAATCTCTTGTCCCGCAAGTGGGATGTGTAACCCATAAAACATACATTTTTAGTCTCTATGAAGCTAATTCTTGCCATTTATCGGTTATGATGGCGGTAATGGGTTCCAACAGCAGAGAGCTATGCGATATCTTTTGTGTTTGACCATTTTGGTTGCTAATTTTCTGGATTCCTTTTCTCTATGCCTTGATAGGTCTGCTTGTGCATTTATATCTAGCAATAGATGCTCTTTTAACCTATTCCTTGGCGCTGAATCGTCTTTTTGTACTTCTTCTCGGACATTCAGGTTTGTTTCTAGCGGAAAATGGATTAAAATGTACATTTAGGGGCAAAGCTAGGCATAATGAGCCTTTTCTTTGCGCTGCTCCGAGGAATCTCCCCGGAAGGTTTTCTCAAGGTGACGATGGAGGCCAAGAGGAGGACTGCGGGGACCTTTCTGGACAATTAAACGAAGACTATGATGAAGAAGATGGTTATTCTCAGTCAGAAATTGAGGATAGTGACGCAGAAGATAAGCCAAAAAAGAAGAGGAAGGTCGGTAAAACCATTAAAGACAACTACAGCGAGGTCTACAAAAAGATACTAAATAGTCCATCAAGGTTCAGTGGTCCTAGTTATTCGCAAAGAGAGTATGGAGAAGAGTTACCTGAAGGATCCAAGGTACTATTTGACTTTTTACCTTATCCGAGAAACTATGACTTTTATGGAGCTGCCAGACTTTCTTCTGGCGTCCAAGACTATTATGATCCTGACGGAAGTAAGGAGGCACAATATGAGGAAGATGTAAAAGAAAGAGCAGAGGGTGGAGATCGTTTTCACGGTCCCTTTCCAAAATCAGCCTACTATAGCATTGATGGTGTGGATAGGCCAGATAAGAGAATAAGGACTACTCTAGAAGCTGGCGATATTGATGTCGATCCAGAAGATATGTTTGATATTATGGTAAATAAGAACGTGGATCCACCAAAGATAAAACCAGTTATGCAAAAGCCTAGTCAGGATGATGAAAATGAAGCTGATGAGTTCCCAGAGACAAGACTGGGACCTCCAGACAATGTGCCTATGCAAAATATTGATCCAGGCCACTTTCTGTTCGATGATGATGGACACATCCAACATTACCTAAAATACCTAAACCGCTACGACTATAAAACATTCAGTTTCCATCACAAGGATCCAACCAGATTGGAATATTACCTGAACAACGATTACATTGACAGGATTGAAAAGCCATTCCCACCACCTGAAACAAGCTCTGAAAGAGTGAGAAAGTATTTTATGGGTATGGTACCATCGCTTATGGACGAATTGGTTGTCAAGATTAAGAATGATCCGAACAAACACAACGTAGCCTCACCTCCCTTGCACAATTTTATTTTTCTCTCAAAGTTTAAGATGCCAGATTACCTCACGGATGACTATGATGGCAGAGGTGATGATAAGGACTATAAAAAGTTTGCTAGTCTGGAAGGTCTACATAATCCATCGCAATCACTCACCTACCCATATTCTAACAAAGAGCCGCTCAGACAGAGACAACTTCTCTCAGCGTACATTGACATTGTAGATTCTCAGGATCTTGGCACACTGGCCACCCGCACCAAGAGGTTTTCTAAAACCAAAGCCCTTCGCAGAGCCGCATTTTCTGACATCACAAAGCCTCCCCTGGCACACCCTATGGAAGATTCTATGGACAATGATGTAGAAGACGTTATAGATAGTAGCGAATACGGTAATCTTGTTGGCTGGAGCGACGAACTTGATGGTGTAGCAAGCGGAGACTCAGAAATGGATAACTTTTCACCAGATTCTGGGAACATAAAAAAGGTTCTAGACAAACTATACGTAAAGGGTAGAAAGAAACGCGGATTTGCCATGGTCTACTTGGAGCCTGGTATTGGTCACATTATAATCAATAACAGGGATGGTTACCAGTACCTTCACTACAACAAATTCTGGATCCGGAATATCATGGAGCCTCTAACCACCCTGTACTTGGATAGGAAGTTCAACATTGTCGCACAAGTCAGGGGAGGTGGACTTTCCGGTCAGAGTGTAGCAATCAGACACGCGGTGGTAAAGTACATTTACACAATTCTAGCGCCGAAACTAAAGCCTTTTCTAAGAATCTGCGACCTTGTCACACCAGATATTAGGAGGACTGAACGTAAAAAGACCAACTTGAGGAAGGCCAGGAAGAAGGAAAAGTACAGCAAACGTTAACCCACTTGGGCCCTTCTTCACCACTCGATCTTTTTCCTCACTTGTAGTCAAGATGAAGAGGAGATATAAGAAAAAGATTGACACTAGTGCCGAGCACGAAGCAATCATTAGCAACAATATACTCAATAATCTCTCAAAATCACTAAATGAAACGAATTTAATTTATGATATCGCAGGTTTGTGTTTTTGTGCATAAGTTCATATGATTTAAACCTTTCTACGGCAATTATGCCCTTGAAATTGGCAAATAACAGTCCAGAGGGATGTCTATGCCATAAAGTGAGATTTTTGCCTTAAATGGATATTTTCGCTCAAAATTGGAACTAAATTGTAGTTGTAAACATGTAGGGGATTGTAAAATCGTTCTATTTGTGAAAACTGTCCATGTAAAGGCGTGATCCAAGGGACACTGCCAGGTGGCAGTCATGGAACCTCTGGAAGCTGATTTACCTAAGCAACTGACGTTCTTACTTTCAAATCTATGCTATAGTTAGCGTATGGCTGAGGTGGTGAGATAAAAGGAAGGCTGACAATGAGATGTGAGTTGTACCGTAGGATTCCTGGACCGTATGTCCATAAGCGGAACTTGATGCGACATACAGTTATTATTATACCAATCCTTGTACACTGCTCATTTGACATTCATTCATACTGACCAGTCTACTCACACCAGTTGAGAGGTGGATGGAGTACTATGGAAAATAGTATGAAGGAGTCTATTGTAGAAGGATGAGTAGGATAGAGGGGAACCGGTGGAGGGGCTATTAGGAAATACTACTGAATAAATATGAAGGTGCTAGTAAAGCTGAAGGATCTACTGCTGGCTCTTCTACTGAATGTGATGCTAGTGGTAATGCTAGAGGACCCTAAAGACCTGCTGCTAAAGATCAGGAACCTGAAACACTTGGATCTGAAGAACAAGCTCTTACTTCCTCTGACTCTACTACTCTTACTTCTGTTCATAGTGTCTATACTGGTAGTACTCATTGGCTACTGCTCTTCAATCTCCCTCGAAAACCTCTACTTCTCCTTGGTCATACTCCTTCCCTCCCTATGGTTCCTTAAACTGCTTTTGATCCTGCTGGTCCTGAAAGACTTTAAGCTCAGATTCAAGCTCTAGCTCTTGAGGATTCAATCCAAAGAACTTGTTCTGAGCATCATGGTATATATACCCTATCAACCATGGCAGGTCCACTAGTAATCATTAATATTAAAGAAAAGCCAATTGATGATAAAACTCCTAAGAAATATAAAGGAAGTATTTCCAGAGGTAGGCAGATTACTGTCACAAGGTATGGAAAGTACTCAGACTTCTTCAAATATGAACATAAAGACTCGGGTGAAAGAAGTCAACCATTCACACTAATGGCAGTAATTGATGATCAAAGCAAGAATGTAGGAGTCGGTAGAGACCATGTAACTTCAGTTTCAGCTTATTACTGGAAGCATGAGGATTCTAAGGATGGGAAACCTAAGAAGGCGCTCCTAGTTGAAGTTACCACAACGGCTAAAGGAACTAAGTATTATATCAGGGGTACTGGTAGAAACCCATGGAATCCGCTTCCTGTATTCTCAGGTTCTCAATCCAATCAACCACTCTCTGATGAGAATCTTGAGCAGAAACTGGAACATCTTAATTGCCAACTCAACAATGCAGTTGTTATAGATATTACCAGGAATAAATCTTCTCAAGGAAACAAGTACTGTTGTTACAATCATCATGGCGAAGAAAGGGTCTATGTTGAGCAAAAGACCGTTTCTTGTACAAGACATAGCTTAAGTCACCTTACATACTACGAGCATAAAGTTAATACTGGTATATGGAGGGTAGCGGCTATCAAGTACTATTATACTGTTGGTGTTAAAAGGAAGAGGATAAATATTACTGGCCTTGGGTTACCTACCAAAGAGTTGGTAAAAGTCTATGTATTTTACTCTGATAGTAGGGATCCGGTTCTCATCTATGTTCATGGTGGAGGCGCAGGTGCTACAGGTTGGTATCAGAACAAGGGTAACCACGTTTGGGAAAAAGCCCCTGATGGCCTCAAAAGTATAACACCTGACAATCTCAGTATACTTGACTGTAGCGACAAAGACTTTAAAGCACTTGCGGAGGAACTAAATCGACTTGGATGTACAGGCTTGCAACAATGTACTAGAACTCTTGATCCTGAACATCTTGGACAAAACGGTGTTCAACGTGAGGAAGTTCCAGCTGCTGACTTATCTGACCAGGTTCCTGATACAGAATCTGAGACTAAGATTCTCCTACAAGGAACTCCTGTAGCTCAAATGGCTGAAGATGCTATAGATGGTGAAAGACTAAAAATTGGTCTTGGTTCTGATACTTCTGCTTTTGAACCTCTTAAAGATCAACTTCAAGAAGCCTCAGGTCTTACTGATTGGGGTATAGAGAACATTCTTGGAGCATTTGCTGGTATTTTTACAGCATCTATTATAACTACTTTTGCATCATGGAAACTTTATAAATTCTACCAAAATTACTCTGACCCGTGGGTTAGGCAGATCTAATGAGTCTTCTTAATCATGTTTGAAAGACTAATAGCACTAATCAGCCCAATGGATCACAGTAAAACATTTTAATTGTACACTAGAATTATAATTTAAAGACCACTCATTATTCATCCTGTGGATGGAATGTTAACCACTAATGCAGTATGTTCTCCCTACCTGTGGTAGGTGGTAGAGACTCTCCCCTCTAGACTACTCTCTTGTTGGTATACTGGAATGCTAGGACTTATGCAGACTTATAACACCGAATTTGGATAGCAATAGAAAGGAATAACGTTCGTTCACTGAGATGATATCTAATTCCTGCATTTATATGGCATGATCCCTCTGGCTGTTTATGAACATCAGACACCTATCACATCTCAAAACTCGCTATACTCATATACAGGAAAAACCTCGAGTGAAAGACCAAGCCTCTTGAAGCAGAGCAAGCCAAAAAAGAATGTACAGAGCAAAGCTGAACTAAATAAAATCAAGAAACTCGCAAAACACCTCATTGAGAAGAAAAATGAAATGGTAGTTGAGTATGAAAATGTGCAAAACGGCATAGAGTCGTCTACCAATGTTAAAAGTGATGATATTTGGGCAGATGATGCAGCTGTTGGACCAGATTCTGGGAAACCCCTTGGAAAAATATCCAACATTAACCAGATTATACCTCCAGTGGAGCTTCCACATCCTGGTCAGAGTTACAATCCAGATCCATCGGATTACCTGGAACTCCTGAATAGAGTTGTAGACCAAGTTCAAGAGGATAAAAACACAAAAGTTAGCGAGAGTCTAGACACTGTCTTACATACAACATTCCCGTCGCTTAATCTTGCGGAAATTGGCTTCAAACAGAAGCAGAAACTGATCAACCTAATTGTCCAAGGAAAGACTGATGAGACTTCACTCACAAATGCACTCCAGGACGAGGATATGGGTGATGAAAATATGGAGGATGCCGATGAAAGCGACCAAGAGGAAGAGGGGAAAAGGACAAAAAAAAACAAAAAGAAGACACGCACAGATAGGAATAGGATGAAGCGTGCAAAGTTGGAGGAAAGAAAACAACTGCTTGCCAAGAATATTAAAAAGTTGGTAAACGATGTAAACCATATCAAGGTTTTACAAAAGATGGATAAGGACACAACCAAAGGTGGAATTGAAAAGGCCCGTAAATTTAAAAACTTTGTCAGAAAACTTGTGTCTGGACGTATACCAACCAGAATCTCAAATAAAAAGTTTAAGAATGACCCGCCAAAGCTTTTACTTACAGAAGAAATGTCAAGTTCACTAAAGGGACTTAATCTTGGAAATAGCAGTTCAATAGATACTATATACAAGTCGATATACAGAAGAGGCCTGCTCCCACCACCTCCGACACTTGATAACAAGTACAAGAGTTCGGTTAAGAAGAGGCTGTCATATGGCAAAAAGATTGTTAAGAGGCTGCGTGAACGTGGTGAACTATGAGATTGTTGTATGCAGTAGAGTTTTCCCAGACATTGAGCTCATAATGCAGTAAAGATGGAATCTTTAAGATGGCCATGAATGGCTATTAGCACAAAGATTCTGCTACACAGAACACGAAGGCGTATGTTTGTGTTGAAATCTCCACGGAGTTTTACTTACACGTCATAAGTCATAACGCTAATAATAAATCCGTGGTTACGTTTAGTAGTATCTTAATTCTTTCTTACATAATCGCTTCACTAGATACAATACATTCAAGATAAACCATCGGTTGTATACAAAACGAAAAAAAATTAACAAATTTGTCACAAGACAACAACCCTGTGGGTCACAAGAAAAGTGCGATTATTTTACAATTAAAATATTGATGGTAAATTTAAAACCTTTTGACCAGAGTTTTGTGTATATTCGATCGACAAAATGACAAATGATGGTATTATGAATACAATTGTATTTTTAAAAATATTCTACTCGAGACAAATTCCCTTTAATCCTATATTAAGGGTAAAACGCTCCATTAAACTGGCCGCGTAATGCAAAAGTGTATTAATTTACCAGTACCAATGCTTACCGCTCCAAATCCACCAATACTTGCTGCTTTAATTAATTTGTCAGTCGTAAATCCGATAGATTCAAAAAATTGTCTTACTTTTTCCAATGAAATAGGTAATTCTAAAGGAACAGTAGGTGAATTTTTAGGAGATGGAGATAGATTTCCATTCTCAGAATTGTTGGATTGTTCAATGTCATCTATACCATTAGTATGTCCTTCCCCTTCACGAATGTTACTATTTGCCACATTTGTTTTGTTAGGGTCACTGGGTTGGTCCTGTCCAGAATTATCTCTGCCCTCTTGAGTGATTTCTATTTTAGGGACAGTTTCTATACTGTTTGATCTTTCAACGGAGCTGGTTTTTGTCTCTGGAAAAGGAGAATTTAGACTAGAATCAGTTTCACTATCTCCTTGTTTAGGACCTTTAGCTTTACCACCAAGAGCGGGTTCACCAGAGGCTTTTCCATTATCTGAAGATGATGGATGTTCACAATTGAGTTTAAAAACTTTGCAGATCTCTAAAAGTGCCTTATTAATTTCTCCATTGGCTTCTGACTCAGGAAATTTGCTTTGCAAGGAGCTAGAATCATCTGATATCCAAGTGGTGGAGCCTCCAGAAGTCCTCTTGAACCATTTTCCGTACCCTGATCCTTTATCCACATAAATAAGCAATGGCATATTTGTGTTATTGTCACAAAAGTAGACATATACCTTCTTTATATCTGTCATTGAACTTTCAGACCATGTAAAATCTTTAGGGTCATCCCTGAACCTATGCTTATTAAAAGAGGGTTTTGGACTTGCTTGATCCCCTGTACTTTCAAGAGTATGTTCATATATACTGTATCCACTGGGTGCATTCGCGGATCCAGTATTCTTAGTGACGCGAATTCTCTCCTTATCTCTTTCACATCTGCATTTGCAACAATAGTTCTCCTTCTTAGATACGTTAGCAACAACAATGTTATTTTGCCTACAGTTAAGTTCATCAAGATGACAAGTAAGACCATTACCATCTAGATCAATCTTAGTAAAACCATCATTAAATGTGTAATACTCTGATATTCCCGTACTAATAACCAATTCTGTGATTAGTGGTTTCTTCCTTGCAGCATCGTCGGAAGAGTAGTACACATTAACCTCACTAATTTGTGTATAAACATCCCTTTTTTCAAACGAATATACACTATCACTGTATAAAGCAGATAAAATTCTCATGGAAGTATTGTCACAAAGCTTATGATTGTACCTATCAAAGCCTTTGGTAGTCCACCCGTTACATGTTACTTTGACAGTGGGAAATGTAGGCTTCTCTTCACAATCGTTTGGAGTGGATTCCCCTTGCTTGACTGAAGGATGACCACAGTAGTTCTGTTTATTATCAGCATTGATGCTTACTATCACAACATTTCTGAAGTTTTTATTGAGCTCGCATAACACTCTATTGTAGTCGGATAAATCTGCAGGGTGGATTATCTTATCAGCCTTTTCCCATCTGTTAGTGATAGTTTCACTTCGCTTAAAATAAGTCACAGTATCTGTACCGAGACCAATTATCAGTGGAAATGAATTGTGTTCATCACGTAACCAGTATACCACTTTCAGTGCCTTATAGGTTTTAAATCCAACTTTATTAAGTCCCTCTTGTTTGTTACTTCCATGATTTATAGCCTCTAATTCATAAGTAACCGACCACCAAGCATTATTTTCTGGAAATTTATGGTGGTATTGTTTGTAATTCTTAAGTGGCTCTTCCTCATTTCCTCTATCCTTTGTTTTAATCTTCGGCTCGTTTGACCTAGTGAGACCTATGGTATTTCCATTCTTCCCATAGTATGTTTTCGTGCCATTACTAACATTCTGAGAGATATCTGCAATGACGGAATACGTAATACCCATTTGTTATCACTGCAGATAGAGTAGATAATTCCCGCATCATTATAGACTCCTCAAGAGTCATTTATTTTGTAAATTCATCCATATGGTGCACAGATAAACCTCGTGATTCTCCAGAGATTAAAGAGGATAATGCGGGAATATCTATACCCAAGGACAAGTTTGCTAATTTTCCCTTGGTATAGGATTAACTCATAAGCGCAATGTTTACCCTTTATCCCCAATGATCCTACAATCTTGTGTTCCATAGGTTATATGGGACTTCTCTGTGCCTTTTCCCAGAAATACCTTTAGCGCCAAAATCGTTACTCCCTCATTCAGAGTCTGACCTGTTTATAAAATGTTCTTCCGTACCATTTATCCAGTTATTCTGGCGTGAGGAATGATCCTCAATTGAGATTTCCCAATAAGTTTCCCAGAACTTCTTCTAAATCCTTTCCATTTATGTTTCCTTTACATCTCTCCTTCCATGGTAGAATGTGGTGCGCAATGTTTTTGTCTTGATGTATGTTTTGGTATAGTAAACTTCCTAAATGTTTCAAAAAGAATTTGATTTCTGAACGATCCTACAAATATACGGCTGACCAGGTAGTTACAGGTGGTGTATAGATTATCTTTAGTTCCCTGGAAAATATCCGACATTCAGTCACCAATGGGATTTAGTATCCGTAACTATACTTTGACATTTAATGTCTATTTCCACAGTTTTTTTTCCTGGCTCATACTACATTTTCATTACCTAGTATACTACGATGTTAGATATACTGTTGTAAATCCTAACACTTGTTTTAATGTAGCACCGATGATAACTCAACCAATTCCATTCCCAGTCGTTAACACTGTATACCCTTCTTTTCTGCAAGTTTAAAGCGAGATGTGAGCATTTAAGGACCTCGTTTCGGCTGTTGGTCCAGACAAGGATGAGGTATAAACTGGCAAACCCCTATGAGTAACAAATCCTTGAGCTTATAAAACGGTCAAAGGACATCCAACTACTTCCATGGACCTTGTAACAGAGCTTCTTTCCTTTACTAGAATGGAACAACGGGTCAACCATACTACCCCTTACTTTCCTAGACAGAGGGGAGATAGCGTTTCCTATCCTACATGTTCCAGGGGCAAGAACCCCTGGCCATTCACCCTAACATTCGTGCTTGGAGCATAAATCATCCCTTGTGTATAAACGGCTACACAGACCGAGCAAAAATCGCATTTACTCGACTCCTACATTAAATATCTACGGTACAAGCTATAATACAAGTTTAATTATCATTTCTATGATAGTCACAAGAGTCACTACATTAAAACTGAGGAGCACCCGTTCCTCTGGCGCCGGTCACCACGCTGCGGGCATCAGTTTATACCATTAGGGCACCTGAGATGTTCAAAATCTACCTTATCGAGGATTATGTCACTCTAAAGGTTTCTGAATACATAAATGACAGTAACAAGATCCTCCTGGAGAAATTGGCAAACAAGTACATAGACAGGGTAAGATTCAGCCGCTCAATCTCAGACGTTTCCGCAGATTATCTTTGGAACTGGACTCTGTATACTACTGGATGACAATCTGCTAAAGTGCGAGCCTAGAATCCTCCCATCGGAGGGACAGGCCCATTACAAGACACACTTTCGACTTTTGGTCTTTTCCCCAAACATAAATCAGATCCTAAAGGGACAAATTATAGACTGTGATAGCGAATCCATCACATGTAAGTCAGTTTATGCACTATTGACGTGTTTAGTGTCCCTGGGATTCTTTAGTGACATTCGAGTAATCACTAGCACTCTGCCTCCGGAATATCGCTAGTAAGTTTTTCGCCATCATTCACCTTGCATATACCACATGCGTGCTGTTCTTGTCCTTTGAAACGCCAATAACAATTTTCCAGCGACAAGAATGCCAAGTGTTGGTCCAAGATTACGGACTCTTCTCGAAAGATTTACCGATTAAACGACATTGTAGACTTTAGAGTCGTTGATATAATATACAATCGCACGCCTGGTGAGTTGCTCTCTGCTCTTTAAACGTTACAGAACAAACTGGCAACACTACCGCAAAGCAGCTCCCCGTAATGCTAGTTATAGCCGCCCTGACAGATTAATTCCTATCGCTTCCATAATGTTGTCTATCTATTCCATAGTAGGGAGCCATTTTAGAGCTTAACCAGAGACATTTACTGCATGACTAGATAGAGCTGGTGGGCCGGAAAGCCGTAGCTGTTCCACAGCAACCCTAGCTACGTCCAATTAATCATCGGTTCCGTCATCTGCTTCTAGTGAGTGGGTCTTGGTGTATGATACATGTGCTGAATGGAGTGTATGCCTGGTTACAAGGTTACCTTTATACTGGTGTGAGTCGATGATGCGGTGAATATCCTCCAGGGTGTACAGGTCGGCGTAGAACCTAAGAATAAACATTGGTCTAGTCATTAACAAACCTGAGCGGCACATTTGGGCTCACAGTCAAGTGGATTTCCGGTCGTTCATTGTAGCTACAGAATGGGTGATTTGGTGGCAATAGACAAACCTCAGGAGCTCATAGGAATACTTGAGTTGCGGATACTTTTTGTGTATCTGCGGATTAAGAAGCATGAGCATGAGCCTTCTGCAGGTCTCCACGTTTTGTGCTCCAGGTCTGTAGCGGATGTGTACCTTTTCGATGTAAGAAAGGAGCGGCAACTTTGGGAAGATTTTGTAATTTGGCATCTTGAGCGATGCAAGGAGCCCTGCTGCTCAGGAATTTCCTCTAATTCCACCCTCCGCCCTCTTCCCACTCACTGAAACTGCGGGCTCCTTTAGTTTATATTTTCGTCGCCGTGTCATGTAGCCGAACGCTTAAGAGCCAAGAATATGTACAGAATAGTCCCAAAATGGCCTCGAATACACACAAGAAAGACACTGTGGAATCCTCTCTCGTCATTGAGCTTCATGGCACCGGAATCGACTTTTTGAGGTACAACAATGGAGAAATTGTGGATAACGTGGCGGAAACCGGGCTTGCAAAGGCACAGGAGAAAAAGCTAGACAAGACGCCCGTCAAGTTGGAGAATGAAAGGCTAAATGGGCTGGACAAGCTGCCAAATGTCCAATGGGAAAATGTCCTAACCAGGGTAGGAAGTGGACTGAATAACCCAGGCATAAACATCTGCTATATGAATGTCATTATACAGGTAATCAGCCATACACCCTTTTTATCTTCCGCGCTAATTCGATCGGGACACACAAATGTGTGCCCAAATTACACAAAACGGATACTATGTGTAATGTGTTTGCTGGAGAACCATGTGAAGGCCTCAACCTCCTCGAGAAAACCACTCAATAATCCCTTCTACCCAATCGCCCAAAAGGTCATTTGGCTCAAATTCAAGTTTGGACAGCAAGACGACGCATTCATTTTCCTCAAACACTTTCTAAATTCCTTGATAAAGTCTTGTTACTCAATTACAGCCTCTCCAGTTATGGACAATAATAGAACCAGAATGGCGATGGACAAAGAAGCAAACTCTGAAAAGGAAACAAGAGATATACTATCCACAGAAAAAATAATGTCTAGTGCGATTGGGCATTTATTTGGAGGATTCTTCAAAAATGTCATTGTTTGCGAAAAATGCAAACTCAAATCGGAAAAGGTAGAACCTTTCTTTGATATACCGGTTCACGTTAACAAAAGTAACAAACTTATTGACCTATTATCAACATTTCTGTTGCCAGAAAAATTAATTTGCGACAATAAATACTTTTGTAAAATATGCAAATCACATCAAAATGCTGATAAATCACTCTCAATATACAAATCGCCGCGCATTTTAAATATCAACTTAAAGAGGTTTAATGTAAGTTCTCATGGTTTGGAAAAATCAACAAAGGCTATCGAATTTCCGCAATCCCTCTCACTGTCACTCAAACACGAAGTTGACCGTGAAATTCGACTAAAATATCAGTTGTACGCCATTGTCTGTCATATTGGTAAATCCTTGCGAATGGGTCATTACATAACATATATTAAGGGACATCATGGGTTCTGGTACTGTTTTGATGATTCAAATGTACGCTGTGTCTCAGAATCAAAAGTATTTTCACAAAAAAATGATGTCTACCTTTTATTTTATTCTATTGTCAATGAGGATGTTTTAAATTGTGACACCAAGCTTAACAAGTTTTCTCAAACCAACACCTTTAGCACAGCTAGTGGTGAAAAGGAACATATGGCCACACCCGAACATGTAAAGCAGGATCATGTGGTTAAAAAGGGTAAAAGAGAAAAACCAAGTATTCTTACAGGACACAGAATGTTTAGTGGGCACCGCTTGGTCACAATGATGATATTATCGCAATTTTTAACCTCTAAAAAAAAAACAGGTGTTGCTCGTCTGCACACCAGAATGTCACACAAAAAAACAGCTTTAAAGGAACCGCTCAATAGTCAAAATTCTGGTATTACATCCCTGAGTACTAGTACCACAGAAAGTAAAACAATTTCAACTGTCAAGGGAGAACATGAGCGCGTTGCAGGGAATGCACAAAAACGTCAAGACAATAAAAAGAGAATGGCAACTCTGGAACCTCGTCCAGGTCCACTAATAATCGACCAATGCGATCTAGAGACATGGTCAGACGCTGAAGAGGCTGAAAATTACAACCAACTCCTGGAAAAAATTCATCCTTCCCTGAAGCAACGTGACCAAGAAGATATCGAGTACGACCGTGGCAAGCTCAAAAAGGTCAAGACGAACAAGGAACATCAATACGGGGACTTTAAACTTGTAAAGCACAAGTCTGGCGTCGCAGTAGCGACACGGCAAAAGGATCTCTTTGACAATGCCACCTACAACCCTATCAAGAGAAGAAAAAACAACAAATACAAAAGACCAAGGTAAAGAAACATCAGTAATCTGATGTCTGTAAAACCTTTTACCCTCCCTTTCATGTGTTTGTTTGTTACCATTCCTTCCGTCATTACAAGTTTCTTCCTGGTGTGGGATTTTCTTCATTCACACACAACGTAAATTCTTCTTCCACGTATACATTTTGGTATTCAACAGTCCTTTGGCAAAATAACGGCAAATGGTACCAGAAAAGGGTGTGATATGCGAAATACGCGCAGGCAAGTGTAACTATAAGGATAACGTCGTAAGTCCTGACGAAAGAAAGGGCTGTCTACGTCTATATCGCGTAAGTTTACTACATGTTATTGGCAAACGTCTATACACACGCCCTTAGGGAGACGACTGTCTCTTGTCTTCACAGTGGCTCACACGGGAAGATAACAAAATTGAGGTACGCACTCTTGACCAACTCTCATCTCGTAGGATAACCATTACGTGTTCGATGATGCCTACCTTGAAAGGATAGACCGCTGTGATACCGGAGAAGTCTACGTATTGAGGTTCACCAATAGTCCACTCAAGCTCCTCTACTGGATGCAGGAAACGAATCTTACGACAATCAAGGTTTGTCTACTTGTGGTAACCACATATAAATCCTCAGAACTTTGTGGAAACATTCAATTTGAACACTGGATCGAATGATAAAAAGGTGGCAGTAAAGCCAGAAACAAGTGCGCAGGAGTAAATGTTTGCACTTGAGCATTATCTTAAACTTGTACCATACCTGTACATGTCACTGTATGGCGTCTAAATGGCTCTGGAAATGCGGTACTATTAATCATATTTAGGAGTTTCTACGAATAGACAAAAGAGTGGAGCAGAGATTCCCCTTTATGGCATAGGTATGTGGACTATTCAGACATCAAGTTCTGTTTTATAGCCATTCAAAATCATGCTTGGCATAGCAAGGGATATGAATGCAAAACGGGAGGAAAGGATGAGGCGCCATAAGATTCGTCAAAACAGGTCTGTAACAAAGTTCAACTATACCACATTTGTAGGAGCCTGAAGAAGCCGTTCTCTTCTAGTGGATCCTGCGAATCGTAGTGACCTAATCTACAAAATTTGCATGCATAACTGTCTGGCCATATATATACCATAATTACTAGGGATGAAGGAATGGACTCGGTGGAAGTTGATGATTGGATAGACGAACTTATTTCTACTGACGTGAGTGTTGATTGTACTACTGAAGACTGTGTTGATAGTTGTTCATCTTGTTCTGTGGATACTTTCTCTGACAGTGAGCTAGTTGTGAGGGAGGATGAATGTATGGATGAGTAGGGAGTAGGTAAGAGACTCTTATGGATCTCAGAGTTTTGAAGAATTTTAAAATAGAGCAAAGAATGAATGTCTGTAGAGGTGGATATACGCAATAAATGCAGAAATAGATGTACGTGTCCATGGAAGAACTCAGGCCTTATAACTACTAAAACGGGTTCACTAAAAGATGCTACAGATTATGGATATTGTACTCATGAGAAAGTTGCTGGGCAAGGTATCAATGGACTCACGTACAATAGAACACATCTTCAAATAGAAGATGAGAAAACTGGATCACCAAAAATTTTTAAGGAGGAACACTCTAGACTAGATTTTGTTACCGTCTATTATCACATCTATGACAGAAATGCACATGTTATAAAAGCTCCTCTTTTCCTCAGGGTTAAGGATCATGCTGGAGCAGAATATAAATGGTATGAGAACGTTAGTACTAATGAAGATAACAAGACATGGAGGAAGATTAATAAGACCAGTGGTTTCCCTACGGATGATCCAGGAAAAGGTGGGAGTGAATTTAGGGAAAACCTTGATAGAGTTACCTGCTCTCTACACAACATTCACAGAGTTGAGATTTCCAGGAATGGGCAATCTGATCCGTACGGATGCCCTATTTGTAAAAAGGCTAAAGTTATTGTTAAACCAGGAGTCTCTGTTAACGGAATTTACACTAGGTTTGAACATATTCCAATGGATGATGGAAAATACTATCTTTCACACGGGAACAATCTGGTGAAATATAAAGAATCAAGTAAACACAATTCCAAATTCCTCTCAGTTAAAAAGGGTGATACTCTCTCAGTATACTACTGGGAAGGTGATGAAAAGCGTACGAATCCACTTATAATAGAACTTAAACGCGCAGATGGAGGTGGTTCTAACTGGTATGCGAGTGATCTACAGTATAAGGATAAAAATTATAAGTGGATAAAGCTGAAACAAGATGAGACTGCTAATTTCTCCCGGTATGGAGAAGAGCTTAAGGCAAAATTGGACTACCTTAGTTGTACAGTTAATAGTGCTGTTAGGATTAAGTTAGGACGAGACTCTGGTTGTCATGATTCTAGGGATAGTAACCATAAAAGTACAATTAGCACTCGTCATAATGGCATATTTAACAGATCTCCTTTCATTTCTGCATATGAATATACACCGAGTAAAGAGTCTGGTGGGAAGTCATTTTCCGTGGCAGAGGTCCTACTTCAGGGTGAAAGACAAAAGAGTGAATCTGGTAATCTATTCTTAAAGGATGTTACCAAGCTTTCTTCATATGCTTCGTTTTGTGATCCAACTAACCCATTTATCATACGTGTGGAATACAGTGATTGTAATGAATGGTACCAGAGGAATTCTGATGATAAAAACACATGGGAGAAGAAGCATGACCTGTCAGACCAAATTGAACAGATTTTTGCCAATGTTAAGAAAAAACTTAATATAACGCCATGTCCTCCTGCTAAAATTCCTCCACAGGAGGGTATCCAGATAAATATAACAGAACAACCAGAAAATGATACACTTGATGGCACCTACGTTTCGTCTAGTTCTGGGAATCTTTTGATCCTCATCTCCAAGGATGTTAAAACTCTTCCACATGGATTCTTTAGGGTTACTCATCAGACGACTGCAGTAGCATCTTTTAAGCTAAGTAAGACACTCAGTAACAATGGAGACCAGATAGGAAAAGGAGGAGGACCATCCATACCTAATGTGCAGTATGTATCTGTTTACTTTTGGGATGGAGAACCTAGTAAACCAATCCTACTTGGAATTAAGCAGGGTGGAAATCTTAAGTACTATAGCAGAAGTAGTGGAACAACTTCTTGGATACAAGGTAATAATGACAAGTTTAAAAAACTTGTGCACATGCTGGATGATAAAAACTGTCAAAGGAATAATGCTATCCCCTTTGACATAAAAGAACCTACAAAAGATCATGCTGATGGAAATTCTAATTGTCTAAAGATTAGAAAGATCACAGGTCCTACATCTTCACAACTTCCAGGAGGTGACTACGCTGTTAGGGAATACGCAATCAGTGGAGATGCAAGAATGTCGAGAGTTACATTTGATGGTATATATACCAATATAGGTGCCACTAAAGATACCGTAAATAAGGCTGTAGTATATTACTGGAAGAATGATCCAAATATATCCAGTAGAGCTATACCTCTTCTTGTAGGATTTGTCAAAAATGGTCTAATAGACTGGTACGAAAATGATGGAATAGGATCACAAAATCTATATTGGAAGCCTATTGATGGAAATGAAGCAAAAAAGTTTTATGAAGCAGATATTCCACAACCATCTCTTACGGAAAAGCTTGATGAAGTAAGTTGCAGGATCCACCGGACAGTTAAGATTGATATATCTAAGAATAGTGGAAGATCATATTGTCACAGCAGGTGTATACCCACCAGAATAAAGGTAGTCTCTACTGGGAAAACTATTTCAGGATACATAGGTTATGATCATATTGCAATCAAAGGTCAGACCTTTACGGTAACCTCTATAATAAAAAATGATCGAAAAGAAAATATCAACCTACCGTACCCTCTAAAAAATGTCAAGAAAGTCGCTGTCTACTCTCCAGTATGTAGCGAAGGCGTTCCAGTTATACACATTGGATATAAACAGAGTACGTATGATACATGGCTTAAAAATGAAAAGGGGCAATGGACGCAGTTTAACCTAAGTAATCACCAAAACTATCTGCTTACATGTCAAGAAGCTCGGGGGTCATTTATCACTAAAAGTAATCCATCAATACCCTCTGGAGATGATTTTAGTGCTAGTGAAGCTGAAGAAGGCCTTGGTGGAGAAACTGACTCTTATCTAGAACCTACTCCTACTCCTCAAACTGAAGCTAATGAAGGTGAAGCTCAATATCTACTAGCCTCAGCCCCTTCTGCTCCTGAAACTTCTCAAAATGATTCTCCTCCAAACTCTAATCAAGATATTATTAAGACTACCATCTCTGTAGCTACGGGCATTCTTACAACTTCTGCCTTGGCTTGTTTTGCTGGATGGAAACTTTATAATCGCTTTAAAGGAGATCCATGGGTACGACAAATTTGAGACTCTATGGACTCTCCAGTAGGGAGACTAGGGAATCATTACTGAGTAGTTTGTGTTAATTTGTTGGTTTGTTTTGTTTCATGTTAGTTGTTTTTATTCTTGTTGGGTCATTGTCTGTACTTTACTCTCCTCTAGTGTACTAAGCAAGTGATGGAAGAACTCTCAAGACATGCACCTCTATAACAAAACAAGTAATACTGTCTACAAAGAGTTAAACTTATAGACTCTCTAGCATTCCAGTATACTAACAAGAGAGGAGTCTAAAGGGGGAGTGTCTAATGGGAGATCGTAACAATGGTAGGTAAATTATAGTGTCTTAGTGATTAGACATGACATTATTTTGGGCCATAGTTTCCATGTACCAAAACCAAGAATACCTGTTCCTATTGTTCCACCGACTCCACCAATTTCAGCAGGGTGAGATTCAATGAAATTAAGTGCCTTCTGAAAAATGTTCTTTTCACCTCTATCAGGAGCTTGAGGTCCACCGGCACCATTAAGTCCCTGAAGTCCAGAGGGACTAGATGGCTTGTCAAGCTCTTCCTTTAAGTTCTTAAGCTTTTGAGTAAGCTCAGAATTTCCTAGTTTGTTCGCCTGCTCTCGATCCACTCTCCAAGTAGATCCTCCGTTTTTCCTGCTATAATATGCGTAATTATTAGGACCATTCCTTTTCACTAGTTCAATCATGAGAAGGTTATCGAGTTTAAACTCAGATCTACCAGAGTAGTAGGCTGTTACAGTTTTAAGAATGGAACTCGGATCTATACCTTGTAGAGAGGAACTACCGTATTTGACCTCCTTAACTATAAAATTAGGCTTACCCTGAACACAATGAGTAAAACTAGTATAACCGGTGCCTTCTTCCTCAGATTCCACATCATCTCTGGTAACTTTAATTTGTTTACTTCCAGAAGGATCGTCATACTCACTATGTTGTCCACCTGTCTTAAGATCATTTCCCTCCCAGACGTTTACGGCAACAGCTGGCAATTTAGCCTCTAGAAGCTTTAATATCTTGTCCTTCTTAAATGGAGATGTCGGTGGGTCAACTTTGACATCGTTCCAGCTACTAGATTCTAGAGATTCCCTTTGGTACCATTTATTTAAGAAGTGAATGAGAAGTGGAATTCCTTCAGATCCTTTTGGATAGTGATAAACATACACTCGAGTGGTACCCTTTGGAAACTTAATTCCAGTTTGCTCCGTTCCTCCATTCTTTAATCTGGAGAAAAAACCACCATAAATATTATGATAGTAGTAGAAATATTTTTCACCATGGATGGAAAGTCCAATCTGCTTAGACTTACAACAGGGGCAGGTGTAACCAGATTTGCTTGCCTTTGAAATGTCCATAATGTGAGCATTGTTTCTAGTACAGTTCTGTTCATCCAGTTTGTCCTTAATGTTACTAGTCTCTATACTAGATTCAAGCCTCCATTTGTTGTCAGTTCTTCCAGTTTTATGTACTGTGTAATATGTGGAAGATGGATTCGACTTTAACTCAAGTAATAGGGGATTAGAACTACGAGTAGCTCCGTTCCAGTAGTATACATAAGCCTCACTACAGCTCGTTCTATATACAGGTGACTCAAATGGAATGTTATTGTTATTAGCATCTTTTGTATAAAGGAGTCTCATAACGGATATTCCTGGGGAGGGAGTGTGCTTGTACTTTTTATAGATTTGATGTTCTGTGGAAGACTCGGTGACTTGAATTTGAGTAGTTAGATTTGCTGGTGGTGCATTATTTTCTCCATTGGCAAAGTAACTTCCTTGAGTTTGACTAGTATTTAGTACAACAAGTTGTTTTAGTTTTAGCTGACTAGTGATGGATGTAAGTTTTGAAGAGAGTTCACTTTCTTTGTTAACTCCGTATTCATCTTTCCATCGATCGGAAGTTAAATAATCTGTCTTTTTATAGTAGTAATAGTTATCACTATAGGTCCTTTCAAGTCCCACTATTAGGGGAAGTGCGTTAGTGGCATCATAGTCTAGATAGTATATGGTTACATTTTTTTTATATTCACCACCAGATAGGTCTATACCATTTTGTTTTTCTTTATTGTAATATATTCCAGCAACCGAATTCCCTCCGGTAAGTGTGTGAGTGTATCTCTTGTAGCCAGCAGTGGGTCTATTATCAACCTTACGGATGTTTATGGTATTCTGACAACTATCCTCATAGCTTCCACCGGATTTTCTCTGACCAATGTCTATATCAGCCGATAGTCCAGTGGTACAGGTATGGGTTGTCATCTATCATCCTCCATCTTCACTCTTCGGGAATCCTAATAGTCCCTCCACTGACTCTCTCTATTATCCTATCATCCTTCCATAGTAGTACTCCATTAATGTCCCAACTGGTGTGAGCGGAATGGTCAGTATGGATGAATGACGATAACTATGAAGAGTCTATGGATGAAGACAAACAATACGCAATATGCGTGACAAAAGGTCTAAACAAACAAAGGGCACAGATACAAGATGGACTCTGACTACTCCATTCTCAGGAACTCTACAGAGACTTATGCATGTTCAATTAGGAAG
Organism: Theileria equi strain WA; assembly: GCF_000342415.1. Taxonomy (NCBI): domain Eukaryota; phylum Apicomplexa; class Aconoidasida; order Piroplasmida; family Theileriidae; genus Theileria; species Theileria equi. The sequence continues at coordinate 574,665 of NC_021366.1, read as the reverse complement.
GATCTGGAAAGCGGACACTGCTGTTAGGACAGATCTCAGTAATTATGGGCTCTGGTAAAAAGAAACTTGATGAATGAATTACTATCATTAAGGCTATCTAGAGAGGGATGATAGTGAGTAGTTATTCTTCCTTCATCTGTCTGTCCAAAGTACCTTTGCATATAGAGGACACTTGGACGGTAGGATGGAGTGGCGTTGATATACTGAGATTTTAGTAAAGAGTCTGACTTTTTGTAGGTGACAAAATATTAATGACTTATCCAGGCTTATAAGGTAGACATATTTTGGTATATCTTTTGTCTAAACTTTTAAATCTACCTTTTCTTCCAGCTATGCCTGTGAGTCTAGAGGGCCTAACAGTACGGACACTATTGTGACCGTCAACCCACAAGTGTGAAAGCCTCCAGGTAATATTCGCTTATCCGGAGGAATAAATGTCCAAATACAGTGTCATTCATCCCCATTAATCCCTACATTCCTTACTTCCATTCCCACCGAGACAGCCTTCACAGTATCATTAACTGATCAAAGTTATCTCATACTTTATTGTATCTCTTACTTGTAAAGGCTTATAGTCTTTGCTTCCTTACTCTACTTTTCTGTTACGTCTATTGCGTATTATCTAGTAAGAATAGAAGTGCATGCGCGTTGTTGTTTGTTTTAACAGCTTACAAGTACTCCTTGCTTATACTAATACTCTGGTTGTTCTTTTGACAGACAAAGACTCTACAAGATGAGGGTGCTGGCAGTACTATGGACGGTATGTTTGGTAAGATTCTGCAGCGCAGCATGTTGGTCTTGCTTTGGAGGAAGTAAAACGGATAAAGACAAAATTCCATCTGACAAACATACTCCCTCGGCTTCCAAGGTCGATTCTACTCTATTTGATGTGAGTGAATCTAACTCTGACGGAGTGCCACTTTTGACATGCACGCCAAAGCCTAATATTGTAGTCACAGAATTCAAGTATGGTGACGAAACCATATGGAGCGGAAACAAAAGCGTACTGTTCTTATCGGCTCTAATCTACTTTGATGAAGACAAGCCATATATTGTAACATTGCAGTATTGGGACAAGGACAAGTATCACACACTCTTCCTCCACTATAACGGTGATGAATGGGAAGATAACCAGGAAGAATATGCAAAGAAGCTTAACATATTGAAGGGAGTTCCTCCTCCAGCTACTCAATCAACTGGAAAGACTAGTGTCCTTGACCTCTTGAATCCAGATGTAGAATCAGTACATGTTGGTGGTGGCGATGAGGACGGACTGGCTAAAAGGGTCTTTACTCCAAATAGTGGTCATCATATATCCTCTGTTGTAGACTCTGGAGCTACTCTATGGAAGGCTAAAAGAGATGGTGAGAAGTGTACTCTTGTAGAATCTTATAGCAAGGGGGAGTCAATGCTGGCTTATTTAAAGCTTGAGAGTGCCACTGGACTAGATTTAAAGTATCTTGAAAGAGTAAATGGAGAATGGAAGGAAGTCACTATTACAGAGTTTTACCACAGGCTGGAAGAGATGAGAAAGAAGAAAGAGAAATCCATAAATAAAGATATGGAAAAACATTTGCAACGTGCCAAGAAGAGGCTAGAGGAGAGTGAGTCTGCTCCTGCAGTTGCTAAATCATCTGGAAATACCAATGCTAACAGATAAAAAAGTTACCACTAAATCTCCTACTCCCATTACCCTTGATCTTTCTAATCCTGATGACTCTAAGGTGAATGTATATAAAGAGGAGGATGAGGGAGTAAAGTTTGAAGATTATAGTCCAAAGGAAGGTCATCATATATCCTCTGTGGTTGATGCTGGCAAGGAGTTATGGAAGGCTGAAGCTGGTCAAAAGTGTTTCCTTACCAAATCCTACACAAAAGATGATATATCGTTCCTTGTCATAGTTATTAATGGCAGTGACTATGGATTAGATTTAAGGTACTTTGAAAAGACTGGTGGAGCATGGAGACCCATTGAGAAGGATGATTTTTTAAAGAAACTCAATGGAATGAGTGGACATAATCCTACTACTCCTATAGCCTTAGACCTTACCGATCCTGATGAGTCCAAGATAAATATGGACATAAAAGATAGCAATGGAGTAAGTTACAGAGGATTTATGCCAAAGCCTGGTTCTAAAATAACCTCAGTTATGGATAATGGAGCTCTGGTTTGGAGAGCATCTGGAGATGAAAAGTGTACAGGAGGGAATATCTATGGAAAGGGTGGCTCCTTACTTCTAGATGTTAGTACTATAGGTGAAGACAAATTCAATGTCAAGTACTTTGAGAAGAAGACTAATGGACAATGGATATCTATTGCACTGGATGACTTTTTAAATAAGTTTGATGAAATGAGTGAACCTAGATTATCATCCTCTAACCCTTCTTCTTCACATCCATCTAAGGCTTCTAAATAGTGACTAATGGATACCCTCCCTATGGATTTAATGCAGTATACTCTTAACCCTACCTGTGGTAGATACCCTCTGACTACTATTTGAAGAATCTTGGTGAACATGATTGACATGGGAATAATATTCCCTCTTGGTAGTATTTAGTGAATGAATACTGAAGAAGGTGTAACATGTTCACCAATAATGCAGTCCATGATTATATATCTTTTGCTCACACTCCATTAGAGTGTCTATGTTTAATTAATGGTAGTCTCCTTACATTTATAGGCATGAATAATTATTATCTTTCCAATGCATACCATTGGTTAAGCATGCATGAATTCATGAAATCTCCATAATAGAAACCGGTCATCTATTAGCATCTACGCTAGTGTATGAATTAAAACTGGATAATTGCGAAGAAATTAATCAGTTTAAAAAGTAAAAGAATACTACACCAAAGATTATGAGAAGAGAAAACGGAGTGTGTACACTCTTTTCCAGCGATTTTTCCTATACAAATAAATACTTGCCACAGAACTTACAGTTTTCTTGCATATTTCGGAAATGTGCGATTTAGTTTCCTCGGTCCATCCGATCCTTTGTTTGGACAATTTTTCAAACATTTCCTGGAAGTAATCTTGCAAACACTGCAAACTTACGTAATTTTGAACCTGTTTGTGACTTGAATCCATGACTTTTTTCCATTCATTAAGGTGTTTAGATTCATCATCCAATGTCCTACTCTGCATGGATACGTCCGAAAACTTTGACGTTAGCGAATCAAGTTTGTTGATTATGGCAACATTGTTTTTCAAGAGCGAAAACCCAAAGACCGTGGACAAACTTTCATCTTTGGCGACAAAGAGGAGGGAGTGATAGACGAATAGAATCTTGAATTCTTTTAGAAACTGAACGTTGTGTATGTAAGTGAGTTTGGCGTACCGTGATCAGCTGAAATATCGTATAATTCTTCAGAATTGGAACGTTTGAGAGTGGCAGAGTTTCATTATCCAGACGCAAAAAAGCGTCCAAAAAGAAGAGAAAAAGTTCATAAATAAACGACGGGTGTCTTAAAACGTCTTCTCCATTTAAAAGCAGTACGAGCGATGTAACAAGCACCGAGGCTAAATTCCTCAGTATGGATATTAAAAGTAAGTCTACAATTCCCAAACTCCCCAGAGACTCTAAGCACGATTATGAGTATGAATACAACCTACTTTCATCATCTGAAACGAGATCTGCAAATCTATTGTACTTGTAGTGATACTCGGGTGTTACGAGTAGCTTGTACTTTTCGACCAGAGTAGAGTAGTCTGTGGTTGCTGTAGATGACAAGTTTCGGTCCTGTAGAATGGTGTATATCGAGAGTCACTCGGAGAGCCGAAAACTAACAGGGTGTAGGGAGAATGCCACTGACTTGAACGACTTTTTAATGTTCTCAATGGGACAGTACGGCGTGACCTTGAGCAACTCAAAGTGGTTGATCTCCCTCTTGGATGAATTGTAAAAGATTGACGCGACTATAAAGAGCAAAGACAAAAGACGTCCTACGAAATGTGTATCGGCAGCATCTTGCGGTACCTGTCGACTTGTATCGTTTGTTCCATTCGCGGTCTGCACGGTCGATATTTCAGCTGTAAACGAGGACAAACAAACTTGGACTCGATAGAAACGATACCACCGGCGAGAAGACAAAGACGGACGTTAAAATCGGCTCCATTATAGAATTTACCGCCAGCAGACGGAAATTATTTCACTCTTTAGCAAGCAGTTCATATGGTACAAGATTTTCCAAATAAGCCCGAGATTTGGGTGAATAATTGCCCCTCAACCCAATACCAATAATTATGGCGCTAAATAGGCACACATTTAGTTTATATACCCAGGAATGCGAATGCCTTTGCAAGATCATCGCAGTATATCAGTTTATCGCCAAAAATGTGATTATAGCCACAAATAACATGTTATCACTCGACATACTCCTACACTAGCTGTTGTTCGTGCAACATCGGTCGTGTTAAAATGCCAGTCCAAAGTTCATCTGATAGTAGCATAGGAAGTGATGAAAAAGCCACGATAACCGAAAAAATAGCTGGATACAAGACCTACGTCATCCCAATCTTTGTCTTAGGCAACGCGTTTTGGGGGTTTCACATATTCAAACGCATAAATAGGATGCTAAATCTGCGTTATTCCAACATTATCTACCAAATTCGACGACCAGAATCGATAAAAAACAGATTCACGTCCTTCAAATATCTCATACTTGGAGGATCAGTCCTTCCTCTCTCAATTATTGGTTCAATATCGCTCTCTAAGAGGAACAAGGGACACTCAGACCAATCAGTTGCTGGAATTCTGCCTACAACCGGTGAAAATACCATATCCGTTATCGACACTACCAGACATAATTTGTCCAACTACATTTTTAACGCAAACAAAAGGGTTGAATTATTTGCAAATGCATTTAAAGATACACTTGTACCAGAGAAAAATCTAAAGGGCATTAATGAGGATCTGAAACGTGATATAGCTAAACTAAAATCACGGTTTTTTTAGACTGTTACAACTATGGATGAACCTGATTACCCAAAAGTAGAAACAGAGCTAGGCACACTCGAATTCGATGTAGCTGAAGAAGATGATCCATCTACAAAAAAGGAGATCGCTTCGCCAAAGAAGCAATCAAAGCTCTCCCAGAACTTGGCAGAATTACTAGAGTCGGAGAATGCAAGCCTGCAAGCTCTTCCGAGGTTGGATCAATATGGCATTGGATTCACCAAAGCTGAGCCTGGCATGCTTGGTAATGAGCAACAGCAAGGAACAGGCTACATTGACGAGAAGGAGTGTAAGAAGATAATAGCTATTCTTAAATCTTGCATGGGAATTAAAGATAATATCGATTATTTGAAATCCGAAGATATAAGACGTTTGTTCCTTGTTTTTGACAGGGTTTTTAAGGCTACAAAGATGCAACTTAGTGATGTATTATCCAAAGGTTTATATCACATGCTATTAATAGCCAACAGAATACGTCATATTTCGTCCCAGTCAAAATCTCAAGGCAAGGATATAATGGGCACGGAAACTTTTGGGATTGAAAAACCCATACCATTGAATAAAGAGAATGTAAATTTCAAACTCAGGAGCTCCCATGTTGTAAAGTGGGATAATGTTAAACTTGAACGCCTCATTCATGGAATAAAGGTTTTGTTCCACTATCCTACTATAAGTAAACCACAACTGCAAATACTATCAAAGTTAATTTATGCTTTAAAGACCAATGGTCACGCTGTTTTGGAATCTCCTACGGGAACTGGGAAAACGGCTGCGATAATATCGGGTGTACTGTCATGGTTATACCAGTCTCAAATTACAAATACAGAAGATGAATCCGCCAATTCTGAGCCAAAATACAAGGTTATATATCTCACTAGAACACATGCCCAGATAAAGCAGATTTCTACAACCATTGATCAATCTTGTTTTCGTCCACAATCTTGCACCTTGGCATCCAGAAAAATTTTGTGTCCATATTACAAATCGTTTTCGGGTGAAGTTGAAAGTGGTATAAATAATCAAAATCTGAATGACCTAGACAATTATGGCATTACTAACAAGTGCCGCGCGCTACTGTCTAGTACAAACAAGTTGAGGCTAAGAAGGAGGAAAAATAAAACTACATGCAGCGGTAGAGATAGCATCTTTGGGGAAAACACTGTTTCAAAAATATGTCCATACTACGCTAATATGGGTTGTAAGTCTTACTCAATCTCAACTGCTGTTCGTTTCTTAACAGACTTAAAGGCTACATGGGATATCGAGGATACGTATGGTTTTTGTCATACCAGCAATCCTGATTTTAATATTGGTTGCAATTGCAGAAATCCTACAGTTAAAAAGAAACGATCTAAACCAAACGATATATCTAAATACTTTGAAAAGAAGGCTGCTATAACTGGAAATGAAATAGGATGCCCATATTATACTGCGAAAGCGGTTTCACAGGTTGCAAACTTTGTAATTTGCCCTTACCAATATATTATTGATCCACATATTGTTGTGAAAAGTCATGCAATAGTTTCTAAAGTTTTAACGCTTTTGGAAATTTCGGCTGAGTACAACTACTGCAAAGATGAGATTCTAGAAGTGATTTACGACAGGATAAATTATTTGAATCGGTCCATTGGAGGCGGGGAAGCAAATGGATTTTTTGGGTCATTGGATAACGCAATTTTAATTTTTGATGAGGGACACAATGTTGAAAATTCGTGCTTAGAAGAGGGATCTACAGATATTTATCTTTCAACATTAGACTCCATTTTAAATTGGTTTTTTGAACTGAAGACTCAAATAGAGAAAAACGAACTTAAAACTCTAGAACCAAATTCTTCCAACATTGATTATTATACCACAAAGGCAAAAATGTCGTTATTATCATCATTATCTCGAATTACTTCCTTCTTGCGCGCATTCATCGACAAGCTGAATGAGTTTGTTTCTAATCACAGTGAAAGAAAATACATGAAGATGAATGAAAATTCTAAAGAAACGCCAGAACGCAAAATTTACAAGGAAACTCCGGAACGTAAAATATACAAGAATGAGAATGGAAACCCGGATGATAGTTCTACATCACAGGATACGGTGTTTAAATTATTTCATAGCTGGGATAGGTATGATGAGGATGATGAAGATGGTACCCTTGATTTTATTTTACTCCTTAATTTGAGTTTACTAAAAGTTTATGTCGTATACTGTAGTATGTTACAAATTTCGTCATACGGAAAGTGGTTAGATTTAGCTGGTATACATTTTTCAGCAGAATATAGAAAGAGAGCTGAGATTTTCTTTTCAATTCTCATCTTGCTGTGTTACAGTCCGCAGTCTTATAACGTTTGTATAACGCGGAACACGAAAAATGATAAACTCCGATTAAACCTTTGGTTACTTAATCCGTCTCTTATTTTTAATGAAATCGCAACTCATGCTTATTCCATAATAATAGCCTCTGGTACCCTTACACCGATCCAGGCCCTGGTAAACAGTCTGGGACCAGCTTTTGCAACAAGGTTGAATAATAACATACTATCAGCCACTCAAGTATTATCCCCGGATCAGTTTATGGTTTTTATACTGACTCATATTCCTCATAATGAAAAAATCAAAAGGCTAGAGTGTAATTTTAAAGAATCCAGGGATGATCAGTTTGTGGCAACTGTTGGAAACACAATAGCTACTTTGATGCATTCGCTGCCTGGACGCACTATTTTATTTTTTCCTAATCGCAATCTTATAGTTCGGTGCCTTTCAGTTTGGTCAAAGAATGCATTCGAAGATGGTAAAGGCTATAAAGGCTCGCCCATTATGATAATAGATAAAATCACAGAGCTGAAGATGAACATTTATCAGGAGACTAACAATGCATCGCAATTCACAGAGATGCTAGAAAGAATCAAAAGAGATGATACATGTCTTATTCTAGCTGTCTTTAGAAGTCATTTTTCTGAGGGTATAAACTTGAACCTTTCCTCCATATTGCTTCTAGGTCTCCCGTTTCCTTCTATTATCAGTCCGCAGGTGGATGTTTCTAGGCGCTACCACAAGACCATAAATAACAAGTGCTTTAATATAAACTATAATTGGTATCTGAGAGAAACATTTAGGGCAGTTAATCAAGCAATTGGAAGATGTATTAGAAACAAGGATGATCGCGGAATCGTACTTTTACTAGACAACAGATATACATTGAATCTGCAGTATATTTCATCTTGGCTTCATCCGTATACGTTTGTGTACAATAATGCGAACAAAATAGTTGACTATGTCGACTCGAACTTTAAATTTTTTCCCTGAAACTATCATCTCTCGATTATTTGTCTCTCCTCTTTACACATAATTGCAGAGGCTCTATTGTACTAGAAAGTGGCTTGGATTTTCAAATGTATGTGTTTGTTGCAGCCGGAGACTATTACTGATTTGCATGCATTTGTGCAATTATGTTTAACCATTTTATGGAGGTGTTTTCCTAGCTATCACTAATAATGTATAAATTTGTCCTATAGAGTATTATTATATTAATTCCTTGACTGTTTTGAACTTACATCCCTCACCTGGTCCGCTCTATAGATTCATTTACAGCCGAATTCCTCCACAGTTTTGGATAGATTATACAATCTGTTTTCTTCTTTAGTTCTTATTACTGTAATAAAGTGAGGAATTGGCAATTCCAAGGACGACCAGATTTTACTAGGTACAAGATTGGTAGAGAATAGGAGATTTTAGGTACTTGCATCCTAAGATGCCAATAATAAGTATGCTTTAATCTCTTGGAAGAAAGCTGGAAATGCCATATCACAGTAATGCGTCAAAAACTATTGTCTAAAAGTCAAAGAATGGATGTGAATAGAATCTAGACAACAACATCTTTACATGGAAATAATAACAGACAACATGATAATTTCAGCTTCTCCGTCGGTAATTCGTAAAGGTTCATAGAAAGACCCTCTTTTGAGTATGGCAGAGTTTACCCGGTATCATACTAGTACGATATACAGCGGAATGGATTCTATTTTTTGAAAACAAATGCAGAAGCTAAATGACGACACATTGGAATTGTTACGGGATGTTCCATATGACAAAACTATGGAGATTCTTATAGAGTAGTTGTATGTATTTAAAGGTCAGGCTTTGATTCGCTATTTTCAAAAATACATCTATGGGGTCTAAATATCCTTTGAATAAGACAACTCTCTCTTTCACTTGTCTCATAAAACTCCTACTCCACGGCAATATAAAAGTATTGCCAGTTGTAAATGTGCCGTAGGTTTAGGTTAGAACCTTGATATGTGGCACAGAATCGGAGGAGGGGATCAAGCAAGGATATATCTTTTCTTAAATATTCCTGCTAATAGAAGACAATTTCAATCAAAATGGAGATGAGTGTAAAGTAATAGATAAAGCTCTTCTGGTATGACTCCAGTGTCTACTGCCATCCCAGATGGAAAATGAGTGAGAAGGCAAATGAGGAGAATAGCTTGAAGAATGCCGCAGCATTCTTTTCAGGCCTGGCTATATACCAACTTTCGCACTTTGCCATATCTGCTGGTAATTTTGCAGCCTCAAGGTTTCGAATTCCGTCCAGTCTGGTTGGATTGTACATTAATAGGTTCATTATCTCCTACAGGATATCAACCTTTGCAGGGAACACATTGATGACCATTTATGACATTGGTGTAGGAAAACATATGGATAAGGTTTCTACAGTGTTACGTTGGTCAGATGCAGCGGGATATCTTCTTGCGTTGTTTATATTCTGGATGGGCGGTGACCAGGGTTACATTACATTTTATTACTGGTTTACAGTTTCCATTGGATTATTAAATGGTCTATCTTTTGTAAGTAACATAAAGATCGGATCCAAACAAATGTCTTATTTTCTTGTTGCTTTCCCTACGTCTGGTATTTTTGTGTCATTGTTTCACATTATATTCTTGGAAATATTTAACCGTTTCCGACTATCAAATACATATTACTGGTTGATTGTATGGCAAAAGATACTCGCAATAGTCATAGCTGTTGTTTCTGCAATTCTTTGGTCTGCAGCGTATAATGGTACTGATACCACCTCCACTGGAGGCGGCGGCGGAGGCGGAGATAACAACGACAAACTTAAACTGAGTGGAGCATGGTCACCAATCCTCATGATTGCATTAGGATACAGTCTCCAAAATGCCTTTTATCCATCCATTGCACCCTTCAAGCTTATCGGAGCTGAAAGAGGATATAAAATTGGGATTGCAGTTTTAATCATCAGTGCCATGCCACCTCTCGCAATAGTGGCTTTGAAAAATTGGAAAATAACTCCAAGTACGAAATGGACTGGAGGCAACCAGTATTGGCATTGTGCATGGGTTTTCTTCTTTGTGGAGGTAACGTGTGCACTCTTATTCCTCATAGGTCTGCACTATCCCTACTACTCTGTATCACAAGAGTTAAGAAACAACATTTGGGTTCTTGCAGTCTTTACTATATCATATGATTTATCAGCACAAGTATTGAGAGTTGTAGGATCTAATGGAGCCAGTAGACAAGCAGATGCCAACAAGGATAACTCAAAGGTGGATACGTTTGCAACCTGCCTTTACTCCTTCACACAGGTCGTTTTCGCATTCATGGGAGACGGATACCTTAGGATATATTCACAATATGAAAGTGATCTAAATAGCTGGCCTACTGCTCACTATGGCAGGCTCAGATCCTTTTGGTTTTGGTACTGGAGTACTACAAAAGTAGCATGCAAAGCCATGAAAAGCGCTTTTAGTACAGATGTTAGAGCTGAAATTCAGACTAACAAAGAATTTCTCTTTATTGTTTATGATGATGCTCCACCTGAATGTGAAGATCATCTATTTGACCTTCCATTCATTCACAGGAAGGAAGAGTCTCCAGATAATTATAGCTTTAAGGGAGCATACATTTTTCACTAGGCTCCCATCATAAATGCAGTTTTAATTTGTTTGTCATTCTCACTTAATATGGTTATAATTATGCTATTCATGAGGATAACATCCAAAAATTTTATATCTAGGGGTTTTTAGTTGATACAGATCCATTAGTCTCCTGTATTTAATACCTGGAATACTCTACCTATCCAGTGTAAAAGTGACAAGCTATAAATCTATGCCATTTCAATATTTGGCATAATATAGATGAATCTATGCCACACTAGTTTTGTAGACATGTAAAAGTATTGGGTCAAAGCTAGGTGTCCCTCTAGACATTAGAACCGGTGGATTTTAAACCGTCACGTAGGGCTTAGACATTAGCATGCACTATATGAGACTTGTCTTACTACTTATGTAGTTGCATTCTGTGCGCGTAACCTGCAAAGGTTGCGTACACGAGCCCAGACAACTATTCAATTGAAAGGTTAGATAATATGTAGCAGATTTTTGGCTTTAACTCTCCTATCTCCATATAATTTACGTTTAAAAGTGCATTTGTGACATTTTCTCTAACAACTAGCACGTGCATATTTTGTCGCTAGGCACTTTTATAAAGACTTAAATTGTCTGTGACACAGTAGGAATAGCAAAATGACATACAGCCAGCTGAGTTGCAATGTTTCAACTGGTAGGCAGACGGGAGAGAACAACTTGTGGACTGGACGCTCCAAAAGAAGAATTTGGATATTCCTTGTCCTTATCGCTGTGGTCATCACCGTAATCGTAATTCCGACCGCAGTTTTCAATGGTAACTCAGAAGAAAGCGGTCCCACAGAAGTTGAAGAAGGAAAGCACGATGAGAGGAATGAACAGTTTCACGTTGAAGAAGACTCAGTAGATAATGAAGATGAAATTGTCATTCCAGACCATACACCCGAGGAGATCAAGGATGATATTGAGGATCCAAAAAAGATAGTTACAATAAAACCTACAAAGAAGAACCCCGCATTTGGACCTACAACAAAACCACCAGAAAAGAAAAGGGATCCAAAAGCAAAGGAAATGATTTTTCATAAACTGAAGGAGGAACTTGAGCGTCGTCATATAAAATACTTTGAACACGGCACACATCGTACATGTCGTATAGCTACTGGAACATGTTCATGTGTAAATTCAAGGAATGAAGTCGTGTACTTATCAAGCCATGATTTGGCTGTCATATGCAATGTTGTAGAATTTTTGGATGATGAGGTTAGGGTTGACTTTGAGGTTGAAACATTTATACGGATGAAGAAACACAACAAAAAATATGGGACAGATTATTGCACTTATGCTGAGGTTCAAGAGAGATTTTACTTTTTCAGAAGAGATGCAATTATCATTGAGGGACATAACAAAAACCAGAGTAAGCTATTTGTTCTAGGATACGGTCCTAATGCTGGTAGTGTAAAAGACGGTGTTAAAAAGGGAGATGTGGGTTATGGAGATTTATTCAATGGGATAGAATTTGGCAAGTTTCCGTTCACGGAATTTGATTTTAATGGGACAAAATTAAAAGTACCAGAACCTACTTTTGACTGGAGAAAGAGGGGTTATGTTAGTGAGGTAAGAGTACAAATATGTGGATCATGCTGGGCAATGGCATCAGCTTCTGCATTTGATACTTTTGTGCATATGAAGACAGGGGAAAAGAAGAAATATAGTGTACAACAAATTTTGGATTGTGCTTCGAGTCTTAGCGGTTGTAATGGTGGATCAATTATCCTGGGTTTCCGTTACATCAAGAATAACAAAATGTGCACAGAAGAGGAATACCCGTATAAAGGCGTAAAGGGTATCTGTGAAGATCACAAATGCACTGGAGAGAACGTTGCAAGGTCATTAGAATTCATTCATTATGAAACTGCTGAAAAACAACTAGAGGAGAATGGTCCCTTCGCCGTAGCAATCACTAGCGATAGAAAACTTAGTCTCTATGCAGGTGGTATATTTGATGCTACATGTATTGGCCCTGATTCACATGCAGTAGTGATCATAGGACACGGAGTTGATCCAGCTACCAACCAAAAGTACTGGATTGCTAAAAACTCTTGGGGAACAAACTGGGGGGAGAGTGGATACTTTCGAATTTGGAACCATGCCGTACGAAATCAATACGGCGTGATGGTTTCCTACTGCAATCTACTAGAGAGCGCTCGTGGATTTTCCTGAGCTAAAAATTTAAAACATACAGCTTAATTACCCTGAATGCGGGGATTATGTTGTGCATGCAACTTGCTCATGCCCTCTGTTGTCTTACGGTGTGTGGTTCTCCGTGAGTCAGAGGGCTTGCTTCAGAATCTATTAGTAGTGCTTCTTAAAAGTTGCAACCCATGTTTCCCGGCCCTGTGATTTATTTCTTGATTGAAGCCTCGGCGAATTTCAAGAATATAAATACATTTAGATGCTTTTTTGCTTTTAAGACTAATTCATGCATTGATGGTATGTAAGTAGGTAAAAGTAGCGGAAACTGCATTGAAAGGTAATGTTTTAAGTCTTTAGACTTTCATTCTGCCTGAACGACTGCAATACACTAGGTTATAGCTGGAAAACTAGCAAATGCATTAGCGCCATACACTCATTACTTTACAATGTAGATTAATAAAATTTCAAAAACTTTGCAGCTATTTACCTGAAACGCGACTTAACAAATCATTGAGTAGCCTCATATAATTTGGACAAACTCCTTGGGTATTCTTTACATTGTCGATTAAAAATTGGGTTACCCTTGTCCTTTTCGTGACATCCACAGAATAAAATGAAACGAGCGAAATTTCTGGATAATCTTCGATGGCTATGGCAGTTTTTACAATTTCAGGTCCAACTCCATCAATAATGGTCTTGTCCATAATTTTAACTGAGCAAAAGTGCTTGTCTCCAAGTGGTACATAGTATGTGGATCTGTTGGTTTTGGAGATGATTTTTACATCCTTGTAGCTTTCTTCACCAACTATAATGGTTATATCAATACATTTGGATTTTTGTTCTAAATTGTCATCGTCATCATCGTCGTATTCTTGATTCGATGGATCAAAGACTCCACCATAAATTGGCCCATCACTGCCCCTTGTATCTCCTTCAGTTTCCTTTTCTGGACTAGACTCGGCATTTCCCTCATCAACAGATGGATGGTGATCATCTTTAGCATCCTTTTCTTTTGGAGCATTTGAATGGACGTTTTCTTCAATAGCTGATTCCTTTTTAGGCTTGTCATTATTTACGGGTACAATATTGCCACTAGCTGGAACTGCTGCATTTTTTTCACTGTAATCACTCGAGTAGAGTGCAAAAAACACAGAAATCAAAGCTATGATTACACCTGCGACAAATATTCCAAACAGGATTTTATAAATCCTTTTGCATGGTCTTGATTCTCCTTCCCCCTCCCTTGCACTTTCGCCGTCATTTGCTTCAGATAGAGATGAGATACTGGCTGTGGTTGCCAGCGTTTCATGTTCGACTGTACTCGCGTTGGATTCTCTGTCGTTTGTTCGATTATCTGAGGGTCCCTCCATTTTATCTCAAATGCAGAATTTATTTCTTTTAATTTTTTTCACCAGAGGGTCAGGGCAGCAGCAGGTCGAGATCCAACATTAGCAGCAGATTTTCGGATAAACTCTGGGAATTTTCCTCTGCAGCTGCATTCATTTTCTCTTCAATTTCCGCGTTGCAAGCGCATGCAAGATTAGAGCCCTGAGTTTGGCTTCACTAGCCACGAGCCTTGTGGCGGTCAAACATTAGCGGTTATCATCTTTGAGGCTCCGATACACTGGTCATTGACGTAAAATGCAGCATACTGTCCAGTGGATATCCCAGAGTCGGCTGTATTTAGTTTTATGAATGCACTGTTTAAACGCAGGTTTGAGGATTGATCAAAATTCGCAAGACAGGCCCTAAAATTGGGAGAGTGTCTGAGTTTCACGTTTAGTTTGTGGACTAGACCCCCCGCATCATTGCATGCAACTCGGTTGAGAATGCCACGGAAATCCGGAACGATCCACCGAATGTCATTTACGTGAAATATTGAACGGATACCATCTGGTTTGAGATACTTTGGCGAGTTGTATGAGCTCGTAACATAGAGAGTGTTTGTTTCAACGTCCTTCTTTACAACATGTCTGACAACTTCTGGATTACCTTTGAATATGCACTGGTTTATCCTCTCCTTTTGCCCTATCGTGTAGTTGTAGAGACCAGAATGCTCGCCAATTATTTTCATTGAATCATTGTCAATAATTGGACCCTTGGATTCACCAATTTGCCTCGTCAAGAACGAGGATAGATGGACATTTCCTAGGAAACAGAGTCCTACTGAATCTTTTCTATCACGAGTTGGAAGCATTACCGTGTTGGCAATATCCCTCACCTATAGAGTTGTTAATAAACTTATATCACAAATACCTTTTTCTTTTCAAAGTCTCCAATCGGAAAAATTAATTTGCTTAGCTGCGACTGTTTTAGTCTACTGAGGAAATACGTTTGATCCTTGTTTATATCCCTCGAAAGACACAGGCGCCTTATATTATAGAACCCTCTAGAATCGTACTTACACCCTTCAAGGATGTCTAATATCTCTGGAGATCCCATTAGATCAATCTCCGGATGATCTTTTGATACAATATCATTTTTTATCCGAGCATAATGCCCTGATGCCACATAATCAAACTCCCAATCTATTGCAAATTTTAAAAATTCTCCAAACTTTATTCTGTTATTACACTCTACATCCGGGTTTGGGGTTTCTCCTTCTCTAAGAGATCGTGTTTATACTTGTAAAAACTAACCTCGAATCTTTTACTAGATGCTGAATGATGTTAGAGTAATACAGGTCTTTGAATGGTATGATGTGCAGTTTTACATCTAACATTTTACACACGTCCATGGCATACTGAATATCAGTGGCCCAGGAACAAGTTTCTGCATGTTAATGTCTTGTTAAACTTTCACGTACCTTGGGTATCGAGGAGATCCCAGACCTTTAAATAAAATGCTTCCACATGGTACCCGCGATTCTTTAAAAGCCATAATGCCACAGAAGAGTCAACTCCTCCACTTATCAACAAGGCAACCTTTTCTCTGGTGGAATATTCCTTTACTTGGTAGACATTGTGTTCCCTTTTATGTATTTTACATTCATTTTTTACGTGATTGAGTATAAGCTGAATTCCGTTTCTCCTGATTAGACCGATTCCAGATACATCTTCACCAAATTCTACGTCGCTCTGATTCATTGACAATACTTCATCCATGCTTTTACCATTTATCTTTGAGAGTAGTATGGCGAGGATGCCTCGCACTATTAAACTGTCAGATACTCCATCGACGTATATACGATTGTGTTTGTCGACAAATACTGATATATAAATCAGTGATATGCAGTCCGTTACCAGTTTATACTGGACAGATTCAGGTGCTTTGAAAACAAAATAGTCACGGAGTCCATCCTCTGAATAGAGATCCAATGTGTTAAACGTCTTGGACGATTTTAGATCTCTTGGAATATTGTACAAAATGGAAGGTGAGGGGGAAGATTCAAAGACTGAAGATCCTACTTCAGCTAGGCTCTGCAAGTACTTTGTTGCATCTTTGGTGTTTGAGAGTTTTGTCTTTATGAGATTATCAATGGAATCCTTCGTACTTTTGTTGACTTTGTCCCATGAAGCTGAAGAAGCCGCAGACTGTGGGCCTGAATAGCTATTAACTGGTACACTTTTACTATTTTTTGCGAAATTTGGACTTCTTTGAACAACAAATGAGCAACAACGTGAGGAATCCAATGAGGTGTGCCGTAGTTTCCGATTTATACAATTCCTTTCGAGATTCAGAGACACACCGACGGCTCCAAAGCCAGTTTTTACCGAATTTATCAATACGCTTGAGACAATTAGCTTATATAATACAAAGTTTGTGGATAAAAAAGCCAACAAGCGCATAACTAGACGTGAATATGAAATGGCGATGAGGTATTACAAATATGAGTGGTTTTATTAACATTATGTATGGATAAGCGATATTTGGAAAGACGTCTTTGGATGTATGTGCGAAGCGTCATCCGAGTGTGTTTTCGCTCGAGTAGACCATGTACATGATTCCATCATCTGATTTATACTTTTTGAACAGTTCTCCAAGGAGTGTTGACATTTTGGGTATTGAATTATCGACATAGAGATATATTGTTGTGTTTTCCCCGTAGTAATCTGGGTTATCCATTAACTGGCAATTGAGGTGCTTCTGCAGAATGTACTTGAACTCGCCATACATCATATTTACAGGTACGAGGAACCTGAGTATTGAATGAGAGAGGTTTGTTATTGGACTTACTTGAGTCGTTCTATTTTGAATGAGCTGTTGTGCGAAGATACACAAATGACTGGAATTCGGTTACGAAATTTTGAGCGTAACCGAGCTATTTCCGATCGTCGTTCGGCTGTGTAGAGATTTTGTAAGTCTGGCTATAGAATTCGTACCTAGAAGACTATCTATCTCTTCATCAAGTGTGTTACTCATCCCCAAAGTTGAGTGTACTGGTCATCACAGGATTACAACGTGTTTAAATAAACCTTATTTAGAGGTATAAATTGTACTATACATTGTAATGCATCGAAAGTGCGTTTAAAAGTATAAAATGACGTGGCCTGTGTAACGGATCCCTGGATGGTGCAAAGCGCAGGGGCAGAGGCTCTTTGGAGATTTTCCATTACCCATAAGTAGGACAGTAGACCTTTGTTTGTGCAGGAGCTTTCGGCCGATCCGGCCGCAGGAATGGGCGAGATAATCTCCAGAGCTGAGGTTCAATTTCTGGACGGAAACGCCGCAGTTGGCACGAGGTAAATTGACACGCAGAAAAACATGGCACATAATGAAAGAATCCGATATTTAACGGTATAGCGACTGCGAAACAAAATGAATTAGGGGCCCAAACGCTCATGAGGTCCCCTCGCATATTTGGTTCCTGGAACTCGTATCATTCTCTGTACTTAAATACGACTTTATGAAGCTATAGAATAACTTGTTTAGGGGTAACCGGCCAGGTTTCTGCTGTCTTTTAATCCATGGTCAAGTTCAGCATCAATGGACTGCAATGTGTACCAAAAGTCACGACAATCCAGTCTACAAAAGTACAAGAATATGGAAATATACTAAATTTTAAATACTGGCGCGATTTTTGCCGTTTTTGGTTTTCCTGTTTCTGCTGGGGAGATTCCACAGCTAATGGACCGCCTTTCTGATATTTCCTATCCTTTTGGCAATTTTTGTGTTTTTATGATGTAGAATGTATGGTATTTAGTGTTTAATTCATAAACTTTGCTTGCTAGGGCGCCTTTCATCATACCAGTGAAAGACTTGCGCCAAAACTCGCATTTAATCATGTCTAACAAACTTTCTCTCGTTAATATCTTCGAGTCAGATAGTACTTGTATAGATTCTGTCTCGTTTTCGCCCTGTGGACAGTTTGTATCTGCCTCTCATACCAGCTCGATTTCCATATACCATGTCTCCTCTCGTATCCACTTGACGGTGAGTTTAATAGGATAAATTACATTTTAACATTTAGACGCTTCACGACTCTGACAAAAATGGGTCGTTTAGGTCGTTGATTTGGATCCCAAAGGATAAAGACAAAGCAGCCACAAGATTGGCCGACTATCGTTTGATAACCATTGGTTTACATGCCATAGTATCGGATTGGGACCTTGAAACATTGCAACAGACTGTAAGTTTGGCTTTGACGTCCTCATAATTACCTCAGGATTCCTCTAGTTCCTATGGAGGAGCGATCTTTTCAGCATCTTTATCATATTGTAAAACATATATACTCATCGCATGTGATGATGGATCAGTTCGCATGATATCCCTATGGGATAAGGCTGATTTACCAAACAGGAAATCGCAACTACAATTTGAAAAGGTTTACGTTAGGCACACCAAGAGCATTCTTAGCGTTTGTACTCTTCCAGATGGTTCCTTCTTTTGCGGAACGTCTGATTCTCTGATTTTTATGTGCGATAACAATAGGGATGAACCTATTTGTAAGATTAAGGTCTCATCTAAAAAGAAGTCACTCAAACGTAAAAGATCAAAGTTGGCCGATGATATGGATGAAGGGGAAGATGACAAGGTTGAGGAAATTGTAAATTCCCAGATTTGGGCTTTGGTATATTTGTTCAAGCATAACCTATTGGTTAGCGGTGATTCTTTGGGAAATGTCATGTTATGGGATATCGAATCATGTACCATGACCACAATGTTCAACCAACACGATTCTGACGTCTTGGCGCTGGCAGTTGCTAATGACTCTGATACATTTTTTTCGGCTGGAATTGATAGTAAGATAACAATCTACTCCTTTAACAAAAAGAATTACCACAATTGTTCCACGGGATGGAATGTTAATGGTGTCCGTTATCTTCACCGGGGAGATATTAGATGTTTAGCTATTAACCCGTTTGATGATTCAATTGCTAGTGCTGGAACAGATGGCTTAATTTCTATTTCAAAGGGAATCAAATTTCTCAATTATAGACATTCAAAGTCGAAATTCATATTGCTTAATGTTCCATCTTGGATTGATTCTGGCATTTCCATGGACCACAGCAAAAGCCTCGTTTTGTGCAAGTATCACTATCATTGTGATATGTGGTTCATTCCAAATGACTCTTTGAAGGACGCCAAATTAGATGATCGCAGTGCACATGACGTGCCTTTAGATGGCTCCCATTCCTTTAACGAAGTAGCAAAAAATAAACCATACAAGGTAGCAACTATAAAACTAAATGAGGATGGTGGAAAGATAAAAGCAGCTGCTTTATCACCAGATGGAAATTTGATGGTTGTAGCAAATAATAAAGGATTTAGAATTTTTTATATAGACACCAGGGATTTAAAGATTTCTCAGATTAAAGTGGATCATACAGAGATCAAAGTATCTGCAATCACATTTATATCTAATAGTGAACTCGTAATAAGCCACTATTCTGCTGAGGATAGAAAGTTTGTTATTTCTTTATACAATGTCAGTGATGGAAACTTGAATCTATTTAAGCCGACCTCGTCGATTAATAAACACGTTATAAAATTTTCAACTTACGGCACATCTGAATTAATTAAAGGTATAGCTTGCTACACAATTGATGGATCCGTCTACGTTGTTGATTTGGAAGGTGATTATTTTTCGGAGCTACCAGAGTTTGACAATGGTTGGAAGATAACGTGTATAACTGTAAGCCCTGACGAGAAATATTTGGTGGCATTTTGCAACGCATTTCGTTACTACTTTTATGATTTAATGGAAAAGAAAGTTATACCGTATGATAACAATTTTATCCATCGCATTTCTCACAAAGTTACAAACAATAATGCAATGATTTATAATGCAGTTTGGTTAAATTTGCCTGTTTTTGACAAGATTATAGTCCATACTACGAATAGCATATTGAGCATAAAATTGGAACATGCTCCATTTTTAAAATCTTCTGGTGGAAGTGTTAGTAACGCCGCCAATGGTTTGAGTAAAACTCAAAGTTCTAATGTTGTAAGGAGAATGAACAAAGTTTATATAGGCCCAAGAAGATTGTACAACGCTCCTTCTATAGAACACTGTTTATACAAACCACCATCTTTACAGAAGAGAGACGATAATTGCACTAGTGACGCGGTTGGGATAAATACAATACTCCACCCTATGAAGACTTCGATGAGCATATACACTTGCATCATAAAGACAAAGTTTATAATTCACATGGATTTGTTGGTAAACAAGAACGACATTAATATTATAGCGTTCCATGTGGCGCCTCATGAGAATAGTATTTTCCACAGGAAGAAGTATGGAATGTAATTACACCATTTGTTGAATGTAGTAATCTACTAGCTTATTAATTCTACTCTTTAGTACACCTTGTATTTCCTTTTCTGCACATTTATGATTATTATGTACAAAATGTACCTGTTGTCTGATCGATTTCTTGTTCCAAACTTTGGACGAGACCCTTGACAATTTTATCTTGCTTGATCTTTTGTTCAATGGTTGACATAATTTTTTCATCGAGCTTCAGGGATTCAATTTCCACCATTCTCTAGAGTATGATTGTATTACGTTGTTTAGACATACCTTTACAGATATAGCACTGGCCCATGCTACCGCTATACTTGAAAGTTGGTTACTATTTACTGATCCGAAATAATTGTTTAGCTTCTTTTTGGCATAGCTTAATAAGTCTTCGTGGTTAGAGATTTTGCTTTTTGTAACTTTTGCTGTAATGGAATGAGTTTTGGTCTAAATGAAAGATACCGATAATTTGATGTAATTCACGTTCCTTCACAAATACAGGCTTTACTCTACAACAAATGAATTGTTAGGGTACAATAGCATCTTCTTACCCGAATAAACTGTTACAATGGCACTCTACGATTGATCTGAGTCTACACATATTGTACAGCCTGACGGACTGAGTGTACGATCTGGGCATTATGAGATCGCTCTGAATAGCAACAGCCCATGAACTAGGGTCCGGATTTTGGGTTCCATCATGTTTAAGCAATGCTAGAGCCGAGCCAATCTTCTGCACATGATCTTCCGAGGAGCATTTTAGCGATACGCAGCCGACTTTGGATAGTTTATCCTCAAATATTAGACAGTACGACAAGTAACCACCTTTTATA
The DNA here is from genome assembly GCF_000342415.1 of Theileria equi strain WA. Taxonomy (NCBI): domain Eukaryota; phylum Apicomplexa; class Aconoidasida; order Piroplasmida; family Theileriidae; genus Theileria; species Theileria equi. The sequence continues at coordinate 553,121 of NC_021366.1, read as the reverse complement.
GACACTCCCAGATGCTTATATAATTTATTCATAATTTAAAATAGACAGTTGCGATATTAACGGTGAGAACGGACTACACATTGCACATTACGACTGTAATTAAGCAGAAAGCACTACGATACTATACATTACGGATTTATTGACCATCTTAATGAACTAGAGCCTACGATTAAGGTGATAGTAATGGGGAATGAGTGGAGGCTGAACTCGTTATTCTCCACTTTTATTTCATTTTTATCGGAACGTTGAAATCAAACATGATCGGAACTGGCGCTTTCCAAAAAGGTGTCGAGACAGACTCTGCGAATCAGCCCATTTTGTACACTTCCAATAACGAGCACATCCATCACAAGTATGAGCAGATACGTCTCATATTTGGCCAAGAAGACGGTATTTATACTCTTTTCTACAAAAAGATAATTTTACAGGAGTTGGGACGTTGTACATTACCACTTCGAGGATAATATGGATAAGCACTGAAGATTCCTCATTTTCCTATGGATTTACGTACCAAGGGATCGTGCTACATGCAATTTCCAAGGACACAAGTTTGTAAAATACATGAAACTCCCCCTTACTAATGTTACAGATCTTCACGATAAGCCCTGCGTTTTTATTCAGCTTGATGGAGACTCGTCCGATGAAGGAGATATTCCTACGGTAATGCTGGTTCCACATGACCCTGTGGAGCTTGAGGAGATTTTTAATGACATTTCCACAATGAGTAGCCTACATGATGTAGTTCCTTCTGATAGTGAAGACGACTCTGTACGTCCATATATAAACTTCACATTCATACGCAGGATGCGCATTACGAAGGAGATGAAGAAGCTGAATAAATTAAATGATCGCAAACTCAAGCATGTGTAATATGTTACTTAATAGGATCGCCCGGTTGCCTATAGTTTAATGATTATCTTGGTACATAAACATACAGCCATTGGTCAAGGATATCTTCCTGAGTTATGTCAATGTATTTGATCCTTCTATATTCTTCTGCGATAATTTCACGATAGTCTTCTATACCATTTTCAAATGCCTTTTGCACTCTCAGTCTAGTTGGCCAATGGACATTTTTAAAGTACGCTTCCATGATCTTTTTGTCTTTTTCTGGCAGCATTGGGAAAACGTGCCAGGCATTTGGCATTCTGTATTCCTGTAGATTTTTAAAGAATTCAAGATGTTAGTCAAACCATTGCGTAATCTGGACGAGTGTCCATGCAATCTGCAATTTCCTCAACCATGCCATCTTCATCCCATCGCGGAAATAGGCCGGGAGCCGTTGCCTTTCCATATTTAGCCTCAAGTCTAGGATCCATCTCAAGTAAATCACATCTTGTCCAGAAGCGTGGTTGCACATAATACTGTGATATGATTGTTGTGATGAGTTTGCACTAACCTGTAATGTTCCTCCACGTGCATAGAATATTCTGACCAGATCCGGTATTGCACCCTCGAATAAGATTTCACACAAGGGCATTTTAACATCTAATTTCATTACCATGATGTCCAGTTGATCAGGGGAAAAGTAGCTCCTAACACGCTTTACGAGTGATTTTATTTTTGGTTCATCCTTCTTTAAAAGTTCACAGTAGTTACCTTTGAATTTGCTGTTTCGACGAGAAATTGTTACATACCTGCAGTTGGTCTCACTATCCAGAGAATTGGTTTCTTTCCTTTCTTGGTTATTGGCTCTGAATGTGCAGCGAGCTTTAGATTTTCAATGCGATCCTCTAGCTTCAATCTTCCTTCCGGAGATAGTCGATAGCCGTATGGTTTCTTGTCAGGTTTTATTGTTGAATGTAATGGATTATGACGCGCTTGAAGAGTACTAGGGTCCTTTTCTTCAGAGAAATTGCCATATGCTTCTGAAGAGCGGTTTTTTGCGATTTCTTCTGCCACAATTTCGTGCCATCTTTGGTTCTTGTTCCTAAAGTAATTAAGATATAAATCACTGGGATTCTAACAAGTTTGTCTTTGATGACGTATATTCCTTGTAATTATCGAATTGGTGATGTAGAAGGTTCTTCTTTCGCTTTTTTGCGTCTGGTTTGTCAGTTTCTTCCTGCTGAGATGAGTTAGAACTTGAAATTTGAACCGTATTTTTTACACATCTTTGAAAATATCCCGGATTTATAAAAGAGCTTGATTCCTTGATATGTAACGATGCGCTGTAGTTTATGAGAAGACAGGCTATGACTAGGAGACTTGTGCACAAGCTTTCATTGGAGAGGACTCCAAAATACATTAGAATACAAATGTATCAAACTATATGTATTCTGTTTTTAAGTAAATAAACGGCGGCCCGGGTGGGCCGTCTTAGCATAGCGGTATTGCGTTTGATTCGTAATCAAAAGGTCATGGGTTCGAATCCCATAGACGGCTTTTGATGTCGAGTGGATTTCTTTTCATTATTGACTGATTATTTCAATAATTTATCGTAGGTAGATGATGTAAAAGAAATTATGGCTCTTTTTTAAGTGAGAGTAAACTATACATAAAGAGTACCTCTCGCTTGTAGACACTTTCATCATTCTCAATTGGTGTTTCCAAAATAATGGGCATATTCTTAAAATAGCCGCTGTTTACTATAAACTTGAATGTTTCTTCTGATAGCTTTCCCTTGCCGATATTTTCGTGCCTGTCTAGACCACTTCCCAAGTCCGATTTGGAGTCGTTGAGGTGAACAGCGGAAAGATATTTTAGTCCGACAATCTCATCAAACTGCTCCATTATGCTCTTAAAGTTACTTTCTGTACGAATATCATATCCTAATTTCGCATGTGTGAGTTTATATTTGACAAACCAGCAGCGAATAAATGACAAGTATCGAGACAGACTCCAACCTATAAATGTTTAATGAAGATAAAATACAAATGAATTCGCACTAACTCTCGATTTATTGTGTACGAGGGCAATTATATCTCTCAAATCCTCAAATTTTGAACCGATAACGTTCTTTTGGCCGGCAGCATTTTCAAGAACAATTTTGACCTCATTGGTAAGCTCGATGGCTTTATTTATGCATTCGGCTATATTTTTGATTCCTTCGGCTTTGGAACACATTCCAACTGTGGACCCAGGGTGGAAATTGTAGAGCAAGATTCCTAGTTGCTCGCAACGTTTGAGATCATCCATGAAATTTTCAAAGGCTCTTTCACGTTTTTCAGGGTCTGCATGAAATGTAAATATTACTAGAGTATAAACCTGGATTAGCCATATTGATTAGATAGGAACCATGTGGAAGAATATATTTTGGTTCGTAACCACGTGCTTTTAATCCCTCCTTGAATTTGTCAATACTTCCAGGAGTCTAGGGAATACATGAAAACGAGAAGAATAAACAAACCAGAGGTGCGCAGCTCCATCTACGTTGATTCTTTAAAAACAAAGCGAACGATTGGCCTAAAGTGGATGAGAAGACGAATGAATAGCAAACCGCAAATGTTGAATGCATTTGTAATGGACTGTTCCGGTCCTCCTGAGGCTGATATATGTGCACCAATATATACGTTGGACAGCTCTCTCATCTTTGCAATTTTATTAAATGCTTCTTGCGGGTCTTCTTTCGGATCTGTACGGAGTTTGTGATATAAACAGAGGAATTCGAACCCAAGGTAGGCATAGTAGCCCAGCTGCTCTTGACTGGACTTGTAGCTTCAAACGTAAGTTTAGTCTGAGTGGCCTTTTTAGTGCCCTTCTTATCAATTCCTGTCTTTTTAGTAGACGTGGACTTTCCATTCTCAGATTTCACCGCCATGATGCTATAACTTGCTATAAAATTCTGAAATTTACGTTAAAAATCAGACCATATGCCGCATTACCTTGTAAGTAGTTTCAATTTGACCGATTCCTGGTCCTAACGAACGGCAAGTCCGCTGTACGAATGTGTAAGGAGCCCTCGCAATAAAACTGCGCGATACGTTTGACAAAACTAGAGCATACTTTACAAAAACAACCAGAGGTGTACGATGCATAAATAGGAATGAATAAATCTAATTTGGATAGCAAAAGTTGGGTAGACAGACTTCATTCAGGGCAGGGCTCTTTAAATTAGAGTGTCTATTAGAGCGTTTCTTAGACTATGATTGTCTATGATTGACGAGTTCAAGTCCGAGGGTCTCGCGAGCTTGAAGATCTTTTCCACAGTAGCGATTTCAGTGGCGGTAGTAGTCATACCGCAGAATGCCACCCAGTCATTCACAACGATACCTATTAATAGATTATACGATTCCAACTTTTCATACCTGATCCTATGACGTCTGAGCCACGATTTATGGTTCCCGATGTGAGTGGTATTTGTAGGAGTTGAGATAATTCTTCCATTTCGTTTGTTGTTGTTTTGACATGTACGAGTCCACCTTTATTTTGGAATCTCGTATAACTCCCTATTAGTACATCACCTGCGATAGAAGCTCTAAAGACCTCGATTCCCAAGACATCTTCTACAATCTCTTCGGTTTCCTTATCCATATCCACGTGGATAAGTCCAACATAATCGTTTGCAGATATACAATTGCCGAGGGCTGATAGCCGTTCATCTATTCTGCGAATTTCCACCGAATCTGGCAGCGAATTCCTCAGGTGCCTCAGCTCTTTATCAGTGCAGATACTTGAGACAAGTAGACCCCTCTTATTGCCTGTGAGTGGTTAATACAAGTTAAATTAGAGATTAATCGGCGTACCTACTGAGACTCTTCCAATAACGCGCGTCCCTCCGATTGTTGTATGAATAACTGGTATATGAGGTGTCAATTCGGCTTCGAAAACACTGGCAAAATTACTAGACGACCCTAGCGATACCAAAGCATACGAATTTGTCAGTGTAGAGAAGACTCCGACCTCGTTGCTATTCTCGTATTGAGCTCCTGTAGTAAAATTTGATTTTTGGGCATAAAAGGAACAAACTTATCGCCATATTTACTGATCTGGTAAATATAGTCTAGAACTTGTTTGTATCTTAAATCTGAGAAATTATAGCCACATTTAACGAAAATAGATACTGACCCGAGAGTAGTGCCAGTGCCTTGTAAGGTCCAGATTCGTCGGTCAAATTGAGACTTATGATCACAATTTCCATATTTTAGAATGCCAGCTTTCATTTAGATAATGTCAAACAAAAGTGACGTGGATAATACTCCACAGAGCCAAGAACTGGCTGAAGATGACCATGATCAAGTGGAATATCCTCAGTCCAGCATCAATGTAGATAAATGGACCTTAGAAGATGTGAATTTAAAACGATTCAATCTCATTTCAACCAGGAAGGCTCCGCCAAAGGTCGTTAAAGAACAAGAGGAACGTGATACAAGTCCGCCAGATTCAGAGGAGCAATTGGTCATATCGGAGAGCAAAAGCTTTGGAAGGACATTCAAGGAGTTAGGAGTACCTTCATGGCTTATAGATATAGCTGATAGTTTGCATATAAAGGCACCTACGAAGATACAGGAGCTTTGCCTTCCACCAGCTTTTGCTGGAAAAAACATCATCGGTTGTGCACAGACGGGTACTGGTAAGACAATTTGCTTTTGTTGGCCTATATTAGTTGCTCTTGACAAGGATCCGTACGGTGTATTCGCACTAGTCCTGTCCTCTTCGAGAGAACTTGCGTACCAAATTGCTGATCAGTTTAACATTTTTGGTGCCCGGATGAACATTGACGTTCTGGTTTGTGTTGGAGGAGTTGACATAGTCTATCAAGCCATAAAAATGGAATCTAGACCGCATATTGTTATTGGCACTCCCGGAAGGATAGCCGATCAGGTTGACATACCGGAACGTAACATTTCAAAAATATTTTCAAATGTAAAGTATCTCGTTTTTGATGAAGCTGACAAACTATTACATTCTAGCTTTCAAACTCCAATTCAATCGATTTTAAAGTGCCTACCAACTACACAATCTGGGAGAATAACATATTTGTTTTCAGCTACAATTACAAATGCCATCAAGGCTTTATCATCTTCATTTTCCGATAGTAAATTCCATTTTTTTGATGTAACTGAGGGGAAAGGCCAAAATTCTGTTTTCAACGAATTAAATATAGATCACAAATATATCTTCCTTCCTCAACATGTCCATACTACCTATTTGGTATATTTGTTGAAGGAAAAGTTGATGGAGTCGGAGCGAGTGCAGGGCATTATATTTACTGCTACAAAGAAGAGGTGTCAAATACTCTCTCTTGCTTTAGAACAGCTTAAATTCAAGGTTACTTGCATACACTCCCTCATGAAGCAGAGGAAGAGGAATGCATGTTTGGCTAAATTTAGGTCTGGTACTTGTAACTTGCTCGTTGCAACAGATTTGGTTGCGAGAGGTATTGATGTACCATCCGTTCGTTTTGTTATCAATTTGGATATGCCAAAAGTTACCGAAGATTATATACATCGCATTGGTCGTACTGGGAGAGCTGGTACTAGGGGTTTAGCACTTTCGTTTATTGATGAGAAGGATGTGGATAAGCTAAAGAATATTGAAAAGGAGATCGGTATGAAGTTTGAAAAGTACGACGTTGTTGATAAGGAAGCTGTAAAATTACTGAATAAAGTTACCATCGCCACTCAAAAGGCTCTTGTCTTTTTAGAGGAAATAGAGTACGGCAAAGATGACTAATCGCATACCATAGACTATTTATCATAATATATAACATGTTACACTATAAATTCGGTTATAGTTAGAATATCTATCATTGCAGGTGTGTAGTGTGGATGTGCAGATTCTTCTTTTGATAACTATTACTAATTTTATATTTTGTGTTACAGACAGCCATTTATTTTAATTTAAGGACTATGGTAACTTTAAAATAGGTTCTATGCTGGCTCTGTTCATAATAAACGTCGTAATAGCCGTTTTATTAGAAATCGCAACATGTCGCTCAGTTAATTTTAAACAAGACCATGTATTGACCCATGGAAGTGATTTAAGGAATCCAAACCCATTTCTTGGTAATATTAAGACCAACAACATTTCAAAATTGCCTGGAAGGCAGGATTCTGTACACCATGGAAGGAATTCGAAGGGGAAGGCTACAAGTGTAGTACATAGCGGCATATGCAGAAACTTATTTTCTAGGGTTGAGCTTGTTTTGGGTTCGAATGCGTTGGATTCTATCAGTTCTGCAAATGTGTTGATAGTTGGAGCGAACGAGTTGTCTAATAAGGTTATAGCACATTTCATACGATCAGGAATAGGTTCAATTTGTATCTGGGACGATGATACTCAAAAATCTAATCGTTTGGTGGAGCGTATTTCGTTATTGCATCCGGACGCCAATATTAATATATTGAAAAGCGAACCAAATTTTGAGAAAGAAGCTTCTACTTACAGGGCAATAGTATTTTTAAATCAACCGTTACAGTCAGCTATAGAAGCAAATGATAGAATTCATAACAAATGTAAATTTGTTTTTGCGTCTACAATAGGTGCATACGGTTTGGTATTTTCAGATTTTGGTACTAATCATCTTGTTACTACCAGATCTGATGATAAGTATCCAGAACACTCATGCAAATTTACATCTGCGGGAAATAAAACTTGGTTGGAAACAACGTCCAAAGTCCAAAAATCATTCTATTCTGAAAATGATACGGTTAATCTCACATACGCCCATTACCTTCTAAATGAAAATAAAGGCGAGACAGACATTCAGGTTTTAAAGTGCAAAGTATCCAGAGTAGTTGAAGAAAATAATAATGTCAAACTTCTTATTGACTTGGACACTAGAGGATGGCCTCAAATGACTGTCTCTATAAGCAAAGTTGATGAACCATTCTTCCTCGATTTCGCTCCACTAAGTCATTTTATAAAGTCAATTTTTTCAAAGCAGAGTTATTTTACCCTTTTTTTGGATAAAATATTCCTTTCAAACCCAGCTGGTAGGCTTTTAATTACTCCAAAATCGGGGAATATTTTTAACAATGATCATTTATCTGTCATTTCTTCCTTTTTGGCATTTGATCAAATGGCTTTTAATTTTACTGGAACAATGGATTTTGATTGGAATTACCACAGATACTTTATAGATTTATGTAGGAAAATTTATCCTCAATGTGACGACGTTATAGCATCCAACTTCAACAAGTTGAGACACTTTCACATACCACCGATTGATTTTATGGTTGGAGCATTTGTTGCTCAGGAGACTATCAAGGGGATCACTAACATATTTACTCCTTCAGAGCTCGTTCTAATTGACAGAAGCGATTTGTTTCTAAATAAATCCGGTAACGTAGATTTTGATATTGTAAAGAAGGTGATGAGCATTGTTTCAAATTATTCATATCTAGTAGTTGGTGCTGGTGCATTGGGATGTGATTATCTTAGGATGTTAGCTGAGATGTCTGTTTCGAGAGTAAATGTATTTGATGATGATACCGTTGAAATTTCCAACTTATCAAGACAATGTTTGTTTACCCCGGATGATGTAGGCAAGGGAAAAGCTGAATCTGCAATAAAGAATTTAAATCGTTTACATGACAACACCCTAAAGGACTATAAGTATCACAAATTATTGTTTACCGACTCATTTGAAACAAGGGCGATTGTAAATTCCATATGGTCTGATAAAACAATTGCTCTATCTGCTGTTGATAATATGCAAGGAAGAATAACTCTCGATAATTTTTGTATAGAAAACAACATACCACTCGTTGAAGCTGGTATCCATGGAATGAAATGTAGCACTTCTATATTTATTCCACACATTACCGAATCATACTCGAGTACAATGCAAGATAAAATGTTGGTAAATGACAAAAGTAGTTGTACGGTTAAAGGAATACCAAAAACAATTGAAGATACTGTACATTATTCTATGGAACTATTTTCATGGTTGTTTGATTCTCAACATGTTTTTATTAATAAATTTATGATGGACCCTGTAAAAACTTTAAGACAAACCATGGATCACGGTCATGATTATTTTTTGAATGCTATTCAAGTCATCAAAGATAATTGTGATATATTATCCTCAGAATCTGAATCAGAAATTGATAAAAAGATTTTAAAATGGGCTAACAAAAACTATTTGAAATATATTGGATACGACTCACCACTTGGAGATATATGGATATCATCGTTAATTAGGTTAAAAACGGGATGTTTGACTCCAAAGAAGTGCAAAAAATTGACTATCAACGAGAGTTTTATAGATGAAATAAAATCACAAGTCATAAGGTTTTTGACCGCCTTTAAAAGGAAAGGAAACAACTCTGAATTATCCAAGGGGTCGTATGAAAAATGCTTTAGAGCAATATCTGAACTTTTTGAAGATAAAAATGTGAGAAAAGCACTAGAGTCAGCAAATTTTAGTTATTCATCGATTTTTTTTGAGGAAAACCGTGAAGATTGTCTAGATTTTATTTATGCTACAAGCAACATGAGAGCGTTCAAATACAATATTCACCAAAAAGATAAATTATCTATTCTAGGTATTGCAAAAGCAATTGTTCCTGCAATTTCTACCTGCGTTTCTATTGCAGCTTCGACCTCTTTGTTGGAGGTTTATAGAATAGCTATCCTATCGCAATATAATATCTTTGGACATGATTCTGATTTAAAATCCACAAATTTCAAGAATAGCAAGGGGATAATCGGAGATATTTATTTGTCACTTTACAATGATGATATCTCTATTTGGTTCTCATTGTCTGATAAAGGGCTACGATGTTTTAATAAAAACAAGTTAATAGCAACATTAAAACCATTCAATTATCTGAAATCAAGAAACCATTGCAATTATTTTAATCATCACTTTTTTAATTTGTCTATAATGAAACACTTTTCAAACCATCCCAACCCCCCTTATATATTTCAGGTGACAAATCCAAATGCCAGTCTATACGGGTTGTCACTTTCCTTTTGGGATTATATATTGGTGGATGAACAGTCTGCACACTTTTACAATTTTAAAACACACAAGAATGTTTTTAAAAAGAATGGCATTCTAGTTGGAGAGTTGGTGAAGTCCATAGAAAACATGTTTGATGTTATTGTTGAGGGATTCGCTTCTCCTAGCGGTTACATTTTAATAAATGATCTCAACAATAGGTCCTCGCTAAGTGATCTATTTTTTTCACCTACAGGACAAGTTGTAATTAGCATTTTAGCGTATGATAGACACTCAAATAAACGTATAGAATTGCCAGATATCAATTACAGAATGTGATTTTACAAGGATTTACCATATCTGACTTTTAAAACAAATAGTTTTACAAATTTGTACCTGTCAATACTCTTAATGACGGGTTATTTAATGTAGTAATATTAACCTGTGTAAATGTATTGCAAATTTTAAATGAGTTTTTTTGACCTAAAGAAATTTCTAAAGTAATAAATGTAGAATATTGTTGAGAATATGACAAAGAGACTATTTGCTATTGCAAATTTGGCCAAAAGGTGATAAGTTTCTGTGGCCTTTACACTGGTTTTATCAATGGATTGAGTTCCTATTATTTGTGCCTTGTGGAATGCTGAAAATTCATCCAGGACGTTTTGTATGCGAGCATCGACTGGATCTAAATGTGAGCTTTTTGCAATGATTGAATAGTCTCTAGCGTCTGCTCCATATTTCAATGTAAATGTGATAAAGGCGCCAGATGGTGGCCCTGTAATACAAAAAATGACCGATAGTCCGCGTATCGTTGTGAATGAAACCGATGCAGGTTTTGTAATGTCCTTTTCATTGTATACGTGTTTGTCTCCCCCCTCTTCCATGATAAAGGCAGAGAGTCCTTCTCCAGGGGCCAAGCTAGCGGCTGAAAACGTTATGTGTGTGTACATATCCTTTCCTACAACTTCAGATATGCAGAATTGTTCATACGGCTTGAGATAAGTGGTCGCATCAATGTATCCGGCCGAGACATTTCTTGTTACGTAGGAAATGAAGAACAAGGCCGATACTAGGCACCAAATTTGTGTAAAATAAGCTTTACCGATCATTATGAATGTCAAAATACCGATTTAAACCTATGTAACTGTCCAATATGAAGATTCAAGAGAATGTGTTACTAGATGGTCTCCATTAAATGTAATCCCGTAAACCTGAATCCTTAAATTTAGAGTATGTTTATATTACACTATCCCTACTCATTTGGCTAATTTACAAATGGATTGTTCTGATCGACACCAAATATTTTGACTTGTGGTGATTTGCCGTGACCGCGGGGTATCTCAGACGGTATCATAGAGCTCACCTTTAGGGTAAGCATCTTTAATCCACAAGTACCATTATATTCCCATGTGTGGTAGTATTCTAAATAATGGCGCGTTTTTATCGCATATAAGCGGATTTTAAGATCGCAACTTTTGAGGGAGCAAAGTATAGATCATTTAACAGGGTACAATGGAGGAATATAGCTCTGTCAAACGAAGACGTGCATCACATCCAACGGATAGTGGACATATCGCTCCAACAAAGTTGAATAACCCGCTACTGATACAAGGATGTAGCATTTTTGACAAACAATACAACGAATCTACGGTACATGACGCGGTATATAAGATGGTTACGGAAAGTATGGAAGGTACAAAAGACCCAATGTCCATTGAATTGGTATTTCAGATTGGTCATTTGTTGAGCCTTGCCCATTCCAAGAACATTGTCCTACCAGTTGAAACAGAAGCAATATTGGATTATGATTCCACAAAGGTTAAATTTGTACCAGGAGTATCTACTTCTTGCCTTGATTCCTTATATCTAAACGTTTTTACAAGTAAAGCTGGTGATTCTAGGCTTGTACCATACGCGGATTATCTTGAAATAGAGTTGAAACTACCATCAAATGTCAAGGTAGAGGACCACCCAAAAGACGGTTCAGATGGATATCACCATTCTAAACTCTTTAGACTTGAATATACTCACGATGAGGATATACAGTTTGGAAATGTGAGTTCATTTAGTAGAAATAATTTAAACGACCTGATAGTATATAGACCAAAGTCTAATAACCACTACAAGGTCTGTATTAATTCCGTATTTCCTCTGCCAGATGATACTGGCGATTTTTCTTCAGCCACCGGAATATTGTTTCGTAATGTTAGGGTTTACAGATCTGACAAGACAGCTAATGTAAAAAATGTCAAATTCCAGCTGGAAATTATAGATCAATGGGATATTGGAGTAAACGGAGAGTTGAAAAAGCTTTCAATTGCCGAAATGATGAAGGTATTTTACCAGTGCTTTATAAGACAAAATTCAAATGTACCTATCCCTAGTTTTATAGATTTCGATAGTGCTGAAGAGGCCAAGAAGAAACTCATTCAATTATATATACGACCTTCAGCACACAACAAACAGCTATATAGACAATATAAAAAGCTTGTAGAATGTAAACCAAATAGATTTGACTATATATTGTCAATGTTGGAGTCTAATATGACAATGCTTTTGGAAATATTTGATTCAAATTCTACTGAGTCTGTAGAGCCTTTGGATTACTATCCAAATATGTTTGGTGATACAACAGAGTCGACTCAAACGCATTATGATACTAGGGTAATCGTAAGACAGAAAAAATCAATAATAGAGGCTCTAAGAAAGTCAAATAATCTTATAAAGAGAGTTCTTATAGCATTTAATGTAAAACATGGTTCAAGAATACTTGATTTAGCATGTGGACGTGGGCAGGACCTCAACAAATATGCCTCTCTAGGAATTAAAAAATTCATGGGAATAGATATATCGTATAGAGAAATCGCAGAAGCCAGAAGACGTTATTCGTCTAGACGATTGCAATTAGGATTTAGTGCGGAATTTCACCATGGCAATCTTTTGGACAACAAAATGTACTCAATGTTTATAAGGAATAAAAAATTTGATGTTGTCTCCATCCAACTCGCTATCCATTATATACTGCAGGATGAGCAGTCTTCTACATTCTTTTTAGAGCATGTGTACAGATCTTTGAATGATAATGGGTTGTTTATTGGTTCCACAGTTTGCTGCAATCAAATTTTAAAAGGACTATCCTCTAGCATTCCTTGCAAAGTATCCGAAGATTCCGGTTTGTGATTACTATATTAATTAATTTGCTTTTAGGTACAGCCAAGTGGGAGTTTGGGAATCCGGTTTTTAATATCGCATTGCACGAAGATGCCGTTAATACCCTGCTGGACGGTGAATTTGACCCGGAGAAAATTGATTACACCGCAGTAAGTGATAGAATAAACACACAATGGGGATTAAAGTATCATTTCTTTTTACTGGAGTCTATAGATGAAAGCGAATTCGTCGTCCCCTGGAAATCTTTTGTCAATTTATGTTTTAAAATCGGTTTTAGACTCGTACAAACGTATACCTTCCCAGAATATTTGGAAATGGCAAACTCTATGCTTTCTGGTGGTAACAATACAAAAATATCGCAAAGAGTCATCGATGAAGTGGGTGAACATCTCAAGTTTATAAAATCATATCCACTGTCTGATGACCAAAGCCACGTGTTTTCTCTCTACAAGATCTTCGTATTCGAGAAGATAACAGGAAGAGACAAGCTATATATGCAAGGCGTAAAGATTAAAAAATAATTTTTGTTTACCCGTTACATTATCGCTACACCGTCGGATGACCCTATTGGGTCATCCGTTCGAGGTGCACGTAGATCATTCTAAGTTAAATGTCAACTAGTAACAAACGTACTTCCGGCTCCCAGGGCTACGGAAGTAGTTATACCAATCCTTACACACCATGGGCCTATTTGAGGGAAGATGAGCTGGAGGTCCAGTTAAACAAGTTCAAAACTGTTTATACTGACGTTATCAATAAGCTCATTAGATATGACAAGCAAAAGATATTCAGATTCCCTGTGGATACCACGATCGTAACCGATTATCTCACATACGTCAAACATCCGATGGATTTTGAGACTATGCTCAACAAGAACGAAGAAAGAGCGTACCAGGATGATATTAAGGTATTTGATAATGATGTGTCGCTAATAGTAGGCAATTGTAAGATATACAATGCCCCTGAGACTATTTTCTATGAAGCCGCTCTTAAGTTGGAGGAGGTGTACACGAAGCTTAGACCATCTCTTTTGAAGAAGATCACAGACATATCCAATGGCATCAGAAAACGTTGTTTGGGGGCAAGTTCAAAGTCTGCAGTGCGTCAAAAGAGCTATCCAAACATCCCATTGCCCACAGAGGTAAAGCTTCCACCGCAGCCACTGATAGAACCTTTGAAGCCCAAACACATTATAAAACCTGAGCCAGCTCCAAACCCTTCTGAATCAGTGGATAACAGTGAAACACAAAGCATAGAGGGGGAATTGCACGATGTTGTAGCTGCCGTTGCAGCTGCCAGAAGGAAGAAGAAAAAGAACGATATGACAAAGGTCAAACCACTTGTTTTAAAACAGGATAAATCAAATCCAATATCGAATGCTATACAGATTGCACTAAGTGTTTCTGGGTTAAACAATGAAACATTTGGAAAACTTATGAGTAATTTTAATGGATTTCACAAATTGCTAAATACACTAGACATAGCACAACATCACTTATCAATGAATCCACATTCCAAGACAAAGTGGTTTAATCAATCAATGAAGCCACTTAGACGTATAATTACACATTTTGAATGGAAAAAGACTTTTGATTTTCCAACATCCGCTGGAAGGAACAGCATGTTCCGTAAGATACAGATTTTAATGTCACGATTAAAGAAGGACACTTATAAAAAGAGTGTAGAAGACTTCATAGGTCAGGAAAACTTGGAAAAAGTGAATGAAGTTTATCCGAATTTATCAAACACACTTTCTGAGCTCTGTATACCATACCAAATATTGTCGAATACGACTGAATTAAGATTTTAAATGCTTTGTAAACATTGATTTTCACAGAATGCACTTTCTAAGAATTGTGTGTTTTCGTCTAGTGCATTGTTATGATGCCCACTTGAGCAGCATAGTTTGCATGATTTTCTCAGACATTCAGTATCCTAAAAAATTTTACATCATTGTGGTGGAACTTACCCCTTCACAGTGGTCAAATCCAGGTCCTTGCAGGGAAATACAACTATTTACATAAGATTCAAACTTTTCCATATATAATTTTGCGATTTGTTGGTTTTTATGACACTGTTCTTGGCAGTTGTGTCTTTCATATTCTCCTAGCAACTTTGTGTGGTGTAGACAGCAGGGTTCACAAAAATCCACGGTGCATGCATTTATATCTTTTGGATTTCTAAAGATTTTTTTGCATACGGAGACGCGTGACAGTATATGTACATTTGTGATGCATGGCTTCCATACATTGCTGATGGAAAGTTCCTGGACAAAGTTTGTTAGAGGTAACTTTTCTCTTTCAATCACAGGGGAAACCTGAATATTGTCAAAATAGCATGAGTCACATGCATAGGACTTTAGTCCAATACCACGACCAAGATCCCCTGACAAGTCTACATTAGCTTTAATTTCATAGTCCGATGATGTCAACCACTCCCTTAGGAATGAGTCATGGTCTATCCCATTTTTTATCTTTGCAGTTATACTATTTTTTTCTATCGCAATTTCAATTATGTTCCACCTTGATGGAATAAATGTTGCAGAAGTGGATGAAAGGGTTTTAGCAGAACCATTTTCTATTTTCCTTATACGTAATTCCGATATACTTAATTCCGCAAGGTACATGTTATTTTCATCATGGTAGTGGAGCACAGCACCAACAATTCCATTATCACACTGTGGAAAGACCCTGAAACGGAAGAATCCTGTATTACAGAGTCTATCATTTTTGAGTATAGCTAATGATCCTATCTCTAGGGAATCGAGTGATGCGTTACGTTGGTGTATGGCCAAATGTTTTCCTCCAAACATTTCCTACAAGTATTTTTGCATTATAGCTTCAAAACAAACCTTAAATAACCAAGATGTGGTATGCAAATGTCGAGGATTGATAACACTGTATGAATCATCGAATTTTCCCAAGAATGTTTCATTATAATGGCAACATGGCAATTCCTTGAGTCGATCTAATCTTTTGGGTGATTCAATGTTCTTGCAAGGTTTCCCTTTAATTTCTATGTTATCAAAATAAAATGTACCATTCGTTCCATTAGAATACAGCGCGATAGATCCATGCAAAAATGATGTATCCAGCGCTGTCAATATGATATTTTCATTGGAATGTATTGTTATTTGAGAATGCGATACAGAGATTTTGATATTTGTCCACTTATTACTTGTAAATCCACCATCTGGATTAGTAGATAATACCAACACAATACCATCTTGAACCTTTAGTAATTGTTTGTACGACTCATTATAATTCATTACAAACAAATAGTAATTAAATTGGTCCTGAACGCGAAATGCAACACCGATGGAACCTTCATATTTTGATAGCAAATCAATATTCATATCAAAGTCGAAGTAAGTATAGTGTTTCAAGAAAGCAAATGTACCTTCAGCTTTGATGTTACTGTTGATATCGCTGCTTTGAACAATATAATTATTATGGTCTTCAAAGGGTGAATCAGAATACCCCCAATGACTTGGTCCGCCAGATGACATCATTGTATCGTGTATTTTAAAGGTTTTTGAAAATGGCATTTTTGTATAGTCCAGTTTGAAATCATCGGATATATCAACAGATTTCCCTTCTTCATCAGCCAAGAGTTTTTCGTACATTGTCTTTTGGAATTCGGATGAACTAAATAAGTTTGATGCTTTTTCTGAGAGTGCATTTACTCTATCCAACCTGAAGAAATGTTTAAATGTCTAACATTAACTTACAATGATAAAACACCATGATCTTGATGATTAGAAACTGATTCCAGTGGTTTTAGGCGTTTTTTGGATTGGGATACTACCACAGCAATTTCTTCTATCATTGCAGTAACACTTTTACTGTCGACACCATACATTGCATCCATTTCATTAATAACTTTCAACGCTTCCTTTTTAGTTGTAGGATCTGATTGTTCCACGGCAAATTCTTCAGCATCAACATTCTTCTCTTGTATACTCTTAACACTAATCTTTTGCTCATTACCATTGTTAGTAGCTGCAATACTTTTTACGTCACTAATTTGTAGAAAAGAACCATGGGCCTCCACAATGGGACATCTTTTTTCAATAGGCAAAATCCTTATGCTAAATTTGCAATCTGGGCCACTATGATCAGGAATTTCGTCTTCTTTATCATTTTTAGAGATCAGATCCTTCAAACCTTGCCAAGATTTATTATAAGAAAAGCTCTGTACACCATTTTCATTTGATCCTTCGTAGTATTTTAGTCCCTTTTCAATAGAAATAGTGAATATACCCTTGGGACCAATTATTCCGGAATGTATAGCTGCCTTGCAGATAGAACTGTGATCACTATACAAGCCGTTACTACCATATACATGGAATTCTTTAGAGCTGGAACAATCTTCATCACATCTAACAAGTATATTGGTATTCAGATTTCCAGATAGCTTGTTGGTTTTTGAAAACATATCATCGCAAGTTAGAGAAACGGGAACAACTACATTGTCAGTTATATTTGTGGAACATACAACAGCAGATAGATCAGATGTTTCAAGATCAAACATTTCTATATCCCCAGTGGCTATCGAAAGGCCAGCTGCATTGTTATGTAGATCCACGGAATTAGTAGGAACAGGTATTTCTCCGTTTTCAACAAGTGGATCGTTAACAATATCAGAAGGGAATCCCATGAATGAGAATATGTTCAACAGATCTTTAAACTTGTTAGAGTTACCGAATCTATATGCTAAGGGAACAAAGGATTCAACCTTATTCTCAAAATCCATGAGATGCAGTGCTTTTTTTAGCTCGTTTATTTGGTGTTTAGACTTTATTATGAGTGGATCCAAACCAAAAGCAGCGCATTGGTACCTTATATGAGATGGCGACCTTAGATTGTGTAAAGGCTGTGGAGCCACTGTATTACCCTTTCCATTCCATACATATATTGAAGTCAATGAATCCATATCACAGTAAACACGTAGAGGGTGCTTTGAACATTTTGGCTCTATCCAATAGAACCCAGAGGTTGCATTCCTATTATCACTTTTTATAACATGGCAATCTTCAGCGGGATTACTTATTGTTTCACCAATTGTAGAAACTATTGGATCTGATCCATTTTTTGCATAACACTGTGAAGATTGTATAATTTTCCACAAGTCATGTTCATTTTTCACCATAGTAGCCAAATGATTGTCATAATCGTTTTTCTCATCCATACATTCTGTGGTACTTTCAAGCGACTCACGAAGATGATTCAATTCTTCCGATATTTCATTTATAATACCATGTAGATCGTCTTCCATTGATTTAATTTTACTGGAAAGCTTGGGATCAAATGAGCTAACATAAGAAACAAAATATTTATCTCTTGCATCTGAACTATTTGCAGCTGCTCTACAATCTCCAATTACAGTTTGAAGGTTGCTAGTGAGAACTGAAATATCTCTAATTCCATATATGAAGCCTCCTGAAACCTTTCCATGGGAATAATGTGGTTTCATCATTACAACTCTTAGATATCTAAAGTCTGTTCCGTAGAAAGAATCCGTAGTTATATGGGAAGCATTGGATAAATTAGCCACCAACCTCTTGAAAATAATATTGTCATCACTACTCTCTATAAAATAAGCAAATGGTTGATATTCCCAATCAATCCTTACTCTGGATGCATGTACAACTTTACCAAAGTCTATAGAAATATTGGTCACATGTGTATTAGAATCATGAAATAGTAAAGAAGCCCAGTATGTTTGTATATTACCATCTATCGCGAATTTCTCTTCATGACCCTCAGTACTTCCTGTGGATGTGATTTTAACTTCTGATTTTAGTATCTCTATTAGATTACCCATTCCTGCCTGACTGGAATACTCGTCCTGCTGGGTCAAACAAAGCTCTTCAGTACTTTTTAGTGAAAGTTGCGAGTTGCCCATAAATTCCCACGTGAGTGAATCATCAGAACAATCGTCCAGAATAATACTTCCATGTTTTGAGGGATCAGCCGCAGTTAAGCATTTTGGAGGATATGTAATAGCACTTACAATTTGTTGGCGTGAATTATGTCTCCAAAGTTCACGCCCATCCGAAGCAGCTATGGCATGTGTACATGTGTCTAGAACAACTCTCGCCTTATTGGTATTTTGACCTTCTTCCAATTGGAGACACATTTCCCCTTCTGGACTAGATATACCAGACTTTATCATGAACAATGGACTGCCATATCCCACAATGTGTATTTCTCTAATTCCAAAATACGTGTTTATTGAACCTCTAAGGGTTAATCTAACAAATCTGGCCTCATGTGGAGTATCAAATTTAAAGACTTCCTTATAAGAAGCTATATTTTAATGTGTATATAAGCAACGGTAGACTTACGTTTACTGCCAAACGTCTCCTTGAATGGCATGACAATATTAAAATCGTCCCCTGTTATTGACAGCGATACTTCTACTTCCTACGGGAAAATTATACGACACATTTAATGATTACCTTTGGAGCGTATTCCCAAAACACATCAAGTTGCGATATTTTTGCCTTCTCGTTCAATTCTCCGGTCCATGAAACTGAATTTGAGTGAAACGTGTGTGTCGAGATAACAACGTACCAAAATCTGTTTCAGTGTGATGCCCAGCGCTACACCAATAGGAAGGACCGATTTGAAAGGCTCTAGAAGCTGAATGTTTCTCAACATCATTATTTACTGCGATAAAAAGAGAAGTTGCCTTGGCATCTCGGAATGTGTAAAACTCATTGGCGCTACGAGACGTAACATGTGTGAAATAGCAAAATAATAACAAGTTTATTAGATAAAAGAGCCACATTTGAAGTGGACATCATTACAAAAATGAAATGAAGACGACATCCACGCATAGGGTACGCACATTAGGCTATGGGATAAAGTGTGTATATCTCCCACAAAATGACAAGAATTGATGATTTTAACCGTTTAAACTGTAAATTCAGACAAGTTTCCTCTTAGGTTTGCCTTTGAACCTGGAATCTAGCAGTTGGACAGTGTTGTCCCTGTTTACGACTTCTACCATCTTCAAATAACGTAAAATTGCGATTTTTGATGAACCCGTCTGACCATATACTTGGATTCCATCCTCTGAAAGATCCTTTAGCCTCACAGGTAGGCACTTGTTCTTTTTAAGAGCGATATCGAACAAGTGTTTTAAGAGCTGGTTCACCTGTTCTAGTTTAGCCCTTCTCTTTATTAATACAGGCACACTATCAAATTGCTCTTCGGATACTGGGATAAATTCTATGTTTTGTTGCTCAGTTTCAACTCTGGGCTTTTGGATAGTATTGATAACATTATCGTTCTTCACAGGTTCTACTGGCTGAATCAGGTCTTTGACTTCTTCGGAACCAATATTCTTCCATGAGGAGATTAAATCTCTGGCCGTTGCCTCTGTGCTTTCACTATCTGCACCAATAGTACATCCGACAGTTTTCTGTTTAGATGAAAATTGTACTTTGTTTACAAACCTCAATACTTCTCAGAGTGAGAGAAGAAACTAGTTGCGATTCTAAAAGATTTACAAGTTCATTTTTATGAGAATAGAGGTCCTGTTTTTACATGTGTATGAAACAACTTAACGTACAGTTATCGATTCAAACAATTTGTGGACCTTTCCCCTAGTCTGTAGAAGGTGGCCGTGAATATCAAATACTTTGGCATCATATTTGTGAGATAATTCCTTTTTGATTTTTTCTTCTACTAATGTCAAGTCATTTTCTAATTCTTCGAACTACAAGATATTTTTGAGCAGTGGAAATCGTACCTTTTTTTGCAAAAATGTTATAGAATCATCCATATTTTCATACGCTTATCTTCTTTTCTTACTCTCCTTTTTCACTTTTTTATGGCTGGATCCCTTTGATGAATCTGAGTTAGAGCGATCTTTCTTGGTGGATGATTCCGCGATTGTTTTGAATTCTTTTTTATAATTCAACAATTTTGAGCAGCTTTTACACACACGAACCTTTACAAGAGCCTATAGTCGATAAAATTTCATATATGCTCTAACTTGTTTTGATGTATCATGTTCTTTGTAATTGAATAAGACCTCATAGCTTTTCAGGTTAGCATTCTCATTACATATTGTGTTTGCACAAATCTTCTCACACTTTCCGCTCACGACTTCATGGGCGCTTCTCCATCTTAGTCCAATCTGTATGGACAGTGAACTTATACTAGTGTAGACGTACATTTCCTGATTCATATCTGGACAAATCGCATACTGCATACTCTTTAAAGAGAGATTCGTGATATGACGATACTAGATTTGATTCCCAAGTGTTGTCTTTCTAAAATAGTTCCTTTACACTTAATTTACGCTGCAACATACCTCATCATTTAGAAATGTATAATATTTGCGCAATATATCATAATCTGTTACCCTTCTTGAACCCATAAGGCATAGTAACAATTCTTTCCATTAATCATTTCTCCCGGACATTCGTACATGTGTGGATGTGTAAGCAGCAAACAAGTTACAATAAACTTCCCAAAAGCACTTTACACACAAAATGGTGAGTTCGGTTGATAGGACAAGTTTTTTCAAGCGGGAGATCGCAAAAAATCCTAATTCCACTGTTCTGCCTACTATATCAAAGAACAATGAAACTCGACAATTCGAGTCAGAGGCAGACGTAATTCACAAAGAACTTGCAAAGGCAAAGTCAAAATTGTCAGAGTTATCGCAACTTGTGAGAAAGAGGAGTCTATACCTCGATAATACCAATGCTATCGAACAACTCACCGCGCAGATCAAAGGCATCATAACTAATGCGTCAAACTCGATAGATACGTTTGAAACACGCTTACAAAACACAAGATCTAATAATGAACACACAAAGTTGCATCATGAAAACATGATTGCACTCTTGAGAAAGCAACTCTTTGAGGCAACGAAAAGTCTAAAGGACTTGTTACACCAAAGAACGCAGATTATGATGGAACAAGAATCTAGACGAAAGCTATACTCACAAAATGACCTAGACAGCGTACCAAATTGGAGTGTTGGTAGGAAACGCTTCATGATGCAAGACCTAGAGGCAGACCAACAAATTGATCTTGAAAGCGGGGAAGATATGCGTCCATCGGTTTCTCTAATAGCCGATGCAAAGGCGGAAGCTTTGGCCAACGTCCAGAGAGCCATTGGGGATTTAACCCAGATATTCCAGAGAGTAACAACCTATGTAGTACAGCAGGACGAAATGATCAAGAGAATCGATGCGGACACAGACATTTCTCTAGATAACATCAAAACAGGTATCTTGATGCTTTTCTACCAAAGTCACTTTTTTCATAGCTCGTAACGAACTTGTCAAGTATTACAATCGCATCTCCTCTAATCGCACATTGGTCTTAAAGGTTTGTTTCCTCGGCTCTTATGACACAAACTTTAGGTTTTCTTTTTATTTGTAGCATTCACGATATTCTACATCATGTTCCTCACGTAAGACAGTAGCAATCGCCACCCGAATACTCGTTCCATAATATGCTGATTTACCTTTATATTTTTATAGTATAAACGTAATCCAAAACGAATTAAACAATAGATGGTGCAGCAGCTGAGATTTTGGGCCACAATTCTGCGCATTCCTTAGCAACTGGACCAGTGATGGCAGATCCCTTCATTTCACCCTTGGGGTTGACAATGACACCGGCATTATCCTCGAAATATATAAAGTATCCTTCTCTGCGTCTCCAGGCCTTTCTCTGGCGAACAATGACTGCGGGCAAGACCTTCTTTCTCAAGTCAGGCCTTCCCTTTTTGACGGTGGCCAAGACCATATCGCCAACTGAGGCGGCTGGTAAGCGATTTAGACATGCTCCAATACCCTATAATATTATTATCCGGATGTATTGTGAAATTGACGAACCTTGACAGCGATAATGTATAAATTCTTACCACCACTGTTGTCGCAGCAGTTGATTAAAGCTCCAACTGGCAAACCCAAAGTAACGCGCAATTTGTTACCACCGGAACCACCACGTCCTAATAAACGATGACTTATCGGCGTAAAGAATCTCACCTCTCTTCATTGTTGCGAAAAAGTTAAAAATTACAACAACAGACTGTCTTTGTTGGAGTCTTAACTAGACAATATTTTAAAAGTATAGATTTTTTTAAAATGATAAATAAAAAGTATTTCCAACCGGAGTATGTTGAATATTGAGGGTCTAACACAGGACGGGGACATGGGGGTTCCTAGGGTAGAAAGGACTGATCTGTCAATGAGTCTATTATCGATCAAACTCGTGTTCGTTACCGTGTCAAAACCTCAAATAGAGTACTTTTTGGTGATTAGACGATCTTTTCACTCTGATCCTGGCTCCGACAATGTCATAGGTTACGATGTGTCATTTACCCTTGACTATTTGATATCGTGACCATATCTCACAGTTAACCAACAGAATTTGCCTTAATATCTACTAGTTTTCTAGAATAGTACTGTTTTACCCCTGCACAGGTACAGGCATTGGTGGTCATTGTTGACGCTTTGTAGTACTTAACGTTTCCGTAATTCCACTCATAACTCTTCAAATATATAACCGTAAACATCTGACAGGGATTTCCACTTTTGCCTCTCAATATTTTGGAATGTGCAATTTCCCTCGGTGCTCGCTCACCTCTAGATTTTATTTTCTCATCGTCTACACCTCAAAAGTGGTTGCACCTATAAAGTTAGTTGAGATATACTAATCTTAGATTATGAGGGTTATTTGGATCTAAACATTTGTTATTTTGTATTTTTATGAGCTTCTTAGCCAGAGGTTTCCGTTTTTTGAGTAAAACTTCTTTTAATTGTAAAGATATAATGGCTGGCGAATCAAATTCAGTTTCATCTCTCTGTTCCAGTCTTGAAAAGACTACATTGGATGGCTCAAAGGAACTATCTACCAACTTTATTCTTCAGATAGTAGAGGATGACATTAAAACAGGAAAACACACCCACATAGTAACCCGTTTCCCGCCAGAACCTAATGGATTTTTACATATAGGTCATGCTAAATCTATATGCTTGAATTTTGAGCTCTCAAAAAAATTTGGCGGTAGAACACACTTGAGATTTGATGACACAAATCCTTTGGCGGAGGATGTTATGTACATTGAATCCATCCAGAATGATGTAAAATGGCTGGGATATGATTGGGGAGAACACCTATATTATGCATCAAACTACTTCGACCAGCTTTATGATTGGGCCATTCTTCTAATAAAAAAAGGATTGGCATATGTTGACAGTCAGACCGTCGAGGAAATTAGAGCTGCAAGAGGCTCTCTTACAGTCCCTGGAACAGATTCTCCATATAGAAACCGGAGTATTGAGGAAAATTTGGACCTATTCCAAAAGATGAGAGATGGACATTTTCCAGATGGAAGTTGCGTATTGCGCGCAAAAATTGATATGGCATCTAGTAATATGAATATGAGAGATCCAATTTTATATCGTATTATTAGGGCTTCACATCCAAACACAGGAGATAAGTGGATTATTTATCCAATGTATGATTACGTACACGGGCAATCCGATAGTATTGAAGGCATTACGCACTCCATTTGTACTACTGAATTTGAGCTCCATAGACCACTTTACGACTGGTTTCAAGAGAAATTAGATATTCCTAGGACTAGACAGATAGAATTTGCCAGATTAAACCTATCTTACTGTGTTATGAGCAAGAGGTGAGTATCGATACATTTGTCACATCTGTTTCAGGTTATTGCTGCATTTAGTCAATAACAAGATTGTATCTGGATGGGATGATCCAAGAATGCCTACAATCTCTGGTTTAAGGCGTAGAGGTTGCCCTCCAGAAGCAATTAAGAACTTTTGTACCAAAATAGGCGTAGCAAAAAGGCAGAATATGATACAGATTGAATTACTCGAAAATTGCATCAGGTATGTTATATTTTCCTTCAGACAATGTTTTGCAGAGATTCTATGAACAAACTTTCCACCAGATACTTTGCAGTAATAGATCCCATATTAGTTGAGATTGAGAATTTAGCGGAGGATCATACTGAACCTGTGGAAATCAAAAAGAATATTGGCGATGGTGTTAGACATTTGACATTCGGAAAGCGTTTTTATATTGATGCCAAGGACTTTTCAGAATCTCCCAGTGAAGATTTCTTCCGCCTTTATGTTGGCAACGAAGTTAGATTGTTCCACACATACTGGATCAAATGCAAACAAGTTGTTAAAAACGGTGACAAACTAGAAAAATTAATCTGTGAATATGATCCTAGTACCAAGGGTGGACAGGCACCAGCAGAAAAGAGAAAAGTGAAGGCTACGATCCACTGGCTGAACCCGGTGGATGCTGTAAACGCAACCTTTAGGTGGTACTCTAGATTATTTACCAAACCAGATCCAAAGGAAGATACTGAAGGCGAATTAGGATGGTTGGAGAATTTGAATAAGGAATCCCTAAAGATTTACAAGGGACTCGTGGAGAAGGAGGCAACATTGATGAATGTCGGAGATCCTCTACAGTTTGAAAGAAACGGCTATTTCACAAAAGACCCAGACAGTAGTGATAATGAACACATTTTCAATTTGACTGCTACATTAATTGATTCATTCAGTAACACAAAGGACTCCAAGTTACACAAGGAATTGGAGAAGAAGAAACGTGAAGAGGCGATGGCAGCTAGGCTGGCCAAAAAAGCTGCAAAAGGAAAGGCAACATAACCACCTAAATTGACTTTATGTAAATTGCTATCGTAGATTTATTTATCCACGTTCGCTTTGTGGTGCGGTCGTTGTTTCGCGAATGATCAGTGTACACGTTTTATCGTAAGATGGGATTAAAACTTCCACCAGATAGACTCTATAATAGAGCAATTATAGCATTTAATTGTGTGGTACTTGCTCTGTGGCTCTACATCGAGGGTCTAATCGTATATTATATTTATAAGAATGTCTACACAGGTGCCACCTTTAATTTAAATGCAGTATCTATATATGGATTGTGGAGTTCGGTCGAAAACGCATTCAAACTTGCAACGGTTGTACACAGCCTGAATATTTTCTATGTATATTTTGGTACGGTGTTATCTGCTTTATCTCTCTATTTATAGGAACAGAGTACGATAAAAAATGTCTCTATATGACATTATTTCACCATGTGAAGGGTTATATCATGTACTTTATATCGTTCAACTTATTGAAGGAGACACTCGAACCACGCTGGGCTTTAGTTAACATATGTATATGGACAAGTTTGAATATTTTGCACTGTATAAACGCGATAAACTTCAAAAGACAGCAAAGAAGCGAGTTCTTGGAATGGATCTACCAAAAGAGTACGTTTATTATATAAATCTCATGACAACTCAGTGTTTATAACAATGTTCCCACTTTTGACATTATCCGAACTACTTATAATCAATCGCTCCGCACCCTTTCTAAAAGAAATGGAGAAGTTTAGAGAATTTCCCTCTAGGATGCCGAACCCATACAATTTTCAGATTGATTTGTATATTGTTTATCAGTGCCTTCCCCCGGCTCTTATCGTGTCTTCAATAGTCGTCTATCTTAACAGGATAAAATTCACTTAAATATTAAGTCTACAAGTACATGGTACTCTTAGATTTCATTTATCCATTTAAACTGGCCAGCATTGTTGATGCGGAGGTCTTCTGGGATCTGTTCAAGTTGTTCAGGAATTTCTGCCTCGGTGCGATCAGTAAGATTTATATCGAACACCTGTGGCTTATTAAAGAACCAACCGAATGCCGTTTGGTTGTTTTCTTCGTTTACCTTGTATGGGCTACCCGGATCAGACTCATCGTTTTCGACCAGAAAATCCAAATCGTTGAGGATTTGCGAAATGTGATTTATGTCAGATTCAGAGAACGAATTTATTCCCTCCAAGAGGTTGATAAAGTTTTCTCCAAAGGTTGGATCAGTCAGGAATCGACTTAGGATGTCTTCAATGAGGTTTTCGTTGGCACCTTGTTCCACTGTGTGTGAATCGTCATCTTCTAGTATATCTTGTTCCTCTGCAACGCTAGTTAGCAAAGTTGATGTGTCAAATGCCAAAGGGTAGTTTATTTTCTGTTTTACAGGAGATCCGGCTTTGGGTGATGGCGTGGTGTGTTTTAGCCATGTTCGTTTTCCAAAGTGTTCTGGATTATCATCTAATAGTACCGTTGGATCGAGTGCACTTTCTTCTAACTTTAGTGGTTGTACCTTTGTTATTTTGGACCCAGGCGTAGCCGGTGGATGTATGCTGGGTTTGGAACGTGGTATATGATCCCTTTGGGAAGGGATGTTTCTAGGTGTGTCGGCTGTAATTGTGTGACCTTGCTCTAGTTTTCCAGCCTTTTTATCTTCTGGAGGAACGAGTTTGCTGGGAGTTGCCGACTTTTTTTCGGCAAAGTGTGTATTATTAGCTCTCCTGGATGAGGTAACCTTTGAACGTTTCTTTTTAAGAATAGCCTGTTGCAATGCTTCACGATAGTTAGAATCATCGTGAGCCTTTTGAAAGATTTGGCAGATGCGCTTAACACGGCCCTTGAAGTATTCGCTTTCCAAAATCGGTTGCTTGGAGGGTTGAGCCGCTCGACTTGAGTCCAGAAGATCCTTATGTTTATCAGATGTACGGATAACCAAGGGTTCCATATCATCTGCTATGTTACTTGGGATGTTTCCCTTTGCACATTCGCCCTTATCAATCACAGTGACCTTGTATTTACACATTTGTGGAGAGGACTTGAGTTGTGAGACTTGATCATGCGATTGTTTTTGACTATAGTGCTTGTAAAACGCTTCAAATGACCGAAATTTCAGAGGTGAAGGGCTGCTTTGTTTCAGGTCTGCATCCTTGGCAATTTGCGGACCTTTTGCCTTAGGTGTCAGACCTTCGCAGGGTTCGGCTGCCTTATTTTTCAGCGCCATAAATTACAACATTGGAGAATTACATGGAATGTGTGTGTATTTAGCTCTTCATGTGCATAAAACGAGCAATAGCACCATGTAGCGGGCATCGTTTGTCTACAAGGCATAGTGGCTAATTTATAGTAACTGAACACGATTTGAAATTTGGCGAATTTCACCTATGGGAATATAAATTGTGCAACAAAGTTGTCTATATTGATTTTTTCGTGTTTATTTCGCTTTTCCTTCAGCTTTTTCTTGAACTCATCCACGTTACCCTTGAATGGCAAGGGTATCATCTCATTATATCCCTTGTAAAGTGATCCCAGAGTAGATGTGTAAACCCTAGCGACGGAAGGTCTCAAGAGAGAACTTATATCTGAGAACCACGGATGTTTTAATGCTTCTTCTGCAGTTATCCTGTTATTAGGTAGAAACTGTAGCATTTTTACAAATAAATCCAAGCCACAGTCGCTTATTAGCTGTCTCCCGAAATGATCAGTAAACATCTTCCTTAGAGTATCATGCACATCTCTCTCCATTCGCGGAACATTTTCCTATAAGGAGTTTTATATGTTAAATCTTTATCATACCGTTAAATATTTTAGTTTTTTTGATATCTGAGGAATTTCAGATTCCGAAGGAGTGCCAACAGTACATATAATACGCATCAACACACTAAATTCTGTCCTACCACGGAACATTGGTTTGCCCAGGAGGCATTCACCTGGAGAAAGTTGATAACAATATATTAAAACTCACCGACAGTTACAGCTGTTGACCATATATCTACAGCTGTTGTATATTTACAATCCCCTAACAACAATTCTGGAGGTCTATACAATAATGTAACGACTTCCTCTGTCATTGTTGCCAGATATCGTGCCGGTATGATTGTGGATAGGCCAAGATCACCTATTTTTACTTGCCTATATGTTGTATTGATGGGTATAAGAGCAAAACAAACCATGTCTGTGTAGATTTAGGTGTGGCAAAGGTACCAAAAGTGTCATTGGATTTCTTTAAAAGGATATTTTGCGGCTTAATATCACGATGTATTATGCGATTGGAATGTAAATACGATAATCCTTGTAATAGTTGATACATAACTACCTTGGCAATATCCTCGTCTAGTGCAGGTAATGGAATCTTATCTTTAACTGAGGTTGAATTATTGAGCTTGTTTTTAAGATAGAAGTTTTTAGAATAATCTATAAGATCCTGAATTTTACAATCACCTCCATCTGAATGTTGCAAAGCACTAGACAATAGATCTATTTCATGAGGCTTATATTTTGAAGCGTTTTCCTTGACAAACTGATTCAAGTCCATATCACAAAGCTCAAATATGAGATAAAAGACGATACATGTCTTGTTTGTACTATTAGTTATGGGATATCCCTGCTTATTAGTAGTTGGTGTGTAATTTTCAATTGCGGAGCAATAGTCATATAGTCTTACTATATTCACGTGAGGTCTTTTTAGGGATCTTAATGCGTGTAATTCTTTTACTATATTTTGTTCTAATCCAAAAATATTTTCCACAGGTGTAGGCGCCTGTCTAACTCTTTTAACGGCAAACTGTTTAGAGGGATTATCCCTTAGATGACACAAGAAAACGTCACCGTAAACACCCTGGCCTAGCTTTTTCACAAACGACAAAGCATCTGTTATATTGCGTGCCTTGTGATTGCTTTCATCCCTGAACCAATTAGGATCAACAGATTCTATATAACTGGAAGAACAGTCGTATTGCAATCCATGGTCATCTAGACATTGATCTAGGAGGATTCCTTCGTCGAACATACCCTTTAACGGATCATTATTCTGTAAAACATGTGCTTCCAGTCTATTCTCCAGCGACCTGGATGAGAGACCCAAATTCGTGTCTGTATCTGCGAACGGGGCGTTGGAATCTATATCAACTATCGATGTTTTCCTTCTGTCCAGTTTATAGTCGAATAACTTTGAATTATTCGAATTAAATAGTCCAGGCATTTTAACTTTGGGTATGTCTAGGGTCCTTTTAAGTCTACAAAATAAGATAGGGGTTTATTTTCACCCGTGATGAAGAAATCTTAAATGTGTATTCATCACAACATACTAATATTTGTTCATAGCCCACTAGGCAGAATCCAGCCAAATACTATCCTATTTTTTTGGTATAACAAGGAATTCGCTCCCCATGATGTTGTGTTGGATTCAATTTGGTGACTCGAAGAAGTATTTCCCACCAAAATGGACGACAATCCCACTGCCGTCAAGGGCAAATTGATTGTCTTTGAGGGAATTGACAGGTAATTTCGTTTTTTGTCAACGTTCTTAGATCAGGCAAAACATCGCAAATAAAGTTATTATCAGAGAGACTCACATTAGAAAATATACCTCATCAAACGATAGGATTCCCAGGTATCTTGTTTTATTGTGAAAATAATAAATCCATGCAGATCGAAGTACTAGAATCGGATCACTACTGGAGGATTACCTGAAACGCAAAGATGAAGAAATGCCTAGACAAGCCTTGCACTTGTTATTCTCCGCAAATAGATGGGAGAACATGTGAGTTTTATCTACCGGATCCACGTAACGTCTTTATAGGAGCAGAATCGCAAAATTGTTGGAATCCGGCACACACGTTTTACTGGATAGATACGCATATTCGGGGATTTCTTATTCTGTAGGCGCTGAGGTTTGTTGTAATACTTTTTAAACCAACACTTTAGGGTTTGAATTTTGATTGGTGTAAAGTACCAGATTGTGGAATTGTTGAACCAGATGTTGTTTTCTTTATGAACGTTTCGGCACAAAACACTTGTACTAGGAGCAGTTTTGGTAATACCTTGTATTTATACCTAACTTGTATCCGTAGGTGACGAGATTTATGAAAAGGTCAAGACTTTGGAAAAGGTGTATGACGTTTTCAGACGCTTCGATAATTTGCCGTATTGGCGTGACATAGACGCTTCAGATGATCCAAGTGTATGTTTTCTCTGAATATATCACAAACTACCAGGTAATTCACGAAAAGATCTACAAAACTACAATGGAGATAATAAAGGGTCCGGATCGACCATTAACCAAATTAAAATTCTGAAATAGCATATAGTTTTTCTAAAAAATAAACTAATAATGATCTATTTCTATGTAATCTTGATGTTACGCTTGTGCTTGGTTGCTCCATGAGGGACCCAATGGATGGGTGAGTGAATTGGGTATCGTAACCTAAACCGCCATTTATTGTACTATCATTGTGAAATTTCATTTTGGATTGGTATTATGGCATGGAAATTGACGTTAAACTAGACGTTCTTCTCTGCGTTCCAAAATGACATCGCTATTTGGAAAAACTCCTTCTTTTGGAGGTACCAGTACGACTTCAACTTCGACTTCTGGTATTGGTGGTAGTACTTCTACTGGTTTGTTTGGCAATACATCTGGTACCACTAATACAACATCCGGAAGTCTATTTGGTTCCAATACTGGTACATCTACTGGTACTGGTTTGTTTGGTACAACTACAAACAATACAACGGGTGGTTTATTTGGTTCTTCTTCTACCACCACTGCTCCATCTACTAGTTTGTTTGGAAACACTAGTGGCACTACCACGTCATCAAATCTATTCGGTTCTACAAATACAACAAACACAAACCTATTCGGAAGTACTACTGCTACTAATCAAACAAGCAATCTTACACAGAAGCCAAATTTCATAAATGCTAGATCTACAGTGAGACAGCTAACTACGATCGTGCCAGAATGGAAGGGACAATTTGACGTTGCAGATATCCTGCTGGTCATACAGGAAAAAACCCTAAACAGTATCATGGGACTAATTCAACAGTTGGATTCCTTAGATACTCAGTGCGTAACTCTGAGTGATAAAGTGAAAAATACCTTGAATGATATAAAGCTGCAGCAGGACAAGTTTCATAATAAGGTTAAGGAAAAGTGTTCAAAACAGGACACCCAAAATTTAATATCAATAAAGGCAAGAAGACTGGCCGATGTTCTTTTATCCGAACCCGCAAACAGTTCTAATATCGTAACAAGTTTCAAGGTTCCCAATCACCTAAATGTTCAGATGTCCAAGGAACTTTTAGAGAAAACTAGGCTTCTCAAGGATGAAATACAGCTTATACAGAATATTGTTCAATCGTTGAAAAACATTGATGTAAAAAAGGCGTCTAAATTCATAGAAGACGTTTTAGATAGTCAGCGTCAGCGAATTACATTGATTGGTGATCGCATTTCTAAATTGTTGGAGCGTGCTGATGCTATAGTACATAAGGATTCTAAGAAGGATATTTGGGCAAATATAACCCCCGAGACCAGCAAGCTCAAGAGAAGTTTTATGGAAGCTGTGGGATTACCAACTGAAAAACCATGCGAAAAATCGGATACATCGTCAAAATCTGATATAAAGAGGAAAATTGAATATTTAAAAAGATTTAACACGGCATATAAGGATTCCAAATTTGTCGCACTTAAGGATAGTAGATATAATATTAAAGATCTGGTTACTGGCCCTGATTTGACTTCAACTTCGACTTCTGGTATTGGTGGTAGTACTTCTACTGGTTTGTTTGGCAATACATCTGGTACCACTAATACAACATCCGGAAGTCTATTTGGTTCCAATACTGGTACATCTACTGGTACTGGTTTGTTTGGTACAACTACAAACAATACAACGGGTGGTTTATTTGGTTCTTCTTCTACCACCACTGCTCCATCTACTAGTTTGTTTGGAAACACTAGTGGCACTACCACGTCATCAAATCTATTCGGTTCTACAAATACAACAAACACAACCTCCAATCTATTTGGAAATACTACACAAAATACAAACACAAACCTATTCGGAAGTACTAATTCAAAGAGTCTGTTTGGTTCCACAAGTACTAGTACTAATACTGGTGGTAGCCTCTTTGGGTCATCTAGCACGAACACGGGCTCAAGCACATCGACTGGAACAGCTCTGGCCATATACCAGCCAAACTCCACCAGCAGCCTTTTCGGATCCTCCACTAGCAAACTTGGGCGTTAAGCTTCAACAATCCTCAAGATAATAATGTATTTTATATAATATGTAGTATTGTAGAGAGATTTACAAAGCTACGGTTGAGTAGTTTAGGCGACCAAAACACAGGCTCCGCCAGCTTCCTTGATCTTCTTTTCGGCAATCTTACTGAAAAGACGTGCCTTTACAATAATTGGGCGCTTTGGCAAGCTGCCAGTGCCAAGGACTTTGAAAAATCCCTTTTGGATGACGTCAACCACTGGAGCCTTGTCTGCAGATCCAGTGCGGACATCCTCTGGAACCAAATTCCACAATTGATTGACATTGATGGATTTGGAGAATGTTTGGTTCTTGATCTTGTGGAAGTGACGCATACCAACCTACAACGTCTTAGTCTAAATGTGGGAAATCTCACCTTTCCAAAATAACCAGGATGGAACTTGTCAAACAAGATTCTGTGATGGCTATCACCACCAGCGTTACCACGACCACCGGGATGTTTACGATGCTTTCCAACTCTTCCGTGACCAGCGGAAACGTGGCCACGCAACTTACGGCACTTCTTAAATCTGGTTGTCATCTTTAAAATATACCTTAAAACTAATAAATGTACCACCCTACAATATTTTATCGTTAAATAATGAATGTCAACGACTTTACGAGTACATAGAGAATAGACGCAAGACACAGAGTTATCTGGGAAACACAAATGAGTCAGTCCCAGGTACACCAACTAAAATATAAAACAAAACAAACCTGTGATGTCGTATAAATTATAAACGGATAAAAATTGTCTGTTACGCGCCGAGACTACCAGCCTTCCCCATGATAGGCCGACAGCTCCACCCGATAAAATACAGCAGAGAAATATAACGAATAGTAATGTTAAAGCATGTGATTTAGTTATTTTACATTATTATAAGTCTTCGGATTGACATGAAAAGTGATCGTTATTGTTTCCCGAAGTTTGTCCGTCTTTACCTACACAATGACTGTATTTTGCCATATCCACAAACCTGTTAGTTGTTTACTCATCTGATTCTCTAGTTTATGACACTGTGATATGTTGTGACCCAGTCCACCGCAAAAGGAGCATCCCCTTTGTCCTCCAGTTTCCTATTATTAAGGTTATAACAGTGATACTTACAAACCTTGAGGTTGTAACCGGATACGTTTATTTTATCCATGAATTTTGGGATATCCTGGTTTGCTTCCATGAGCATTATCTTGAGATCGGCTAGGATTGTCGATTCTACCTTCTCAGTGATAAAGGTAGTTGTTATGCCTAAAGGTCGGTGTATAACATGCAGACAATGTGATCACCTTGGTTCCCTTGCCTTCCTGTTCTGCCTATACGGTGTATGTAGTCCTCTATTACGTGTGGCATATCAAAATTGATGACGTGTTGAACAGATGGAAAGTCGAGTCCCTTTGATGCCACATCTGTTCCGATCAAAACATCCTTCTTTCCGTCCCTAAATTGTTCAATTGCTGTTTTTCTGTCCTCTTGGCTAAATCCCCCGTGTATCGATGCAACTTCTACACCTTTGAGAAGCAGATACTCATGTATAACGTCAACATCTTGTCTATTTTCACAAAATATTAATACAGGTGGTGCAGTCTTTTGTAGACATCTTAATATTGCGGGCAATTTTTCTTCATCTGTTACCAATTCTACATATTGTATAACGTTAGTGTTAGATGCACCCGTTCTTCCTACATTCACTATTATAGGATCCACCAGGGCAGTTTTTGCAAATTCTTGTATCTTTCTTGGCATAGTTGCGGAAAATAATAAGGTTTGCCTTGGATTACGAAAACCAGCAAGAACGCTGCGTATTTCATCTTCAAAGCCAAGATCTACCAACCTATCTGCTTCATCAAAACACAGGTATTTACATTGAGACAGGTTCAACATTTTCTTCATTAACAGGTCATTTAGCCTTCCAGGTGTTGCTATAACCATATGCACACCATTTTCCAACTTGTAACTTTGCTTAGAAAGACTAGAACCTCCAATAATAGCAAGTGAGAATAGCTTTGGGCCATCAAATTTTTCAATGTATTTAGAAAAGTAGCTAACAATATCATGAGTTTGTAATGCCAATTCTCTAGATGGACATATAATTAGTCCAAAAGGGCCCTCCCCTTCTATAAGTTTACTTCTAACTTCCATTTCTAGTGCTTTCATTATCATTGGAAGAACGAAAACCAAGGTCTTTCCACTTCCAGTAGAAGATATGCCAATAATATCTCTGCCAAGTAAAGCAATTGGTAAAGCCTGCATTTGTATATGAGTTGGATCACGTATTCCTTTATCTTTTAAAGCTATTAATATGGATCGCGGAAACTTCATGTCTTTGAATTTAACGATTGGTGGAGGAACATCAAATCCATCAACATGTATGAAAAGCGCCTCCCTAATTTCATTTGCCAACGATTCTGGAACCCTCCTGTACTTTTTATGTATGCGATAAATTGTTTCTATATGTCCCTTATGGTTATTCTCCCCAATTGTTGGCTGGAGAGGGGTATTTAACAAACGCTTAACCTGTATCGAAAATATTTACGCTACAGATATGCACTTTACATACATTTTTAAAGGTATTTTCTTTCTCAACCTTTACTCTATCCGATTCATCGTTTTTACAACTCTTCAGATGATCTATCAAGCACCGTGAATCGGCATAGAGCCTTCTTGCTCTACCTCTTTCCCTTTCCCCTTTTTCTTGATGGATTTTATCATAGAGTTGGTCGCCTTCTTTGCCTTCTTCAAACGGCTTTCCAACCAGGTCTTTGCACCTATTTTCAGTATCTTTGTTCTTGAAATCATCTTTAAACGTGTTAATTTTACACGGGGATCTACGTATTTTTAGTGGTATATGCTCTATATCATTCAATTCTTCACTATAGTACACCTTTTTAATTATATTTTGCGTCTCCAAAAATGGCATTTAACTACAAGTGACCGTGGATGTCGGGAAGGTCAACGACCGAGTCTAGCACTGCTTAAATAATGGGCGAAGTTTCTAGAAGATCGCAAGTTATACTTATAAATGAAATAATTAGGTATCATGTTTCAAGACCAATCCCATCAATCGGGGATATTGCACTGGACAAATCGCAAGATGAAGAAACACATACATCTGTCCATTCCTCGCTACAAACACAAGGCTACTCTTTAGGGGCAAAAATAATATCAAGGTGTGTAGAGAAATTCCATTGTAAAAACAAACTCCGTAGACTAACACTATCCAAAGGTCGTATCTGGGAATCTAATAAATGTATGGTATTCATTTGCAGAGATTTGTGGATTTATCTATTTGGGAAGCAGGCGACTAGACTACAGTCTAATAGTCAGGTAAGACTCAGCGGATATATTGATATTACCTGTCCAGGGTGTGTATATTGTCTTTTCGGATGACATCTACTGGCTAGAGAACGTCAATTTTAATCCATCAAAGGATGTAGATAATCCAAAGTATCAGAATACATCTGTTAACGTATACAGAACTCTCTATCTCTCGCTAATATCTGGTATTATAAAGGGGTCGTTGGAATCCTTAGGTTTTCCGTCTACGGTTGATGCGGTTTTTGACGAACATTGTTAGTTTTACATATTTTAGTACAATTCAACAATAATTTAGACAAATTTACTATTCATCTAAGCACTTGAGTATCGAATTTTTTCGATCGGTTAGATTTTTCTTGAGCCTATAGCATTTGTATTTCACAATACACAAATATTCAAACCATTCTCTCCTGTTTATTTGTATATGCTTATATCCAAGTAGTTCTATATGTCGTTTTTTGAGTTGTACTGCTCCTAATGCACTTCCAGTCAGCGGACAAACAGATCCCTGTGACAAAAGTTCCACAGATGTATTATTTTGTAAAAGCACATCAACATTGTAGAGCCCAATTTTTTTGTTTAAAACATATTCGCTATCTGTTTCCTTCAAGCACTCATATAAAGCCTGATTGTATGATTGTAACGGCTTGATCATGAACGCTCCCTGATATTGATTTATAAGGTTTTGCATGAAATATTCCGAAGTAGTGACAAAGCTTTGGTGCTCCAAACGTATACAATACATTATGCGATTTAATTGATTTAGGATGTGATCGGGAATGTTGTCTGATCGTATAGAAGTAAATCGAGTTAAAAATCTTGTAAATTTATCCTGTTCAAAATGTCCCAAAATCAGTGCTCCATCCATTAGTGATACAAGCTGCGATAGAGTAAATCCGGTAAGCAATTCCATTGAATGATTCATAATGACCTTTACAGTTTCTTTATCATAAATGCCAACTCTAGCATAACCTTGCATAAACATTGCTAAATGCTGAGGCGATTGATATTCAATACGAGACTGTATAAACGTTGAAATACTTTCAAAAACGTCCCTACAGTGTAAACCTAACTGACCTAGAGCATATACTATTTGTGCTACATTCTGATCTTGAAAAGAAAATATAGATTTTGTTATTTGGGATAATATAGATGTTATGTCCGATTTTGGTCGAAATTTGAGTTTAGCAAAAGAATGAAGAAGGCAAGAAATCGAGGGAACAGGCAATACTTTAGCAGAATTTGCCAGCATAGCAAAAGATTCCAAAGTTTTGTTGTCTCTTAACATAAGTAATGCAAGTGATCTTGAGTGTAATGAAATAGCCTTAATGTTAAGTTTTGAGGTAGACTTGCGTATCAAATTACACGCGTGATAGACAAGTGACCAAGGGATCATTCCGATAGTAGCAAAATTATATACAACTGCAACTAAACCATTTGGAGTGTATCTTTTTAATTTATTCCCACCTATATGGGACAAACCCAAAGTAATAGAACGCAATATCTTCGCATATGCAACATGATTTTCATTCGTCAAATCTGTAGGAATACATTTTGTACGTCTCATATAATACAATATCATCGAGACATCTCGTTCATTTAATGATCCTACTTCTCTTACTACCCACCTCAATAGCCTAAATGTTGCTGGTAGTTGATGTGTAAATGTTGTAGCATAACAATAAAGTATCATTGACACTTCACTAGAAGATATTCCAGTTATATTAGAGCTCGGAGCATATGCGTGTTTACTCACGGCAGAACACAGACGTTTCCATTCGGGTTTACCTACGTTTCTCAAACGACTATACGCAATTGCTGTAGCGAGAAGTTGAGCGGGTGATAAATCTCTGATAGATTCATTCACATCAGAAACCAATTTTTTCTGTTCATTTGCTATTTCAGGTTCGTATAATAGGTAGTTGTTGTACTTTAATCCATCTTTACGCAACGCATTGTCTACTCCCGAAATCCTAGATTTGGCAAATTCTTGAAGATAGTAAACTTTTAACGACGGTTTTGTGTTATTATCAGTTATAGATGTTACTATCTTCTTCCTGGATAAAGTTATTCCTGATCTAAACATAGTTGATAAGTATGATTAGATGGAAGAGTCTATCTTCCATCGCCAATAAAGTCGAATAAACTCTACCCGTCAGAGAATATAGTATATACTTCTCTTTTTATCGGTGTAATGTAAGAAAAATGAAGTTGTGTGCCTATAAATTGGACGATAGAAGGAAAAAAGGTAAACATTATTACATCGAATATTATTCATAAAAATAATTTACAGAATACAAATTTATGGTCTATGAACTTGATGCGATAAATAAAAAAGATTATTGTCGTTTTACTAGTACTGGTTCCACTAACTCCCAATTTTATTTTACAATAGCTATGGAATCATAAATTATTTCCATATATAACAATCTAGACTTATAAATGTTATGATTTCAATTGTACATTTTTCTTTAGACACATCAGTGTTTAACATAGAGATATATCATGGTCATTTGTGCTGATGAAGGGACATGGCGTCAAGAGTAACAAGAGTTTGTTTAATCATAGCTACATTTTTATTATGATATTTAGGCAATGGAGGTCATTCCATAAACGGTACCGGGATTCTTCCCGGATTTGAGGGCGCTATGGTTAGATTTGAGACGATCCATTTACGCGAACTTGAAAGGGACCCTAGACCAAATAAAATAAGGCCAATACGTCTACTTGCTGGTGTGTTTATTACTCCATGGATACAATGTTGTTTAGAGAGGCGACCACTTTTGGTAGACAACAGCTATTCACCAACCAATATATTGAGCAAGTTGAAATCTTTCACTCGACCCTCAACTTACAACAATAATCCAACATATTTCGTGGAGCCATTCAAATGTCCTACAAACATAGCCAGAATGCCTGTGGAAGAATTGGATAAATGCGATGAAACTACCTCCAGTCCATCGGATACACACAAAAATATAAAAAGTTTGACACATAATATGACAATATTGTAAAACTTCTTCAGGAAAAAAGGAAACAAAGAAAGCTGTTGTCAATATTGATTTCTCTAAATATAGACCTACTACAGTGGATACGCTAAAGACAATACTACTAAATGCCTGCAATAGGCCCGTTATATCATTTATCCTCTATACAGATTGGAGAAGATTATTCACTCAAAACAGCCATTGTGTATACTTATCGCATATGAATGACTCTGATTTAGAGCCAATTGAATCGGTCGTATTCAATGATGTCAGTGATCGAGTAAAGAGGCGCATTGTAGATGAAATCAATAATTACAAAGTCGGTCGTGGCTCTCATAAATCGATACAATCCAGCTATCTGTTCAGCAAATATGTAAAAAACGTTTGCTCATATGTTAAAATCACGTGGACACTCATCTTAACCATAATGGCTATTGTCTAACTATAGGCTCTGAGAACATACTAGATATAGGCGTATTGTTGAAGCAAACATCCCACCAGATTGACTAATATTTATCGTAAATTGGTACTTCTGATATCCTTAATATATAGCATTACCAGAGTCTCAACTTTTTGCCTGCTTCCAAAGTGGATATATGATCTCTGCATTTATTTCTGACAATTAGTTAGTTAGCTTACACATTGAGGTTTTATCTGGTATTTCACAATATACTGGCCGTAATCTTGGAGTAGACCGGAGTTTTGAGCGTTCTCACTTACTGCCCATTGGTGCCTGAGCATCAATGGTACATTTTTCGGCTATGGACCTTAGGTCAATGTTTGTGGAGATAACGTTTTTAAAAATAGTTTCTCATATCCCTATTGGTAATTTTTAAGGTGTAGATCCCTTAATATTTAAATTTCGGAAGTATATTGTTTTCGTACTAACGTATTCTAAATGTAGTTTAAAATGATGTCTGATATAACCACAAGTAATCCATGGCAGCAGTTATCTGCTAAAGCGAATAAAATGAGCCTACCGACGAGAGCTACCGTAACTAGGGATGGCGTATACGGCCGAAAGAGACCGGACCCTGAAATAATAGAGCATATGCTCGATGACTTGGAAAGCAAAATGCGCAATTACTTTTTACTCTATAATAGAGAGAGGGAATTCAGGCAACAAGCGGAAAAGGATGCCTACAGGTTGGAACAAGAAATCGTAAATTACCAGCAGAAGCTAGACGAATCCAATCATAAACTACATTGCTTAGAGAATAAGATCAAGTCAATGATCGATCAACC
This sequence comes from Theileria equi strain WA, assembly GCF_000342415.1. Lineage (NCBI taxonomy): Eukaryota > Apicomplexa > Aconoidasida > Piroplasmida > Theileriidae > Theileria > Theileria equi. The sequence goes on along the minus strand of NC_021366.1, from coordinate 512,633 downwards.
GCTAAAATTGAAGGAAACTATAGAAAAAATTGATATACTGTACACACAAATGGACACTCTAGTTCAGGCCTTCGTGGGTATAGGAAGTTGTGCAGTTATACAGGGATACAGCCGCGTTGCATTCATAAAGCTATGCCTTGAATATCTATTCCCATGCAGGGAACTTGATATTAGACTGAATACATTGTATAATGCACTTTATTCCGTACTGTTACAGTATGATGGTATGGAAATAACTGCCAATGAAGTTATGAAACCCATTTCAATGGAACAGAACAATGCGGTTTTAAAGCCTCCACAACTTCAAGGAATAGCATTAAAGGTACATAGGGTGATGTTAAAGTGTGATTTGCCAACACCTGAACCTACGTCTTATGGTTGCTTGTTCAGGTATGACAACGAACCAAAAAGCCTTATAGATACAAACAAGAGCCGTTTGGCTGTAACCAATGTTAAGCCATTGGACAATGCTTCGAAAGTCTATGAATTCAATTCTACAATAGAGATTGCTGCTCTTCCACCAAAGATACCAAATGTTATTCCTAAACTTATGGTTGACATTTATTCCGATGGGAATTTCATAGGAACTGCTGATGCAAATATCATAAGCGATAAAACATTAAAACCAGGTGAGCCATGGAATATTTTGGATAGCAATGGAGTATACTGTGGTGATGTTGTTGTTACTGTTTTGCCAATTCCATGTCAAGCCAGGTTACCGGCAACTAACTTCGCCAACAAGCAAGATGAATTAATGAAGGTGGCTACTGAACATACACAAAAGGAAACCCCTCGCACACAAGTAGTAATTACGCCCAGAAAGGAAGAACCAAAAGATGAGCCCAAAAAGAGTGAACCAGTAAAACAGTTTGAACCAAAAAAGAATGCAAATTTCAGAAAGCCCCTATTATTCAACGGTAAAGCAACAGTAGCCAAACCTGCGCCTCCACCAAAAAAAGAACAGGACCCAGCTAGTCCAAAACCCTCAAATTCGATGGTGACTAAGTTGGCTAAGATGTTTGGGAAGAAAATGCCTGAGGAGGCGGAACAAAATGTCGAAGCCAAAATTTCCAAGGAAGAAGTTAAAGCTGATCCCCCTGCTCCAGTTGAAGAATCTCATGCTACAATAGAGGAAAATAAGAAACCACAAGATGAACCAAGCGAAGCTGTGGACAATTCTGAAGATAAACCAAGTGAACAAGAGAATGTAGTTATACCAAGGAATAGCATCAAGGATATGATTATTAAAAAACTAACGAGAAAGTTCACAGCAAGAGAAAAAACAGAGGAACCTGTACTTCCCAAAGAGAATGCTGAGGAACCCAAGGAAGAACCAAAGGCAAAGGCTTTACCCGCGGTACCTAAGGTCCCGAAGCCATTATTAGCGCCTCCAAAACCAAAAGATCAACCCGCCGTTCCCAAAACAAAGGCTCCAGAAGTTAAGAAGGCTCCATCGCAACCAATGATCCCAGCGCCTAAAGTAATTCCAAAGGCCCAGGTAGAAGTCTCACCTCCTAAGGTTGACGCACCTGTTTCGGCAAAATTACCTACTAAACCACTGGTACCAATTGTTATTGCACCCAAATTGTTGAAAAAACCATCACCACCCAAGAAACTTTAAGTGTGTAGGCTACACACCAACATCATAACATTTTAAATGACATGGACGCTACAGAACAAAGTTCTAGCGATGTTTCTAACGAAATCCAATCTAAAATTTTGGTTTTGGTCATTGTAGGCAGGGATGACAAGCCACTTTATCTGGAGGACTTATCAACGCCGGGATGGAGACCTGATCCTCCACATCTTGCTTCTTTTGTTGCACATCAATCACTTGATGCTATTGATGATATCGTATGGAATAACCCTAATATGTTTTTAAAGCAGATTGATATTTTTGATTTTCTCGCTGTTTCTGCATATGTAACATCTGGTCACACCACGTTTTTGCTGATTACACGCACAAATAATGCGAGTTCGTCTGATTTTACTGTGTATTCATCGAACGCTAGTGCTGGAGCAGAGCCGCAGCCCCCTTCGTCGGAATCAATAAGATCATTTTTCAAGGAGCTGCATGAACTGTATTGCAAACAACTTATGAATCCACTGTATGCTCCCAATGGGACAATAGATTCACTAAATTTTAAACTTAGAGTGCAACAAGCTGCTAAGAAATACTTAATTTGATGTACTATATTATCTTTGTTTTTGTTCGTTAGCTACGGCTTCTGCTACGATATAGAAGGGGATGTCTACATCTTTTCCGATTTGCCCATCATGCTTTTGAGATAGTAGGTTGATAAATTGCTTTTGAGCGTTGAATGTGTGTGTAGTATTTCTGTCTAGTGATTTTCTGAGCTCACTAAAAACTAGGTCAAGTGATTCTTTTGATGTTGGAAAGGAATCATAAAAGTATTCTTTAAAAATCATTTTGCTATTTTCCTTCTTTCTATGTTGAAATACGGGATGTGAAACGTCAAATAGGGACTCTATTATCGTTTTGTTTCCTAGCGCATTTCTACTGTGTGAATGTCCTCCGTCTATTTCCGAGCTATAATTCTTCAATACCTGTATTTTATGTATGTTTAAAAGTTCAAAGTACCATAAATGCATGTTGGAATGCCAATCTCACACTATGCATATTATGAGCATTTTTTCCTATATCAATATTGGGGTCCTGCATGACAGTGTTTATCTCGCTATGAAAATACCATTGGGCTCTCACAGCTAAACATAAAATTTAGATCGTCATTTCTCAAATTCCTGGGATATACATGTCCATGACCACGAACTCTGAAAGGGTTTTGTGTTCGATATAGATCTTACGTTGTGCAAAATTGATCATAGTCTCTAATAAATCCCCAATAATAAAAGAAATCAACAAAAAGGGTCGCAATTGAATTAGAATCGTCGCTTTCTTCCTTGTGACTGCTATCGTGCATCTGCAAGAAGCTCAATACCATACAGTAGAGTAGATAAGATCCAACACCTCCAAAATAAGTATCTCCCAAATTACGCGCTTGCAAAAACAACTTTATAAGAAGTATCAAAGGTTGCATATATTTGAAAGCAGAACATTTTTCCTTGATAAATTTTGTAGTAGTATTCGAGGACTCTTGAAATACAGATATGTCTAACCTTACACCAGTTCTTTTGTCCACTAATTTTACAACAGGCACATTTGTATTATAAATACACTCAAAAGAATGAACAAGACCCAGCCTATTCAATGCATAAACCAACATATTTAGTATGCACAATTCTGGTCCTTCACATTCGATAAAAACATCAATATCTCCTCCGGGTAATGAAAGGCCGGTAGCATCTGAAGCAGTAACGTATGGGACTAATATCCACACTTACATGAACCAAATGCACGCATTTTCGCGTTGGGAAAAAGTGCATTTACAACAATCTCCAACTGCATCAAAACCTAGATAATTCAAATATCCCTAAATGGATGCTACAAACAAACCTGTTCTTTGGCTATGCGCTCCTCCTTTGAGGGAGCTAGCCAGTCAAGCAACTTAAGAAGCTCAATATCCAAAATAACAGTAAAAGGGAGCTTAGAATTTTTCAAATGAGTATGCAGAGATTCTAGCCCCAAGATATCCTTAATACTCTTGTAGTCTAAAGACAAATTGTTATTTATTAGAGATAAAGCTACCTTTGAGGTTCTTCTTAGACTGGGAAGTGCTCGTGGATGAGTTATTCAAACCGATGAAAACATCTGGACGAGCTATTTTAGAGGCCCTATCAGTCTTTTTTTTGCCAAAAGACTTTACTTTTGCCTAATAATATTTGTTATCCGCCAAATATGGAAGCTATTGGTACAACATACCCTCATTTGGGAGTTTCTCTCAGCTACCTCGCGCTGTTCCTCCGAATCCACCATAGAATAAAGCTCTGCACCATATTGTAAATATAATTTGTTTATATCTGTGCTTTTTTCATCTGTGAGAGACGTTGATGCAGCTTCAGTGTTGTCGGACGGCGACAACCAACTATCATGGTCTGTATATTTCATTTAAGTAAATTTTTACCACAATAACAAAATCATCATTGTTATTTAAACCGAAATGAAAGATACCATAAAATTCAGAATGTAAAAATAGAGAAATTAAAATGTATCCCAGGTGTATGATCGGGTATATTATGCGATGAAAAGAAGATTATAGCTTGGCTAAAACTGAGCGATATCGAACAAAAGCATGTTGCTTTTGGTTGCAAGTGAACTCACCGCCATCAGATATGCTGTCTGAGAACAAGATTCTGTCACCTACATATAGGTCCTTTACTGGAGTCAATTTCCCATCATCCGTAAATGAACCTGGCCCAATTGCCACAATTTCTGCTCTCATAAGGTTTTCATTTCTATTTTCAGACTTTGCCAAGACAAGTCCGCTTGCTGTTTTGGTAGGCGTATCAATTATACGAACAAAGAGTCTAAATATAATCGTGACAAATATGGTATAAAATACCTATCATGGAGCGGTGTTATTCTTTCAGCCACAAAGGCACTTTGCTGTGATAATCCTGCAAGACTTATTGTGGCATATACACGATCATCAGTAATAAGCACGCATTTCTGGTTATTATATGTCAGCTACAAAATTATGGTTAATTATTATATAAAAACAAACCACAGACTCCTCCTCTGGTGGTTCAAACAAAACCATATCTCCGACGTTAACTGATACCGGAACAACAGCCCTGAAGAATCATTGTCTCAATGAATACTAGTGTATGATCCGATCAGAGATATACGAAAATATCACATAGAAATCAGATCAGCATTTCTGTTGCGCCATGTATCATACCCCAAAACAGAAATTGGTACTGCAAGGCTCAGCCTTAGCGCATAACAGCAGGTTAAAAACATACCCAGTACTTTCAATGAGTTTTCCTGGACCCACAGCCAACACACGACCAACAAATTCTTTATTTGGCTAAAGACAAATGTATGTGAAATATCATGCAACGTAACCTTTGAACCGATGTAAACACCTCCTTGGCTAAATTCCTGCATTTGGTCTTTCAAGATCAAAACGTAGTTATTAATGGGTGAAACATCTTTATCTAGTGTCTGTCCACAATATTTAAAGGGAGTAGAAGATGAAGTCGGCGTAAAACCTATTATTTGTCAGTAATATGATATTAGACAAACCTGTTCCATACGGTCTAGATTCGACGTCTACCGGGAAATTGGAAGAGTTTAGGGAATATGCATTGTCTTTAGCCCTGTTGTGAGTGGAAGGCCTTAAACTAGGCTCCTTTGAGCTAGAAGAAATTTTATTTATAGTGGATATATTAAAATTGGAGGATTTCGGTATAAATCCGAATACAGGAGTAATTAACGGAATTATAAGTGGATAATACAACATATTTATACTGTATATGAGCGAATAGAACCAATAATAGCAACGGTCACTTGAGTGTACAACACCTAGTCACCTGGGGGCGTTCGCTAGACGGAGACCTCACCTCCGAACTGCGGACGTTAGCATACATTTGGTTTAATGGAATTGTAAATATAAGGAGGAAATATTGTTTACTTCGTGCTGGTATCTTTGCATTATGCAAAGTCCAAAAGATTAAAAGGCCATGCCCACTATTTATGTATGGTACAATGAGCAGTTTTAAGGCACCTGAAACCACCTTCTACAAAGGTAACTAGCCATTATTATTCGTTTATATTCATAATTTAGTTGAGGAAAAGGTGGATTTCCCCAAAGAGGAGGAAAAGATATTGAAATACTGGGATGAAATAAATGCGTTCAAAAAATCTATAGAATTATCCGTCAACCGGCCTGTCTTTACATTTTATGATGGACCACCATTTGCAACAGGTCTTCCGCATTATGGGCACATACTTGCCGGGTCTATAAAGGTAATATTTTCCTTGTCTACCCTTCAATACTGTATATAGGACGTTGTGACTCGCTATGCATATCAGACTGGGCATCATGTCGAAAGAAAGTTTGGTTGGGATTGCCATGGGCTTCCAATCGAACATGAGATCGACAAAATGTACAATATTAAGGGTTCCGCCGATGTTCACGAGATGGGAATAGATGTTTATAACGAAAAGTGCCGGTAAGTACATTTAAAATATCTTTAATCAAGTTAAACCCTATAATAATCCTAATAATAGGTCTGTGGTTATGAAGTATTCCTTCGAATGGAGACATACAATATGCCGTACTGGCCGCTGGATAGACTTTGACAATGATTACAAGACACTGAACACCACTTATATGGAAACTTTGTGGTGGATATTTAAGCAATTATATGAGAAGAAGTTGGTGTACAGAGGCTTTCAGGTGATGCCGTACTCTTTGTCTTGTGCTACCCCCGTTTCCAATTTTGAGGCAAATCTGAACTACAAGATGGTTACAGATCCATCCTTTTTTGTAGCATTCACATTGGTTGATGAACCCCTTAATATTGTCGCGTGGACGACAACACCCTGGACATTACCATCAAATCTGGTCTTGTGTGTGAACGAAGAATTCAATTATGTAAAGGTGCACAATAAAAAGCTGGATATGTTATATGTTATTGCTGAGTGCCGCCTAGAATACTTTGCAGGTGCGGTTAATTTGACGCTTGGAGAAGACCTGGTTGTTGTTGAAAACATCATGGGAAAGGATCTTGTGGGAAAACACTATGTTCCACTCTTTGACTACTTTTCTAAGGATCCAAATTTTAGTAGAGCACAATTAAAAAGGTCTTATGTCGTTGTTTCTGATAAGATGGTTACTTCTACTACTGGTACTGGTATTGTTCATTGTGCACCGTATCATGGTGAAGAGGATTTTAGGGTTTGCAAAAAGTATGGTTTACTTTCTGAACCTTTGCCAGACCTACTTGATGAACATGGCTATTTCAAGAACCATCTCAAGGACATAGGTTGTTTATACGTCAAAAATGCTGATAATACCATTAAAAAGTTGTTGAAAGAAAAGGGATCTCTAGTTCATTCAGGAACTATTGTCCATTCATATCCGTTTTGTTGGAGAAGTGATACCCCGTTGATATATAGGGCGGTCAATAGTTGGTTTATTAAGGTTGAAGAATATCGTGATAAAATTCTAAAAGCTAGTGAAGAAACTAATTGGGTTCCACGGTTTGTCAAGGATAAAAGGTTCCACAACTGGATTTCTGAAGCTAGAGATTGGTGTATAAGTAGAAATAGATTTTGGGGTACACCCATTCCTATTTGGGCAAGTGAGGATTATTCTCAACTTGTCTGTATAGGTAGTATTGAAGAACTTGAAAAATATACTGAAAAGAAAGTCACGGATTTGCATCGTCACCATGTTGACAACATTTTAATACCTGATCCAAGGGGTTCAGAATATCCTCCATTGAAAAGAATTCCAGAAATATTTGATTGTTGGTACGAAAGTGGATCAATGCCTCTAGCTAAGATCCACTATCCCTTTGAGCATGAGAAAACTTTACATAAACATTTTCCGGCAAACTTTATTGCTGAGGGTCTTGATCAGACAAGAGGATGGTTTTACACTTTGATGATTATATCAACACACCTCTTTGACAAGGCGCCATTTAAAAATGTCATAGTTAATGGGCTAATCCTTGCGAGTGATGGAAAGAAAATGTCCAAGAGGCTCAAGAATTATCCTGATCCACTTAGTATAATAAAACAGTATGGAGCTGATAGTCTTCGTCTATTTTTAACTTCATCTCCTGCTGTAAAGGCTGAACCCGTAAGATTCACAACTGAAGGTGTTCGTAGCATTCTTAAGGATATAATTTTACCGTGGTATCATGCCTACAGATTTTTTGTACAAGAAGTTACACGACTCGAAGCTACTGGAACCAAGTTTGTTCCAGATTCTGAGGCTCCTTTTTCTTCGCCATGTATCATGGATCGTTGGATTTACTCAATTACCCAAGATCTCATAGATGGTGTTCACACTGAAATGGAGTCATACAAGCTTTATAATGTTATGCCAAAACTTTTGGGTTTTTTGGAACAACTCACAAATTGGTATATTCGCATTAACCGTGATAGAATGAGAGGTAGTTATGGTGAAGACGAAGCTTTGATGTCCCTAAGGTCGCTGTATGCTTCCTTAGTAGCATTTACAAAACTTATGAGTATGTTTGCTCCCTTTACATCGGAAATGATCTACATGAACTTAAAACGAGCCACTGGTGGCATGGAGAGTATTCACTTTGAACTACTACCAAAGTCCAGTAAAAAGTGCGACAACGCTCTCCTGGAAAAGGTGAGTCTTATGCAAAAAATTATTGTTTTGGGAAGAAATGTAAGGGAGAGGAAAAAGGTATCATTAAAATCTCCCTTGAAGAGCCTAACGATAATACATGAGGATTTAGAAGTGTTGGCATCATTAACTGACCTGCTAACTCTCATAAAGGAGGAACTCAATGTTATAGACGTAAATTTGTCCAATGACACATCATGCATATCTCTCTCAGTGGTTCCAAATTTCAAGGTTTTGGGATCTAAACTTGGAAAGGATATGAAAGTCGTTGGAGATGCAATAAAAAAATTTAGAGAAAAGGATGTTTTAGCTCTGGAAGCAGCGCCAATTGAAATTTGTGGGCATCAGATTACCTTGGATGATGTTGTAGTTTCCAGAAATCTTAGTGTTGAAAGCTTTAGGAATGCCAATCTTGACGGGGCTTCCGATAAAAATGTTGCGATCATCTTAGATTTCACAACTGATGACACACTACAGTACATGGCTATGTCTAGAGAGATTGCAAATAGGGTTCAAAAAACGCGTAAAACACTCGGATTATCAATCGATGATGATATAACAATTTGTGTTCAAATAAATGACAGGAAACTCCTCGAGGAATTTGAACCGCAAACCGAAAGTTTGAGAAAGGTCTTGAGGAAGCCAGTTGTACTATCAGGAGAAATAAGTATGGCAGCAAACATTATACACGAAGAAGATATGGATGTGAGGTCGCATGTATTCAAAATTTCAATTTCAAGGAATTAATGTAGCACAAACTAGCGCCTAATTTATTAATTTATGTTTAACAAGTTTGCTTAGACTTCATTGATTCTAGACAGCTAAGAAACTCTGGGACCAAGCTTGCGACTTGGATTGTGCCAATTGTGTGTTGTCTTAATGTGTCCGATAAGCCCTCTAAACTAGAGGCTAAAATCTCCTCCTTTAAGTCTTTGAACCTCTTGTCGTCGTTCAGTTGATACATGCAAATCATTTTGATGGCCTTTATAGCCAACGTCTCTCCGATCAAAGATTCGGAAACCAAGGCAGCAGAGAGTGCTTCCTTATAATTCCTGGTGCTTAGAAACAATTCAGACTACGTAGTAAACGATGAAATAGTTCATAAACAAACTTGAAGCAAAAAGAATGCAGACTTGTTGTGCATGCTGAATTGCATATAGGAATTGTGAAAATGCTCATCTGAAAACCTTTTCAGGTCTACATCGGATATTCTATTATAATCTGGCAGGTGAGTGTATAGGTTACAAATTTCAAGGCTTACCATTCTTGGAGAGGTAATCCAAGGTAGGACTAGCTTGCAAAGAGTCAAAGTCAAAATTAGGCATCTGCAATGCGCTAGGGTTAAATTTAGGGGAGTAATCATCGGACAAATCGTAAGGGTCGCAGGCCTAAAGAGGAATGTATTTAAAGCATTTAGACAAACTATATCTTCGTAACCGGAATCATTGTCGGTTACATCTGTAACACGAAACAACTTTGACATCTTAACTCAGAGATGAAATATTTATACTTTACAAGAGAAAGGCCTACTGTGTAACTGCGGTGGTAGTGGAATCCTGCGATATTTAGATCCCAGGGGGTAAGGGTTGTACTCAGAGGTATAAAATTGTAGTATGATACATTTTAGATATGTTTTAAATGACAATGGGTATCTGTCGATGAATTACGTCGCTATTTAGACCGAAATCTCGATACCCCATAGCTAAATCTAATGTGACCGAAACATCAATAAATTTAATAGTACCTCCTTATATATTGACTCTAAATAATGCACATTAAACGAAATAATGGAGTTCATTGGGAATAAAGGTTCACGCAACCTCTCAACGAGATCAATTGGCCATCAGCCTTCTGAGTCTGCCAACCTCAAAAATGTGTCTCAAAAGAAGCAGGCGTACGTTGAAATTGACAGCTTAGTCTTGATAAAGGCACTAAAACACTGTAAAGATAACTATCCCGTCCCAGTAAATGGCCAATTGCTTGGTTTGGATGTTGGAGATAAATTAGAGGTCACAAACTGCTTTCCGTACCCCCAAAAGCGCGATATTTACAATGCTTTAAGTAGGGATAAGTCAACTAACAACTTGGCTGAGAATGAGATTGAGGAAAAGGCTGACGAAGAATTCGTTAAATATCAGGAGAAGATGACGGACCTGGTCCACGATATCCGCGTGGATTGTTTTGCAATAGGATGGTATCAGACCATAAATTTTGGCGATTTGCAGTCGAAGGAAGCAATTGACAATTTGGTAATTTATCAGGAGGTTGTTGACAAGGCCATCATGTTAGGCTTTGATCCAGTGACAAACACTGGAGAAGTATCATTTAAAGCATACAGAGCTTCAGATCAGCTCTTATCTATATATCATAGTGCAGAAGGTGATGTACAGAAGTTTAATGCATTGAAGGGAACTGAAATATTGGAAGAAGTTCCAATCGTAATAAAAAACTCCATCTTGTCTGAAGTGTTTTTATCACAGTACTTTTTGGACTGTCCCGTGCAAAACACGTATATTTTTGATGTCCTTGACGCAGATCATAATAACTATCTCGAAAAGAACTTGGAATTTTTGTCTCAGTCACTAGAGGCACTATGTGATAACCAGGAAAAATTTATCAGATACCAGAGGGATTACACAAAACTGGTTCAACAGCAGAAGCAACTTTTGGAAAGGAGAAGGCTAGAGAACGAGCAGTGCAAGCTTAAGGGTGAACCACTGTTACCCATGCCTGAATTAGATACTAATTTACTCAAGAAAATCGATGCTCCATCGCAATTGTCCACAATAATCATGAGTAACGAGTGTACTACTCACACCAAGGATGTTAATTCTCTTTGTTTCGATAATATTGCCAAGATGTACCTGATTTATCACAGATTAAACTCCAAACAGGCACAAAAATAAAATTTGGATTATCGAGTAATTTTTCTCGGCTCAGAGTCACGGATTTTCTTTAAGATGAAATATGTCTTGTGATATATTAGCTTAAGCCCATTAAAATTTCACGTTCTTGTTAGATATTTTACAATCAAGTTTTTGATTTTAGATACTGAGTGTTCTGCTTTGTTTTGATCGTTACACGTAGAGACACAGGTGTATGTATGCTGTTACCCGGTAGTATACGGTGATATAACAGATTACCTTTAAAACAGCTTTTATTTTAGAGAGTTTTTTCCGAAACAAGAGTGATAAATAATTGAAAATTGTGAATTATAAGATGATCTACATCAAATAAGAAGCGTTTATCATTTCATAAATTCGTAAAAAGGATGTTTAATAGAATATAAAATGTTAAAAATGCAAATGTCGCTGATTTACAAATCAATATCATGTATGTACAGCAACCACACGAATTTTGGTACGCTCCTAATGTTGACCAAAGGAGTAAAAGGAGGTGGAATATGCAATCAAAAGATACTAAATCGCCAGATTCAGGAACCTTTACATTTGGTAAGGTAGATGGGTATAACAAGTTTGCTGGAACAGCGCCTCCAAATCCCCGGTTGAAATTATCAGAAAATTGTCAAGTTTTACAAAAGGGAAATATAATCCACGAGAAAAATAAAATAGTAAAGATTTTAGGTCCATATAAGAAACTGTTAGACGATGGTCATTTAGATGGGATGAGTCGCGTACAACAAAATCATACTATTTCCACACCAGAATCTGATATTGATAGTGAAGCAACAATAGATACACAATCCGAATCTTTTAGTCCTACTCACAGTAGGGGAAATGAAATAAAAAACCCTGCTATCTCTCGAATGAGGGAAATAGAAACCATGAAGTTAAAAGCAAAACAGCTGAGAAAGGCACTGTTCATCGCAAATGACTATGTTAAAACATTAGAGAATAGGGCAGAAAAGGTGGAGCCGTCTATTATAATTCCAAGGGGTAAGATTGAATTGGAAAAATCACATGAAAAGAGGAGAATGAGACATGACGAAACATTTTGGGAATTATCTATGAAGGAGTTATGCGCAGGTCTGGGTGCATTAGGTTTAGCGGCTTGCAAAATTATCAGTTTTACTGGGAAAAGCATCCTTTATACTTGTAATGTAGTTTCAGATAAATTTGACAAGACTAACGTCTCCTCTAAAAGTAGCGGCAAAGGATACACTTGTAAAAATTCCGATGATATAATGATTTACAGACAAAGTGGAGGAGAGTATACAAATGGGTCAAATGAAATAAAACAATCTATTGAATGTAAGCCATCAAACAAACAAAAGCTGCGCAAGTATAATCGCATTACCAGAAAACATAACGGGCACTTGGATCCTCAAGAGTTTGTTAATGCCTATATACAAGACACTGTTGGTCACGATGAGATAGAATCTATGAGTGATGAGAATCTTTGTAATTTACAAATTGAATATGGTAGCGAGTTTGATAATTTTATTCACGATAGTAGTTCTCTAGAGCACTCTAGTGAATACGATTCCAGCTCACGTTTGCAAGATTACAAAGAGCTGTATCACCAGTTTCCTAGACAGCAGGATGTTAAGCAAAACTACATGAGACACAATGTTGACATTGGAAACATCGATATACATGCTAATAAAATACTCGAGCAGAAAGAAACCACATGCGGTGGATTATCCACTGGCAATATAAACAAACAATGTGGTACAACCGGGAAAATGACACCACCTATTCTAAATGCAACAAGACCTGGTGTATCAGGATATGGGACGCAAGATCCTCCCATACCAACACCTATAGGACCAACCGGAGAAGATATCCACAGTATGGAAAATAATACAGGAAATAGCAACAAACTGGCTACTGTGCAAAACAGCAGATCATATTCTGAGAATGATAAGATTGGAGTTTTTCTAAACACACCCACGACAATCGTAGACAAGGCAGCGGCGGAATCAATAGTAAAGCACACGAACCAGGTTACGAGTGATACTGGATCCTTGGAATCGCAATGGGAAACCGAGAAATCCGGATCCGAGGCAAACACATTTCATTGTGATGGCAATAAAATACCAGGTGAAAAGGATGCTGAACCAGAAGAGTGTGAAAATGACAAGTCGGAGGAAAACAATGACACTGCGAAAAAGGAAAAGAAAAAGATATCTTTCTTTGGTAAAGGCTGGACAAATAGAAGAAAAACAAAGAACTAAGGATATTACAAGAGGAAAAAAGCTTATAAGTAATGTCTGAGAGAAAGGCTGCAAGAGTCCACACCGTCCACCTGGTTTGGGGTCGGTGGGGAAGGCTATAGTACTCAGTGGATGGGGAGGTCCGTAATTGCGAGCTCGTTCTCTTAGTATAAATTTTGATCATACATTTATTTATTTCTTTAAACAAACAACGTCCTTGTTGTATAGAGTCGTTGTTGTCCCGTATATCGCCACATAAAATTTTCACTACAGGCTTTTGATACTTTCATAACATATTCTTTAAAGATGGCCAAAAAGTCCAAGGCAAAGTTGGTTGAGAACGTTAACCACAGACTCCAGCTAGTTATGAAATCTGGAAAGGTCTGCTTGGGATTTAAGTCTACTAAGGCCACCCTCAGAAACGGAAAGGGTAAGTTTTGATTTGTCTTGCAAATATTCATAATTTTATTTAGCCTTGTTGGTTATTTTGAGCAACAACTGCCCTCCTCTTCGTCGTTCTGAGATCGAGTACTACGCTATGCTTGCCAAGTGTGGAGTCCATCACTATACCGGTGATAACAATGACCTTGGCACAGCCTGCGGTAAATACTTTAGAGTTGGATGCATGGCTATATTGGATGCTGGTGATTCCGATATTGTCCGCAGCGTCGAGTAATTTGACACTTTAACTTGTAACCAAATCTATTTGTCATCAGCTAATATGTCTCTGTTTTGCTCCTCTCTCTTTGTTAGTCTGCATATCGCGGTAACTTCTTAGTTTTGGCGTAGATGGGGAGGGGTGTACGATGGCCGAGTCTCCAGTCTCTTCAAATTTTTAAAAAGGGAAAACACACCTAGTAACTACACATACAGTATAAATTTATTGTATATTTGGGACGAGAAACAATATGTAAATTATTAAAATGGATAGCAAATATTTCAAGGGTAATCGCCGTTCCGAGCTCCAGGAACTGCGTGAAGAGCTACAAAATGCCGAAAAAGACAAGCAAAAGGACGCAATAAAGAAGATTATAGGTGCAATGACCACAGGAAAGGATGTTTCTAGCCTGTTTCCAGACGTCGTAAACTGCATCCAAACTAATAACATAGAATTGAAAAAGCTAGTCTACCTATATGTCATAAATTATGCTAAAGTACAACCAGAACTTGCAATATTGGCAGTAAACACATTTTGCAAGGACGCAAAGGACCGTAATCCTCTCATAAGGTACACATTTTGTTTTTATATTCATACTCTTTTTAGGGCATTGGCCATTAGAACAATGGGTTACATTAGGCTTACGGCTATAACAGAATATCTGGTTGAACCTCTAAAACGGTGTCAAACGGACCCTGATCCATATGTACGAAAAACGGCTGCTGTTTGTATTGCTAAGCTTTATGGTATTTTTGTGTGTATCAATATCACGACATTTTTAGGAATATGTCCTTCGTTGGTTGTAGAGGAGGGGTTTTTGGACATGTTGAGGGATATGTTATCCGACCAAAATCCAATGGTGGTTGCAAACGCTGTGTCCACACTTGTTGAAATTTCGGAACTATCAGATGACAATATGTTTGAGCGAATGTTGCAAAATGATGCATCGTGCTTGAACCGTCTATTGAATGTATTAAATGAGTGTATAGAATGGGGACAGGTTTATATTTTGGATGCGTTGGTATATTATAATCCAAGAGATTCCGCTGATGCAAAAAGGGTTGTGGAAGCTGTTTGCCCACGTTTTTCTCACATAAACTCTGCAGTTGTAATGTCTGCCATTAAGGTTGTTCTAAAGATGATGAACAAGATCACAGACAAGGAATACCTTAGGTTATTGAATACAAAGTTGTCTGCACCCCTCGTCACGCTATCATCACTAGAGCCGGAAATTCAGTATGTAGCTTTACGTTCCATTTTGGTTGTAATTTCAAAGTATCCCAGATTGTTGGAGGATCACGTACGTTCCTTTTTTTGCAAGTGTACAGATCCTCTGTATGTTAATATTGAGAAGCTGGATATTATGGTAAAGCTTGCTACGAGCACAAATTACAATATTATACTCAATGAATTAAGAGAATATGCAACAGATGTAGATTTGGAATTTGTAAAGCGTGCAATAAAGGCTATAAGTTCTCTCTGCATCAGGCTTGAATTGGCGTTGGACGCTTGTGTTAATGCCATTACTGAGCTTTTGCGATTGAAAATTAACCATGTAACAGAGGAATGTACAGTAGCTTTGAGGGATATTCTTAGAGGCTATCCACATGTATTCTCTAATGAACTTTTCCTTCTTTGTGCGGACGTTGATTATATTCATGACGCAGAAGCAAAGGCAGCGTTAGTATGGATTGTTGGCCAATATGCATCGAAAATTGATGATGCATCAGAATACATATCTAATCTTGCTGAAACGTTTCATGAGGAACCACATCCAGTTCAGCTCAGTCTTCTTACTGCAGCAATGAAGGTTAATTTGAGTTGTGGTGGTAGTGATTTGGTATCGCATGTTATCCGCAAATGTGGCGTTGATAGCAGTAACCCTGATGTGAGGGATAGAGCCTACATGTACTTGAGGCTTTTGGAGGCTGGTGACAAAGTTGCATCAAAAGTCGTTTTGTCAGCGCTTCCGCGCATAGGAGATTCTTCACTGGATAAAGCTACTCTGGATGATCTCTTGGAAAATTTAGGTCGCGTGTCTGCGATTTACCATTTACCATCTTGGGCTGTTGCATTTAGAGACGTAGTTACAACAGGCCAAACCAAGGCAGTAACACATGTACGCGAGTCGAGCGATGAAGAATCATCACATGGAGAGTATTTTGGAAAAGAAAAACGTTCTGATAAAACTCCTGAGGAAGATGAAGACGAAGATTTGTTCCAAACTTCTGGATTGGCAGGATACATTTGCAAGAGTCAAATTGTGTTACACTCATCTCAGAGAGGGGCAAACGGCCAAATTGGTCTTGAAATATCAGCATTTTTATATCGTGAGGAGGAACGCATTTCACTCGAAATGAAGCTCACCAACAAAACATCAGCGATGTTTGTCCTTCAGGCCATACAATTTAATAAGAATTCTTTTGGGCTATCCCCTGCTTCTCCACTCAGCTCACCACTGAATATTGCACCGGGAAAGGGCAACGAATGCCATATTCCCCTAAGACCGAACCAGATACCGTCTAATAGCGCACCAGAAAACCCTATAATTCTCCAGGTTGCCATAAAAACGAACCTTGATGTATTTTATTTTGCTCTGAATTTGGACCTGCCAATTGTATTTGCGCACGATGTAAAGATAAGTAAAAGTGATTTTGAGTCTATATGGCATAGGTTAGGTCCAAAAGCAATAAAAGTAACTCCAAGAAAACGTAGTAGTTTAATAAGGACACTCGAACAGCTTAGCATGTACTACGTTGGAACCAATGTTTGCCAGTCCGATGAATATAGTAGCTCGGGAGACTCACTCTTTTTCTATGCACAAACCACCAATTCACTCGCTTTGTTGGCACAGATATCTGGAGATAGTGCTGTTTTAAAGGCCGAATCCGCCTCTTTGATACCACTTTTTGCACGCTCACTGGAAAGTGTGCTCAAATAACTAGTCATATAAAGTAAAATTTACTAATTATGTAAAGTTGACAGATAATAGTGCATGGCTTCTGGGCGAAGGTATTTTTCTAAAACCTTTGGTTGGGAAGAACCCTTTTGAAATTTAGAGACATCATCGCGAGACACAGAATAGCAAGATCCCGCTTCATTATTGTTCCTATCGTAAGATTGATCCAAGTTCCATCCGCAGAATGATAAAAGACTTTCAAATTCCTCAGAGTTGGAGTCGAAATCAAGCAACATGCGCATTTCTGGAACTGAAATTTGCTGATACACTAACGGCAATATATCGAGAATAAATCTTCTAACAGAGTCACGAAGCCCAGGAACGTCCAAAATCGTCATGTCAGGCTTAGAGTCTAATTGAGCCTTTGCATTATCCCAAAAACTGCGAAAGAGACAGCTTTGCAGCAGAGAATGTAGGTTCGAGATTTTGTGAACATGTTCATGACTTTGTACATGAAGAGGCACCTGAGCCAAGCAAACAGTAAAGTCTGGAGCAGGTAACTGCATAAGACATTTGATTAAAATCTTTTGTATTACGAGTGTATCAGTAACCCTCGGGTAGAGTGAGTATATCTTGAGTATTCCTACGTTGTTGTTTAGACTGTAAACATTTGCATCAGATAGTTGAATGTTAAGGAAGTCTATGAGAGCCTCTAGTGTAGAAACCTGGAACTGAGTAGCAGGTGAGTCTAGGAGTGATTCCGACTTAAATCTGGCCTCAGCTGCGATATCAGATTCTACTTCACCACTCATTATAAATGAACTAAAACTATAAATAACTGGTTGTTGTATGTAAAGGTATAGTTTGTTATGAGTTGATCAAGAGTGACTTGTGGATGGGGAGAACGACGCAACGCAACTGACGTTTATTGAATACGGATTCTCAATATGACTTGTATTATAGATATTGTATTTTATTAGTATATTATGGTTGTGCCATGTAATGATAGTATTATCCAGTACTGCGAATAAGTACCACTCACCTCATCGTAAGGTTAACATGAATGTAGTATAGAGAGCGTAGACCACAAATACTTGACACATATGGAGATATCATACCCATTATTGACATGTTTCGATTTTAAATGAGATATTGCGGAACTTTGAAAGATGTCGGATATAACGAAGCGAGTTTCAATAAAGAGCATATATCTGAGTTTATTCATGCTCGGATTAAGCTCAATGCTCATAAACTCCATGATGGACTTGGAGTCATTCATTTTCCTGAGGCTTCTTGGTAGTAGTATCTATGATGCCCAGGGTATGTGCTTCTTCTTGCGGAGATTTAACTTAATGGTTGGTATTGTTATGACCTTCCTCAGCATTACGTTTTGTGGTCCAGTTGTATGTGGATATTGGCATTGGCTTTTGTTTTTTGGCTACTTGATAATGTCAGTGTATATCTCACTTCTCTCTTCTAGTGCTGCTACCATTTCCAAGTCAACTGTTGCTGGTGTTTTCGCACTCTCAATTATATCTTATGCCCTGCAAACATCTTCCGTAAAGTTTATGTTTGACCCAAAGATATTTGACGGTGATGAAGATTGTTCTTTGCATATCCTAATATTTTTGGCTGGTTGTTTTTCCTCTGGAATTTTGGTTCGTATGCTTTTGAAGTTTAGTAAAACCAATCCATTTTTGACATTGAACGATTCTCGTGCAGCTTTACACCTGTTCAATAGGTTATTTTGGGTATTTACCTTTATATCTGGTATCTCTGCACTGTTATTGAGCAGAATGACGTGCGTAAAGGATGATGAAGAGGACGAAGAAGCTACAAGTGGCCAATCGCTCTCTGAATTATTGAATAACAATAACAGGTGGATTTTTGTGGCCGCTTGTTTGGGCTGGTGTTTTTCTCCCATGCTAAATAATTTTGCAATATCTCTTGTTCATAACTTGGATCGCCTACAGTCAATAGATTTGGAATATGTACAATACTTCACATCACTTGTTGTTTCACTAATTATTTGCACATTGGTTTATAATGAGATAATAGTTTTCAAGGGCAAGACCGTAACATATAGTTCCTTTTACACTGCATTATGCGGTATTGTTAAGCTTGAAGGTGTTGAAAATACACTCTCAGATGATGGTGTTTCAGAAGAAGCTACTTCTATGGCTTCATCTATAAACTCCAGATTAGTTCGTTCAATCCAACCGTGGGTTGCACTTCCACATGGATACTGGACCGAATGGGAAGAATATGATAACAGTGATAATCACCGTATGGTAACCCTAGTATCTATGCATATGACGATATCGAAGATACGTAATGAGGATATTTATGATGTTTATGATCCATGTGAGGACCCAAAGAGCTTATCTGATTATTATATGGATCTTTTGGATTGTCGATATTCCTTGTTGTGGCTCATATGCTGTTTTGTCAGCTACTACCAGAATTTGCTTGCTACTATCGGCGAAATATTTCCGGACGAAAGTTGTGGAGGGACTAACTGCTGCTGTTTAACAGAACTTTGTACAAAGATTAAATCTCACAAGTGTTGTTGCATATCGGAAGAGAGCAAACCAAAAATTGAATGTAATAAATGTCAGGCATGTGATTGCAAAAACAATAAATATCTGAAATGTTATGTTACAAGTACAATAAATACGTGCATTAAGGACGCAAACAAGTTAATTCTTGATATAAATTCTTGTAATGAACTAGGGGATGACTTTGAGGTTACAAGTGAAACAATTTTACTTTCTGCCACAGCTCTAGAACGTTTTTTATTAACATTTTTGTGTCTTCTTGTGTACGCTAGATTGGTGGATGAATTTCTTTTGCTCCATTCATTAATGAAGTCAATCGCTGTAAATATTTGTAAATCGTTTTCAAACTATTGCGAAAAGTGTAAATGCGAAAAAGATTCCAAACCTGAGGCGAAGGACTGCAAATGTTGTTGCACCCTGTATTTTAAACTTCTTAAATGCCTATGCATGTTACACGAGAAACACAATGATGTTGTAAATATAATTTTAGGAAAAAGTGCTGCGAATTTGGCAAGCACAATTCCGACCCTATCTTTAATCAGATCTGTTTCACTACTATCCACATATTTTTCTGATTTCTTGGATTCAAAGTTTGTTTGTGAACCTTCGACTTGTGGATGTAAGTGCCAGAAGGACAATTGCTCATGTAAGAAATACAGCACAAAGTTGGATGATATCCTCAATTTGATGATAGGAGGATTGGAATTTTTTTCAGAATGTGATGGGTTACTTTCATCGGTGATTTATTTGATTTCTAATTTTGCTAAGGAGAATTTTACTTGCATTTCTCTTCGTCCTAGCACTCTTTATATGCATGATTGGACTTTCCCTAAAATATCTTACGATAAAATTTGTGATGTAACAAAGTTAGACTCATGTTTTTCAAATTTATCTGAATGTTGCCCTTCTAGTTCTGGCAAGTGTTTGTGTCATAATGGAAACGCAAAAAAGGAATACTATTGTTGCCAATGTTGCTCTGAAAATTGCGTCTGTGGAGGTGTTCCTACCTCTAACAAATCATGCTGCTCTGAAAATTGCAAATGCAATTGTTGCACAAAAAATGTTATGATATGTTGCAAGTGTATAGAAAGGGATAAGATCATATCCTGTTGTGCGACATATAGCACAGCAAAACACCGTTGTAACACCTGTTTGGACTGTTCATGCCATTCACTTGAAGGGTTTGGTATATGTATCAATGGGAACAAACAGGAAGAATGTGAAAAACATAGTTGTGGAAAATTCAACTGTCTGATTGGTGGATCTGAGTGTTCATTGATTTGTTGTGTCTCGTTGACAATATCAAGGATAGGCAGCTCATCCATATTTTCCATGTGCAGGGAGGTTTTTAGATTTGGCAGTCATCTCAGAAAAATATCTTCTAATAGTTGCACTCATGGGAAGGCCTGTGTCTGTAAATGTTGCGAAGATATAAAATGCTGTATTGATTGTAATGTTTTTAGCTGCCTCAAAACTATCTGTTCCGAGACAAAAGATACCATTGAGTGTGTAAAAGCGTGTAAGGATGGCAACTGTAGCTGTTTACCTTGCCTTTTAGGTTGCACTGTTTCACATATCAAAAAATTTAAAGCGTGTTTCACTCAAGGGAAAAGCTGCATGATATGCCCACAAGTAGTTGATGATTGGTCATCAAGAAATTGTACTATTTCATCCAGCATTTCAAGCTCTTGTTATATTAAGACAATTTCTAGTTGTACATGCCAAAATTGTTGTTGCAAAAATGAATCAGCTGGATGTACAACCACTGAATGCAAATGTCCTTGTGCTAAGATAAAACCCTCAGACTTTGAATCACTATCAAAACGTATAAATACATACGATAAATGTACCAGAAATAGGTTATATAATGTTAGAGCTTATGGTTTTTGTAAAATATCACAAATTGAAAGAAATATTAAAGAAATTAATGAAGAAACTGAAAAATGTAAGAAGAATGTGGTTTGCGATATAACTAAGCTAACAGGGAGAATGGAGCTTGTAGCTGGTCAGAGCAAAATATTTAAATCTATGTTGTCAACTATAACGAGAACATTGCATCGTAGTTCACTTGAATTCAATAAGCTATGTAAATATTTAGATTGTTTGATGGAAAAAACCGGGAGGTCTATGCAATTGGTATATTCTACAAGGAAATCAATGATGACTCAATCAATGAAAGATGTTGTCAAAGAATATAAACAAGAAATAAAACCTAAAGAGATGATAGAAGAAAAGTTTATAGATGGAAATTTTATTCTTCTGTATTTATCATTGTGCTTTATGATTTTATTATTTTGTAAGATTGGTGGGATAATTCCCTATGTTAGGAATATTCCCTATGTACCAAAGTTACGTTTTCTAGTAATGGCTTTTGCTACTGTAACATCTTTTACTTTGAACTACTCATTGGCGTCGCTTTCTACATCCAGATGTAACCGTGACTATTTGATAAATATGGCAATGTTACTTGGTTTGGTGTCTGGAATAATATATTCTTGGGTATCACAATGGTTAACTTATCGCATGTTTTTGTATGAACAATTCAGGTTGATTTACGCCAGATTCCGTCTGATATATCCTAGTTCAGTCTATAGATATCAACCTGGTTGGTTTTGGTGGTTTGAGGGTTTTGTTAGTTTTTTGAAGATGGACTTTTATGCAATGGTTGTCATGTTGACATTTGGAAATCTGAAGGAAAGCTATGACCCATTCAGCTTCGGTTTTAGTTCACGTTTTGAGGCAAACTATGATCTGGTCGATAGTGGATCCCACATATTTAGTGAGGAGGACTGTCTGAAACACATAAAGAAATCTGTGTTGGAGGCTTCCCCAATGAAGTTATCTACTATGTTAGATCTGAGATCTTTCCTTTCTATTCCAAGGAATAACTGTAACTTCTTGACGGATGTGGACGACGGCGAATCTGTCAACTACTCCGTGGATTTACTATGGCAATCCTGGAAAACTGGTGTGAAAGCTACATCATTTGCTGACAGATTGCAACATTTAAGAGAAAATGCACTTAAACTTGCTGAAAAGGCGGTACAAAAGAGTGCAAGGGATAGTAGCTACGACTTTGATTCCGTAAATCAGTTGAAAGTTATGTTTGAATTCCAAAATGAGCATTTATTAGATTTACCCTCGAAATGTCTGACAGATGCGGCTGGAAACTCACAAATTCTACTTTCCGTTCAAGCTAGGAAGCTTTTGAAATTGTATGAGAAAGAGTACCTGCGTCTGTGGCACTCTTACTATTCTGACCATTCTGAAGGAGAAAAGGTCGAAAAATATGCCTTACCTGGTGATATTATGTCAATGGCAGAACTACTCTCAGAATTTAAACAATGGGAGAAGAATAAGTATGAGATGTGTGATGAGGTATTCGGCTCGCATGATATCTGCAAAAGTGTAGTTTCCAGAGTGGTTGAAGAATTTAATTCTATATTGGCAGATAATACACCCTTCGCCATAATAGAAAATTATAAGGGAATCATCTCCGATTCTTATGTGGTGGAAGAAATGCCTAGTGAAATAAAGATCGCCAAATTCTTGACTGAGGCAAGTAAATCTAGCGACATACAACAACTCAATCTGATAAAATCTGAAATGGCATCCCTAATGCAAAACAACGATCCAAATTTAAAGAAGTATATTGGAACACTTTTGAACGGTTATGTCTCTCTTTGTAAGAATATAGATGCAGAGTCTTCAATGTCGGAAAAGTTCTGGAAACACGATGGTTATCTACTCGGCGAATGGATGAGATGGCAAGGACTACCGACGTCTAACGATGTCATTGATATGTTTTTCAAACTCTACTCATTTTAAAGAAATGATAACTAAATTGTCATAATGACATCCTACACATTATCCATGGTACATGTCCTCATCAGTAACCCTCGGGTAGAGTGAGTATATCTTGAGTATTCCTACGTTGTTGTTTAGACTGTAAACATTTGCATCAGATAGTTGAATGTTAAGGAAGTCTATGAGAGCCTCTAGTGTAGAAACCTGGAACTGAGTAGCAGGTGAGTCTAGGAGTGATTCCGACTTAAATCTGGCCTCAGCTGCGATATCAGATTCTACTTCACCACTCATTATAAATGAACTAAAACTATAAATAACTGGTTGTTGTATGTAAAGGTATAGTTTGTTATGAGTTGATCAAGAGTGACTTGTGGATGGGGAGAACGACGCAACGCAACTGACGTTTATTGAATACGGATTCTCAATATGACTTGTATTATAGATATTGTATTTTATTAGTATATTATGGTTGTGCCATGTAATGATAGTATTATCCAGTACTGCGAATAAGTACCACTCACCTCATCGTAAGGTTAACATGAATGTAGTATAGAGAGCGTAGACCACAAATACTTGACACATATGGAGATATCATACCCATTATTGACATGTTTCGATTTTAAATGAGATATTGCGGAACTTTGAAAGATGTCGGATATAACGAAGCGAGTTTCAATAAAGAGCATATATCTGAGTTTATTCATGCTCGGATTAAGCTCAATGCTCATAAACTCCATGATGGACTTGGAGTCATTCATTTTCCTGAGGCTTCTTGGTAGTAGTATCTATGATGCCCAGGGTATGTGCTTCTTCTTGCGGAGATTTAACTTAATGGTTGGTATTGTTATGACCTTCCTCAGCATTACGTTTTGTGGTCCAGTTGTATGTGGATATTGGCATTGGCTTTTGTTTTTTGGCTACTTGATAATGTCAGTGTATATCTCACTTCTCTCTTCTAGTGCTGCTACCATTTCCAAGTCAACTGTTGCTGGTGTTTTCGCACTCTCAATTATATCTTATGCCCTGCAAACATCTTCCGTAAAGTTTATGTTTGACCCAAAGATATTTGACGGTGATGAAGATTGTTCTTTGCATATCCTAATATTTTTGGCTGGTTGTTTTTCCTCTGGAATTTTGGTTCGTATGCTTTTGAAGTTTAGTAAAACCAATCCATTTTTGACATTGAACGATTCTCGTGCAGCTTTACACCTGTTCAATAGGTTATTTTGGGTATTTACCTTTATATCTGGTATCTCTGCACTGTTATTGAGCAGAATGACGTGCGTAAAGGATGATGAAGAGGACGAAGAAGCTACAAGTGGCCAATCGCTCTCTGAATTATTGAATAACAATAACAGGTGGATTTTTGTGGCCGCTTGTTTGGGCTGGTGTTTTTCTCCCATGCTAAATAATTTTGCAATATCTCTTGTTCATAACTTGGATCGCCTACAGTCAATAGATTTGGAATATGTACAATACTTCACATCACTTGTTGTTTCACTAATTATTTGCACATTGGTTTATAATGAGATAATAGTTTTCAAGGGCAAGACCGTAACATATAGTTCCTTTTACACTGCATTATGCGGTATTGTTAAGCTTGAAGGTGTTGAAAATACACTCTCAGATGATGGTGTTTCAGAAGAAGCTACTTCTATGGCTTCATCTATAAACTCCAGATTAGTTCGTTCAATCCAACCGTGGGTTGCACTTCCACATGGATACTGGACCGAATGGGAAGAATATGATAACAGTGATAATCACCGTATGGTAACCCTAGTATCTATGCATATGACGATATCGAAGATACGTAATGAGGATATTTATGATGTTTATGATCCATGTGAGGACCCAAAGAGCTTATCTGATTATTATATGGATCTTTTGGATTGTCGATATTCCTTGTTGTGGCTCATATGCTGTTTTGTCAGCTACTACCAGAATTTGCTTGCTACTATCGGCGAAATATTTCCGGACGAAAGTTGTGGAGGGACTAACTGCTGCTGTTTAACAGAACTTTGTACAAAGATTAAATCTCACAAGTGTTGTTGCATATCGGAAGAGAGCAAACCAAAAATTGAATGTAATAAATGTCAGGCATGTGATTGCAAAAACAATAAATATCTGAAATGTTATGTTACAAGTACAATAAATACGTGCATTAAGGACGCAAACAAGTTAATTCTTGATATAAATTCTTGTAATGAACTAGGGGATGACTTTGAGGTTACAAGTGAAACAATTTTACTTTCTGCCACAGCTCTAGAACGTTTTTTATTAACATTTTTGTGTCTTCTTGTGTACGCTAGATTGGTGGATGAATTTCTTTTGCTCCATTCATTAATGAAGTCAATCGCTGTAAATATTTGTAAATCGTTTTCAAACTATTGCGAAAAGTGTAAATGCGAAAAAGATTCCAAACCTGAGGCGAAGGACTGCAAATGTTGTTGCACCCTGTATTTTAAACTTCTTAAATGCCTATGCATGTTACACGAGAAACACAATGATGTTGTAAATATAATTTTAGGAAAAAGTGCTGCGAATTTGGCAAGCACAATTCCGACCCTATCTTTAATCAGATCTGTTTCACTACTATCCACATATTTTTCTGATTTCTTGGATTCAAAGTTTGTTTGTGAACCTTCGACTTGTGGATGTAAGTGCCAGAAGGACAATTGCTCATGTAAGAAATACAGCACAAAGTTGGATGATATCCTCAATTTGATGATAGGAGGATTGGAATTTTTTTCAGAATGTGATGGGTTACTTTCATCGGTGATATTACTTTATTCAGAATTTACTTTTAACGATACCTCATCATTTTCTTTGTTTAATCATATAGTCAAATTTTCGGATGACGCTTTGACTTCTACGCTTTATGCTTCCAAAATATTTTCTTATATGGCATATGCAGATTTTTTGTGTAATGATGCTTTGAATAGTTCAACTCAACAAGAGAATTGTACAAATACATCATGTTCTAATATTTGTTCGTGTTGCGGCGATAGTAATATTGGTCAGTGCTGTTGCTTTAAAAATGATCATCAGTGTTGCAATGAGGGAGAACAAAATCTTGGAAAGTGTCTAGATCAAGTATCTGGTATATTTAAATGTCAAAGTGCTACCCAGGACTCATGCAGTCAATTAATATGTTCTCTGGTAAAGCTAAAACACGACTTTTGCACGTTGCACAAAGCTACAGCTACAGCGTATACAAATTTGTGTGGGAATCCTATGGAAAGCTTATGTTCCTCTATAGAGAGTTTCAAACATATTTGTTTTCAGTGTACATCTGACACAAATTCTGTATGTAATTGCAACAATACACAAGGATCTAATTGCAAAATCAATAAGAGATTTTGTAATCTTACGCAATTTTTGGTAACAGGGAATCACAAATGTACCGGAGGGACTAGTTGTACTTGCAAGTATATAGGTTGTGCACTTAAACGCTTGAATAGCGTTCTAAACAAATTTTCTACAGACCACATTAAATGTGATTGTTGCTGTGATAGCGATACAGATTGCGGACTATGTTGCAATAAAAATGGGTTATGTGATTGTACTAAGGATAAGAAGGGTATGAATGAACTCTTTTGTTTGCTTTGCTGTGGGTTAAAGACATTATCCAGCACTTCAGCATGTATTGAAGATCATATTTGCCAAGTTTTAAATACTTTTTGTCGTATAAAGAAATTGTTGGATGATTTATCATGCCAATATAGAAAACTAAATTGTTATATAACAAAGCTCAGATGCATTATTGTAACTAGTACAGATGTTATTGGAAAAAATATGGATAACTTGAGAAGTTCAAAAGAACGAAATTTTAAATCCTACAGCAGCGTTATTAAAAGTTCCCTTTCAACAGTAAATAGTGCCTGTGAATTATATTGTCAGCATTATAAAGATATTTGCAAATTCAACGCAACTATTTATTCCCACATCTGTGAATATAATAAGTTACGAAGTGCTGCAATTAAGTTAGAAGAAAAGAACATCTCTACAATAATCTCACTTAGTGGCATAAGATATAGTATTTTTGTTAATCCAATTGTACTGATAAGAAACGTGGTTGCAAATTACTACTCCAAAAGAGTGATAGAAACTGAAGAAAAGTTAAAAGGGTGGAAATTAACCGCATTTCTCTACACAGTTATTATGATTTTATTATTTTGTAAGATTGGTGGGATAATTCCCTATGTTAGGAATATTCCCTATGTACCAAAGTTACGTTTTCTAGTAATGGCTTTTGCTACTGTAACATCTTTTACTTTGAACTACTCATTGGCGTCGCTTTCTACATCCAGATGTAACCGTGACTATTTGATAAATATGGCAATGTTACTTGGTTTGGTGTCTGGAATAATATATTCTTGGGTATCACAATGGTTAACTTATCGCATGTTTTTGTATGAACAATTCAGGTTGATTTACGCCAGATTCCGTCTGATATATCCTAGTTCAGTCTATAGATATCAACCTGGTTGGTTTTGGTGGTTTGAGGGTTTTGTTAGTTTTTTGAAGATGGACTTTTATGCAATGGTTGTCATGTTGACATTTGGAAATCTGAAGGAAAGCTATGACCCATTCAGCTTCGGTTTTAGTTCACGTTTTGAGGCAAACTATGATCTGGTCGATAGTGGATCCCACATATTTAGTGAGGAGGACTGTCTGAAACACATAAAGAAATCTGTGTTGGAGGCTTCCCCAATGAAGTTATCTACTATGTTAGATCTGAGATCTTTCCTTTCTATTCCAAGGAATAACTGTAACTTCTTGACGGATGTGGACGACGGCGAATCTGTCAACTACTCCGTGGATTTACTATGGCAATCCTGGAAAACTGGTGTGAAAGCTACATCATTTGCTGACAGATTGCAACATTTAAGAGAAAATGCACTTAAACTTGCTGAAAAGGCGGTACAAAAGAGTGCAAGGGATAGTAGCTACGACTTTGATTCCGTAAATCAGTTGAAAGTTATGTTTGAATTCCAAAATGAGCATTTATTAGATTTACCCTCGAAATGTCTGACAGATGCGGCTGGAAACTCACAAATTCTACTTTCCGTTCAAGCTAGGAAGCTTTTGAAATTGTATGAGAAAGAGTACCTGCGTCTGTGGCACTCTTACTATTCTGACCATTCTGAAGGAGAAAAGGTCGAAAAATATGCCTTACCTGGTGATATTATGTCAATGGCAGAACTACTCTCAGAATTTAAACAATGGGAGAAGAATAAGTATGAGATGTGTGATGAGGTATTCGGCTCGCATGATATCTGCAAAAGTGTAGTTTCCAGAGTGGTTGAAGAATTTAATTCTATATTGGCAGATAATACACCCTTCGCCATAATAGAAAATTATAAGGGAATCATCTCCGATTCTTATGTGGTGGAAGAAATGCCTAGTGAAATAAAGATCGCCAAATTCTTGACTGAGGCAAGTAAATCTAGCGACATACAACAACTCAATCTGATAAAATCTGAAATGGCATCCCTAATGCAAAACAACGATCCAAATTTAAAGAAGTATATTGGAACACTTTTGAACGGTTATGTCTCTCTTTGTAAGAATATAGATGCAGAGTCTTCAATGTCGGAAAAGTTCTGGAAACACGATGGTTATCTACTCGGCGAATGGATGAGATGGCAAGGACTACCGACGTCTAACGATGTCATTGATATGTTTTTCAAACTCTACTCATTTTAAAGAAATGATAACTAAATTGTCATAATGACATCCTACACATTATCCATGGTACATGTCCTCATCAGTAACCCTCGGGTAGAGTGAGTATATCTTGAGTATTCCTAGTCTCATCCTCAGGCCCTTCCGGAGCTATGTACCTTCACTTTTCAAATCCATACATTAAAAATTTATCGAACCTATTCAATATATTCATTATTAGCCATTATTATAGTTATCGATGTATTTATTTAATTTAACGCTGGCATTTCGTTGTTTGAAAGTTTACCCGTCATTCAGCACACATCACCCAGTTATAGTTCATAGTCCGAGATCTTTAGTCA
The DNA here is from genome assembly GCF_000342415.1 of Theileria equi strain WA. Classification (NCBI taxonomy): domain Eukaryota; phylum Apicomplexa; class Aconoidasida; order Piroplasmida; family Theileriidae; genus Theileria; species Theileria equi. Next base: position 483,311 of record NC_021366.1, on the reverse strand, counting down.
CTCCTTGTGTTTTCTCCATTATAAAAGCAAATTAATCGATAAAAATGAATATAATATGCGTTGTACCATGTATATCGTAAACTGTGGGCAGCGTAATAGGATTCTTAGACAAATTTTGCATTTTAAAGCAGCAGATATTCCCAGCAGAAACTATGGGAGCTCTAAGTTGGATCTTATAAGGGATGTTTCTGCTACTAGGCTACAATGGGAACATAATAAGAATCAATCCGACTGTAATCATACATCTGACGATTATTCCGATGTTAATAAACCAAAATACACTGTCTTCCAGAAAAATCTTACGGTTAAAAGTATTACTGGGACTAAATATGTAGCAGCATTACAGGTATAGTTACATTTGTCACGCTTCATTTTTGTTTATAGAATGTATCCAAGGATACACCTGAAGATAAATTATTAAAGTTATTATCGGATATATCATCAGACATTGATGAGTTTTCACCTTATGAGTTGATAGACATAGGCTATTATTTAACCCGCCTGAATAGACCGAGCTGTCCTTCGGTTGCAGAACCTATTATGCACCGTTTCTTTTCTCTTCCGGAGCGTTATTCCTGTCTTAACGGCGTTTACATTCATAGGTTACTGAGGACATTATTCATATATCAGGATGTAACATATCGTGTGTGGATTTACGAAGTTGCGAAAATCATTGGAGTGAAACATAACCACCTATCTATGCGTGATCTCCAACTTATCATTGATGATCTTTCACTTTTCTATGATGCATGTGCTCAGTCTGTACTCGCATTATTCGAAAAAACGGTGATAAATCGTGCACATCAACTAGAACTCTATAGATTGCCGCTCATGGCGCATGCATTAGGTATGTATTCACGATAGTATCTAACAAACATGTAGGAAGGTGTTGTTACAATTCAATAAACGTTGCGAAGGCCATTCATGATGTATATTTGAGTAAAATAAATGACCCTGATTTTTATTCGCGTAACTTGATAGGGTTGTTGCTAAAGGGGTATTGTTCTTTCCATTTTCATCCGGGTTTTAAGTTTCTAGGTAAAATTTGGTCTGATACAAAAGAGAGATTTGATGTGCGTCATGTTCATTTTACAATTATACATTTTATTACTTAGGTTATTGAATTCAAGTATCTTTCCTGGCTAATGGATTCTTTCCTAAAGTTACGCTACTTTACATATGCTCCACTAATATTGGAAGAACTTATTGCCAAATGTGACATATTGTCTCATCTGGAATATACTGATTTTATTATTGGTTGTTGGTCCATACAATCGCATTTTCTTGCTCTGGAATTCAGACCTTACATAGACAAGGGTACAATATGGCAAGAAGATATGCACAAATACCAGGAAAAATACTTGTTTGAAGGTGTTTTTCCGGATGACTCGGACACTTTTTCAAATGACTACACACCAAGGGATCTAGAGATTGATAATTCCAAAGAAACACTGGAAAACATATATATTTATTACAAAAGACTTATGTCAATAATAATCAAGGATATGCCTATTAAGATATACAAATCCACTCCACCTTACAGGGTCACTCAATTTGAAGTATTAACGCGTTTGTTAGCAATATATCCAAACCCTAGGGATTTCAGCTTTGTTTTACCCTTGAGAAAATATGATACAACGTATCCAATTGCTGAACTTTTAAACAAAAATACAAAGATTCCAGAGGATAATGTGGATGATATATTCATAGATTTTGATCATTTTGCACTTTCAAAGTTCTTTGGACCGAACCATCTCAATAATGATGAGATAATTGATGCGTTCAAAGCAGAGGGTGATTCGGTTGAAGTCGTAAGTGGAATAGCAATAAAGGACAGCTCTCTATCTGCTAGCCCTCCAAAATTGGAGCCTTTAAATGGACTTTTGAAGCAATACATACATTCCTTTTTCTTCAGAACACCCGCCATAGCTCCAAGAGGACTGAGGTTGCTTGTCCAAGGGTTGATCAGGATACACTTTGAGCAGCGGGAAGATTGCGTTTTAGATCCAGATTTGCTGCCTAGCACGAAAAGTCAACGCTACGATAGACCATTATCATGTGCTATTTTGCGTGAAGTTTATCGGAAACTCGTATGTTTTAATACTGATGATCTCCTAGTCACTTTGTTTTGCATGATAACACTAAGAATGTTCGAACTCCCACTTGCAGAAGAGTTTTTGCATCAGCTTACAGGAATGTGGACATATTTTGGAAAGGAAAATACGTTTTTGAAGGGACAACTAGTAATGATCGCATTATTCTACAGGACGTTAAGTATCAAACTACCGGACTTATACTCAAAGTTGGATCAAAAATCCATAAAATTGATAATAGATAAAGCATAACGTAGTCTAAACTAATTGTTAAATTTTCACAAATATATGATAGCAGTATTCATGACCTTCACATTGAGGTCAGAGCTCTAGTTCCCAATTATCAAAAACTCGCAAGTTCACAGAATGTATGAGGAAATAGAAATTACGCTATGCCTCCCGCTACGGTGTCGGTGCTTAATGGTGGGTAAAGTAGTAGGCAGGGCGTTCATTATCTAATATTACTGAAGGTACATCAGTACATTAATAATCAACTTTAATTTAATTTGGAGTTGTGTTGCTGGATATAGTAGTAAAACAAGCGCATTGCGAGACGCTACGCATCCCTTAGGTTACTTACGGTTGTATCCGCGCAATTCCTCTGTCCTTTGCATTGATAAATATGGTTTCCACATTTTAGTGGAATATTGGTGCAATCTTTTGGTTTTGTTTTCATAAAATCGGTCATTTACAATGAATATCACACAATTGAAAAATATATCATTACTTCGCCCATATATTTTCTATTATCCCAAAAGTTTGTTATATAATCATTCTCTCATAATTTTGTTCAGGCTTTTTGGGTAAAAGGGGATTTGCCACGCTTCCACCAATCGATTATCTCCCTCCACCACCTCCAAAGGAATTCAACGAAGATGGCACTCCAAAGAGGTATCGTAATGCATTGCCAGTCTACAACCATAAATATAACTGGGAAAACTGGACTCTGAAACCAGCAGGTGTTTTTCACACCGTGTTGGTTGGAGAATTTGGAAGACAACACAAGTCATGGGTTGCCTATATTCTTCAGTTCCCCGCTCATATAATGGCTATTCCATCAATATTGGTGATATTTACCATAGCATTCATTATCCAGAATGCCTTCCTTATAGGTTTGTGCTTTTGAAAATTTACTCTTAACATAGGTATTAAACCAAAACGTTATACCATAGAATGGATAAATGCTTCAAAAGAAAGGGACCTCGCAGAAAATACTAATCCAATCTCTCGCTATCTAGATAGACGTAGAAGTGTAAGTCTGATCTTGTAGTAAATCATATCATGTAGGAACGTGGTACAAATTGGATTCTTAAAAACTATCTTCCAAGCCATCCGTACTTTGTCTTCTTGGGTGACTACTACCACGATCCAGACGTGGAAAGCCCGGAAGAATAAGTGATCTGAAACAAAATATTACTAGCTCATGTATGTGTAAATTTTCAAGAGGTTATATTTACAATGTGATATTTATTTACGTATACTTCTACTACGTGGGTTAACTGCACGAGGATTTGGACGAACAGCGGGCGCAGGACGACCACGATCGTGGAATTTTTTGGGAGGACCGGAAACACGGCTACCATATGCACCGGGCTTACTAAAAGACGATCCTTGACGCCTTGAATTGTGGCTGTCTAGCCATGTTTTTGGCTTTTCTACGACCCCCTTATAATCTAGGTTGCCATTCTTATCTTCCTCATATTCATGCCTTTTAAATCCAACCAAATTTGAGACAATTTTGCCTCGTTCTTTGACATACGCAACATACTTTTCACAAACAGATGAAAGCATATCCTCAACCATAGATATAGCTTGATTATACGATACAAAATCACTGGACGATACCGATAAATGCAGTCTATCAACTACCTTTGCAGAATTTAGCGGCTTTCCCTTTATAGTTAAATCTACTTTATTATTTGAATTTCTCATGATATACTCAATATTACTATTGTTCGGTCCAAGAATACAGCTAGTAACATCAAAATCCGGTTCGTATGAAAACAACTCAACCAACTCAAAACGACATAAACGCCTAGTATTGGGGTTGCTTGTTATCCCGGGGACATGATCAACATTATTGTAAGTTATATGTCTACCGTTTGTCTTGACAGCTGGGACGCTAGGAGGTGGATTTCCCATGGGAGTGTTGCTGGGAGGTGCTCCAAATTGGCGTGTATCTGCGTTAAAATTCTGTGTATCCGCAGGGTTTGAAGGAGCTCTAGCATTCTGATATGCATACATATTCGCAGAGGACAACAATGATTGCAATGTTTGGCCTGGCTTCATAACAACGCAGCGCAAGGTCCCTACACCATGGAGGACCAAACCATTTAATTCCGCTGCTGCCACGTTACATGTGTTAGGGTCCGTTACAACTAACTCTGCAGCAGGATAATCTGGTGATATTGCTAGGCAATGGACACCCGAATAATAAGAAAATAACTCCCTCAAATCCGATTCTACTAATTCATAGGCACAATTCGCATTCTCAAGAAATATTGCTAACCTTCCACCTGCATACTGATTCGATGCCGAATTGTCCCAATTACCCTGAGGTAAAGGTTGATCTATAGGGCCCTGTGGCGTATAATTCTTTTCAAAATCACCCTCAGAGTCGAAGGGCCTATAAGCTCCAGAAGGTATATTTGAGTAATATTTATCCGCCATACCATCAGAAACATTCCAAGAAGGCATAGGTCCACCTTGGCGTAGATGCGATGAAGAATCTTTATCATAACTAGATGCGGTAGCACCAGGTTCATTTAGAACCGGTGGTTGTCTAACCGAACCGTAGTTAAAGCTATCAATGGCCTGGGCATGAGGATGAAGTTGCGATGGCATTGAGGCATTAGGATGCATCATGAGATGGTGATGAGGATTCGGGTTAACAGCATACATATTAGGCTGGGGATAAACGTTTCCCTTGAATGGAAACGCCGGACCCCGGCCATACATGTGCATGCCGTCCATTTTACCTCTCCAGGAAATACGAAGCGCAGCTCGAGTAACGCAGAATCCGATTAAGAAATACCAGACAAAGGCTTCTAAATGTGGATGAGGAGATCAGATATTCGACGTGATATTGCAGCAGACTATACTACTTCTATTGCTAAAAGTGAAACTGAAAGTGGATACGGCAACAGAAAGTAAAAAAAGGTTTTAAATGTCACGTGCACCGGTATATAAACAATTCTGAAATGCTTGGTAGAGAATATCTAACTTGGATATCTCATAAAACTGAATGGTCCCCAGTGATGATTACTCGCTAAGGATAGCACCGCGCATCTATATGGCAACTTTATGCTAAATCTTTATTACCCTAATCCCCGTGTAAAGCCAAAATAAACTTAGTCTCTAACAGATACCGCACCTGATACCTGGGTCAAATTTACACTAAAATATAACAACAATTTGGAGTTGCTTCGGCACCCAACAATATAAAATCACAACAATTGAATGAATACAGAAACTTAAAAATTTTACCGATCAAAAATCGAGGTAAACAGTTGGTGGGAGTATCAGGGTTATGTGATGCATAAGTGGAGTTTATGGGGAGAATGTGGCGATCATGAGAAAAGTGTGATCATGTTAGTCCACCCTATGGATGTTTTAAATTACATAAAGGTCACACATTTAGATATAAAACTTAGAGTGGTAGGATTATATCCCATAAATTCTAGATTTCAAGGAGCTGTGATATTACAACCCCTGGTAACTACCAATTGTGAGAAATCCACACGTAATTACCCCAAAAGGGACTCCAAAACCAAGCTATCTTATATTTTTAAATGAACCTTGTACTTATCACGACTTGGTTCCAACTGCACATGTCTACCAATGAATGTGTATCCGATACTTGTAGGTGCTTGCCAGCGCAGCTGCATTGTTGGATCATGAATCCCATGGGAAATGTTACAGTTGGAAAATATGTCTTGGAAAGCCCTGATTGACTGGGTTTCTGACCTATCTGGGTTCACTTTAGGCTGATTGTCGATTCTTCGCCACTATGCGTTGCGATATCTGATTTGTACATTTCTAGTTTTTGCGATGTTTACTGTGTAATTCATGTAGCCCCTTCTCAATCTCTAGAGTCATCTGGTCGTAGTCATTCTTCAGACAAGCGACGCGACCTCGTGCCTCTCTGATTGCATATATATCGATACCACTTAGAGGGAACTGTTCTTCGTCAACTAAAGGCTTATTGAGACCTACATTTTTACATTCGTCACTGTTTAAAAAATCTATGAGCGCTTCGATCTCAATCTCAATGTCCCTACGCTTTTTATCCAGTGCAAGTATATTTTCCATTACTTTCTGAGAAATTAGAATCCCTAACTAAACACGTCTGAGAATAACCCCAATTGGCATTCCACAAATACTATGTGTAAAGTTAAATTCCCAACAATTAAGAATATCCAAGCTAACAGACTGTTATTCAGAGTATTCGAACCTTAAACCGCAATGTAGTCTATGTCTAATGTATAGTACAATGGATTCGTGATAATGGTAGTCCTATTCGGGGTTTATGGAAATTATACAAGAGGTTTGCCATTATCCTACACAAACGAGCTATTCCTCTCTTGTAAACGACTAGCATGGCCTATTAATGATCTATTCAATGTTTCTGCCCAAAAGGTATGTTATATGCCAAACACATTGTGTACCGCTGTTTAGAGAGCGTTCGCTTATTATAGATTTCACAAACGTGTTGGCAAAGGCAATTGGAATAGATACATAGAGAGATACAACAAACCTAGAACTATAGAGAATACCCAGCGCTTGATATTTAATTACAGAGCCTCTTTCCAAGCGGCGAAAGGTTCATTATCATATCTGTGGGAACTTCCGAAGAAAATAGCATCCGCTACAACATCTAATGAGGTATTCGAAGCATGGGTATATTATAGGTTTGTTTAGTTCATATCAAAACAACGGTTATGTAGACATAAGAAAAAGAAATTATACCATTATGTCCTAGCTCTAAGGAGATTAACTGAGATTGGTCATGTGGATATATCAGATTGGAGGTTTAATTTAATAATCACTAGGTTAATACAGCGTTCCAGATACTTTTTGGGTTTGTGAAAATGATTTATAGCATACCAAACAGATTTGCCGAACGTTTGTCGATATTTGGGTAGCCTCAAGGCTACGTCTGCCCTGGACAAAATTTCGACCCATTTATGTGAAAGGATTAGCTATTATTCTCCTAACCAAGTTGCAAAAATTGCTGATGCTTTTGGAACATGTAGACTCCATAACAAATACTTATTCTCTATTGCAGCCAAACACTTTGAGGCGAATCTAAATTCAGCATCTAATGATTCCATAATTATTATTGCAAAAGTAAGTTTGGCTGGGACATAATACTTTTTAAGGCGTTTGGAAATTGTATGGTATACAATTTCAAACTGTTAAAGGCACTATCACTGGAATTGCAAAGACGTTTATCTAATGACATTTCTATCGACGAGTTCAAAGACATCTATTCCGTAGAAAGTAAACATTCTATGGCGAATATTTGCAAGCCCGAAAATGTCACAATAAACAAACCAAAGCTGGAACATATTGTTGGTTTAGGTACGGATACCAATTTAAGAGATAATTCATTCAGCTGAATCGTTCGCCTCATTGAAACTTCAAGATTTCTCTTTGATGGAAATTCTGTCATCAAAATTAGTAGAGAGAATACAATCGTCTACATACGGTATTTTTGGTTCTAGTTATTTATTACTTTCAGTTAACGTTGTAAGCCCATATTTACTAGCACGGTGCCTAAGAATCTATCGCAATCTGAAAATAAATGATATCTCTCTGTTTAAAATAGTAAGATTCTTCAAATCATATAAACTCTAATAGGTTCTAAAAAACGTCCATGAATTTCCATACAACTATCCTCCAGCATGGTGAATTCTTGTAAACTATTGTAATAATTCATAGTGTTGGAGAAATATGCAATGATCTATCATCTCTTTTACCGAAGGAAAACAAATCCGTTGAAAAGGTATTGAGCCATCAAAGTTTTCAAAATTATCTAGGCATTTGAGGATATATCCACTTATATTAGGCAACACCTTTCGAACATGAAAAATAGTTGCGTATGTACATTTCACCATATATCGTTTTACTTTATAGCTGGCTAACGTTGCCACCTTTATCCATAAAGCTGGTGGAGCTGTTACCTGGAAAAAAGAGTTTTTGGGTCTTGTAGCTAATACCGTAGTTGACAACAATTTTGATAGATCGTACTATGACATTCCAAAGTTAATGGAAATTCTTTCTACATATTCAGCTCTGGATGAAAATTGTTTTCAAATATTATCCAAGGGAATCTATCATATAATTGACGATTTTGAGCCATGTGACTTTGTCAGGATTTCGCGCGTTCTAGTACGTTTTTACAAAAGTTACTCATAACTACATAGAGAGAAGCAAAAAAGAAGCATCAGCTTGAAAATGCAAAACTTGTAAACATGATAGCAAAGCATCTGATTGAACACCACCAAGAGCTGTCAATTCCTCAATACCATTGTGCTATTCGTGATCTCACACTATCAGGCTCACTACAAACCTCAATATCACAGCAACTGTGGGCACTAAACAGATAAACAAGATCTCCACCACCTACAACACCGCAGACATCCCAAGGGCTTTAGACCCAAGACATAAAACATGTATAAAAGCTCTCTATACTATAAATATAAATTGCTAGAAAATTAGAACAATCTAAATTGCTTACGTGGGTTACCAAAGACTTCGTTCTTCTCAACCTTCAAGACGTTGAAGCGAACGGTCTTGGAGAGTGGTCTGCATTGTCCAGCAGTAACAATGTCACCAGAGGTAACAGTGAAGCATGGTGAGCAGTGGCAAGGAATATTCTTGTGGCGCTTCTCAAAACGATTGTACTTTGGTACATAATGGAGGTAGTTTACCCTCATGATAATAGTACGCTTCATTTTTGTTGAAATAACCATACCCTTCACGATTCTGCCACGGATGGAAATATTTCCAGTGAAAGGGCACTTCTTGTCAATGTAGACACCTTCCTTGGCCTCCTTTGGAGTAGAAAAGCCCATACCTACATCTTTCCAGTACCTTGCTCTGTTTCCCAACTTTTGAATCTTCTTAATGCTGACTGTTGGTTGCTTTTGAAAAGCTTTATATACCTATAAATTGTTTATTTTGCTGTTTGGTACCAGTAAAAACATACTTGAACATCCGATCTATCCATTTTTATATTTTATGTACAAAATTTAAAAATATCGTGGACCAGAACCTTGCGACGTCACTACATAAGCCGATAAAAACACCGAAATATCGTTAATACGAGACAAATCTAAAATAACGACTGTTAAAACTGATGTATATGATAAATGTAGATTTAATCAAGCTGCCAATTGACCTAGGAGACTACTTCCAAGGCATGGGGTACGGATGTAGCTGAACAATAATGGGGAAGAACTTTTCCATCAAAGCTTCCAGTTATCCACTCTCATCTGTTGCTACGGTTCTACGAGTGGAATTTCGCAATAAATCTAATCAACTGTTCCAATATTTTGGGTTCTGTTGTTCCCGTCCGATTTGTGAGTTTCGAAGATTCCTCTAATGTGTGTTGTCTATTCGTCTCCAAGCAACCATCTTTTCACGTTTGATTAATACACATTTAGTTATAGGAGTCATACGTGACATATACTCAATTATTTCCTTCCGTTATCGGCAAGCGCAATGGTCACAGGTCACTAGGACGATACCAAGCGGATATTACTAGTATTCCACTGTGGTCGCATCTCAAGCGCTGGTTTATCTAATCTCTGCAGTTCTCTCAATCGTTTCCTAATTACCCTCAGCTCCGGTCTACCTCTGCGGCCGTGTTCTAGTTCGCCTTTGGGTTTTAGATTTTATCAAGTACATATGCCGCAGTTTTTCGTAAATTTATTCGAACAGAGTTTTAAAACATATATCAGTTGATTAGTAGCTCCAAACCTAACCCTTCCCAGAGGTTATGCCCATTTCCATGTTGGTATCACTATTATCGTAGTTTCTATGACTAGTTTGGGTGTATGGCAGCTTCAGTCAATAATACTACGTTACAGCGAGACTGGACATAGCAGCCGTGGTCTGCGCTTCTATCTGCATCATTTGTTGGACACGTTCCAACTCAGAAATCCTCAAATAGATGTAACCGTGCAACATGAACAATATGAACTCCCATCGGCGATATTTAAGTAAGATCAGTAACTATTGACTTATTCAATCCACCATACAGGTATAGAGATGGGTCAAAATATGAGATAAGCCTAAAGGATCTAGAAGCGAGACACATTGAAGAAATAATGCAGTTGCATAGAAACTCGTGCGGTAGTATGGAATATATGAAACATGGAAGATCTAAAGTATGGACAACTAATAGATCGATACAGGTACCTCTGATCCTTCACGTTCAAGCAAAATTATACAGGGGCTCTGGCGACCAAGTCTAGACAGCCAAACTAATGCATTATCATGGTTTAAAAAAAGGGATTCAGGTGGTCGCAAACTCACACATAAATCACTTCCAAAATACTCTTCCAAGTCGATGAACCTTTGCTGTGAATCAGTAAAGGGTAATGGTCGTTGGGGTGATGAATCAATTTTCCCTAAGGGATGGGACCAACATTATCTCAAACAAATATTTTGTAATCCATTCTTGGATGAAAAGCTAAACACGATGCGCTTTGATAGAAAGAAATCCACTAATTTGTCACAGTGAATTATCGTGTCTATATTGCCACTTATATAATTCTCAACGATCCTCCAAACTCTTTGGTCCATAGACTGGATCTCAAACACATTCGTTCGGGTGCTTTGTTTCTATGTTAATGCAGTTCTCCTTGATGTAAAGGATAAACATCAAGAGTTCTTACTATGATAAAAACTACTGCCTCCGAGCAACTAGACAAACTACCAAACTATAACAAAGGGAATATTTATTCATCCCAAGCCAACATTTTTTGTTTGTTATTTCTAGAGTATCATAAAGATTTACCCATACTTTCCTTGTAAATTCACTCCATATGATAAAATATAATCAGGTGAGAAATACCATAAGTGTCGGAATGATACTTTTAAAGTCATAACAACATGGGCTACTTAGAAACCGTATAAAAACTTCCGAATGTTTTGCGGTAAACCCCCTAAAATTAATTCCTTTTAAAATGCTATAGTGAAAAGGTACAACTGTACATATAACTAATTCACGTAAAACAAATAGTGCTAATTACTTTTAGGTTGTATGGCAGCAATTTCATCACATGCGATGTTGGAACTATTCTGTATTTTCATTTGTACAGAGTCCAGAAATCTAGAAAATTGAAGCATAGGTAACTCGTGATCTATGTAAAAATCACGATATGACTTTAAAATAGAAATCAAGTTTGTCAAGGCTATTTTATCAACATTGGCTGTTAACGCTTCTATACACCTTGCGTCTGCGATTACTGTATATTCTTGATTTTTAAAACAATGCGTAAGAAGATAAAGGAGTGTAGTATCATTCATATACCCTGTATTTTCTTTTGAGCAATCCAAAAATAACCTGTAAATCATATATTTATATCTGGAGCCTGCACAATAAAGAAAATCAGCGTTAACAATCCCAAGATGTACTAACACCTTTACCAAGTCCACCTTGGAAATTTTATTTAGATCTAACTGACTGAACCACTCGTATGTAGCCTTCCAGAAGGATGTATTTTTTTCTCTAAAACGTGACGAGCTGTATATTAGACTCAGCATTTTATCCAAATAATATGAATTCTCTCGTATAAAAGTTGCGGTGTATTCAAATATTTTGTCCATTGTTTTTTGTTCTACTGGAATTTTTAGAATATAAATTGCTCTTACTAATATTGGCATTCCTTTTGCTTCTATTAAATCCAATTTTTCATCTAGTGCATTGCAAAACACCGGATAAATTTCCTTTAGGGGAAATGTAAACTTGTCCTTATCAATATTGTATCCATATTTTAAAAGTACGTCTGTGTATAACTTCTGGTCAATTTGTAATTCTGTAGTCACAAAAAATTGTCTAGTAAAAGAGAGAAGTAATGATATTAAATCCCCTTCGGTAATTGTATGATTATTTAGTACTTTTAGTAATCTAATTGTCAATATGTTGAACATTAAATATGATTTAAATCCGCCAATACCTATAGAAGCAGCTACAGCACGTATGTGATGATATTCCATATCATCTAAAAGAACTATAGCACGTGTGCACAGCTTTGTGTAAAGGTCAACGTCTTTGATTTGTGCCTTAGAATTTGAGGTTAAAAGGAATATAACATCTAGTATATTCAACTTATCATACAATTCCATTGCACGTTTATTAAACATCCTCAAGTATCCGGGGTCCATATTTATGTTTGCAACAGCTCTAACTAGCATTGACAATGATGAAGATGTTGTATGTATAGTCCATTTGGTATACTCTTCAAGTAACTGGCATATTATCGGTTGTTGAGTTGTATATATCCTTGTTAAACTGTGTACTAACCCTGCAATCTCTTGTGCATCAATATCATAAATTATCTCTGATGATATATTATTGAATTTACTCCACCAATTTAGGTCGTCTAAATGGATTTGCGAATATCCATGTGCAACCATACAAATTTCGCTCGGTCGCATGAGGTGAACAAATCTAATAAAATCATCCTTATAGTACACTAACTGGTTAGCACTGCAAGTATATGGTTTGTGGAAGGAATGATCACATACCTGTCAGATTTGCTCAACAGGGCAAAATCCCGAAGGGCATTCGAGAGGTTATGTTCGTGAATCTTGTGGATTCCAAGGACTTGTAGAAAGTAACGGGACTTTACATTGTTCAAACCGTTGATAAAATATCCGTTTAGCAAACTTTTGGTCATTTTAGCTCACAAACCAAAACACATTGTGGCATCCTTATTAAATTCTAATTTATGACCATAACTATACCTATAATTGATAAAACCCACATTTAAAATATAAAACTACATTTCAGCCAAATTTTGGCCATAAAATATTGGTATTAGCTTCAGTCCACCTGAAACCAGACGTTCGAGGGAGTTACTAACAATTTGTGGGACGCTTGCGCAAAATTGCATAAATATGCTATGTATATACTCTAAACAGCTCCAAGATGGATTTGAAGAGAGATAATGACAGCACATGAAGCAAGCTTGTACGATCGCAAGGTTGGTGGGAAGCTAAAGTTAAAGGGTCTTTCCAAAGTTAAGGGAACCCGTAAAGGCTCTGAAACTTATCAAAAGGAAGACTTTGATGATGAAAAACAGATTCTTGGGACAGGAAGGATAGTATCGTCTTCAAAAACAATACAAGGGTAATGTTCACCGACACACTTACAGAAATCCATGTAGATTCGAAACACGCTTTATGGACGAGGCACGTGTAAATGATATACTCTTGATAAAACATCCATTGACCCATTCAAATGAAGAGCGCCGTATAGAAGCTGTTCTGAGTCATAGAACCATCCATATCAATGAACCATTCAGCGGTGATCTAATAACAACGTGCCCATTCTACCTGAGTAAGTTTACCACAGAATCCACTAGGCACTAATTTAGGAAGATGCAAGGACAAAAACCATGACGAAATCGCAAAAGACAAGACCTCCGAACCCATGAGGAAGAGGCACCAATCCACGGTAACAGTTCGTAAGAAGACTGGTATGTGGAGTTACAAGACAGAAACTAAGGTTGTAAAATCCGACCTGAGTGCAGAGGATCGCCTAAACGAACGTATTAAGCTAAGTAGAGACAAGTATTGTTGGTAATGATCTCATCTCGGAAAGTGTAGATAGGTTATATTACTAGATTTATAAAGCTAGCGAGAAAATAAGTGGAAACAGAGGCGCAACATGTAACTCGGATCAAAAATCAAATCCATCTAAATTTTCTGCAGAGGTGTGTCTACTACTGGTATATTTGCAGCTAACGAGGATCCTATAGGCTGAGAATATATGATTACCACAGGATCTATACTATTCGATATGTGACATTTGTATATATGGTCTTTGTTCTTGAGCAGACCTTTAGATCTGCAAATTCAACGGTGGAGTCGTCACCCCAGGTAGGTTGCGTGTCACAAATCTCAGCCTCCCCGTAGTGATTTGGATATAAATGCAGTGATAAGGGCTGGTTAGTCGCATAACTTACATTCTTGTTTTTTGCCTTGTGTTTGTGTAATATTAGAATAATCTGTACCCGCTTGGCGTAGACACCCGGTGTTTCTTCGATTTCATTCGTGATCTATATGATTATTAAGGCTCTATTCACTTTTATCTTATGAAATTTTAACTTTAAAAACTCGTGATTTATTGCCTAGTTTAATTACTGTTGGTCTATCATAAATATTAAACAACATGAAACGTTGTTGCATCGAAATCTTCCATTTTCAAATGTTGATTATCATCATTCATTTCTGAACAAACCCCTCTCATAACAACTGTTACATCAGTTGTTTGTGGAGGTATCGGTCCGACTGTCACAAGGCAACTACAAATATTTTTCAACTCATCGCTCACTTGAAATTTTTAATTAATTGTATTTTAAGATTTTAATATCAGAGATTTTATAGAAATTTTAACTATACCCCTTATTTTTGAATCTGGAACAGAATGGGAAAATGTAAATTTAGCGACACAATTTACGACACAGTGTCTGTGGAAGAAGGTCACAATGCACCTACCCAGTCTAAAGTCTATGGATTAAGCAGAACGCTGTTCTTTCTTGTGGCAATATACACAATGTTGACAATATCGCGTTTCATGTGGGCATTTCCACCGTTTTATGATATGCTATTAAGCTCAGGTGCTTTTGCATGGCTGTGTGAAGGGACAACTGCTCCCGTAATAATTGAAGGAGTGAAACAACCATTCTTATGTTTGGCTCAAGACGAAGCTATAAGCAGGATATATAGTCTAATTACTGGTTCTGTGCTTATATCGTCGATTTTTGCTGGAGCGTTCAATCTAATACTGGGTGCTAAAAAGTGTGGGATGATTGGTTCCGCGTTAATATTTTGTGGCACAATACTGATGGGAGTTTCTAATGAAAATTTTAGAGCACATCACGCTGCTGCCGTATTATTGGGTTTAGGAATGGATGCAGTCTCATTCCCATGCTTTAATTCGACATTGTTATTTCCAGGTCATGAATTATTTGTAACATCTATTTTGGCTTCGGGTATTTCGGTAGGTATGGCCTTACCTTTGCTCATGAAATTGTTATTTGAAAAATTTACATTAAGTTTTGCTACACTCATGATTTGGTATGCCTTTTTGGCTCCTGGACTTTGTTTTATCCTTTACACCCTTTTTTATCCCCCAAATAGATTTTATAAGCAGCATGAATTGGATACTGCTCTCCAATATATTTTATCAAACGCAGAGGACAGTCCTAAGGTAGGCGTGGAAGATGACGTAGCACATTCTCCCCTTGAAAATGAATCAAAAGATTCAGATGACCACTCCATTAAAATGCGAATCTTATCTGCATTTGGAATTTCCAACCAAAATTATGATCTACTCTGTAAATCACTTCTGTCAATGCACTTTTTGTTGATTACTGTGGTGTTTATTTGTGTCATGCTTACATCGGTGTTTTATATGAGCGCCAGCAGCCAACTTCTTAGTAACCATCACAGGAATGTCTTGGCAATTGGAATGCCACTGGCATTTATACCATGTGTAGTACTTTCACCGTTGTTGGATAGACTTGGTTCAATGTTTGTGCTCTGGTTTGAGGTCATTTTCGAATTTTTTATGATCCTATTCCTGTGGGTGAATAGCAATGTTGCGAGATTTATTTCAATCGCTTGTTACTCATTCTACGCTTCTTATCTAAATGGCCAACTTTGGGTATTTTCGGTCGAAACATTCGATCCATCAATACACACGTTCATGCTAGGTCTTCTGAGCTTTGTGGGTGGTATTTCAGCATTAATTGCGCCTTACGCATATGGGTTATTTATAGAAGGATCAGATTCTGGGATTGCAAATGGTATACCGTTATTCCTTGGCATTGTTGTTATTCAAATTATAGTTTTGGGATTTTTACATGTTGTAAAGCACAAGAAAAATAAGATATTTTAATTTGTACATTTGTCGTGGTGTCTATTATATATAATTTATAAAATGAGCTTTGTTTTACCGGTTGAACAGGTAAGGGAACAGATTTTGGAGAAAATAAGAAAACATCAAGTGACTGTGATATCTGGAGAGACAGGTAGCGGTAAATCTACGATTATACCCAGAATTGTGTATGAAAAATATCTAAATGAACGTGGAAATGTAGTTATTACACAGCCTAGGAGAGTGGCTGCAATATCTCTCTGTAAATATGTATCGCAACTTATGAACACAAAGGTAGGAGACGTTGTAGGATTCAAAGTGAGATTTTTCAATAAAACAAGTCAAAACACTAGGATTAAATTCGTTACAGATGGTATCCTAATAAGAGAAGCTATAGAAGATCCACTTTTCACGAGCTATTCCGTCCTTATCATAGACGAAGTACATGAACGCTCCATACGCTCGGATGTGTTACTTGGTATCATCAAGCTGTGCCTGGAAAAACGAGAGGATTTAAAGGTCATAGTAATGTCGGCTACACTTGAATGCAACAACTTCCAAGATTTCTTTCCAAACTCTGGTTATATCCATGTGCCTGGTAGACAATATCCCGTTGATATCTTTTACATGCCAAAAGCTTATGAAGACTATATAGAGGTATGAAGCCATTGTTCATACAGTGTATTATTAGGCTGCAATGATTGCAGTACTGCAAATCAATTTGACCAGCAATAACGGCGATGTACTGGTATTCCTTCCAGGACAAGATGATATTGAGGTACTTGAAAAACTCTTGAAAGAAAAGTGTGATATATTGGACAAATCACTCAAAGATTATTCAAAGAATAACAAAGTGGAAAATGCTGAAACCTTGCGAAAACGAGCAAATATAAAAATAGGAGAAATGACATACGACATGAACAAGTGGAAAGACTTAAACATTCTTCCACTATATGCTGCATTGTCAATAGACAAACAATCTTTAGTATTCAATGAGACCCCTAAAAAATGTAGAAAGGTCGTGTTGGCCACGAATATCGCAGAAACATCACTAACTATACCGGGGATACGCTATGTAGTAGACACTGGTCTGGCCAAAGAGAGGAAGTTTCTCACAAAAAGCAACTTTGAAGCACTGACAATTAATGTAATTTCAAAGGCTTCAGCAAAACAGCGTGCAGGAAGAGCTGGGAGAGAGGGGCCAGGTATGTTACACATGAACAACGTACAGTCCTGCAGGGAAAATATATCGCTTATATACATTTGATTCGTTTAATAAGATGAAAGAGTTCTCCACTCCCGAAATTCAATCTGTAGACATTTCTAATGTGTATCTGGAGCTGAAGGTATGTTTATCTATATCATAACCTTCATTCTCAGATGATTGGGATTAAAAACCCAATTGAATTTCCATTTGTGGACCCTCCTTCTAAAAACTCCTTCCTATCTGCGGCCATGAGTTTATATAGACTAGGTGCAATAACTTCAAATGGAGTTTTAACAGACACAGGGTATTCAAACACCATATATACGCATATACTTTAAACAGGAAATTAATGGGAAAAATACCTCTATTACCTATTCACTCTAAGCTATTGTTAACATCCATCGAGTTCGAATGTGTTTCGGAAATTTTGACCATAGTATCAATGTTGTCAACCGAAATCACCTTTTTTGAAAATGGTACACTATCTTTAATAATAAAGCATTCAACAGAAAAATACAATCCTGGAGCATCTAAGATGAGAAGGAGTATAAGCCATATCCATGGAGACCATCTGACTCTACTCAATTTTTACAATTTATGGGACAATGTTTGTTAACTGGGATTAAATAAAACTATTCAGGCGCCCTCAAAAGATAATATATGCGGGCAATTTGGATTCAATAATAATGCATTTCTCAGAGCGAGTGATATCAGAAAGCAACTAGCTTCCGTTATGATGTCTAATCCCATAAATCTTGTGAATATTACAAAATGTAAAGACTCAACACAATGGGACAATGTCAGAATGTGTATCGCAAAATCAATGTGGATGAATTCTGCAAAACTTTCGGTTGATTCCAAATCGTACACTACTATGGTAAGAAATATACAATATTCACATTCCAAACAGGTCAACAATCAAACCGTTCACATTCATCCATCTTCTGTTTTATTTAATCGGCAACCGCTTCCTGGGTATGTAAATAACATCTGTTATCCTTATTAACAGATTTATCGTTTATAACGAGTGTACCAGTACAAAAAAGGTTTATATTCACAATGCTATTGAAATTTCCAACGAATGGTTGATAACATATCTACCAAAATGGTTTAAACGTAATGAATAACTATGCCTTGTTTTTAATAATTTCAATGTGTATTACTTGCACTTTATTTTAGAACATTGGAAACTTATACTTTTGGACATGAGTATTTTAGCTTACGTAGCTCAGAATGCGAATAGACGAATTCTATACTCTATTACATTTATATGATTAAAGAATCTTTTTAGACCTATAGAGTCTCCTCTCATCTTTTGTGATGTTATCACTGATTAAATCACAAATACAAAATCCACAGTATACTCAATGATTGGATAATTTTTCTGTCCATACATTGCAACCTTATGATCAAATTAAACTTGTACTGTTTTCATTATTTTTTAAAATTTGTGTTACAAAAGACAATACAAGTACCATCATGTTTCGCAACCTGTTTAAAACAATGACCATAGAAAACACCTTATAACAACATATTATGATTATGATTTTCAAAGTTTTTTACCATCAATACACCATAATATTTTGTGAAATTAACTAGAATAAGACTTAGTTATAAGGGGTCTATTGTCCCATTTTTGAGATGCTAGGTTAATGACGAGATTAATTCCTCATTTGCTATCACAATATTATATGTGGTAATACTAAGATGGATGATTTTAATGACATGTTACTCTTTTTTTAATCCAAAGAAAGTTCACTGTTAAAAAAATTACCACAAATATATTACTAATCAAGTGTTCTTCAGATAGACATTTCCAGAGATAGTTAAGAAATTATTTACCAATAAAAATCGTCTACATAATGCCAGAAATATTAGGATAATTTTGCAGCTTTTGGTCTTCATATATATACCACTAAAAGTAAAAATTAATACACTACATGTTAGCATAGCAAATATTTACACTTTCGGATTTTAGCATTCTACACAAAACCAATACATGTTTACGGTTTAGGAATTCTCTATGAATAAGTAATCATTTGTTAATGTAATACAATATTTTAGGTTCATCTAAAGATCTTGGATGAGATTAATGGTGATAATAGATATGCTAAATATCATAGTGATTGTCCGGTAATATCCCATTAAGAAGGATTAATGGACAAGAATGTCTCCAAAGTTCGGGTAATCCAGAGGTGTTAATAAGGAATAATGTGATTGACTTGGAAATTCGATGTTAATCGCTATGAAACAAATATCCATGAAGTTAATATATCTCACGAGTTCTTTATTATGATTTATTACTTGAACTACTTTTCGTAGACTTATAATATTTGATAATGGAGTCGCTACTATCATTTTAGAGATAATTTCTTAGGAAATACTACTATTCACACACATTACAGGGAGTAAAACTCCCGCTAGATAACTATTAAATGATACAATTAGGAAACCATCAACGTCAATATATCTGGATCGGGAGAACTTGGTCTCAGAATCCTAGTTAGTGAGATAAATTCTCTCCAGAAACTTATTCTTGCACAACCAGAATGTGATAATTTCTATTTAAGTTATAGATTACCCCTTATTCTCCCTTTTCAGGATATTGCAGATATAATCAGTTAGAATGGGTTACTAATTAATCTGCCCTAGGTGTAGGTGTTGGTTTATATGTGCGTTATTAGTTCCTACCCTTCTTGACTCCTACGGATTTTCCGTAGGTTTTGGGGGCCTTCAGACCTTCTAGAAGCAGCGGTTCTCCGACGTTTTATTATATTCCTAATCCTTATTACTTTGTCGCGAGAGAATTCGAGCTCGTTTTCCACTTCCTCCTCTTCAAGAGGTTCTTCCTCTTACTGAGGATTCCAGCAAGTCTCCCAAAGATGTCTTCCAGCTTTTCTTCTGGAGCTCTTTCTTCAAGGATTACTATAAGCGCCATTATTTTATTACCACCTTGCCTTTCAGAAGGCTTGTTTATCCCCCGTCTACACTGGGTAGTTTTACAAGTCGCCACCTGTTTATATAAGAAGTTTTTTTGATTAAATTCAGGTCCACATTGCAATTCGTCCAGGGTTAACGCTAACCTTACGTCAGCTAGATCATAATAAAGTCTTCTAGTGCCAAATATGTCATTGTTGAACTCTTCGTCGTCAGTTTGGAATGATGCACGGTAGGTTGTACCAGTTTGTTTAACGATTAGTTTGGGTCCTATTCTTCCATTATCATCATGTTTTTGTTGCTTTTTAAGAGGCAATATGTTTCCCTGTTTACTCTCTGTATAATCGCAAGATCGTACCCATTTAAAAAAGATTTTTTGATTAGATTCAGGTAGGCATTGCCGTTATCTCTATCGGCATGGACTTCCGATGCTTATTCATCGTAGTTAAAGAGCCTAAATGGTAAGTTTTAGAGAATATATCTCTAAAATAAGAAATATCTAACAATCGATATTTTTCACCAAAAGATTTCGACTCTGGGAGAACAATGCAGGGACACTTGTAAACCGGGAGGATTTTGATACAAAACGCGCAGAAATGGTATATGGTAACACAAAATATCCAGAGAATAATAAGAGCGATGATAAGTGGAATGAGATTACTGAAGAAACTTTTAATCTTAGACTAGCCTCTTTAAGCAACAACTCGCGTTTACAGTTGCTAAAGGACAGATTTGTGGATATGTCTGAAAATTCGGATGTATTTGAGAGAAAGACTTCTTATACCTCGGAAGAAATAAATATGCTTTATCTGAACCAGTGGTTACTAAGTAGTGTACCTCATTGGGTACTAGAACAGTTCAGGACCTTTTATCCAGAGAAGAAGGGTTGGTTCTCTAGGTAGTTTTAATGGAACGCTTTAAAAATTGCAAAAATAATGCAGATTAATATTTGTAAACTCTTATTGAGTCTGTTGGTTGTGCCAACATAACTAGTTTTAAAATACTCTACACACTAGACAAGTTATAGCTTCTACATTGCATTATGGCCTAAAGCCTTAACTAATTCAAGCACATCCGTTGAACTCTACATCTTTAAGAAAGAGACTAGGCTGACAAGCATCAACCTTAGGGTTGAGGAATTAAGGAAGATGATCCACTATCTTACATTATGAAGCTTCTATGCACATCTTTACAGTACTCTATATGGTCATAACAGCAAGTAAGGTTTATGCTAACCAGGGTTATCACCCACTTGGAGTGTAGGTAGCGTCTAATTATCTAGAATATGAGCAGTGTATATATCAGTCAACTTTCTTCCAAAAACACACAAGTACTCTTTTATAATAATTTTAGTATCGTAATGCTATCTTTCCGGGTTAAATCGGAGATTTTTAGGGGAACTGTGCCATAGCGTTCTGATATCTACATTTTACATTTCTATCTTATTTTCCGAGTATAATTATGGATTTTTACTGGATATAGATTAAGCAACATGACGCTTGTTAAGGAGAAAGATTCTAATCGCAAGTGTGTACTTGTTTTACATTTTGTTACAATATTCTGTAGGAAAAAGACCATATCCTGGGATGAAACTTGTATACGAGAGCAGGATAAAGAGCGTGGTACTAGAATGAAAATCACGGAGGTGTCTACACCCTTTAATTACGCTTCGTGGGTAAGATTGCGCTAGTTTCACATCCAGTATTTGGAACAATCTCCATAATTTCAACATTTCGCGAGATAACATGGACTTGTAGGACTTGGGATCGGAGGACGAGGATTCTGGTAACCCGAATCTCAAGATCGATCACGTTCGTTTCGGCCTATACACATTTCTTGTATTTTTAAGGTTCCATACATTGAATCTATAGGAACATATGACAGAAGAGGTGACTAGTAGGTTGAAAAAGATTCAGGAAGAGCACGAACGCAAGAGAATGTTCCAGGAATATCGCAAAAAGCATTATGATGAATTTAAAATAGCAAAGGCTCTAAAGTTTGTTTTGCTCTTTGCACAATGACTTGTCGCTAGACATTTGATCACAATTACTTTAGGGAGGATGGAACGCTTACGGAGGGAGATGACATTCTATAACTCTTTTCCTAGATGCACTTTAAAAACTAACTATTTAAAATGTATAAAATTCATTTGAACGTGTTGTTGGTTGTGCTCCCTCCGCTGGCTTTTACACATCGCCCTCGGTGTGGGTAGAGCCCTTTGATTTTTTATGTATATTAGGATTTTTGAACACATTCGTCACTACCCCGCTTTTATCATCAGATGATATATTTTTGAAAATGTGTGAATTGTTTTGAATTGGAGATATTTCCTGCGGACTAGGACTTTTATATAAAAATGGGTGACATGGTTGTAATTTGTAGGTCATCTGATGGATTACCATTAGTAGAGGTATGGGATGAAGGATACGCGAATGCATCCCTAAATGAAAAGATATCCAAAAATGATTTACAAACTATAAAGATGAATGCTCGTATAATATGTCGTAAATTACCAGTCAACGAGTCGAAATGTTCAATATTAGAGGCAAATATGTCATATCATTATATCATAGAAGATGGTATTTGCTACATGAGTATAACTCAATCGAGCTTCCCAAAGAAGCAGGTTTTTGTTTTTTTGGCAGAATTATGCCAGGCCTTTACAACAGAAATTAAAAAACAACCGGGTGTAAGCTCTCAAAGCATCTCAGCATATATCGCTAATGTCGAGAAACCTTACTATTTCATGGCTTTTGGTTAGTTTTCGTGCTTTGATTTGCTTGCATATTGTCATAGTCCAATCTATACATACACATTTCTTCATCTAAACTTCTAGATCGGACGATATACAAATTAAGGAGTACTCTCAGCGATCCAAAGTCGAACAAGTCTCTCAATATGATAAATAGCAGTTTGACAGAAGTTACAAACATCATGAAGAAGAATATAGACGAGATTTTAAATCGGGGAGAGAATCTGGAAGGTTTGTTTCTCATTTACACATGTAGCCTTTTAGACATTGGACGCATGGCGGATGGGTTAAGAACTCAGACCCAAAAGTTCAAGCTTTCGTCAAGAAAGTTGAATAGGGATTACCTGTTACGAAAGTACTCTTCAATATCGGTTGGAATCTTTTTCATTTTTGTACTCCTTTATGTCTACTTCAAGCGTGGAGCACTAACCAAATAATTTATAGTATAGAATGTATACTCGATATAACATACTTTATACTCAATACTTTATAATGTGGTCGCATCCGTATCGCTGGTGTGGACGTTGCAACCACACAACAAAAATCTTTCATATTTCTTACTCTATTGTATGATAAAGACTATTGTGGTATTTATTAGAGTAATAAGTTTAACACAAAGACCAAAGGAGGTTTTGTACAGACACATTTGCTAGCCAATGTACTATTATTAGACCTTCACCAAAGAGTTTGTTTAAAGTGAGCGCCATAACATTTTTATAGTGGCAAAGATGAACGTGGCTGTAGACGAATTTGGGAAGCCCTTTGTTATTCTCCGTGAACAGGAAAAGAAGCGGTTGACCGGGTTGGATGCGCACAAATCGAATATATTAGCAGCTCGTGCCGTTGCTGACACTCTAAAGACCTCTCTTGGCCCAAAAGGAATGGATAAAATTATTGTTGGCCCTGATGGTCAAGTAACTATAACAAACGACGGAGCTACAGTACTACAGAAGATGGAGGTATGTGTACATTTCTTCTTTAATTCATGACAAACAGATTGAACACCAATGTGCAAAGTTGCTTGTGGATTTATCAAAGAGTCAAGACGAGGAAGTTGGTGATGGTACCACTGGTGTAGTTATTTTAGCGGGTGCCTTACTGGACAAGGCGCTCAAATTTCTAGACAGGGGCTTACATCCTTTGCATATTGCCGATGGGTTTGAGCAAGCATGCTCTATTGCCATTTCAAAACTAAACGAAATATCTCAGGAAGGTGATATATACAAGGACGATTTCAAGTTGTTGTAAGTTTACAACTGCCTCTTTCATCCATAATATAGGAAACAAGCTGCATACACATCTCTTGGATCGAAAGTTGTTTCTAGCTGTCAGGATCACTTGGCTCAAATTGCTGTGGATGCGGTAATGGCTGTGGTTGACAGAGAGAGAAAAGATGTAAATCTCGAGTTGATAAAGGTACTCGCTTTATATTACAATCATTTTTTTCAGATGGAGAGTAAGACCGGTGGAAGATTGGAGGAAACATCTCTCATTCATGGTATCGTATTAAATAAAGACTTAAGTCACTCACAAATGAGAAAAACTACACATGATGCAAAAATTGCCATTTTAACTTGTCCGTTTGAGCCTCCCAAGCCAAAGACAAAGAATAAAATCGAGATAAGAGATGTGGAGAGTTTTAAGAAACTCCAAGAATGTGAACAGAAATATTTTAGAGACATGGTAGACACAGTTGAAAAGTCTGGAGCTAATTTTGTAAGTATGGTTTAATTTAATTACAATTTCCTAGGTAATATGCCAATGGGGGTTTGATGATGAAGCAAATCATTTGTTAATGCAAAGAGGAATTCCAGCGGTTCGTTGGGTTGGGGGTGTCGAGATGGAGTTGATTGCTATTGCAACTGGTGGTAAAATTGTTGGAAGATTTGAGGATCTGACGTCAGACAAACTTGGCCACGCAAAGGTTGTCAAGGAGATCGCCACTGGCACTGATCATTCTGAAATCGTTCTTATCGAAGGTTGCGCGAACACAAAGGCTGTTACCGTTTTGGTAAGAGGAGGCAACCAAATGTCAGTAGCTGAGACGGAGCGCTGTATCCACGATGCAATTTGTTGTGTAAGGAATTTGGTCCGGGATAGCCGAGTGTTGGCAGGGGGTGGCGCTCCTGAGATTGCTGCCTCAATTGCTGTTGAGGAGGCATCATTTAAATTTAACACATTGGAACAGTATGCTATTAAGGGTTTTGCGGAAGCGCTCCTGTCATTGCCCCTGGCATTGGCAGATAATTCTGGTTTGAATTCGTTTGAGTTTGTAACAAAGGCTAGAGCAAGGCAGATTAAAGAGAATAATTCCAGCATAGGTATAGATTGTGTAAATTTGGTAATTGATGATTTATCCAATACTGGAATTTTCGAGTCCCTTCATTCTAAAATTCAGCAAATATCACTAGCTACCCAGGTTGTGAAGATGATTTTAAAAATTGATGACGTTATTGCTCCAAGCGAATTTAATTAACTTGTACAAACTGTATACTTTGCAGCACTAATCTATAAAAGATTCAGTCAGAACTGGTACAACCCAGCTATCTTCTACACATTGGATAACTTTCCGTTCATAGAGGGGTCTATTTCCCGTGTATATTTCTGCAGCCTCTGTATTGGCAGGCGACATAGGATTCGGGTCATTGAGTAGAGACTGTAGAGTTAATGAAAGTTGAAACGTGTCTAGTTTATGATAGATGGTAGAATCTAACCTGAATTGACATGAGAACAGATGCGATATCGTACATAGGAGTCCATTGATTTTGTAAAATGTCAAGACATATTTTACCATCACCGTAAACTGAACAAGTTTATTACTTTTGATATAAACTTACTGTTAGGATGAAACATTTTAGACAGGAATCGAACGCTTGGTGGTTTTGTAGGATAATCTTCGGAGAATTTAATTATAAGATGAAAAGTACCACACTCCCAAATACTTCCTTCAGAGCCATTGATGATTGCATGGCAGTACATCATATTGTCTGAAAACGGTAACGCTCTGGTGCCTTTTGGAGGATCTCGAGTTATTCTAGCAACATCCTGTATAATACGCCGCCTAGCGAATGTAGACATTTTATTGTCCAAATATCTTGAATTTAAATATTTATTCTTACATTATTAAAAATTGATTTTTTCATTTTTGGTCCCTCGTAGCGTGACGACAGTAGGTATATTGGGATTGTTATAAATACCAGAAGGTTTATATCGGCAATTTACACATTATAGATATTAACTCTTCTTTTAAATAATCACCAGCCTAATATATCACATTTGTATTGATAGAATATGGCGTTATTGGTCCAATCTATTAATTTCTATGGGTCTTTCATATTTTGTCACTAGATTGTTCCTATTAACAACTTTATTCACCTCATACGTTTGTAATGATAATAGAAGCAATTTAATGTACAACTTTTGTACTGGATACATCAGTCGTTATGGAGTTTTACGCAACAGTATTTTTTCAGGCGGTATAAATTTTGCTCGTAATAGGCTAAACAATTTATTTCTGGGAAGTAGATATAACGTTACTGAGCCAATATCTACTTACACATCTCCAATAAGGTACTTTCCCTCATTTTTCATACAGACATACACAGTAATGTTAGTGTTCATGGGCATGATACTGAGAAAAACTCAGATACAACTACTATCACTGACGATTATAATTCCATAGATATGGGTTCTAGCTTTGGAACTAATGGTTTGAACTTATCAGTTGGGATGCAAGCGACAAGTAAGGATAGACCAGATGAGGGTGTTGAAGGTGAACATAACTATGCATTTGCAAGGATTCCTTACGATGGAACAAAAATGCTGATAAGCTTAAACTGGAAAAACAATAAAATAAATTTGACGAGAGAGAAATCAGAGGAAATTAGAATTACAATTGCTCGTTTGAAAAGAACATTGGCAAAAATAACTGATAGGAGCAGAGGTGTGAAGAGGAAGGCGAAATCAGTAGCAGAATCGACTAGTACAAATGATTTTTCGATATCCTTTCTCACGAATGTTTTTAAAACATTTGACGAAAACACAACATGTGAAGATACGATTAAGGGTTCCTCATTTATATCCATAAATGACACTCTTTTGCAACTCTTTACCAATATAACACAACTGAAAAGGGTTGAAATAGCGGATTTCACAATGTTGGGTTGCCCCGTGCCTATTATTGTGAAAGATGAGGATGATAATATCGTGGAAAATATAACTGTAGAGTGGATAGACTCTAATGGGAAAGTCTTTGGAACTGGCTTGATATATACGCCAACTCAATCTATACTTGGATTTAAAATTAAGGCTAGGGTAATAAACAGGAATATGAAATATAATATATTGGAATCAGATTATACTGAAATTGTGGCACCACCATCATGCCGATGGCAAATTAGTAGAATCCAACAATTCAATGCTACATTCAAAGAAAAAGTGAATGGATTACTTCAATCAGATACTGATGATCTTAGAGTCATGTCATTTAACATTTTATCGCCAACATATATCTCATCTTCTGATGCTATCTCCAGATTTTTTCCGTATTGTCCTCTAGAATATCTTGATTATAACTATCGAACGCAATTAATACTTCGCGAAATACTTAACCTTTCGCCAAAAATATTATGTACCCAAGAATGCTCCTCTAGAGTGTATAGAGAGTATCTTAAACCCTCTTTATCAAACAACTATGATTCTTGGCTCACACTTAAAACGGGTAATTCAGATGAAGGCTGCGCTACATTTATTCATAAGGACTTTTTGTTTAATTTGGAACATCTGGATCTTTCATTTAAGGAAGTTATAAAATCTGACGAATACAAGTTTATACGTGATAATGTTGCACAGAATTGGCTGTTATTTGATGATCGTTATTTTGATAGGTACCACACAATATACCAGTTTGGATGTTTTAGAAAACGGAATGATGATTCTAAGTTTGTATTTTTAGCAAACACGCACTTATATTTCCATCCAATGGGAAGACATATTAGATTACTTCAGGCTTATGTTCTCCTTAGGGAAATGGAAAAGTTTAAAAAGAAAATGAGTTTGAAATATAGTTTTGATATTGAAAAGGATTCGTTCACCTTAATTTGCGGTGATTTCAATTCTTTCCCTGGTGAAACTGTATACAAATTTATGACTAATGGGTTCATCCCATACAATCATCAGGATTGGAAATTTGGTTCGTTTTATTTACACCTTTTATCTAAACATTCTTTAGGTGAAATATTTGGATATGACAGAACCAATCTTTCGGTAGCAGAGAGCTACAGGAAACCTAGCGAGGACTATACAAAGGATTTGGATATAGAATCTATAAGAAATTCACACGAGTATTTATTTGTAGAAGACTACCAGGGTTATTCAGAGGCATACATTGGTAGAGAATTATTATTTACAAATTTTGTCCAGACATTTAAAGGAACGTTGGATTATATTTATCACTCCAAAAACATCAAGGTTAGCATACTTTCAACTGCAGTTTATATGTTGTTTTTAGGTAAAGAGAGTTCTGCCAGGAATAACATCTGAGGAAGCACAAGAACATACTGGACTACCTTCCAAGTTATATCCATCAGATCACTTGTCAATAGCGGCAGACTTTTAATTGTTTTGTACATTATTCACTTTATACATTACTTAACGGTTAAGTTTATGATCTATGATCTGAATGTGTTATAGTTGTGAGTTCCGCTTTCATGTATTTTCAATTTCTGCCCATCATTATATATTTTGTAATAAGGACATTCTATATTTATCAATTTAAAACAGAAATGGCCCAAATTAATGTACAATTTAGTTTTTAGAGTATCTTCTTTATGCCTGTATCCAAAATGCCTCCTGAAATTCAGGTTCCAGGTACGAATCTTTTATACACGCACTAAATGAATATGTTTATTACAAATTTGATTCACAATAGTCAATTCATCCATAAATCTATTATACAGAGTCTTTGGAGGACAATGAGGATTCATTGGATTTGTACATGAAGCAATTGGACGAATCTCTGAAAAATGAGGTGAAAAAACCGACAACTGCTGAGAATATCGACGATTACGACTCGGACACGGAGGGGTTATATCAACTATTGAAGAAGAGGGAACAGGAAAGTAATTTTTTTAACGACCATGAGGATGCTGACAAAATTGCGGCTCAGAAAGAAAAGCTAATTGCTCCTTCAATAAATGTTATAGATACTAGAAGTTGGAACAAGAACATTTACCAAGTGGATGAGAATATAGAGAATATGACTTTGGAGGAATCTGTAGATTTGAAAAAGCGACTAGGTATAGAGACCCTGGGTACAAGAGTTCCAAGACCGATTGGATCATTTTTACATTTATCTAAATGTGTTCCACCAACTATCATTGCTAGATTGGCCAAACTCGGATTTGTTCAACCAACGCCCGTTCAATGCCAAGCAATACCTTGTCTTTTACAGGGACGTAATACTATCATCATATCGGAAACGGGAAGTGGAAAAACATTGTCATATCTTATTCCTATTGTTGTTCATGTTTTAAGTTTAATTAAACAATGGGAATCTGTAGCAACTAAAAAGTCGATTTACGCTTTGATATTAACATTAAACAGGGAGTTGTGCTACCAAGTTTATAATGTCTTGAATAAACTTTGTAAGCATATAAACTTGCGAATAGCATGTATATCCAGTGATGCGGATAAGAAGGAGCAATTTAAAACATTACTGGATGGTTGTGAGATCGCAGTTTGTAGTCCAGTTAGATTGATCGATTTGGTAAGACTGAAGGGAGTGCGTTTGTCCAGTTGTAACTATGTAGTGGTTGATGAATCTGACAGAATGTTTACTAGGGAATATTATAAACAGACTATAAGCATTTTGAATAGTTTGAGGGACGATGCTTTGAAAGTTTTTGTTTCGGCCACTACAACTGATGATATTTACAAAAAGATGAAGTCGCTTATAAGAAACAGTATAACTATCAAAGTTGGAATTACTCAGGGGATAAATTTAAACAATATTGACTTGAAATTTGTAATGATGTTTTCTAAGCCCAATTATGTTCAAAAGAAAACATGGCTGGCGGATCATATAACACATTTAGAATCTAAATCGCAAAATATTATTTTTTGTAACCACAAGGAAACCGTTTTCGAAGTTTATAAATTTTTATCTAGTACTGCCGATAACTGTGCCATGGCACATTCGGATATTCCTCCCGACCAAAGGAATAGGTTTTTGCAAAGCTTTAAATCAGGACGTTGTAAGACTTTAGTTACGACAGATTTAGTTTGTAGAGGTATAGATATACCTTCGGTGGGCTGTGTTATAAACTATGATGCTCCTAAGCATTTTCACACATTTATGCACAGAGTCGGAAGGTGCAGTAGGAATAATAGTAAGGGAATAAGTTATACATTTTTCTCTAAATCAGATAGTAGTTTGGCAGCACACATTGCCCATTATATGGAAACAAGTGTAAATTCTGGACCAAAATTGGATGTGCCTAATCACCTATTAAACCTGGCCATGTCATTTGCTCCATACAAGCAATCAAAGTCTATGGGAATAGATTTTATCAAATATCTTTCTGGCGATAGTTTCTTATCAGGCGATAAAAAGACTAGAAATAAGAGACAGCTAGAACCTAAGCATGATACAGAGTTTGTCGCAAGTAAAGTTCACAAATCGCCAGATACAGATACGGGTTATAATCCTGGCAACATACCGATTGAAGATTCTAACATTGGAAAGGAGTATAATGCAATGGATGATATTCCCAGTTCATCTGATGACGATATAGTTGTAGCTTGCAACAACAATGCCGTACCTTCAAGTTTTCCAGAATATAGTACAATATCGCAGATGCCTGTATCTGATGGCTCAAACAAAGAACATAAACCATCCAGATTTTCGGATGGCCCACTTTAGCATATTATTATGAATAAAACCATGCAAAATTTGGAAATTATTGACTATGTTAGTTCATTTTTCATGTTAGTGGTAGTGTGAGGTAGTGTGTGGACTTTTTTTGCCTTTGAGGGGAATTTCCATGTTAGTTAGTGTACGTTATGATTTTTATACTAATGGGAACTTAGAGGAAGGATGAAAAAGTTTTTAGTTAGCCTTTGGCGTTTTACGTCAGTTGAGCTGCGTGGATTCTCGCATACTATAAAAATAGACGATAATGATCAATGCGTTTCCGATGTTGGCACATCTTATTCAAATACGAATTCTGCAAGATCATATGTTGGAGATGTAGACAAAGATGCTGTTATTAAAAGTCCACACACCAATCCTTCCATAGAGTTTGATTTTAGTGTTGACCGTTTGGTTTCAGAACTCATTCCAGAGAGGAAATACACAGTTAAAGATGATCATATTAATGGAGCTATACCACAGGTATTTTGTATTTACGTTTTTATTTTTTATTTTAGAATTTACTGATACACATGGGAAAATTGCCGTGTTATTTTGAAAAATTAATTTTTTATTCTGTTTTGACGTGCTTGGACTCGTTGTTATTCGAAATAACTTTCCTACCAATTCAGGTTTGCACTTTTTCATTTGAATATTTTGTATCACAGGCCATCAACACATTATCACATTTAACAATTACGGCTGCCGGTTTTGCATATAAAGAGCTTTGCTCTTTTTTTAATGATTGTTTCTTCCTTACAAGTGAGCGTTTGAATAATGCGGATGGTAAATCTACT
Organism: Theileria equi strain WA; assembly: GCF_000342415.1. Classification (NCBI taxonomy): domain Eukaryota; phylum Apicomplexa; class Aconoidasida; order Piroplasmida; family Theileriidae; genus Theileria; species Theileria equi. The sequence goes on along the minus strand of NC_021366.1, from coordinate 451,497 downwards.
TCTGGAAATGGAAATGTATATGATAAATCTGCTGATGAAAAGATCTCTAAAACTAACAGAAGAAACTGCAATAAACCCTCTAACGATAGAATTGATCATTTGTCTGGAATAAATCTTTCTCTGTATCATATTTCAAATGAAAAGAAAAAGGACAAATTACCACTAACCACTAGTGAGTTTTGTGGTTTTGTGCGTTTTTTTGTATTGGTCGCCAGTATATTAATTTTTTCAAATTTGGACACTTCAAAACTCTATCACAATATTAGAGGGCAGCCGTTTATTAAACTTTATGTGATTTTTAACATGTTGGAAATATGCGAGCGTTTATGCAGGTCATTTGGTTTAGATGCAATGGATAGCCTGATGCGTACCACGATTAGGATTTTTAACATTTTAAACTCTCCTTCATCGGAAAGTTCTTTATTTATGAAAGGGGTTTCAAAGTGTGAATCTGATATACTATCCACCTTGGATTATGATATATCTGACAAATATAAAATCATAAATGTAGCGGAACTTGACAATAAATCAAAGTTGTCAGGTTCGTATAAATATACGACAAAGGAAAATGGGAATTTATTGTCTAATGGAGATAGTGATATGAATACAGCCGGATATATGCAGGGTTTAAAAGATAAACTTAGACTAGAGGTTCCAAAAGGTGATGGTCTTGGACTTTCAGTTTCTAATACTTGCACATTCAATACGTTTAAAAATTGGGATTCAGGATCGAATATCTATTACAAATTTGTTTTTTTGTATTCTTTAGTTGTTCTCACTGTCTCTTTCCATTCATTTTTACACTTGGTTCGTGTCTTGAGTATAAATATCGCAATTAATTCCTCAGAATCTGCAATGTTATTATTGCTTATTACCAACAACTTTGCCGAAATTAAATCTACTGTATTTAAAAAGTATAACTATGTATCATTGTTTATTATATTCGCATCAGACGCAGTTGAGAGATCTTATTTGTTTTGTGACGGTTTAAATGTTTTCCTCAAAATGCTTGCATCCAAAAGGTATTAATAACATTTTTATTTATTTCATTTATTTAGGTCTTTAAAATCATATTTAGTCGTACTGAGTTGGCTATTGGGAATTTATTTTATTGAGATGTTGATAGATTTGGTAAAACATGGATACCTTTTGAAGTTTAATAAAATAAAGTCTGAAACATTTGAAAGCTATCACGCCTCCTTAATAGCTGATACGATATTATCTCGCTGTCGTCATAATATTTCCATGTTAATGAGAACGCCATTCAAAATTTCGTATAGGGGAGCATATTCATTTTCCCATATACCATCTAGGTTTGTTTAAAACGCACTGATATTGGTTAATTTAGACGCCTTGGGTTTATACCATCACCATTTGTTACATTGTTGATTTGTAGTCTTCCCAGAATACGATCAAAACTTAGCTTGGAATTATTCATATCAGCACTGGTCATTTGGGTTTCTTTGGTCATGCTCAAAATAGCATCGTCTGTGTTTTTGCTCGCATATAGTATAAAAAGAGTGGACACAATCCACAACCTAGACCCATCATTCAGCAAGATCGGACCTCTATAACCTTTATGTTTATACGTGTATATAGAGTATTATGAGTTAAGGACACCCAAGAGTGTTGGTAATTGATTTGCAGGGCACATTATAGTAAATTTAGAAAATGTGGGACTTTGAAGGTTTATACCGTAACTATACCTTGAGAGTTGAACGCTAAAATGAATATCATTCTTTATACAATACAAATCAAAAGATCTAGAAGTCTGATAATGCTGCAGTACAGTTTTACTGATTTTCTTGATTTGATTAGTCCCACGTTCCAGTAAAAATGCAGGATTTGCGTGGCCACTGTGGATTATAGAAAATAAGGGTGTTTTGAATTTATTTGTATTGTTAATACTGAAAGTACCAAATTGATGCAGTACTGTGTTTAAAACTGTTCCTTCATTGGTGATATTACTGCATAAAATAAACTGATTCTGTGTTGTACCATCGGTATGTATAAAGGTACGTACTCTATATTTTGTGAGTTTATGTTCTTTTAATATTTTACAATCACTTGTATTTAAAATGTTTAAGAGTTTTTCCAACTCTTCATGAGAAATATTTTCATAATTTCTTATAGGTATTGGTAAAATCGTCTTTTCATGTTCCAACCGGATTTTGTTTGCAATAAAATTACATTTTTTTTCCTCTTCACACTTTACTTCTAAACCATCTGTTTGCTTCACTTCTTCACTATTTTTATCTTGATAGGTTGTACTTTTATTTTCAGCGATATTTGTTTCACTTGGAGTTGAGTACTCTGTTCCGTCTGTTGGAAGTGATAAATCGGTGGGATCAGTTTCAACATATACAGGATATTCAATGGTTGACACATAAAGAGACCTTAAGCGTTTCAGGACAAGCGAATAGTGTTCAATAGGAATCCTATATTCAAATGATACAAGTTTATGTTCGTCTGGTATCTTACAACGCTTGTTGATCTGTATGCATGCAAAAAAATCAAGAGGATTAGGTAAGTCTATTTGAATATTTATAGACGATTGACTTTCTACCAATACTTCGTTTGAAACAGATTGTATTTTGTCATCACTAACACTTTCTGCATCATTAAGAACAGATTGCGATACCATATCATTTGCCTTTCTTTTTGCTTCCAAAGCCGTAAATTGCAAGAGTTCCTCGTCCTTTATTTTGGAAGTTGTTGTAGGTATATTCACTGTCTTAGATTCCATCCTCATATTTCCCATTTTTGGTCGCTGCATTATTTGACTAGCCACTTCATATTGCATGTTGTAGTTTGCCTTTGGATGTGGTATTTTATACATATCTGTTCGCATGTTGTTTGGAAAATTTGCACGCATAACAGGGATACTTCCTGAATTTCTAGGATTTTGTGACATAAGACTTTGCAATGGAAGTCCCTGATTTCCAAACGGTTGGTTAGACACTTTGTTAAAATTCATAATCATTTGATTATTCATAGCAGCTTGAAGGTTAGCTTGTTGAGTGTATTGGATTTGATTGGTGACGTTTGTTCTTCCCGTCATTTCCAGATTGTACGGATTATTCCCTTGTGCTAATATTATCCGTGGTTTAGGAGAAAGTGTTGCCAGTCCTGGTTGAATATTATTCTGGGAGATGTTTGGTTGAGGATAAGATATATGTTTTTCCGCAGCGGTTGTTGGTCTAAACATAGCACTACCCTGTTGATTCTGAACCATAGGTTGCCTGTTGGTAGGTAAAATAGGATTATGCGATAAAATTTGGCCTTGCATTACGCTGTTACCTACTAAGCCATACTGTGGATAGTTTGGATTGTGAATTGTTGCCGTAACTGGAACTTGTTTCATTTGTAAATTTGGTACAGACACCTGTGACACATTCTGCAGAGGATAGTTTGCACTGTTGAGAAAATTTTGATAGTTTTGCCTTATGTTATTCATACCATTATCCACATAGCGTCTAGTAGGCGAAGATTGTGCCGCAAGGGCATTCATATTTTGACTCTGAACATAATAGCGAGTCTTTGGTCGATTCAACTGATTTTCGTTCATATTAGAATATGAATTTGGTCTATTTGGGTTGCTACCCATTTTCAATATTAATTTATGGAAAACATTTTAAATACCAACGTTTCCGAGCCAAAATTAGCTAATTCAACATAACGTATCAACATAGGAAAAATATACTAATGTAACATCGATTCATGAAATAGGCAAACCCATGTATACTCCACGACACACTAACCCTACTCACAATTAGAATTGCACAGTTGATGTATATACACAATTTATCCACAATAGCAGAAACTAGTTATTATTCTACATTAAGAGGCTCAATTTTCAAATCACCATGAATGATCGAGGCTAGACTAACGTCGATCTTTCGTACCTTGAAAGCAAAGTTGTTCTCCGAGTTTAAAATTGTCGAGAATTTGATGGGAGACTCCGAGGGAAAATGATTTGCGATGATAAGTTGAAGTTTAGATAGTGAACTGGAGATTTGATGTGAAATGGATGAATGGCATACCATGTACTTGTCTCAATGATGAATTCGTCAGTGCGTCTGGAGAGATGGACTACTTTAAGGGGAAATTTCGCATATCCCAGAATTCCATATTGTAATAGAGAATTAGCCTTGAAATATGTTTCCAGGTCCTTTTCTGTTATTTTGTTGTCCCTTACGACATTTCCAGAATCGCATTTTTCAGTAGCACTAAGTTTATATGAAAATGTGTAGAATTCCAGGGGTTATACGAGTATAAATTCACAAACTTACATTGAAACCAAAACGTAAAGTTTGGTTAGTCTTACGGTGCCTTTCTTGAAGCTGGTATTGCTGATCTTATCCATTAATTGCCAATTCTCATTGCTGTGTACAAAATTTTCCAAGTCCAATAATGCTCCATAGATTACTATCTAAACTCTATCAGAGTCTTTGGTAGAAAATCTCCCTTGTGATTCTCCCACCGGATCGACGCACAGATTGTTGTAGACGCTCCCCATTATACATTTCTACCATCCTCCCGTGGTCGTCAAATTCAGTGTTTAAACTGTCGTTTTGACCATATCATTTTAAAATCACGATAAAAAATGGTTTGTTAACATTTTATAGTAACATAATTCGTTATATTTGTTTGGAGCGCGTCGTATTCTTGATACGTCTCATTTTATACTGTCTCGCTGCATCTCTATCCATTTATCGTTTATATGTGTCATTATAAATACTCATATATCTGTTAACTTACAGGGTTCCATTAAATCGTTAGTTTTTAAGAAGCATTTGGCTAAGAAGATGAAGCAGAATCGCCCTCTGCCTCATTGGTTTAGGCTTAAGACTGACTCCCGTATTAGGTTTGTTTAATATCATAGTTGAGCGTTTATGTCTTCACAATTTCAATCTAATCTAATTATCCAGGTATAATGCCAAGAGAAGGTACTGGCGCCGCACTAAGCTTAAGCTTTAATTCCCCAATTATAATTATTGCTTTCTGAAATATATACTTTATCGAGTGTCTAATTTATATTTCCATAGTTTACTGCCTATAGTTTCCACCACCACCGTGTTTACCACGTTGCCCTCGACACTTTATATTTGTTCATGCTAGTGACCATGTTAACCAGGTTCTTGGGACGAGTAGAGGTAATTTTTTCATTATTTCACCATAACTAAACAGTCGGTCTGCAAAACACGTGGAGTTTTGGGATGTGGAAAGCCAAACTTCTCTACAGGACACAAGGTAACTCTTATATGTTTCTTCATTGCATCTTATTATAGATATCGCATAATGCTAGTCCTAGATTGCCATTATTGTACTATAAAGCTTCTTCACGCGCGATGAGTTCCATAAATCACAGAGTATTTTATGCAAATTGGATTTTCGTTTTTGCTGCGTACGATTTCTTGACAGCATATGTGGACTTTTAAACTTTTAGGAATTTACATACATTTGAAGATATATTTGCATGAACCTAAATATTACAGTTGGCTACTTGAGCATTGGTTGTTTATAGTGACTATCTTTTCCATAATTTATACATTGAGAATGCGCAGAATGCTAAAGATTTATCTTGGAACTGATATATAAAAGTACCTGTCATGACTGCGAGTATTGTGCCATACATCGCCTCTGTGTATTATTGTTCGATTAAAAAGATAAGATCATACCTTCTGATAATAGAACATATAATAGACTCCTGAGTGATAATGCCATCTGATTCCTGGGATCCTGCAAACACATGTATAATACGGATTATCTTCATACCAGTCTGAGTAATATATCCAGATGCTTGCGAGCAGTACGATATTTCTTTTTCTTAATGAAGCACAAGGCCAGCTGATACAGACAATTTACGCTGTAAGGGGTCTTATGATTGATGTATACGTGTACGAACCTTTGAAAACGAACTCGCAACAATTCCTCGAATAGGCCAATAGCGATTGTGGTATCAGAATCTTTGGGTGAACACATCAGCATACAAGCATATTCATATTGGATCCTTGCTGACGGACTTTTGTTATTTAAATGCTGTAAATACGATATTTTATCACATTAGACAAATGACAATGAGGTGCTGAACACACTTGCTATCAACTACACCTGTTCTTTAAAACAAGCAATATGTATACACCCTTAAGATCTATACTATAGATAAAACTCACATATTCGTACTCTTGGCGAAGACGCTCAATCTCATACTTTATATCCTCTAGTTCCGACATATTATCAGAGTAGAATAGGCTTATTTACTCAATTTCCATTATAATTACCAAGAAATATAAAATAAACGGATGCAAATGTGTTTATATGTGCATTAGGGAATATAGATTGTGGGTATGTTCATTTGTACCAGAAATAGAGTATATCTATACACATTTCGAGGAATGTGTAGCACAATTCGTTTTAATCATTTTTTAGCCTTTGTAATAATAAATTCAGACAAAGGGCACTCGTGACCTGGTTACGGCAAAGTCGACTATAGATTGTTATTTATCCAGATAACACGCTAAATTTAGTTTAAATATGCATAATATACAATATCGTTATCTAGATGGTCTTTTTATCGGATACATCTCACAACAAGTTTCAATACCATACTCACTCTGAATGTTTTCATTTGAGTTCTACTTTTGGAATACCTACTCCCTTATTTAAAATGTAATTATAGATATTTTCTAAATATGATGAGTCGAATTTGTTTAATGCTGAAACGGAACTTACCTCTAAATTTCCTCCTTTTAAATTTTTTGGTGGTATTATCTCATGGAATATTTATAAATCACCGGAATCTACCACTTAATTCCATTTCATATATCGAATATAACATCGCATTTGTCTCTCCTTCACGCAACACTTTATCCTTTGACAAACACCAAGATTCCAAAAGTGATTCTTTTCATGTTCATCCAGAATTTAAAGGGCGTTTGGATCAAAATACAAGATTTAATGCTCTTAATTCTAGAACGAGCGAGAATAGCGAAGGATTCGTTGATTATTATAAAATATTATCACTTGATAAGAATTGTACACTTAATGACATTGAAGAACGATATAGGTCAATAAAGAAATCTCTAAACTCACTTCCAAGTATTGATAGCAAGTTAAAAAATGCTATAGATACCGCTTATAATGTATTATCCAATAATGAGTCAAGACTTAAGTATGATAATACTTATGGAAACCATAACTTCACTCATTTTCATGGCGCAGAGGCGATTATAAATGACGATCATAACAATTCATCTGAGATTCTTGAATCTGACGATGAGGTTGAGATATCCATTATTGATGATGAGGATGATTCGCCAGAAAACAATACCGGATTCGGTGGATTTTTCAGCAATTTGTTTGGTTTAAATAAGAAAAAGAGTACAAAAGGGCAAAAGAGAAAGATTAAGAATCTTGCAAATGGAAAGCTTGATATATCTTGTACGGCCAATATCGATTTAAAGACACTTGTTTTTGGTGGAACTATCGAATTGAGTGTAGATAAATTTACCGATTGCGATGCCTGCAATGCAAGCGATCATAGTACAAAAACATATATTGATACATGTACCGAATGTAAAGGTCGTGGGATGATAACAAAGGGTAAAAAAACGCAATTTGGTTTTATTAGCACGTCAAGGACATGTCATACATGTTCTGGCTCAGGAGTTTATAGAAGCAGAGACTGTTTAGAATGCGGAAACAGAGGTAGTACTTTTAAAACTACGACAATAAAGGTTTGTTTACATCTTAACCATCCAGTAATTACAGGTTCATGTACCAAAAGAATCAAAACCGGATCAGATTATTAGACTGAGAGGTAAAGGGCATTCTGGAGGATTTTCAACAAATAGTGGAGACTTGTAAGTTGAAATTTTACTCATATGAGTTTCAGATTCGTGAAGCTATGCATAAAATCCGGCAATAACGAGTATATGGAAGGAGATTCCATAGTTACAAATCACAAGATTTCCTACTTGAAAGCAATACTTGGATACGAAGTTAGTTTTTCTATCTGGTTGACATAATTTATAGACAAAGGTACCGACATTTAATGGAGATGTTACTGTCAAAATACCAAAGGGGTCTCAACCTGGAGATAAAATATTTGTTGGTACGTACAATTCAATGAAGCACTTTGTGAAACTTTTGGTACACTTACCCGCTGAACCATCGCAAAAGGAACTGGAGCTATTAAAGCAATTGGACAATTTGTAATCTTTTAAATTCACCATCCTAATTTGTACTTATATTTTCGATTATTCACAACTATAGCAAAATACTTTTCAATTTAGCGTTGATGTTATTTCTTTTCAGCTGAAAACTCTGGAACATGAGATTCGTGGTGGGATTCTTCGTAAGATGCGAGTGTGTTGTATTGATTTGAAATATAATGACCAATAAATTTTGCAAATATTCTGCAACTGGAGATGAATTGTTTAAAAAGCAAACAAAAGTTTATGAACTGAAATATTCCCCGTTTTTGTCTGACAACGGTTTAGGTATTTTCTTTGTGAATCATCTATTGTTATTTCAGATTATTACAAATCTTCCAATATATTATCTATAACTGGTGAAATTGGAAGTGGGAAAACTCTATTATTAACGGTTAAACTTACATTACATATCATATATCCATACACAGTATATAGTTGCTGATATTTTGGTTTCAAACGATACAAACAAGATAATTTACTTGGATACAGAATTAACACTCGATTTTACCTTACTAAAACAGTTTGTTTCAGAAAAGGTACCAGAAAATCATATCTTATAAGCGTGTGTAGATTCTAGAAGAGAATGCAGACGTTGATAACCTTCTTCTTTCGTAAGTTATATCATACACTTATGATATTGTTAGGAGACTCGTATATCTCCCAATACGAAACCCTATCGAATTTTCCTTTATATTAGATGGATTAGAAATATATCTAAAACTGAACCACAATCTGATACATTGTCTCGTTCTTGATTCTAGCACATTTTGGTCATATAAATGGTTATTTAAACATAACTCAGGCGACGAAAACGAGCTAAAGTGTTTGATAAATGATTGTTTGAACCGAACCAGGCTATTGTGTACCAAGTATTCTCTATTTTTCATATACACTAGAACGACCAAGAATGTTGAAAAACACAAACATTTTACCGTTCATTTAAATGAGCCTACGCAATTTTTAAATGATGAACCCATGGAATTGTCATATCACAAATTTTCAGACACCGATGATATAAAACTGTCTATAGATCAATACAACTCTATCTCATCCTATGGAACATCTTCAAGTGATATATCACTTTTAGAAAATCCATCGAAATATTACAAAAATAATGATATGGATACGCCTGTAAATGGAAAGGGTAATTTATACAGCCCTATGGATGACTTGGATGGTATTTATACTCCTAATACCAGACGTATACTTTGCTCTTCGTCGGAGTTATCCGGTATTTCAGTAGATCTATTCCATAATTCATCACTTTATAAAGGTAAAATGTATAGTAGGTGCAAATCAAATAGACCCGTGAAACTGCTGTGTTACATACCGGAATCTTGGATTTATAAAGAACAAAAGATTATGGACAATGAGCTTATTCTCATGTTATTGTCCATAAGAGATAACGATAGACACTACATAGCATTTATATCAAAGGATAACAGATCAACAGATAACATAAATAGGTGTATGGACCATGAACGACGTAAAAACGGTAAACCAGTGGAGAACAGACTCCACTCTAAATACGCTGTCAAACGAATAAAATTTGAAATGGAAACAAATGAAGCTAATCTTGAAATATCAACCAATAGAGATGATAAAAAGACTATATCTGGTGGATTTTCGCGAAATCAAAAGCAGCAGACCCTTGATTGTAATATATCCAACGAATTGTTAGAAAAATACAATTTTGCAATTTACAGTTTTGATAACGTATATAATTACACAAAACACACGCATACGCTGATAAGTTCTTAGATTTTACATTCCATAATACACATGATTTTGTGAATATAGAATCCGTAATTTCATGATAACGTGGTTCAATGTGTACATTTAAAAACTTAATAAGTATCAAAAATGTATAATTGCAGCGATAACGATAAAATACTTTTGTAGGTGTGAAATGTGTAACCTATAGATCAATTCATTTTCTATACAAATACCAACTCGCAAATCCAGTTATTCATTTTGTAATTCACAGAAAAATAATTTTTAGACAAAAATTATTGTTTATAACTATAATAACTTGTTTCATCATGGCTATCTTTCATGGTTATTTCATGTACCTACTTTCATAAGAAATTGCCGCTTAAAAATTTCTATTTATTATAATGAACTTAAATGACTTATCTGAGGATCAAAAGGAGTTGTTACAACCAATTTTAAGGTTGAAAACAGATGTTTCACTGGATTCTTTGGTTATATTGCGTGACGTTTTCAAGGATTTGTCCAAAACTTACAACACATTTGCTTCATCCATAAAGGACATTGAGAAAAAGGTCGCATCTTGTTATAATATTGCTTCTTCGGGAAATGTCTCACAGGAAGCCTGCGACGCTTTACTCTCTGTCAGAGGAGATGCATCCAATGCTTCAGATATAATCCTTTCAGTAACCGCAGAACAATCTGGTATGTTAAAATTTGGAATTTCACAGTTATTTAGGATTTCTAAAGGTTATACAAACTCTAATCAGTACATTGAATCGCATGCATGATGAGGGTATACTATTATCTACATCTTTAGACAACTCAGTTGTGAACCCGTTATCTTCATTTGCTGAGGAATACCTAGGAGCATTTGGAAAAGATGAAAAACGTACACAGCGAGATGACATTTCTAGTTTCATACCAAATCTTCAAGCTTTTAAACGCACACCAGGATATTCACATAGCAGAATCCGCAAATACATTGACAATGTATTAAAGTCATATAGAGACCTGCAAGATTGTATAAACTATGAAAAAGAATTGAATGACAAAATTTCTTCTGATAAAGATAACCCAGTTAACACTAAAACGATTTTAAAAGCAAAAAATCGTACCATACGTGCCAAGGTAAACTTAACCAGACATATACAGGAATTATTTACTGCTGCACCAGAATTGAAGGATATCGTAGATTTAAAAAATACGGATGTTGATACGTTGTCTAAGATTACAAAGGTTTCTAAAAAATATGCTGACAGCTCAAAGAAGCATGAAAATTCATCACCGAAACATATTGAACTTTCATCTAGAAAATCACATTTTTTTGGTACGGCTGTTGAATACCATAGAAATTTTTACGATCTTGAACAACGTCGCTTGGAGTTATTGTCTGGTTGTTTACAACTTTGGATAGATAATCACGTGAAATACAAAAAGGGAATATACTCACAACTCGAGATGCTTTGGAATGATATTTCCAATTTTTCTCCGTCTAGAGATTTTAGCCAATTTGAGTATACTTTAACAGGAACTCACACTCAGGAAGATTCCTCACATTCTAGAATTTGGTTACCTTTGGAACCTGGGTCCATAGATGATTGTAAAAATACCAAATTAAATACCTTTTCCCAAATTTCAACTCCGATTTACCAGTCTGACAATGAAGATTACCAAATTACAGATGCCCATTATGCGGTTGTGGCTGAGAATTTGCTGTCAGATCCTGACGAATCAAACGATATTTCTTTAGTTAAAACTAGCCAAAATTTTGTAAACTGTGAAAATGAGAATACGTTATCTCTTATTGATACGGGAAAACGGTTGGATCAATATATGATCAGTTTATACAATATATTTGACGTTTCATTGGATAGAAACGTAAAATTTGATTGGTTAGATTCTAATATTGAGAACATTATTCAATTAGAACATCACGATCTCTATCCATTTTTGATAGATGGAAAAAATACAAAATATATATCTCACAACGGCTTCAGACCACAGTTGGAATATTCTTTTAAAGATGATCATATGGATGATGAACAATGGAATTTGCTCACTTTGGAACTACTCTTGATGATACATAGTTATATATCCGGATTTATAAACCATCCATCTCTATCAGGTGAAACTAAAGATGATTTGAGTACATTTTTATTCGCTAATCTCGGAATATTAGAACAACTCTTGATAAAAATTCGCACAATTATAGAGGTATACCGCGATAAAATTGGAATATCGACACTTTCCTATTCTATTTTGGATGTAGTTTTAAAACCACGGGATACGTTTTCAAACTGGAGCCCGCATGTGTCTATACATATAATGGACATACGCTATCGTATACTACTATTGATTGACTCACTTTCTAGATCAGATATAATACAAGATAAAAACATTTTTGACTTTCCAGAGTTTTATATGTGGATGTATAGACAACTGCATATTGTAAGATTGTCCCTAGTTCAAAAGCTTGCAAGGGTGATAAGAAGAATTCCAACACACAGTAAAGATATTGAGCAACGTTGGATTGCGGCAATTTCTTCATGTACACCTTTAAAAGAACTAGCACATAGATTTACATTTAAAGAATCCCATACGATTGAAGAGATATCTAACAAAATATTGTTTTCTGTCTCAGGGTGTTTGGGGAAAATTAACAAGCTTAGAAATTTTACACTGGTGAAACTTGAAGGAAGCCACGTTGAGGATATTTTCAATTTTGATTCAATACGACAGCTACTATTAGACATATTAGAAGAGATGGTTTTAATTCAAGATTTAGATGAAGAGCTATCTCTATTTTCAGAAGTTGGAAAACTTCAAAACTCGGAAGTAAACAATGATAAAATTTTGACACCCACTGATTTTTGCATCAATATGAACATTTATAATGATGAAGAAATTTCGGTTTTGGCTGAGATACGAAAAAAGAATTCATTTTGTATAAAATCATGCAAACCGTGCACACGTTATGATCCTATTGGCAATTTGATGAAGCAAGTTGTTAATGAAAATTTGGCAATTAAATTTCAAAGAAATTTGTATTTTAGAAAACGTATAGATCCAGTCTTACTATCTCCTTATTGGACTTTAGAAGAGCCTACTGTGATGTTATTGTCGGATTGTCTTCACAGGGCATTATCTTGTGATGAAATCTCATTTACGGATCTTCCGCAACGTTTCCAAATGATTATATATATCATCTCCTTTGTACAAACAGGAATATTACCAAATTTCAATTTATTAAATCCAAATGTAACTAACAATGAAAATTCCACAAGTTCTATACCGCAATTACCTGTTGTATCCCATTCTATACTAGCATCAATTTCCTACTGGTTCTCCAAAATTGTAAATGAAGAAAATGATAAGGATGCAACTGAGACCAGGAAATTTGATGCGGATATAAGTGTAGATGTAAAGAATGATAGAAAGACTACCGATGATGCATTCAAACGTTTAAGATTAAGTGAGTTGGGTATTCGAGGCAGTCTAATTGCTACAATGCAAAATGTTAAAATAACTGAAGCAATGGCCAAACAACTATATCTTTTCTTTCAATTACCAAACAATCTAAAATATTTACCGAGAGGTTTAGGTGACTTGGATGCATACTTATTGTTTGATCTAGAAAAATTTAAAAATGGTGGAAATTATGATCCAGAAGCTATATTACCTGAGTATACTTTTATCGATAGAAATTGTTTGGAGTTAGTTAGTTGGTCAAATTTAGATCAACTTTCCAATTCGGTTACTATGCAGATTCAGGGCATGCAATTACAAAAGGTCCATAATAAGGTCCATACCCTTTTGGCTACTATATTAAACCATAATGTCCCCTTGAACTTCAATTTCAAAGGTGAAGAATCGTTTTCTATTCTTCTACCATCTAAAACAGAGCGTTTTGTATCTTCTATTTTATCTCTTAGACTATTGGTAAGTAGGTTTAAAAATGAAATATTTACTTGTTTGTGCAAAAATTTGGAATTTATGGAGAAAAATGCCTTTTTCTTCATTTTATCCATTTTTTCAATGATGTACAAGGTATTGTTTGCTGAAATAGACGGATCAGAAAGTTGTGGAAACACTACTGATATTTTTAATGATGATACTGGAGAAGCCACTTCAATCACCAACATATTCAGGCATATTGTCTTACAAAACGCAAAAGTTTTGATTATGCATTGTTTAGATAGAGTTAACGATAATAGTGAACCAGAAGTTGATTCAAATACGTTTATTTCGTTGTTAGTTGATGAAATGTTACAAATGTTACGTCATGAATGTACTACAAACAGTCATGTATGGAGTAATTTTTTGCCATTTTCAGAGTTCCCTTCACTTTTGTCGAATTGTTGCATGTTGCAACTTAAATCATTATGTATGGATAACAGTGTAAACATCGATTTAATCATGCCAAATTTGAGGAAATTGATGGTATTACAACGGGAATTTGACGTCAGTTACATTATGCGCTCTCCATCACCTGATCAATCAATTCAACAGGAACGTTTATTAGATTGTATGTTTTTTATGTTTAGAAATAAAAATCATTTAAGAAATGGATGTATGGAATTGGTGGGACTTGTAAAAGACTCTACAATTAAAGTCTTGGATACCAAATTTATCGGTATTAACGAAATAATACAAACATCAATAGATAATGATGCGTGGGTACCTATAAGCGAAAAATCTTTACATTCTACAGGAGCTGTAGATCTTATTGTTGTTTTACATTATTCTCTTCACGCATCATTTGACCTTTTAGTTCCTGTTGAGTGGTTAATATTACCATTTACAAATGCATGTGAACAGGCAATCAGGCAATATTACACTGGGATAACAAATATTTATAATCTAAAGACTCTTTATAACATCCACTCTATAATATATGAATCTGATAATGGACAAGAATCCCTAGTGAGTGAAGTTACTGAGACGGATCCTGCAGATGTTGATACACGTTTCACAATGACCTATGAAGATTCAAGGGGGGAAGTTCATGGAGGTTTTGATAAAAAGATTGGACGTAAGGGGCTATTGAAAAACCTCAAAACATCTAAAAATCCGTCACACAATGATCTCAAACAATATATAGATCAATTTTCAAATACCTTTATTGGTAAAGGCATCCTAGAGGATTTAGTACGTATTTGGAATATGGATTATGTTTCTTTACAACTTATCAAGGCACCAGATGAGATTTTGGGATATTTTTACAACCAAGTGAGGCAACGTGACACAGACTTTTCCTACATACACAAATTGATTGGCACCGTTCATATATCTGACCCAAATAATTTCTTTTTCTGTAAACCACATCAACTCGCAGAATTATCGCATTCTAAAGCCCAGATTTCTTTGATATTTGCGTCTCAGCGTATAATGAAAAGAGATTCAAATCAGTATATTAGAGATGTGATCACAGTTATTCTATGGAAATGGATACTTGTTGATTTCAAGCAAGACTTACTTAATAAACTTTATGTACCAAATATAGCAAATGGACTAAATGCTTCTCAGGTTGTTGACAAGTTTCCGCATACTATATTATCATTTGTTCAAAAGATGCCTCAACATCATATAGAATTCGCCCTAACTACGGTCTTCGAAATATTAATAAAAATAGTTCTATACATCCTTAAACACATGAAAATTAAGGGATACAAATTTTCCTCGAGCGATATAAACGTTCTTAATAATGATTTGGACACACTCCAAAATCTTCTCATCAGTTACTCCCAAGATGAGAAACTTTTATCACAAATAAAAATATTTGTAAGAAAAATACCAGTTAACTTTTAATTATTTTCATAAATATATGGATAATTTATTTGACGAATTAGAAGATGGCGTTCCTGACGACTATACCGAGGAGGTAGAGTTACCTCCAAATGTAGATAAGAGTACAAATTTCGGGAAGAATAGTTCTTTAATTTCAAATTTAATAAAATATGGCATAAACCCTGAGGTTGCAGGACGATTTGCCGATGTGAACGGAGAAATATTGACACAAATTACACCAAACAAATACACATGTGAGTGAACCAGCGATTTTCACGATAAAATTTGTTCAGTGTACTTGGAAGATGATTTTATGGTGGATTCCAGAATTTGGTACTATTTGATTTCAAAATTATCCGATGTTACAAGCCCGGAAAGTGGAAAGATTAATATATCCTCGATTTTAGAGGGTTTACAAAGTTTCATTATATTTGAGGAACAAAACAAGTTTATTTCTGATGTTGAAAAGCGTTTTGGTCCTGATTTCCATGTTTTACACAAAGATGGAATACACATATACCACGCAATCAACGACATACCCAAAATAGTATTCTCAATAAACAAGCGGGTTTGTATTATACTTGTAAATCTAAATGCACATTATAGAAATTCATAAAGCAATTTGTGCAAGATTCTGATGATACTTACACAATTGAGGACGTCTGCAACATACGTTATGAACTTTTGTTCGAGGTACTTTTATTTGTTTCATCACATTCTTTGCAGAGATCACGCGGGTTTAACTATAATGCATGGTTTAATAATGCTCCAAACATTTCCATAAAGTTATTGCCCGTGGATTCAGTATCTATGAGCTCCAAAGGTTTCTTATGATAATTGATTAATACTGATATTTAGACACTCAACTATTGATTGGAAACCTCGGACATACCAAGGACGGCGAACTGTGTCTACAAGGAACATTAATTGAATTATCTATTGTGATATCGGAAAATGTATGTTTATTTTACATCCACTTATTATTTCAGTGTAAAATCGCAAATGGAATATACTGTGATGGCCAAGTTGTTATAATATACGGTACAATGAAGGTGTATGAAGTATGTTTATCTACTTTCATTAATATCGAGATATAGAATATATTTCATGTTGATGGTATATTACACCCACCAATTACTCTAAAGAATGAACTTTCCTCATTGGACTTTTTTGGAGGAAAATTGGACAACAATACACTGGTATTTTGAATACTCAAAGCATTGTTTTCTGTAGGCAATATATCGTGATTATACTAGTTTCTCATCTTTTAGGGGTATAAATACAAATTGGATCATAATTTCAAATTTATATCTTGACAAAACAAATACGATTGAAACTTTGGAACATTTATTTGATTGTTTGTTTTATTCATTTTTAACATTTAAATTTAGCATATATTGAAATGTACCCTCAACAAGGACTCCCAGTTGGATTTATATTCATGGGTGATTTTAACTCACTTGGATTCAATTTCGAATATCACCATAGTTGGATCGATCAAAATGATAAAAACACTAAGCACGTTTCTAATACAACTGAATTTTATGCTAGAGGTTTCGAAACCCTTTACAAACTTTTAATTAAACCTAAATATCTCATGATACTTTCTGGTTTGTTTTGCTGTATATTGATAAAGTTTTCAGCTTGTTATTTGGTTTTTGTACCCGGACCGAATGACGCAACATTGTGTAGACGTAAGTTTGCTGGATGTAACTAATATTTTACAGAAAGACTACCTCGTCAACCACTACTCAACTACTGTATAAATAGATTTAAAGGTTTGTTTTATGTGAGCGTAAACTCTACTACAGAACGTGTTGAAGCTGCACGCCCTGAATCAAAAGGCCGAATTGTAATGGCAACAAACCCATGCCGTATTAGACATTGGGGGCGGCAAATGATATTTTATCGACAAGAACTATTGACTCAATTGCTATGGGAAGCTATAATCACCAGTTCAAATACATTGTCTATGGATACTAGCGAAAACTTGATTGATATGGTTAGTTTCTATTGTGGCATCTTAGTATTTTCAGCTTACTGGAACAATTGTTGGTCAAAGCCATTTGTTTCCAAACAAACCCGGAACTTCTACTATTTTACAGCATGATTCTTCACTTTTGTTACACCCTCTCCCAGATTTTGTTGGTATCTACGCTTCATTTATATTTGTCTTCAGATTTGTTTGTCTGACACAACTGCACCTGCATTTATTCGCATACATGGTCATAACAACAACTGTCTAATTGCAAATTGTGGTTTGTAGATTTTTATATCGCTCATTTATCACATTTCAGATGCAAATTTCAGTCAATCTAGAAATATTGTTTCATATGATTCTACATCTAACAAGGCACAAGTTTTTTCTATTTAACTATTTTTATGAATAGTATGTATACTATAATATTATCTGCATCGGTTATACAGTAACCACGTAAATTATCTAGATACCATCAAGCATTACGTTGATCTTCCGAACAATGTCACGGACATCGATATTTTCGGCATTTGAAATATCATGTATTTCTTTTAATTCATCTATTGATGAAATTGGCGAGGGTTGTGAATAATTGGAGATATAGTGGTTGTAAGGGGGATTTTGTCTGTAGGTAGTATCTGTTTGTTTTTTCATGAACCCTGAACAAATTGAAAGGGGTGTGCTTCGTCCAATTTTTTTTTGGTCCATGCTGTTAGAACCTGAAATATTCGCTACCTCAATTATGTGCCACGGCGTCGTGAATTCCTTTCTAAACGAACGTTTTAAAAATATTAGTATATACCTTGATAGTGAGTTATGTGTCTCATTAAAAATGTCCAAATTATCTATTGACTTCCCACGTTTGTCCTCGATGGCGTCATACTCATATAGTGCTAATCTGACAAATCCATGGGTGGCCTTAGCCACAGCTATACCATCATGCCACTTTTTACGTTTGGCAGTCACGTTGGTTGTGTAATAACAATAGTATGTAGTTACACTCATCGTACCCATTGTTATATCGTTATAAATAATTTTTTGTTACTCAAATCCATCAATTTGTTTAATATATTTAATACTTCATTTTTTGCTCATTTTTATGCATATAAGGTTATCATTCGCTTCCAATCGTCTTTAATGATTCTCCATAGCCATAGGCATCTCTCAATAATCCAAATTGAAGGAAACCATCTATACACTTGTCTATTCCATAGACAACGTACCATCTTCTTCGTCGTCATTTGGCAACACTTCAATTGTCTAAATAGATCGATTAACAAGATTTAAAGGAATTTATATAGACATACCAGATTATTCAATGGGATGTTGTTAGGATCTTCACTTGTATTATGTGTATGCGGTTCCATATAACGTGATGTGCCAGAACTGGTCAATTTTTGGTTATCCTAAGAATGTGTAACTTACACCGTTAAAACTAACCTTTGAACTCGCCTTTAAGCCAATAGAGTGTGTGTATAATGTATTGTTCGTGATAAAGGTGAGTAATATTATGGTTAAAATGGACTTCATACAACAAAATTGAATTATACCCATTTAGTAATATGCAGAATACGTGCCAAACAATTATGTGTGTACAGAATAGTTTATTGTTTGTGAATATAATGGTATGTCATTATAGTGCAAGACCGCGGGGATGACAAATGAATTCTTCCTTCGACCAAAACATCGTCATATACCAGATTTGTATATTATAAATGTTAAACACACTGAAATGTGTGTATATTTTTAGACGCTACAGAATCCAATACACAAGAGGGACTATTGTTGGACGCACGTGGTATCCACGAGTAGATAGTAAAAAAATCCACGTGGTCCTTCTTAAAGATACATTAGGTTTGGGATATAAAGGTCAGATTGTGGAAACTACCAGAGGTCACGCAAATTACTATCTTATACCCGAAGGAATAGCAGTTTATGCAAATTGGCAAAATATAGACCTGTATGCAGACCCTAAACTAAATTCCATCCGTGATATAAATGACGGTGAGTAATAGTATCTTAAAATAATTTAAAACAGGAAAAATCGGATTCAATACAACGACTTCACGACTTTCAAAACACAGTGATATATTCATCGGAAACACTCTGAAATTAAATTTTACTGTGCCAACGCTTATACATAGCACACAAGTCCTCTGTTCACCTATGCCACTTTCTAAAATATTGGATGTATTCGCAAAACAGCATCACATCGATATACTACCATCGCAAGTTATAAAGGTAAATATACAAGGTGGAGAGCAGTTGGAGTTTGACAACGATGAAAAAAACTTTTACAACATAGGGAACTATGAAATATTTACAAAGTTTCCACTCTGTAAAAATGCAGAGAATATCCTAACCTTTGAGTTAGAAATCAAAGCAGTGGATCTTAATGAGTATGTTTAATGAAATTTATATAATCACTGTTTACAGGAATATTAACGATGATTCTAATGTAGAGTCAATTAAATTTCAACTACCACAATAAGATAATTATCGTAATTGCTCAATTATACACTTTACTAGTTTTGAACAGCGAAAATCAGATTTCTCATGTGAATTGATCAACCCATTTAGAGAAGTCATTATTGAGAACATATTTTCAGAAATATCGGTTTTTGATATGAGATTGTTTTTAATGATCATATCCAGAGATTGACTATGCTTCAGAATAACCATGTCTGCCCAAGTATATTCACTATTATGCTCTGCCAAAAGATCATTACAAACTTTCAAAGATCTTTCTATAAGTTCAATAACATGCGTAATAGCAGCTCTATCATTGTTATATATCAATGCTATTACGAAATTTTGAGAAAATGCCGCGAGTGCCTGCTGGATCATCCTAGAACGATCATTCGTTACAGCTTGCACAGACTCTAGTATCTATAGGGATTCTACTTTAAATCATAAAAATACCTTTTTACTATGGCATAATATCAAGTTACGTGATAAAGATGGGTAGAGTAGATTTGAAAGCATCTGTAATGTTACAGTGAGTAATTGCACATTACTTTCAGTGGATAGCAAAGTATCACATGCTGATATTATTATACTGGATCTGAGAAATTTATATCATAAAATAAAATGCTAACCCGTTATTTCTTCCCCTGAATAGTTGTTCTGTAATATGATAGGAAGCCAAAGCCTTTATGAGGTCAAACACCGGTAGCCTTTGAATAACGGGCCATTGTATCAATTTAATAATCCAAGTAGAATCCGAGGAGCTATATGTATTTTGTTAAATTTAAATATAAAAACCTTAGCTTTGAGTGCATTATATCCTTTTGAAATATTTTATCAAGATAAATCAGTTCTTGTGCAGTTAATACAATGCCAGATTTACCATTATATTCTTTTAATAACTCATGTGCCTTTTCGGAATTAAATTTTTTAAACAAAGTCATATCATATAATTTATTATGCTCTATCCTTTTGGAAGGTTTTGAGACGGGAATCTGATCGTTCACATGTTCTTTTCCAGGTTCTAAAGACCAAAGTAATATTCTTCCCGTTGATTCAATGGTTGCTATACCATTAAATTCAGTTTCAACTACCTATAAATTGGTGTTATAACTTCAATATACAAATAGATATACCTGCCATATCGAAGATTCCAATGACAATGTTTGCAGATGCTGCCCATTTTCTAAATTCCATACTCGCACAGTTTTGTCTTCTGATGCGCTAAAAATTACGTTAAAGGACCGTGATTTGCAAACATCTGAAAATTTTATAACATAAAGTGTAAAGAGTACCATAAATAAATCCCCCATGTTGTTCAATTGTATATACTAAATCCAACGATTTCGTATGGAGTTTGATAGTGCAATCGTTTGAAGATGTCAAAATACCATTGCACAGATTTATAGATCTCACTGCATCATTGTGTATTTCTGTAATGTGAATGTTTCTAAAAAATCATGAATACTTTTGCGATTGACTAAAGTTGCATCCCTCCAAAAACATATATCACCGTTTTGCATTCCAGTAATAATTTCTCGATCAACTGCAGTTTTTACATATACTATACAAATGTATTAAAAGTTTTAGTATTTCCTACCTGAATATTGATATCCATCACATGGAAGAACGTATTCCTTTGTTCCAGATAATACGTTCCAGACAATAGCAGTTCCATCCCAACTACCACTAACTAGTTTGGATGGATCAGACATTTCGTGGAGACTGCAAACTGCATCATTGTGACCCTATAATATTTTTAGTGTTAAACATGATTAAAAACCTCCAAGGTCAACAGTTTTTTCCCAGCCAAATTAAATCGATGTATTAATTTATCTCTTCCAGATGTGTAAATGCAAAGTTTGCTTTCCAAAATCCTTATCTTCTTATTATCATTTTCCAAGTCTGATTGGTCAAAAAAGTCGTTGGTTAGTTTCGAAGGACAAATACACATTACGGTATTTATATGGGCCATAAAACGTAGGTGAAGATCACACCCACCTGATTTGTCTAGTTTCCATATTATTACTTCACCTTCAGTTCCTCCACTAACCAGATATTCTACATTTGATATAGCTATCATGTCGATACCTTCATCACTAAGTAGAGTCAAATAATCAGTACCTATACTACAAGCACAACGCACTCCTTTCTGATGTCCAACAAGTTCCCTTTGTGGTCGATATGAACCATTGAAGGGTGTGACATCCGTATAAATTTCACCAATGCCCATTATAATACTATACACATAACTTCTATCGAACTACAGGTACACTTTACATATGTCACTTTGATATCTTCTAGAATTAACCATAACATATTTGTGCAAAAAATAATTTTGTATTATACAACACCCTTGATAAACGTCAAACGATGGGGGATGGGATTCGAGTCATTTCGTAATAAGACAATTATCACGTGAATTTTATCTTATTTACTACAAAATTATATACTTTTATCTTTCATATTATACATAATATTACTCGTTATTAAGAATCCACACCGTCGCGCTTGCACATCTGTTATATTTTAATAATAGCAGTTTAGCATAATGTGTAACTGAATTCAATAATTAAATATTTTTAATGTTTCATTATCTCTGTAGCCTTTCACAATCCCTTAATTATACTTGTAAAACGGTTCTAATACTTCTAATTATACACAATGCAGCTTTACTAAAATTCAACGATAATGGCACTCAATCGTTATTTGTTCCTAGTCATTATACAAGAACCTTCTCCAATGGAAGATCTTCCAAGGTACAACCCCTGGAATCCAGTGATTCCAGGATCACCTATATCGCTGAGGAACGTTATTACAAGATGATAACAGAAAAACATTCCTATGTAGACAAATTAATAAATGAGCATTCAAAATTTGATGATAAACTACAAGTTTGTTTAGCAGATAACACTCATATCAATGTGATAGCTACGTTTAAACTTCCTACAATGTACCCAAAACCACAAGTTATCAGAAATGCTAAGAAGGAATAGCGATGAATCATCACACAAACTATCTGTCATCGCAGATATGAAAAGAAGAACACCTACACACAATCCAAAGTGCGACGATAAGGTTTTATCATACATTGATGCTGGTGAAGTTGCACTAAATATGGCATCCGCTGGGTTTGATGTTATCTTTGTTAACACAGATGAGATTGTATATGGAGGTCACGTACAAGATCTACACAAGAGTTTTCTCGAATTAAGAAAACTAGGAAGACGTAAAAGACCAGCTATTGTAATGAAGGATATATTTCTGCACCCTATACAAATTGCTCAAGCTACAGAGTATAGAGCTGATGGTGTTCTACTTAATGCATCGATCTTAGGAAATGCCCTGGAAAATATGTTAAATGCCTGTATTAATATGGGAACTGAGGCTATAGTAGAAGTTCATGATGCTACAGAAGCATTGAGGGCCACAGATATTGGTGCACGTATTTTATTGGTAAGAAAATAGTTTATACTTAATATAATATATAGGTTAATCAATGGGATAGGGTGAAAAATATTTTAAAACCGACAAGGGCACTAGACATTAAAGATGTAATACCTGAAGATGTGACCACGATTGCATGTGGAGGTATAATGACAATAAAACAGGCACATGAACTTGCACTAGCAGGATACGACGCAGTTTGTTTTGGTAGAAGACTGATTTATCCAGATGTACCCGAATTTATAAAACAAGTTAAAGATTGGAAGGCACCTTGTAAACCAATATTAAAAATGAGTAAAAGAATGTTTTTTGATTATAAAACTGTAAATGGAGTAACCGAAATAAGTTTGAAGGAAAATCATTTGGAACTTTTAGATGAGATGAATCACTTTTATTTTAGTGAAAGAAATGATGAATTAATCTCAGAAATAAAAAAACTTAGTAAGAAAAATATTGATGAAAGTACAAATTTCACGGAACAAAACCTCACTCCAGGGGAGAAATCCAGAGAAATAACTGTAAATATCGGTGTACCCACAAGTTCTGACGCTCTCATTAAAGTGGTAAGAATTATACTTAATTTAATCATATATAGGGAACATTGGCTGTATCTCCAGAAGGACAAAAGGAATATATTGATCAGAATAGGGAGATAGCCAAGTTAACAATAGATAGATACAGATTAAAGTGGTTTATTGAGAAGAAAAAATGGATTAAAAATAATCTACATTTGTATAATAACGAAGAAGAGGCTGAATGTGCTTATGATTTGAAAAAAGGTATAGAAATGTACAATCAATTTAAGTTCAAAGGTAAAGAATATTATCCTGAGGTAATGTCTCCCGAAGAAATTAAAGAAACAGAGCGTGTATTATTTCAAAATGTACAAGAATTATATGAAAAGGCACCTAAAATAAATGGGAAGATCAATTTAAATTTCGACGAAATTTCGTCACCACCTCCTATTTTACCAACTAAATAATAAGCACATATTGATTATAAATTGGTCTCAAAACTTTAACTTTGGAACGACATCATATTCGTCTCAAATCTTACACACATTCAGATTTTATTCTCACCGATATTTAGTTTGTGAATATGTACTGTATAAATGTAAACTTATTAATCGTTTTTAGTTATATTATCAATAAAATTTACGCGTTTGAGAATGAAAAAAGTTTGTTTAAGGTGGATGAGTCCGTCATAAACGAGTATATCAGTGAATGTAGACTAAAATCTAATGGGCCGATATTTTCTTGTATATCAAAAAAATTAAGCGAGTCAGATGTTCGCTATCGCAAAAATTCCGATGTTGATTCTCTATCGAGTCTTCGTTCATTCACTTGGATGTTATCACTTCCGGTATTACACCCAAATACTGTTGTATACAATCAAGAACCACTAGAAATATATCAAAATAGCATTTATAGAGATCATAGATTCGTGATAGAACCGAAATTCGGTTCATTATTTTATAGAGTACCTCTCAATGAATACTATAAACACCTCTATGATAATAAGGATAATGGATTTAGACCCGGGATGTTTGATCTAAGGCATAAACTAGGAAAAATATTTGAGTTATGGAGTATTACAATTGGACATGAAGTTTCTTATACGATTCCACACGAAAAAATTGATTCAGTATTGCATGGTGATGAGCCAAAAACAAACCTCTATACTAAACTATTTCTCATGCACCTTGATTACAAAATTTTTGCTCCTCTGAAACGAAAAGCAATCGTACTGAGTTTTCTAAACAAATGTAACTACACGTTCAGGTACAAATTGAGGAAATTTGCTGTGTGTTTACTCAACACATTCAAGTCCTGTAAACTTGTTATGAACAAAGAACAGTTATTACACCGTTACAATATATCAAATATATTTAAAAATGTTAGGAAAGATAGAGATATCATCCCATTTGTCCCTTTTCCATTTTTGGGAAAGTTCAATGACATTTATTTTTCAGTGGATTCTTCGTCACAGACATTTACAAATACTGACTACGCCTTTTTCAGTTGCATAGAGACCATTGTAAATGAACTTTCTATGGGTTCAAGAAACGTAAATGCTGTTTTTGGGCACTTGAATGAATACCTAACGCTACTAAAAAGAGCCTCCGATGTCAAAACTTTATCGCAATTTAATGGATTTTATATACTAGAGATCTGGCCAAAACAGTCTGGATTTTCGTTTTTCAATCTATTTGACAGGGAGTATAGAGCGAAGATATGGAATTCACCTTTTAAGATGATGGTAACTTCACATATTAGCAATTTTATCTGGGATCTACCGGTGTTTATAATGATGCGGTTATTGTACGTATCATTATTTGTTTCTATCGCATTTTTTATCATTTTAATTTTTTATGTAATATGGATATAATCATGGCGTCACTTTAGTGATTATTGACCTGGAAGTTTACAACTGTGTCTCAACAATAATTAACCACTATAATTATCTTTATTGTACTAAAAATATCTTTCATGTGTATATGTATTGTTGTAGCCATTGGATCTATATTGTTAGGTATACACAGACACCCATTACTCAGAAAATATTCTGTGGCGCTGGCACCAATTTTCGAGTTCATCTCTGATGCTCATCGGTGTTGGATTTTTAAGATGGGTATTTTCGTATATGTTGACATGATAATCTTATTTCCCTCAGTAGTCTATACGTGATGTAACATATTCTAATTTGGCAATGTTAATGTTTTAAGTGTTTTTCATATATTTAACCTTATTTCCTTAGACTATTGTTCATTTGGACCTTTTTCTAATGCAGTACGGCTCTACTTGTCGCAAATGTTTGTGAAACGTAGTATTACTACAGAATATGGAGCTAAAAGATACATTGGATTTGAATAACACAGAAAATTCTGGTGTAAATGTTGATGCAACAAATGATGGACATTTAGACGGGATTAATTTGAAATCGGATGATATAATCGCTCATGATGATTGTGATGGTCTCCATAAGGAGAACTTTGATGATCCAATAGAAACAAAAAGGACCATAAAATTTTCAGAGAAACAATCTTTTCATTCAGTTGATAACTCTGTAGATGAGTTCGCGAATAATAATTTTGAATCCAAAGAGATAAAACGCAATGTTACAAACAACAATCCTTCACTGTCTTTAGACCTTTATACTAGCTCTATTGCTGAGCTACATCATACACCAAGCATTATTCAATCGGAATTTATGGAAGAGAACCCTGCTGGTGTAACAAAGTTGAAGGAGCTAATGTTATATAAGACAATACAATTTATGGATTACCGTCGTTTGCGTCGCAGGTTTAATGGAATAAGAAGACCAGTTTCTAATAAGAAGGCACTCTTTATTTGTTTATTTTGTATAGCATTGGCGCTAGTCCCTTTCATTTATTTCCGTGTGGAATCAGATCACTATGTAGCGGGAGTTCAAATTCAGCGTGGAGTCATACCATATATCGCTTCTCTGAGTTTCGTTTTAGGTGCTTTTCTCTTGGCAAAGATACAATTAAGTTTGCCGCTCAAATTTCCTGTTATTTTGTCCTACCTATTTATGTTCGCTGCTTTGATTGTTTTGGTAGTTTTGAGGAATATTATTAGTGTACAGAGATTTATATGGCCAATTTTGATCTGTTATACTATTGCACAGATCATCGTTATATTAATTACACGGATAGTTATATATCTTGTGCCGTTGTTGGCACTAAATGGATTGTTTTTCCCATGTACTGAGCATTTTCATTTATTACAAAGGTTTCAACAGGGTAGGCGGTTGAACATAACGATTAGTCGCTATAATGATTATACAATAATCTGTGGATTGAACGTGTGCGGATTAGGCCTCTGTCTATATAGGTGTGCCTACCGTTGGATAAGATGGTGTTACAGAAAGTATAAAAATCGTTCCATAGCTGGTGCACATCAAGCAGGTTTGTTTTGTATGATTATATCATATACATTTGTAGACGGCGCTCTATTTAGTCATCAAATGCGCTACAATGGTGAGGTTGATGAGAATTCCATCCCTCATGGTTATGGAGAGTGGTTAGAAGATCATACATATGGTGAGCGTTTGCAAGGGTATTGGTGGCACGGATATCCTATTGGACCTTTTACTTCACAGGAAATCGGATCAGGCTCACTTTTTGTTAATACACGAGTTGCTTTTGTTACAGATACACATTTGCCTTATGACAAAATCCGTTTTGGTGTTTCATCAACTGAATGTTCTATTTCAGGACATTTTTTCAAGGAAATGCCAAAAACATATTTTTTTAATCCTCTTTATCACCAAGGTAGTAGTCATCCAAATAGACTGTATTCTAAAATAAATCTTTTTAATGTATTAAGAGAGAAATTTGATGGTATACCAGGATCTTCACCGCAATGGTGTATAAGAATGTTGAAACCTCAATTTTATCTGAACATGCCTAATAGACAAGGAATTATGAATATTTATGTGGATAAACTTACAAACTCATTGAAAATCGATGGATTTCGTAGAATAAATCATGGTATGAAGCGTGGACGTTGTGATGAGATAACAATACGTTTATCCGGTCGTAGTTGCAAAAATCGTCTATTAAAACCACGTAGTAATTCTGGGTATAGTTACAGGACCAATTCAGGATCATTTAAACCTTTAAGGATAGCAAGGTTATATCGCAAATCTAAAGTTAAAGGTGTTGAAAGTGGAGATTTGTCAAAGGAATATAAATTACTTCACTATCGTTCAGAAATTAGCAATTCATCAGATCAGTATCTTGGCGTAAGAAGTGAGATTTCTAATTTGTTTCGTGATGAAGATGATTGGGAGAACAAACAGCATCTAGATCAACCACAAGTAGTTGTTAACGGTTGGATGCCAATAAGATCATTCGGAAGATTGGGTTATATTCCAGAACAAGCGGTTATATATATACATGGTTATAATTTAAGGTTATCTGAAGCATGTTCACAAATGGCACATATTGTTTCATTTTCAAAATTACCTCCTTATATATTACCAATTGTGTTCAATTGGGATGGTCATCACTGGGGTTGGTTATCGGCCTTTAGTTACCCTGTTGCTATGAAGGCTGCCGAGAATCCAAATCTTGAGGATGCATTTCATGAGTTATTACAAGAATTTGCTTATCTAGGTATTAAACACATACACCTCCTGGTACATTCATGTGGTGCGAGAATATTTTTCAAGGTTATTAATAGTAGTATTTCAAAAGGGTTAATAACACCTGTAGTTGATGAGCAGCATTTGGTGCATGTTGGAAAGGGTGGGAATAATATACGTATGAGAATGGATACTTGTATCCTCATAAATCCAGATTACCCTTTAGAACGTTTTGTAGATCATGACTACTTCGTACTACGCGGGTATTGTGACCATATTGTCTTGTATGTTGATACTAGGGATCAGTGTTTAACATTTTCTGAGTGGTATCATCGTGAACGTTCGTTAGGAAGATCTATATTTGGTATGTGTACAAGTCCTCACAAGTTGGCATCCATTCGTAAGTCCGATGATATCAAGGTTGATAAAAATGAACCGTTCACTATTTATAGTGGTGAAGGGTATACTATACCGCCAGGGAATCTAAAGTACATCAGCAATAAAAGTCTTAGCCTCGATCATCCGCCTATGTATGATTGTCAAAATGATAAATCCGTAAAAATTTTGGGGAAACCGGAGGAACAATTTGAAGAATCTACTACAACTTGCCAACCCAAATATAGTAGTAAAATGTTTGGTACTCAGAATATCTTTTGGATTGGCAGAATGAGTAATGCAAATCGTGGTATAAAGGTTAATGATTCATTTACGGAACGGTCTCTATGGTTGGATATCGATGTCATAGATACAACTATGATTGATACAAATGTAGACTTCCTCAAACATTCCTTCTATCAGATGAAACGTGAGATTATGGATGATATAAGAGAGGTTATACTTATGCACACAAGAGCTGAATATCGACAAACACGACTCGATCGTCGCAGAGGAAACGTATATGTATTTAGAGTTGCTCCTGCAAACGTAAATAATTTGTTTGGAAGATAACATATATGTCTAGTTAGTCTATTGGGCGCGGTGACTGCCGCTCAGATAATGTTGAGGGAAACATGACGCGTGTTCCTCAAATTCTCCGCAGAAACGTTTCATTTGGTGAGGTAATCAAACCCAAATGGGTTTTAGAACCGCCAAATTATACCCGTACTCCATTATGGAGGCAATTTTTTGAAACTCAATTTTCCAGCAGAAATTTCTTTATTTTTGGTAGTACATGGGCGGCAATTACATCATTTGGATTCTTAATGTGGTATTCTAGAGTATTCGGTATGATTCTATCATTTTTATTCAACTTTTACAGATCCTCCTCCATTGGAAAGATTGGACAAATATTGGTTGAATTCACGTAAGTATAAATTGTAATATTATATTTTACAGCAAAATTTCGAATTTTATCTGCTTTCTACAATCAGGGGAAAAGACCTGGTGCTAAGATTTCCCTGATGACGTATGAAGTGCGTTACTTTGATAGAGGCCATGATCATCCATTTACCATTAACGAAGTTAAGGACTTCTTATTCAAGGTAAAGGAGAACTATTTGATTGAGAATCATCCGGGTGTTCAATATCCTCACGTCTTCAGACAGCATAGTAATGTCAAGACACCCGCAACCCTGCATGTTAATCTACACTAGTTGCACGGTATTGTACCATGCTTTTCTCAAACCTATAGAAATTACTTTCTATGAATGTACATGTACGGATGATTAAAATGATTATGCGATAGTTGCCTGGGTAAACAAATTAGATGTTGTCCAGCATGTGATCATGAGCGACTCTTTGTCTGTTATCAAACTTGTTGGTAGATCCTGTACTGAGATAAACCTTGTGCCTTTTAAATATTTTTGGCTCGTAGACAAGGTTCGCCTTCTTACCACCGGTAACAGCCTTTCCTAGCTTTTTAAATTTGCGAATCGTCTTTTCGTCATCCTTTACTACTTTAAACAAATTCGCTGATTGACGGTTCTTTTCTGAATCAATTTCACGATCTTTCCACTTACTACGCATGACAATAATGGGACGATTTCCTACAAATTTATGGTTCATTTCATTTAAAGCTTTCAACATGTCATCAGGATTCGTTAGTGATACAAAACCATAACCTTTGGTCTTTCCAGAATTGCGGTCTCTAATCACGCGTGCCCTTTGAAATGAGGGGTACTTCCTGAAGGCACTAGCTAATATTTCATCAGTCACATCATTTCCCAGGTGTCCACAAAATATTCTGAAGTCATTTTTTGGCCAATCTTCCAGTGTTGGATCGTTCCATATAGTACCAGCAGCTTTCCTCAAGTGTATTCGACCTGATCCCTTCTTTCCAGCAGCCATTCTGCTACCTAAAAGTGCAGCTTCCTCATCGGTTACTCTATTGAGTAGACTGTTTGGCGGCGCAGAGCCATTGACAGGAGTGGATCCATAACCAAGATCGGCCATCGTATCTAAAGAGTATAAAGATAAATATCGTATTACATTATATTAGAAAATTTTACAAAATGGGTGGAAAATGTGCGTAGCGATAGAAAGTGATCAATGGGGACCAATGTGTCGAATATAAACAATTTACCGAATGCAATCAACAAAATTGTGGATGTATCGACACTTGTCAATGTTCAAGTAAACTTAGGGCCATTATTTCAACGTGGCCAAAGATATTTTGATGCATCTAAGGAACAATTAAAAATTTGAAAAACTTACGGTATTCTCCAACTTTTCCTTTTCCTCCATGAATAGTTGTGAAGTTTGGTTTATAACCTGGCTGAATATCGCTCCAAAACTAACATATTCGTTATCTATTTCCACACCCAAATGGTCGCTATAATCCTTGATCGTTGTAGTTTTGTTCAGAATGACTGGTCTTTGCAACAGATACTTATAAATGTCAATAAACTTCCAGCTGGTCATTAAGTTGATTAAATGCCATGGTAACGCAGAAATGTAACTAGTTGTTAGGTATGAAACGTTCATCCCGATTTGCAACAAGCTTTTGAATTGATAAGGTAAGAAAAAGGGAATAATCGCTAAGTATATATATGTGACTTTTAGTAACGTACCAGCTAGGTATCCGGGAAAAAGGTAGCTAAATGCGTAACCTAATATACATTGCATGATATTGTATGACATATTGTATCTGATAAAGCTTGAAGAGTCTGTATTATCTGATCCATCTAGGGACTCCTTAAAGGAAAGCTTCGGTGGTAAAATCGTTAAAAATCCATTTTGTTCATTTATATAAAAATTCTTTCTCGCTTCAAATGATTCATGTCTAAGGTAGTTATTATACCTCCTTATAAGGGAGGCCCGATACAAAAACGAGCTAAAGTATAATTATTTTGTAACTTTATAGGTTACCTTCTCCTAACTTTATCTAGTCTAGCATTAATGAGATGTTTTGCATCTCCCCAAATGATCCATCGCAATGTTGACAGTAAAACTATAAGCAGTAATATGGTTAACTGCACATATAACCAATTTTTAGATGATATTATTAAGGGGATCATTAAAAATTAAATGTGTCGCAGAAACATCATTTGTAGCATACCTACCTTCTCACTTACCATTTACTTTTGCACATACCATTTATTTCTTATTTTTGGAGATGGTTAATCAATTTTCAATGATATACCATGTTACAGATATATTCTTTGCCATTTTTAAAATATATTGATTTGACTTCTAGATAATTTTCCAAAATGCAGCATCGCGGTAACAAGGATATCACACCCGAAAATATCAGTGATAAAGTATACAATAGCTTAGTAGAAGTGATAAAGGTATCCCGTTTATGCTCTCACTCTATATAAGCCTTTAGAAACGACTCGTTAATGGAGATAAGGACCAAAATAATCAGCTGGTACAAGTTAGTAAAACTGGACATGTATATCATTATAGGAACTATCATTACCTAATTTTATGATACCAGCGTTTGATAATGACGTAAATGAATTTAAAAGACCAAGCGAATCACGACACAGAGACAAAAATTGTCATTCTCAACAATCAAACGGTGAAACAGATGATGATAATATGAGCATTTCATCTGTTAATACAACTGAAAACAACCCATACTCAAGTTTTTCCGAGGCCTTGAACAACTTGATACATTTGTATAATAAGGTTGAAGATTCTGTAAAGCTACTCGATCCTCCGCCAGTGCCAATTACATCAATGTTTAGGATGTATAATCCACATGTATCAAATCTTTTTGATTCAAATCAACACCATGATACAAACGACTTGAATATATCGTCAATATCTCAAATCTATAGAGACAGCATAGCGTCCTGTTTGGTTGACTCAGACATATTTACCAGGAACAACAAATCCCTAGAGATGGATAAAGAGATGTTTTTTGCAGAGTTCAATAGATTTTTAAATGATAAAGGATCTTGTAAATTGTTAAAGGTGTTATTTGGCTGGTACTTTTCCGGATATTTCACTGGGAGAATGGAAGCCATAACCCAATTCCATAAGCCTAGTATTTAGCAGCACATTTTCAGTATTAATATCTTGAATTATTTATGTTATGAATCTTTTTGTGTGTAACGCCGTTTCGGCGCGAGAGATTATGATACATCTCGTCATTTCCATCTACTAAGTTAGAAATTTATAAAAATGGAGGGAAGTCTTGGAGATTTATATCTAAAAATATTGAGAGAAAAATCTTCTATAAAATGTCCTTCGTCACTAGCGCAGCTCCCTGTAACTATATGGACAAGGAAGAATGTGCCAGATGACGTTGTATCAGATGTTTCATCCATAGAATCTAGCAGAGAATCAGAAATATCGCATAGTGATGATTCTGTAAGCTCTATGAGTAGTAGTGATACTTGTGATAGCATCAAATCACTGCAAGATTTGAGTAATGAATCTGTTAGACACATACCATATGGTAGTGAACAGCTATTTGAGACGCATCCAACGCTTTTGAATGGTATGAATACTTTATCTATATCCATATCCTATGTAGGTGGTATTTTAGATGCAGAAGAACAGTTTAAAATTGTGTATAGTTCATTAGAATCACTAGATTCATTATCTGGATTAATTATGTTGCAATCAAACTATGACCTAAATTCAACATTAAGATCAGCATTTCAAACGATAACTAAATTACATAAATCGGTTTGTATATTTCTCTCAATTGATTGTGTAATACGAAACTCACAATATAATGAAGAAAGGCTTGTAACAGATATCAAGGAAATGTTTAAGAAAGTCTATAGCTCAATTGTAACATTTCAAACACTTGCCTGTAAATCAGCGTCAAGTGAAAATGTTCCACAAATTGTCAATGTGTTTTTACAGATCATCCCTTATGCTATTGACATCCTATACAGTTCACTCTTAAATTTATTATATCATATTAACGAAAAAAGGATAAATATGGAACTAATATTTATATTTGAAAAAATGCTACAAACATCTCTACTCATCTCCTGTGGTTATTCTGATAATTCAAACACATTTACAAGAATTCGTGCAATTGAAACTATATATTATCTTTTTATAGCAATTTTACCATTGGATCTTGTAAATTATATTAAAAATGATGTTTTTGAAACAGTTGATGAATCTTTGGAAAGTAATTTTAGGGGTAAATTAATAGAGAAAATCTGGAATGAATATTCAACGGGTAGTTTTATACCATCTGGAATAATACTATTTAAGTTAATTCAAAACTTTGATCGTGGAAGTAAAATGCGTGAAACTTCAGATGTAGAGGCGACATTAAGAAATTCTTCCATAACAATACTTGGATCTTGTATACGTAGTGGTATTACCAAACGACAATATCCAACAAATTTTATAAGTCATTCAGATTATGCAAACAGTCTTTTGGGTAAAAATTCTAGAAAAATTCAT
Source organism: Theileria equi strain WA (assembly GCF_000342415.1). Classification (NCBI taxonomy): domain Eukaryota; phylum Apicomplexa; class Aconoidasida; order Piroplasmida; family Theileriidae; genus Theileria; species Theileria equi. Next base: position 416,958 of record NC_021366.1, on the reverse strand, counting down.
GATGTTAATAATTTGAATACGTGGAATAAGATATCATTCTGGTTACTAATGCGATTGGAAGATGTAAATAGTATAGTAAGGAATTATGTTCTCAGGATAATACGCCACATTATGTCCACAATCTACCTTATTGAAAAAGATAGGCAACATATATTATCATATGTATTTAATTGTCTCTCAAGCGATGAAGTTCTTGAAGAATCATTAAATATATTGATTTATGTTTCACAATTATATCCTATGAAAGATGGTGCTGTAAAGAGGATCGCAACACTAACTTTAAAGGGATCCAGAAAGGTCAACCGATTAAGAACAATAATTGCATTAGGAAAATGTAGATTTACACCAAAGGGATTATCTCTACTCATGTCGCTATTTCAAATACTTTGTACAATGTCAAATGATACATCAAATACGACAGAAGTTCCAGTTCAGATTTATGCTAACAGTTATATATCTGACCAGGATTCTGAAGTGACATTCATTCAACAAGAACTACCAGCGATAATAGATGCATTAAAATCGCTTGTAAAATCGCACAATAATATAAAGCTTGCACAAAAAATTATAGACCCACCCACCGGCTACGTAGGTAAGTTGCCATTTACATTACCACCGGGTCTTTGGATATGGTCATTGTGGAAATATATGTCTAATGATATGGATGAATGTTGGAGATTTTGTATATATTTATTATTCATTGAAGCAAAAATGCGTTTTCCACAGCTAGTAGATAAATTTGATAAGAGTGATCTTACGTTTATTGCAGACTATTTGCATTTGAGTGAACGCTTTATCGGACTAAAAATAGGGGATATGGATAAATTGTACATTACAGATGAATTTGTTAAAGACACTAAAAAATGGAAAATGTTACATCAATTACATATACCATTAACGCGTGAATACCTACAACGGGTTAAGCCTATTTTGAATAATTATTGCATTAGTGAGGAAGTAAATGTTAAAAATAATAAAATGTGTGATTGTTTTGATTGTAAAATGGATCAAATGATTGTTACGCATGAAAATAAATTTGATTATCTAAGTTCCAAACTGAATAATTTTATAAAGTGTACAAGGGATGAAAACATGAAAGTGGAATCTAAAATAGGGGAAAGAGATCTCTTCTTCATTGGATCCCATGGTCTATGGAATAAAAATGTATATCAAAAATCTCTTTTTATAATGACAAATCACTATAATATTCTTCCAAATTTGAATATTATCCCTAGTATTAATAAATTTGATGATGTAAGGATTGATGATATAAAGTGTTTTCCGTTTCCATCGGTTCTTGGTCTTCATATCTCAATAAAGATCCGATGTGTCACATGTGGAATTAAACCACCAGAACTCTCAATTCTTCTAAAAATACCCATAATAAAAAACGTTGAAGATAATTGTAACGTCATAATGCATGTTTTATGGAAAAGATCGCAAATTAAAGGGCCCTTGGAAATATTTGATGGGACAGTTTCACACAATCTCCACTATCCCTACAATATGATATTACCTATTAGAATTAGAGTACTCTACATGTTACAGAATGAAAATCCCAAGGTTTGTTTTTTCATGCTCATAAATCATACTTAGAAAATCGGAAGTTTTTGGATATTTCCTAAATTAACAAATTAAGTTCTGATACAAATGCATGTACAAATATATAATTTACATTTGTGGTGATTTTAGTGTGATGTCGCTAGCAACAGAGTCACGTGATACCGAATAGGGAACAAGATTTTCGTTTAATGATCCCAGAGAACTTCCCTCTGAGATTAGAGAAGAGGCAGTTAACGTGGAATTACGAATGGATTTACCTTTAAATACATGCGTTTCAGATTTGTTTCTATTCCTCTTTGAAACTGTGTTAGAGTCAGTGCTTACTATTGATTCCATAGTCTCATTAAGTTCCCTTTTGGTATTACCTAAATTATCCCTAGTTTGAGATTCTGGCGTTAACGTATATTGATACTTTGTATCTTTGCATTCAGTAAAGGGTCTCTCTCTAATAAATCCAACTTTGCTGTATTCAAATCCGTGAGATCCTGTATAAAATGCACTCTCAGATGCGATGTTCGTCATGGAATCCTCAGTATTGGAGCTATCATGATCACTAATGTATATGACTTCAGGCTGTATAGATCTCTGAATTTTTGTGTTTATGTCATCATCAGAGTCAAGAATGATAAGATCATCAGTCCGATGATCAATATTAGCATTTCCCGGGTTATTTAGATATGATTCTCCCTCAGAATTTGTTGAATATTTCTTATCATAATCTATATGCTGATCAAATGGTTGCATGCATAAATTCGTATCATTTTGTGAAATTAGTTTGGAAGAGGGTTGCAATGTGCTTACAGGTCTCGAGTCAAATGCCATATCATTTAAAAAAATAGTATAATTAGCATCTTTATCTAACTCAACCCTAGAAACGGACGGTGGAACATCATGGATGATCTTCTGTACAAAACTATCAATTACTAGGTCATAAGGCTTCACAATCAACTGGCATTCTGGACATCTCCATCTCATATTGAACGCAGAAGTTTTTTCCATGACCCTCAAATATCCATCCAAATCGTAACACTGTATATGTTCACAGTATCTTCCACGAGTTGGAATGGTTATTCTGTCCATAGTAACAGGACAGTTCAAATCAATTCTGTGTGTGTGCTCCATGCAAACTATATCATCGTCACCTACATTCCTATTAATTATAGTGGAAATACGAGTTAATGAATCATCGTAGGATATTACGTGCTTTTTCTTTACTATATCAATTATGCGATCAACTGTAACCTGTTTCGATAAAAACATGATTACTAAAAAAAGTGGTTCAGTTTCGTTATATGTAGAACTTGATATTTCTACTGCATTCTTCCCTGGACGCATGGCATATGTAATTTTAATTGGATTGTCACGCCGTTTGTGCTCCCATGTAGGTTCCTTAACTACGTGTATGATGTCACTATTAATCTTTAATTCCATGGACTTTGGCCATTCGTGTTGTAATTTTTCCTTATTAAATGGAATTGAAGCCATATAAATATCCTTGTTTTGCGATCTCCATTTTTTTATATTCGTAGCATCAATGGTAAAAGTTTTAGTTGTATTCCCCAAAGAATCATACCACAAAAAATCTTCCACTGTATTAAATGGGTCCAAGAGTTGTACCTTACATAACATACACTCAAAATCTTTGTCCGGACCGTTATAATGTATGCATATACGGTGACTTTGTTTTTTACAAATTTTGCAAGTTATTGATGAAGCATTTGTGCCCGTGTATGAACCTTTACATATGCAATAGAAAAACTCAATATATTTTGAGTTCGCAGTCCTTTTTCGGTTCATAGTATTAAACTAAATTTTTAATCTGTTAAACAGATGTATTTACACTGCTGAATTCTACATTTATACTTCGATGGTCCTCTAGAAAACTGTAAAACAGTAATTAGTTCAATAAATAAACCTATTCTATAACATAACCACGGATTGTATAGAGTCACCTGTTAAATTTAAAGTATGTAGGATGTTATCCAAACTGTATTCACAGGATGTTCATGACCATACTGATCAATTGCATACAAATATGATAACATAAAACATTCAATATACAGATGCGATCCACAAACAGGTTTAAATTGCTAATACAGCCATATAAACTGGGATAATATAATAGATATAAGAGTGATTAGTGAAAAAAGAAACTACACAGGCAAAATAGAATACTAAATAACTATATAGAAACATAAAATATATACACTGATATAAACATAGATAATCAACGGAATAAGTGTGGATTCCTATGGATCATTTCAATGTGATCACCTATGTAGGGTTAAGAAGTGAACGAATTCGCTCATTTAAGTTGAATAGTATAAATCTTTTATAATCCAAATATAATTTTTATCAATAAAATTCCCGGAATTTCTGGAATTCTCACTCAATATCCCCAATAAACCATTGGTTTTAGTGATTTTATTCATGCCTCAAACTTATGCCGCAGAACACACTATATCCTGTCGTTAAATGATCTATCATGTTTAAATTTCACCTTCAATTAGTTAGCTCCGCTAGTATTTGATTACGTACTTTTCTGGGCGGAACATCTTTTCGTAGTAAATGACCAGTTTAATTGTGATGTAATCCACCAACATTCCAAAACAATTTATTTCTACGTTCTTTAAACATGAATAAGGATTATTTTAGCTTAATCGTAATTGTATTCCGTATTATGATTTGTCATATAAATGGAATCTCTTGAAGCAGAAGACAAATGTAAAAAATATTTTCTGGAATCGTCATTAGTTAAATGTGAAACTGTTAATGACAACAATGTAAGATGATCTGGAATATTAACTAGTATTACACATTCATAATTGACATATTATACTCGCAACTTTAGGTACTTAAAGTCCATAAAACGTATCATGTAGACAAAAATATAAAGCACGAATTTTTAATAGTATGTGTACATGGATGTGGTTCGTCAGCTATGAGCTGGGCATCAACTTCGGTGTGTAGAAATCATTCAATGATAGAAAACAATACAGATGTTCCTATCAAAATTTGCATTAGTTGCAGCTATAGATTTGAGATGTCATGGTAACTCATTTAAAACAATGAAAGATTCTATGTATATCACGGTGGATGTACTCGTGAGAGATTTAAGAACAACAATAGATCAGCTACTACAGGAGCTGGTAGCTGTAGGAAGAAAGCCAGCTCTTTTATTATTAGGTCATAGTATAGGCGCTGCATTGTGTATTAGAGTCTCGGAATATTACGATAATCTGCTTTCGCTTATAATAATAGACTATAGTGAAGGTTAGTTCAACGCAGTAGCTCACATTAAAAGAATAGTATCTATAAGTAGAGATAACTACTCGACTGCAATCAGGGTCGTTGAGAAAATACCTCATGAATTCCAAACGATAGAAGACGCAATATCGTGGAGTGTTGAGACATCTTACGTGTCATCACTCGATTCTGCAAGGATTTCAATACCGTCTCAACTAACATACAAGAATGATATGTAGTATGTTTATTTATGTACATCTAAAATATTTAGTGTTTGGAAATGTCATCCCAAAAATACCACGAAGCATTGGAGAGGTATCTTTTATAAACTAATAAATATGTTAAAGGGTGGGTAAGTGGAACTGACGAAATATTCCTGAATCTGAAAACAATGAAGGTGCTTATAATGAGAGGTTTGTCATAATGGCAAATTCACTTTTGAAGATATAGAATCACTCTCCACATTACTTTTATCCGCACATATGCAGGGAAATTTTCAGCTAAAAGTAATACACGGGACGACACATTCAATACACGTTAGTTTAAAAGGATCCGATTCATAATACACATAGGAAGATGAACCTCTTAAAATCGCAGAGATTGTTGAAAACGTAATTAATAGACACATAAGCACACAAAAAATTTTGGCAAAAATAACTATCTAACATTAAAGGTCAATAAATCACTTATATAAACTATGAATTTACTAGATGCAGTAAAGGAACGATAATTTTCAAACACAAAATATATTGTGGGAGTAATGTGATGCTTGAATAAATATGGTAGTTTACTAAAACACACGATATTCCATTTAAAATGATTTATGATGAATTCGTACTCTAAATAATAACGGATTATCATGAATATGATACGACATCGTTTCGTGTCCATAGTGAGTGCCAATATTATAAGTTGTATCTATTCACACATATTTCTACGCAATATATCTGTTAGTTGTTTAACAAATCAAAGATATTCAAAAGTTGCTTCAGTTTTTGATGTGAAGACTAACAATAAGTGCATATCTGGACTTAATCTTTCGAATAAGTGCTTTTTGTTTGTGAATAAACTCCCACATTCTAACTTTCGTTCTATAAGCACGATAAAGGCTAAAAATTTATACAGTATGGCTAACAGGGACATAGAGGTGACAAAATCTCTGGAAGGAGATAAACTTTGGATAGATAGCGCTCTCAATGTGACACATCCTGCTTTTGACAAACTTTCAGGCGTTTATCTGTCAGATCTAGATATGGTTGCTACTACATATAGACACAAGGCCAGTGGATTGTCCGTTGTGTCTTTGAAGACAAATATTCAATCTGGAAAGGAAATGTGTTTTGATATCTTCGTGCCTACACCACCAGTAAATAGCCGTGGCTCAGCTCATGTTTTAGAACACACTGTATTATCTGGTTCTTCAAAATATCCTAGTAAGGATGGATTCTCTGTTATCATACAAGGAGGATTTTATAGTTTTCTAAATGCCTCTACATATAAAGATAAAACGTCTTACCTTTTTGCATCTACAAATGAAAAGAGTTTTTATAATATCGCAGATTTTTATATGGAATCATTTTTTAGACCATCAGTAAGGCAACAGGAAGATATATTTAAACAAGAGGGTTGGCATTATAAAGTTCTTCCCAATGATAAAAATGAAACGGAAATAGAGGACGGAGGAATTGTATTGCACGATAGACATATTAGTTATTCGGGGATAGTTTATAATGAGATGAGAAATTCCTTTTCCGATTCCCATAATATTGCTCGCTCCCTGATATACGAAAATCTGTTTAATAACTGCTATAAATTTGTTAGCGGCGGAAACCCAGAAGATGTTGTTGAATTAACACACTCCGAGTTGATTAAATTTTATGAAGACTATTATGGACCAAAAACTGCCACAATATATTTCCATGGACCATATGATATTTCAAATCGTTTAAATTTTGTTGATGACTATTTGACAAAATATAAAATTGGCATTGAACTTCCCGGTATAAATACGCTGTCTCACAGTGCTAATTTAGAAACATCAAGGCGAAGAACAGAATTGGAGCCCTATACTGATATACCAAAAACAATAAAAAGTACATACAATGCACTAAATTCTGTAGATGATTTGGTGGTTATGGGTTGGATACTAGATCCAAAGGATGATAAAAATAGTAGAGATATAGATGTTATCGATATTGTAGGTCTCCAAGTTTTGCAACATCTATTAATTGGTACACCTGAAAGTATGTTGTATAAAGCACTCATAGACTCTAAGCTTGGAAAAAAAGTCATTCCAACCGGAGTTATTGGCTCATATCACCAATCTACATTTATGGTTGGTTTAGAAGGTGTTGATTCCTCTCAATTTGAAACTAGAGGTGATTCGAAAGACAAGGTTGAAAAGGTTATCCTAGATACATTCAAATCTGCTATAGAAAATGGTTTTAAACTTGATTCCATACATGCTGCCATAAATACAATTGAATTTGAAATGAGGGAACTAAATACTGGATATTATCCCAAAGGATTGGCTCTGGTTGAGTTGATACAATCTCGATCACAATATGGTAAAGATCCTTTAGGACTGCTAGAATTCGATAAATTATTATCACAGTTGCGTGATCGCATATTTAAGGATGATCCATCTAAATATTTCAAGGATTTACTTAATAAATATTTTGTGACTAACAATACCCGAGTCACCTTGCATCTCGAGGCTGTTGAATCTAGTATTTATGAAAAGGACTTCAACAAAAGAATAAGTAAGCACATATTGAGCAGGTTAGGCCACCTTAAAAAGGAAGATGTTGATCGTCTAGAGAACGAATACAAAAAATTCAAGGAAATTCGTGAAACACCCGAAGATAAAAAGGTTCTAGAATCTTTTCCTACTCTTGAAATATCTGATATGAGCCCTGAAGAAGAAATTATACCGACTGAATTCTATGTTTTGTCCAAATTAGGAATATCTAAATCCTCAAAATTACATGATTCTAAGGTTAATGTATTGATTCATCCAATAGAATCACAGGGTATTGTTTATCTGGATTACGCAATCTCACTGGTTGATTTAACTGTTGAGGATCTATCATATTTAAATTTATTTGTCTCCATGTTGAAGGAGGCTGGTACAGAAAAGCTCACTCCTGAAGAACTAAACTATGTAATTGCTAAGAATCTTGGAGGGCTTTCATTTGATATAAATTTCATAACTCGTACAAATAATACAACATATTCGGATCCAAAGGATGCTATCGGATATTTAGTTGTAAGAGCAAAATCTCTTAAAGAGAAAAAGGATATGATGGTTGATATTGTCAACGACGTTCTGCTCAATTCTAAGTTGTCAAATTCAAACAAGGGTATCGAAATTATTAATCGTATGATTAGCTATATGCAGAACTCTATAATAAGTGATGGGAACCAGTATGCCGCTCGCCGTATGGCCAGCAAGTTCTCTGTGGCTGACCACGCTGACGAAGTTGCCAACGGGTATGCTCAATTAAAAATCCTGAAAGAGACAATATTACCAACTGCTGAAGCTGATTGGTCACAAATTGAAAAAAAATTGAACTCTATAAGGAAAAAATTGTTGCAACTAAATCACGTAACAGTAAACATTACAGGTAATTCTACTGTAGTCAATGATTGGGTCAACAATTACGGCAATGAAATTTATAAAAAACTACAATCAACATTTTTAGAGAGTTCATCATCAAGTAAAACTTCTCTATGGGTTAATGAAATCTTGGAAAAAGGCTTGATGAATGGTCCTAAGGATGAAGTCATAGTTGTACCAACAAGGGTCAATTATGTTGGAATAGGTGGTCCTCTATTCGATACTGGAGATTTTTTGAATGGTGAAGATAGCTTAGTTGTACATTACATCCATAGAACGTATTTGTTCAAACATGTTAGGATGTCATTGGGTGCCTATGGTGTTTCCGCAAATATAACATCGACCGGACATATTATTTTCATGTCGTTTGCGGATCCAAACTTTGATAAAACAATTGAAGTCTACAAGAATACTCCAAATGTTCTACATGACGCACACAAATCCTTGGATGAGCGTGAGCTCCTGAGACAAAAAATTGGTAAAATGAGCTCACTGGATAGACCTCTACATGTAGAAACCAAAGGATTCGTTGCTTTACTTAGGATCTTAAAGGGTGAAACTAAAGAAACACGGCTTAAAATACGAAGGGAAATATTAGGCGCTGGGATCGACTGTTTCGATCGTGTAATGAACAAGTTCAATCAGAAAAACGATTGGACCAACGTTTGTGCTGTTATCAACCAAGCTACCGCTAAAGATCTTCCATCACACATTACCAAGTTGAATATGCCTTGAATTTTCTCTATTTAGTACACATAATTTATATATATCTCCCCACTCTTAGACTCTGAATCTTTCATTTCATAAATTTATGGCTTACACATCTTATAAGTCACTAGGTTTTCTTGATGAATCTGTAGGATTCTTAATACTGGTATTTTTACTTTATTCAACAACCAGATTAATTATTAAGCTTCCTCTTTCTATCGTATACTCCATCGCAATCCAAATTACACTCTCTATTGTAGCTTTCTGCTTAATAAACTTTCACAAGTTTATAATACATATAAATCATCTCATTCATCCCAGATATGGAGCTAACAGAGGTCACAATCACATTGCTTTCAAAAAGGGCCTTCAGCCCAGCAATGGTTTGTTTATTATTCCACACATCACTCAACAATAGGTTCTAAACAATATCTTATCGATACTGATCTTCTAAAATCGAATCCTAATGGTAAAATAGTTTCATAGTAATTGTAAATATCGCAGATTTAGGAAATGTTACAGATACGTTGCAAAGCAATCATATGTCATCTAGACGAGATGATAATACTCAACAAGTATATCACAGATCTCTATCTCTAATTAGACAACCCTCTTATTTGGAGAATATTGACTCTAATAAATATTCACTTCCAAAAATCCATTTGGACGGTACTTCTGTCGAAAATAGACGATCATTTGTTGACAAAGTCTCTAGTTATGTCATTTCTAATAAACTTGACAAAAATGAACAAAATTTGTCCAAATATAAATGGGTTATATTTTTTGATGGATTGCGAATTTGGATCAAAACAAACTATATTCAACCAGTGTTATTTAGTAAAGTATGGGTTGTATCAAATCTGCTTGTAACACTACTTTGGTTCATAGTTTGGGAATGGGCAGCAAAATTTATGGAACGAAATGAAGGTGATTTTAATTTACTGAGTTGGAGTATGGACAAAATTCCTCACTCTTATTGGTACCTAGAGGCATCATTTCAACTCATTTTTTGCCTTAGCTTTATCCTAAATTTGTATGTTTCCGACTGGAGATGTAAGTATATCTTATCATTTTTTGGTTTAATAGATATAATAATGACGCCCATCTTGACAGAAATAATGGGACATATTTCCAACCATTATGGTTTAATAAAACAAACGGAAGGATTCCAAAACTTGGGATTATTGTTCTTTGGCTCATTGAGGTTTTTGAGGTTACTGCAAGCAGAAAGTTTGATAAGTAAGAGTTTTAACTGGCTACCGGAATTCTATGTTGCTATTATTGGAATTGCAACTGCTAGTTTTGCTCTACTATTTTCCTATTCTGGTATAATTTTCCTGATTGAGGCTCCTATACCAAGAAAAAATTACACAAAACCATTTGATTTCATATTTTTCGGTGTTGCAACAATGGGAACTGTTGGATATGGTGACTTTGTTCCTACAACTGTATATGGTCGCATTGTTTCAATATTTTTCATACTTACCTGTGTTACATTGGGAGCTATTCAGTTCAAACGTTTGAAGGCTGTGATTTCTAAAAAAAATTTAATGATAGGATATGATCTTGATTTAAGTTATGACTATATATTCTTTTGGGGGCCAATAAGTGACTGCCAATTACTTACATACTGTAAATGTATCTCAAATACGTACTACGGTGCCATTGAAAATGTAGTTGTAGCCTCACCTTTACCCTTGGATTATTATGAAATTGTTTATATGGCCATAACAAAGAATACAAGGATAAAACTTTATATAATAGGTGGTAATGAGAAAATCATAGGCCCATCATATGCTTCGAAACTAATACTAAGTTCTGCTTATACTGTAATTGTGAATGATATGACGACGGTAGACATCCAAAATTTTTCAGATCACCTCATAAATGATGACAGAAAAACCATCATGATGGCATTAGCTTCGCTAAATATCACTAAACCTCTCGGGATACCACTAGGAATACATCTACATGGCACAGAATATAAGTCACTTCTTAAAGCGATGAGTATTGATAATGTCTTCTACGAAAGGGAACTTAAATATAAACTATTTTCTAGATCGGTTAAGTGTAAAGGGTTATTTTACCTGCTTATGACGTTATTTTACACTCCTACAAATGCAAAACGAACGCGGATTTGTGTTGAAGAATTGTGCAATCTATTTCTTTTGTCTGGGTATGTGAATGAAGATTTTAATGAAAAAGTAAATAGTGATGAAGAGGCATTAAAGATATCCATATATGATGTACAAAATCAAATGTTTGAATTAATAAAAGGAATGAAATTCCAACTCTTTAAATTCAAGTTCCCAAAGGTTGCCAAGGGTTGGAGATTTCATGATTTGGTTACACAATTATATAGTATGAGAAATGTTTTTCTTATTGGTATAGTTTCAGGTAACACATGTGTTCTAAATCCGACAGAATATATCATTGGTGATGAACTAAACTATGATGATCAAGATGAATACTATGGTTTGATAATGGCAGAATCGTTACGTGAAGTTTTAAAGGTCTCTCTACTCAACTTCGTACCAAATGACTCATTTTGTAAAAAGGATCTAATGTCCGGGAAAATTATGAAGAGAGCGTCTTCAATTTCCAACTTACCCACGGTTTCTGAGACTAATAATACAACTGATGCACCAAAATATAGAGGAATATTTAAAGTTCCAAGTTTTAGCTATGCGCAATCAAATGTCTTCATTCATCCACATCAAATTTTGCTCATATGCGGTTGGACACATGATTTAGATATGTTCTTGAAAATATTGTTTGAATATAATGATTATAATGTAATTATACTTTCTCCATTTGAATCAGTAGAGGTAGAAAGTCCAAAATCGTTGGATGAATATGTTGAAAGAACAGTATATATAGATGGATCTGCATTAAATGCACAAGATTTGATAAACTCAGGTTCGTTTATGTCTGTGTAACAACATTTCCATTTAGGGGTATATTCTTGCGAAAACATAATCATTTTCAATTGTAATCAAAATACAGGTAAACCAAACTCTGAAATGTTATCTAAAGATTCTCAAGTTTTGTTTGCTCGTAATCTAATACAACAAATCCTTATGGAACATCAAAATTATAATAAGAAAAACAAAATACCGCACATTATATCGGATGTTACTCACGCCTCCTGTTTGGAATATCTGGATCCATACCTCATGGCAAATATGAATATTTCCTGTGAAAACGATGCAACGAATAGATATTGGGATAATTATGGTGAATTTATGACTAGTTACGAAATAGCTTCTGGTACAATTTTTATTCAAGACATGTTTTATGGTATTCTATCCCATTCCAACACGAATTCAGAAAATTCAGTTGGACACAATTGTTTGGATTCTATATTGTTTGGCGGAGAATTAAGCATAGGCAACCGAATAGTAAAAGGAGGAGATATTAGACTAGAACCAATAGCTATCTCATTTTACGGGAAAACATTCGAAAATTTAATAAAGTATTATCTATTGGTTGAGCAAAGAATATGCATTGGTATTCTGCGTACTTACTTTATGCCATTTATAAACCATGGAACTATAAAGCAGTTTGTCATCGTGGCTCCTCAGCCATCGTTTATACTACAACCAAACGATAAAATATATATTGTAGATAAATCGACATTAAAATTTTGATGTTGTATTAATACGTTTACTCTATATGAATATAACATTTTTGGTCCTCGGAGAAATGATAAATTTTAAGCCTACCACATTCCTTTTGACAGCGTGCTATGAAATTAAGATGCTGATTCAGTATTTAGAATGCCATTTATATCATCAAATGTCGCAATATTTGCCAGAGGTAATTTAGCAAAAACAAAATTAACACCTTCTGCGTCAAATTCAACATGAATATGAGGTTGTAATTGTTGTATCATAGACACTCTTCCAGATGGAGAATTGCAGAACATAGCTCTCTGAATAAAGTTGAGAAAAAATACAAAACATACATGAGCCGCTAATCCATTCTTGAAAACGTTATGAACTTCCAGATTGTTCAAGACGACTTTCATTTCATGTTCGCGTTTAATCTATAGCATATATAGACTTAAATCATCAATGTATAACCTGTGTTATAAGATAAAGCTTAGTCCTTGAGCAGACGTTCAAAAAACGATTTAAATTTTTCTCGATTATGGAAAGGTCATTATCAACAATAATCTACAACTTTATCTAGGTGATACTGCAAAGATACCTTATTTGCAAAGAGTGTTATTATTAATTTTTCATTCTCCGTACTGAGTAATTTAACATTAACCACTATAAAAATACCTTTTGTCCGACTCTACAACTTCTCGTGGTTTAGTCACAATTTTGATGTTATTGACGACGAGATAGTAGAGGAAGAATCCACTTAAACCTAATAAATCATATATAAAATTACAAATAGTAGAAAACGGTACCTGAAACCAGTAATAAAGCAAGTGATTGTAGCCTTAATATGCTCGACAATATCTCTCCAACTTTCATTGGAATAAGAATCGTCTACTAAACCAAAAGTTCTGAAACGTGTGTAATATACGAGGAATTCTCGATGCGATGTATGCAAAAAACTGAAACATGGAAACACTTGGATAAATTTTAAGAAAAATTAACATAAAGGAAAATATAATTGAAATAGAAAACAAGTGGGAACTCGGAAGAACCTATGGCCATACATGAGGGGATGACTCAAAAATCGACAAACTCAAACAACCTTTTATTTATGAGATATTATAGAAGATTTGGGGTGGATTCTCTGTAAACATTATGGAAAACGACGGAAGCTAGGCGTCCAACTCCGGAATATACATGTGTAGCAATAAATGGCCCTGGTTAGCTACACATTCGAATCAAAACCACAATACTTCAAAGTTATGATTACATGAACCTAAAACTTCCTGTAAAGTGTCAATAAAGCGTAAAATGATATTTTATCGATCATGGTGATCACAGGATGGATAATACTGTGGAGTATAATCTTTGAAGTTACAGAATGCGATGTGACTGACAACAAAGATATTCCACTTGGATTAATAAGGGAATGTTTGGGTATACGAGGAGAGAGTCTCAAAATATGTAATAACATAAAGATTGAAGAAGGGATATCTGACCCAAATACAAAATGTAGTATAGATCAATGCAGAAAATCTTGTTGCATCGCAACTAATGAGTGTAACCGCTCAAAATCCCTATCGAATGCCTTCTTCAACTGTATTTCAGATAAAGTCATACAAGAACACGGTTCATGTTGTATCTTGACCGACAAAAAATACAAATATGGTTTGTATAAATTTTATCCACAAAATAAATAATCTATTACACCCTTTGCAGCGCGAACGGTATATCTATCAGGGGCATTCGGGTTATTCATGGTTGGCGCAGGCATTTATGTACTATCTTCTATGAAATCGTACGTTTTTAAAGTATCAATAAACTCAGTAAAATACTGTACAGAGGGAATGATAGTGCGAATGATGAAGAACCCAGCTATGACTATGGAGATGACGATATGGTTGAGTTCGAATATGATGCTCCTCATTTAAAAGTCAAAAAAATTATTGCAACAGATGGAGATGATGTATTTTGGGAAAATTAACTCCCAAAATCATATTCTAAGTGTGCACAGTTAGGCTGTTTGCATGTACCAAATCAGATTATTTGCCACTAAAAACACCTAACAAGTAAAATGTGTAAATTGAATCAAACATTATTATACTAAACAAACACTATGGGACGAAATCACAGAGATTCCGCATCATCAGGTACCATATCAATATTATGTATATACAAACATTTACAAAATTTGGCAGATGAGGACCACTACTCTGATATTTCTACTAAAGGTGTGAAAATTTTCAATCCGTCGAAAATATTGAACGGTTATAATTCGTTGGAAGCGCCTAATGAATACTTCAAGAGACGTCGCTTCATGTCAGGCGTTTCAAGTTGCAAATCAATAACGTTCATAAAGGCCTCCCTTGGGAATTCACCAGAAATTACAAACGAATCCATAGAAAACTTGGAAGATATGCTCCACTTCAAAAGTGAACCTTGTTATGAGCGTCCATACAGACTGCTAGCCGATTCTAAACTTTGCCTAAAGGTTTGTGGCATTGCAAATGTATGACATTATTCAGGGAAATTGCCATACTATAACCTCCATACTCCGACCTGGATGGTAGCTTTAAAATTGCGATAACCCGTTCATATTATTGAACAGCCTTTATAATTGATGAACACAAATCTTGTCTACATGGTAATGAATACTCAAATAACAAACTTACGCCAAGAATGATTTTACCTTGGCCCATGGATCAGAGCTATTTTGTGATTCTGCTAAAACCTCCTGAAGTACTGAAGTTGCTCGTTCCTTATCCAAATGGTCGAGAGGAACGATTTCAACACCTACAACTTCGGCACTGTTCGTGTTGTCTGACCTAATGGATTGTATACGGCAATAGTAGACATGAAACATACTGACGATAAACAAAGAATCCACTAGAGATGAAATACTTGGTTACTTCATTGGAATCCTGTGCAGAAATTGAGATAATACCGGGCTTCAGAGTTGATAACAAAGGTGAATGCCCCTGTGTCACGGTAAAGTAACCCTCAGAACCTATGAAATATATTGAATGTATGTATAAAAGGAGAAATACCTGGCAGAGTTACACTTTTAATCGGAAATTTGGTGAGAAATGACTCGTGTGATGACAATAGTGACAGTTGTAAGCCATTGCCAACTGTATTGGTGGCAAATTTTAAAAATTTAGATACTCTCAACATTTTTATAAAAATAACTAATCTATACCGGCCAGGCAATGGGATGATGCCAGTATATGCCAAACAATAATGGTGGTGAAGGTATTGTGGGTATATTTAACAGGGTGGGATACTCAATTTAACAATACTTATAAACTTTACAAAGTTTTAAATATTGTTTCAGAACTTTGTAAACAGGCTCTGGATATTAAACAAAAGGCTCTATACTCACCAAGTGAAGTCTTTATCTCAATAAGATGAGAAACTACGTGATGAAAGATATCTATAGGTATTATAAAAGCGTTATGTTTGAGATATTCTAATTTAGGAGAGCTGTCCAGCATTTTGGCAGTGAAAACTACCGCAAAGCCTTCAATTGTACTCCATATCTATCCATACTCCAAGCAGACTACAGATCCAGAAGGTAAGATTAACATATTATTGAAACAAAAAATATTAGGAACCCTATATCGCTAAGAGTTGGTACAATCGAAGAATTGCGTGAAACACTCAAACTCCAAAACAGCAAGCCTAATGCCATAACCGAATCGTTTTCTAGTGTCAACACGATTGGTGAGTTGTTACCTCTCTTAGGTGAGCCTGCATTGCTGTTACATAAGACCCTATCAAAATTTGGTGTAACAGGAAGTTGTAATTGTTCATTCATATTATCGTGAGGTTCACATTTTACATGTTTTATGTGCTGTATAAAGTAAACCCCTTTAATACAATTTACAGAGTCTTGCCTAGTGGAAGAGTGCTTTTGGAGGTGTATCGATGGCTACAAGTCTATGGTTCCATTACTACAGCAATTCTCCTGGCTCGCCTTGAGAATCCATAGTACCATAAAAGCTTAAGTGTTCTCCATTTTTGTGTCTGCTAGGTCATTTTCATGCTGCTGTATGTGGTCTGCGAACAAGGGAATGAATGGGTTATAACCCTAGACGAAAATTCCATGTCCTCAAAAAATCATATCAATATGCATACACATATATAACAAAGATGAAGAAAAGTCGGTTCATGTCAATAGATGCGTATGTATTCTTAACAGCGATGTATGTTTACAGGAATCAGGAGGAAATGCTGATGAAAGAACTTAACCGACTTTGTAGAAATACTAATCTTGAAATAAAATCAGTAATCATGTATATTCTTGCTCATAAACATAATAGGGGATTAGGAAGGTCAAGTCGGAAATTAAATCAAACAGGTATGACAGGGCAACTCCCTTAGCTAAGGCAGCACTGATGGTAGGAAGTGTTATAAAATCTATACTATTTTCTCTACTATAGAAGTATAATGTAACAATAACAAGCACGGGCAAGAGATTAGAGGAATGTATATATGGCGCTGGTTCGAATAACAATAATATAAGGATACAAACGTCTACAGAACAGTGTTTATCACGACAAAAAGCACTAATATCCGCAAGTGAAAAGGTCAATAAGGAAAATTCCTCAAAAAATGGGCACGATGAATTCGTAACCTTTATATCAGATTTATTGAAGAAGGTAGACAAAGTCTGCGATTCTCACCGTAAAAAACAAATTTTATGATATTGAATATGCGAATATTTTTAATTAAAAAGAAAGATTGGATAAATAATATAGCATCTGCATCCTATGAAGTCATCCCTTGTGGGATTCCAAACACTCAAAGCCACTATCACAAACTTACTAGTAATATAATGCAGTACGACCATATGTTTAGATGATATTCACTCTATATAGTCCAATATTGTTGTTATTCTTCTCTTACGTCTCCTACAAATCTATTTTAGCATCTATAGCCAAATAGATTTAAATAATGTAGTAATATGTACAGAGAAAGTACATTTAAAAATGAAGAAAAAGGTTTCAGGAGATATACGTGCTCTCATAGAGCACTGTGTATCTACAAATGAGAGAGCTTTGTTTGTTATCGTTGGTGATAAAGGACGCTTCCAGGTTGCAAATTTACACTATCTTCTTCAGCGTGTATCTGGAAAGAAACCAAATGTACTTTGGTGCTACAAAAAGGCCCTAGAAGTTTCGTCCCATCAGCGCAAACGTCAGAAGGTTGCCAAAAAATTGGCGCAAAAGGGACTCTATGATGAGAGCACTGAAAATCCTTATGAACTATTTTTACGCACTACAGACATCAGATACTGCTATTATCGTGATTCACAAAAGGTTTTGGGTCAAACATTTGGTGTATGTGTTCTCCAGGATTTTGAAGCCTTGACTCCAAATGTACTTTGCAGAACCATAGAAACCGTTGAAGGAGGTGGTATGATTTGTATTCTGCTACGTACAATGGAATCTTTGCAAGATTTATACAATATAACAATGGATGCTCACGGGAAACTCTGCTCGCACAGTTATAACAAAGTAGAACCTAGATTTGTTCGTAGGTTTGTTCTCTCATTATCTAATTCCAAAAATATCATTGTTGTGGATGATGAATTGAATATATTGCCTATTTGTAAGGGTGGATTAAGTGAAAAGGCTTCAAAGGATCCAAAGCACAAGTTGACCAAACTCATGCATAAACTAAAAACGGATGATTTTTCTCATGAAGACTATCTTGTATTAAAGAAATTAGCAGTACTTTCAGTAACACATAACCAGTTAAAGGCGTTAATTAAACTTTTATCGATTCTAATAGACATTACAAATGTTAACACAAAAAAGATAATTACAATCATAAGTGATCGTGGCAGGGGAAAATCGGCAACTATAGGACTATTCTTATCATCTGCACTATATCTGGATTTTAGAAATATCCTTGTTGTTGCACCAAGTGTTGAAAATGTCTCCACACTCTTTGCATTTTTAGAGAGAGGACTAAAGTGTCTAGGAATTGATGAACATGTAGGTTACACGATAGGCAAACAAGAATCATATACTAGTTCACTTTCGCTCAATAGCAAAAGAAATGCACATGTGAAATATGTCTCTTCCTCGGAAATAAAATCATTCCAAGATTTCACAAAGGCTTATTCTTGGGAGATCCTAATCATCGAAGAAGCTGCTTCTATTCCACTTCCTATCGTTGAAGCTCTTTGTACAAGAGGCATTGTTATAATATCTTCCACGGTTGGTGGCTATGAGGGTACAGGAAGGTCCATATCTCTGAAATTGATTGAAAAATTTAAAAGGTCACAGCTTGATTCACAATCGCTGACTGAAATCAAACTAAATGAACCAATTAGATATAGTAAAGGTGATAGTATAGAACTTTGGCTCAATAATTTATTGTGTTTAAATTACTCCAAGACTACTTCCGAAGATATAGACGCCCCAAAGGTTACTCAAAATGCTATTACCCCGAGCAAATGCAAATTTCTGATTGTAAACCGAAATATATTATTTTCCCATCATCCATTTGCGGAAAGTTTTCTGAACAAAGTGGTTTATACTCTTACATCATCGCATTATAGGAATTCTCCTGATGACCTTTTACTACTTTCCGATGCACCTGCACACAAACTTTTGGTTCTAGCTATATTTCCAGAAGTAGACCATATGAAAGATAAGGAAGAAGATGTATCCCAGCATGGCCAATCTCCAGATGAAAGTGCGCCTGATATCATGATACTTTGTGTTGTTCATATAGCACTTGAGGGAAAGATATCTAAAGATGTGGCAAAGAATACAATACAGCGTGGTGTAAAACCTTCTGGTGATATGATCCCATGGACGATGACACAACATTATTATACTAATAACTTTTCAGAACTAAATGGTATGAGAATAGTTAGGATTGCTGTTCCACAACAGCTGCAAAGATTAGGATATGGTTCAGAAGCAATCAAACGACTTATTTCAAACGTTAACATAATCGCAAATTTTGATGACAAGTTACATAAGGATACCTTGCTTGTTGATGTTGAATCATTGTATAATTTACATGAATATGCAAAGTCAGGTGATGTGGAAAACATGGACGAAGAGGCCGTCTCAACAATAGATTACATAGGAACAAGCTTTGGATTATCATCATCGCTGATAAGATTTTGGAACCGTATGGGATTCCGTGCTGTTTATGCCAGACAGGTTCCTAACGAGGCAACCGGCGAATTCTCATGCATAATGCTCTTAAACTTAAACGATGCGGACAACGAGTGGTTAAATCAATTTATAGAGGATTTCAAACATCGTGTTCTCTCTCTTGCAGGAAGTTGTTGGAAAAATCTTCCTTCCACTCTTGTATTATCTCTTATATCTGGCAACAATGAGAACACGAATGAAAGTGATGTCTCAACCACTACACATGACCTCGACAACAAGAAATATATTACTATGGTATTGGTAAGAGTTGTATAATCTTTAACACGAAATATCTAACAGAAGCCACATGATCTTGGAAGGCTAGAAAGATATTCCAAACAACTGGCGGACTTTACTATCGTAACCGACCTCATACCGAAAATTTCTACCCTCTATTTCGAAGGAAGGATAGATATAAGGCTTTCGTTTTTGCACAGCGTAATCCTATTGGCCGTCGGAAATCAATTCAAAACACGTAAGAATACGTACTATCATATATCGCATTATATTGCAAACTAGACATGTAAAAATAAAATTTACAATGAGTTAGACGTTGCAATAACGCATTTTATGACAAATTTTATCATTAAAACTCAATAATTCAGCGAAGCAAACAAGTGAAGAGCTGAAGATGCCCCTGAATCAGGTTATGGCACTGCTGCAGAAAGTTCTTGCTAAGATCTCGAAGTACATCTACAGTTATGAGAGTCACTGTGATTGACAGCACCGATAAGATGAACTATCCCAAAGACTATTGCGATGGAGGATAATAGACACGCCCAAAATGTGAGTGGGTATTTAACGTTCTTACCATAACACGTATATTCAGTAAAATCGTAGACTACATCTACCATTTCAATACATCTTTGGCCGGGGAGCCTCAGACCTTTTCATTCTCAGTGTCCAGATTCATGTTCCTATTCTTATGGGGCAATGTCTCGACTGTGTCAAGAATCCTTGGATCCAGCCGAGATATCCCACAATAAGCTCTTCGTGATGATCTACGCTTATGATAAATTGTTAAAAGTATCCAATGCACAGAGAGTCCCTGATCGGGATACGATGCGGCAACCAAACCGATAGATGTGCCAGATATTCGGAATGATGATTCATGTCTAAATTAATTATGTTTACAATTAGATTGTTCTACATAGTCTAGCCATAATATAGCATCATTTTCCCACTCTTTTAAGTTACGCTGTAGCCTTGAAATTGTTCCATATAGTTGCTGAATCATATGGTCTTTCTGATTAATTACAGCCAAGGAATCTTCGTTCCTACGATATAAGTCCTGCACAAGTGATTCTAAAATATTCTTTCCATCTACACTTTTCAGTTGTGTTTCACTGCGGCTTTCTTTGGTCTGTTCTCCGTTACAATTTTCTAGCGTGGCTAAGGGCAATTGCGATATTAGTTCATGTTGATCATGCATGAGCTTATTGAATGAATTTCTTGTGCTATTGAGCATTTCATTGATTATCCGATTTTCCGTTTCATATTCTTTACACATGCTCTTAGCGTTGGAAAGCTTTTTACCAAATTCAACCTGTGTGTCAACGAGTTCGTTTTTTAATTTATTTATTTCTTGTGATGATTCGGATTTTGTAATCTTTAGTTGGTCAACTAATAGATCTATAGTTTTAACTCTTTGTTCTACCATTTCCTCGTAATTGCTCTTTTTATTTATCATTTTGTCCAGGTCGTTTACGATCTTTAATTGGCTCCTCATGCTAGCAAGTTCAACCTGGATGTCAGATTGTTGCTTAAGATATAAGTTGGCAAATTCTTCTAGAATCGAAGATAGTGAGTTATCAGTTCCAAATGACTCACTGAAAAACGTGTATAGTCCTCCTAAAATCTGCTCCAGCTTTTCTCTTGTGTCCAACTTATCGTGAATGCTCATGTTCAGTGACTGTATTTGCTTCTGGAATGCTCTATACAAGTTAGCATCTTTTTTGTCGGTCTCCCGTTCGGAATTTACTCTATTCAGCTCCTCATTCAATGCATCACGCTCTGCTTCAAGTCTTTTAATATCATCCTTATACCTCTCTATATGGACATCGTCTAAACCTGCATACAAGTTGTCAAGAGTCATGTATGCATGTAATAAAACATTTAAACCAAGCGTTCTTACCTGAGGTATTTTTAGACAAAGGTAAATTGGAAGCAGATAACCCAGTTTCCAGAGAATCAGGTATGGAATGGTTCTTTGATTCATAAAAATCCAGATCAGTATTCCCAATCAAACTGGTGTGTGAACCACCATCAGTACTAATAGATAGGTTGTGAGAACTGTACTTGTTCAATCCTCGAGTGTCTAGCTTCAGTTCTGGGTTGTATTCCAGTACAGTGTTTGCCCATTCCATATCAAAGGCATCTATAGGACCAAACAAGTAGTCTTTATATTTATTGGTTTCGAACCTCTGTATGTAATTATGAACTAAATTGCATAAACATTTTGTCAATTGTCCATAAACTAGCATGAATTAGACAAGATAAGTAACGCAGATCACTAAGGGACATAAAGGTGGAATTTATGAAATAACCTTCACTCATTCATGAAAAATACATGTATTTAAATATGAAATTTGTGTGTGAACCTTTGCTTTTCGAGGTTGAGTCGTGGTTCTCTTAAGTTTTACAGTCTCGGCCATCTTCGAGTAACCAGTGTCAAAACTTTTATATATATACAAGAATAAAATCAAACATAAGAAAAGGATTACACATTGCCGAAATGATGCACCAAAGTTAAAATAAATCACAGAGGTCGGGCCACACCTAGCGTGCGTAGACAAACATTGTACCATAAAATATGTATGCAAATTACAAACTTAAAATAAATTAGTGAGTTTATCAATCAGTATTTTTCAAAAGTGTGTTTTTTATATCGTTACTCCAAGAATCGATCGCATTGCACAAGCGAATTGAAGAATACAAAAAGTCCAAGTGAGAAACACCTGGTGTTGCGGTCTTTGGCAGATATTTTACAGAATTGTATTCATCAGATGATTGTTTTCCTTTCTCCGATTTTGGGTTTTGTTCGAGATAGGAGAATGACTTGCTGAAATAACTCGTATCTGCAGTAGAACCCGTCTCAAAAGGCTCTAATATATCCAAAGATCTATTTATGTATGCCTTGTCTGAGTTAGTGTACGTGTCACATCTCGGAGTTAATAACTCATCAGGGAATTCATCTCCATCATAAACAAAATCAGCATATCCCGACGAAGTGGAAATAAACCTCTTTTCTCTGAGTTTTGTAAGATCCAAATTACAAACCTGTAGCAATCGCTCATGGTGTACGTCGCCTAAATCTGTATAAGCAACTGCGTTCTTGTGAGAATTTAGTAAGTCTTCCAGTAGTTCTACATTCTGTAACTTTATAGATTGCAAAAATATTTTACAGTTCGGTGCAAAGGAACACTCTGATAGCTTTCTAATGTCACATTCTACATTAAATGACAAATCTAAAACCCGTATATCCAGAAATGAGCACAACCCATCGACTACGGAAATCAAATTGTTTGATAAAATTAGAGTAAAACACTTTAATCTACCAGGTACTAATCCCTGGATGGTCTCTATTTTATTGAAACTTAAATCAATGTATTCATAACCTTCGGCATCTAATCCGCCAAGAATATTATCAGATACTTTCTCAGTGACAGAGATATCTTTATGGGCAAATTTTTCAAAGGACAAGGAAGAAACATCCGAGAAAGATGACAACACATATCTCCCGTTAGCGTGCGTCCTAATGTAGATATCAGTTAGGCAATTGTGATCTAACTTAACATTCCTCAAGCCATACAACGATGCGATTTGATCGATGACAGAAATACGGTTGTGCGATGCAATTAGTGTGTGTAAATTCTTGAACAAAGTTATACCTTCGAGACTACCAAGGTCACAATTGGATATATTCAATTCTTTGATATCATCATAGTCTGAATCTAACCTAGATAACTCATCCCTTACTAAATCATCCGTTAAGGTGGTAATAGATACTCCACTTAAGTTCAATAACATGGTGAAATAGTACAATTGCTTGTGTGTGCCAGCCGTGAAATTTGACGTGATAGTGTACAGAATACAAGAAAGAAAAGAATAAAGGCTACTCTAAAAAAGTCCTCATCAGGATCAAAATTGAAATCATAAAAACAAAACAAAGCGCGAAAATAGTAAATCAAATACTCAGTGATTGATTAATTAATTACGATCCAGGTTATATTCATGTCTTTAAAATGAGTTTATTCTACAAAAACCTGGTCACTAAAAGTAAAATGTGAGTTATGGGCTGTCATAAATCATAGAAAAACAGTTCAAGATGAACTGATGAATGCCAAAACTGAACTTTTAACAAACGGTGCTATGATGATGAGATATAATACATTTACATTGTATAAAATACAATGTAATATACGGTTGCGTGGATAATTGCAGTACAAGAACTAGACCAACTGGGAATTACATAGTCAAGGACTTCCCCCACGGATAGAGCCGTAACGGTAGTGACGGAGTTTTAAACTAGAACGATACAACTAAAGAAGATGGCAACAAAATCGCAGACTTATAACTTTAAGGTAAGCAATATCTGCCTTATGATCTGTGCAATAACTTTAGGGTATTACCACAATTCCATCAGCTAGAAAGCTGATAGATATTGTTTTGTCCCAAACACAGCGTAAAACACCAACTGAAGTCCACAAACAGTTCAAGATATCAAGAATCCGCAAGTTTTATATGAGGAAGGTCAAATTTTGCCAGCAAACATGTCATGATCGTTTGCAACGGATATTGTCGCAATTACCGCAGCTGAATGTTTGTTTATTTATTTACAATTACCATATACATACATTTAAACTGGAAATTACAAAAAATCTTTAGGATATCCACCCATTCTATGCCGATTTGTGCAATGTCTTATACGATCGTGACCATTACAAACTGGCGTTGGGTCAATGTAATTCTATAATGCGTGTTATAGATCGCATAGCTAAAGAGTATGTGCGGCAAATGAAGTATGGCACTTCGTTGTACCGTTGCAAGATGCTAAAGAAGGCTGCGCTTGGACATATGTGCACTGCTCTAAAACGTTTAAATGGCAGTTTAAATTATCTTGAGGATGTTAGGCAACACATGTCCAGGCTTCCGAGTATTAATCCTTATACAAGAACTTTGTTGTTGACAGGATATCCTAATGTTGGTAAATCATCCTTCATGAATCAAGTGAGTAAAGCCAATGTGGACGTACAACCATATGCGTTCACAACGAAGTCTTTGTATGTAGGACATTTTGATTATAACTATTTAAGGTGGCAAATAATAGATACTCCTGGGTTGCTGGATCATCCATTGGATGAAAGAAATACTATTGAGATGACAGCTATAACTGCCTTGGCTCACATTTTCTGTACAATATTATTTTTCATAGATGTTAGTGAAAGTTGTGGATACTCCTTGGAGGAACAAGTTGCTTTATTTGATTCCATAAGACCTTTATTTCAAAATAAACCCATACTCATAGTACTTAACAAGGTTGACTTAGTGAATTTTGATTCCGATCGATTGTCAAAACTTTCCCAATATAAATGGATACGTACATCTGCTCTAACTGGGGAAGGTGTAGATGATGCCAAAATTACAGCATGCCAATTATTGTTAGAGGCCAGACTTGCAAACAAGGTAAATGATTCTAGTCCGGCCGTAATAGAAAAGATTGACTATGTTACCAGCGTAACCCCTAACTTAGACAGACCACCAACAGAAAACCCAAAAGGTTATGATGAACCTGCTTTAGATGATTTAGAAGATGAAGGAAGGCCTAGACCCACCACCGAAAAGGATCTTGAGCTAATTCATGGAGGCCCAGGAGTTTATTCCATTGACCTCAGAAAAAAACACATTCTAGAAAATGATGAATGGAAATATGATGAGATTCCGGAAATATATAATGGAAGAAATGTTATCGATTTTGCGTATCCAGGTGTAGGGGAAAGACTCAAATTACTGGAAAAAGAGGAGGAGCTTCTCCTCCAACAACTGCAACCAAACCTGGAAGATGTAAGATCAGTCAATATGTATTGTATATACCACTTTCAGGAGGAATGGGAAGACCTTGTACGCCGCGAAGATGCTCTGCATGCGAAGATAAGACAGTGGAAATTAGAACGTGGACTTAAAAAGAAACGCGGCGGTCCCGTGCTCAACGAAACAATACGCATTAAGAAGGTCCGCAAAAACGCAGAAAGGAGGAGGAAGGTCAGGATGCTTCTTCCAATGCCCATTGACTCGATCAACATGGAATCCGATGATCCAAAGACTAAATTGGAAATTGCTAAAGGTAGGCAACGCGAATCCGAGGGTCAACCTGTACCTACTGTCAAGAGCAAGAAAAGAATCAAACTACCAAAGGGAACATACGCGCTCAACGATCGATCTATCACCGCCAAACTTCCAAAACATATGTACAGTGGGAAGCGTACACTTGGGAAAACTAGTCGCAGGTGATAATACTCCAAGTAATAATGCAGTAAATCTTGTAACGACATGTGCTCGTCTATATATGCACCAAAAGCAGATTGATCCATGTGGGGGTCGAACCCACGACATTTGGCTCATAAGACCAACGCTCTAACCACTGAGCTAATGGATCTGCGGTGCTGGCCCTAAGTTGCCTTTATAAGAAAGAACTGGATATGTGCAATTATTGCAAACGAATGCATGATCACGTACACGTTAAATTATGAAGCAATTAAAATTTAAGATTAGCTATCATTCGTAGCCTCCTTTTTGTTTCGCTGTTCATCCTTCTTACTCTGTAAGTTGTGTAATGTCTGTCTGCACTTATTAATCTGTTGAAGGAAATATTCCGCATATATCTTTTGATGTTGCTTGCTCTTTATGTGTAACACATTCTGGTCAATGTAAAGATCGTCTCTATCACCAAACGATTGCAAAGCATCAGCATGATAAAAAGAGTAAGAATTGGAAACAAACTGTCGCACCAAGTGTTTGACGCAGAGGATATAAGACCTTAGAACCTCTTTATCATCACCAATATTCATTAGGGATGCCAATTTCGTCAAACTTATATTATGATACAGCTTGGCATACGAATAAATCTCATCAACCTTGCGTAGCTTATTAATTTCCTCCAAAAATATTTGAACCTGGCGCTGTATCGGTTCATTTATAGACGATGTGGTACCATCACTTGCTTTGTGCATGGTTATGGATGGATCTATAAATTTTGGACATGCTTTCAGAAATACATCTCTAAAGGCCTCTTCATTATCTACTTGTAGCCTAAGAAAATATGGAATTAAACAAAATAAACAAACTGATAAAATTTGTTGGCATATTGTTCTTTAATTGTCTGTAAAATTGTTTCGTCAAGTTTTATCTTGGTTGTAACATGACATAATATGATAATCAAATACATCTTCTCAGTTTGTTTGCTCATATATCCTTGTTGATAACTCTGAGAAACTAAATAACTTCTCTGTTTTGTTAAGAAAATCAGTAACTGAGACAATATTCTAATTGCATCATTATAGCGCCTGTGTATGTATTGTATAAGAGTCGCACACGTACCTCAACATCATAAATGAAAAACCCAAATAGTAGACAAGTGTAACATGGCATGCTGGAATCTTCCAGTATAAGCTCTTTGGTGATAAATCGACATTAGATGCCATAATCAGTGATGTGTAGTAGTCACCCAGCAACACATGTAACCTCAAAAGAGAAATCGAAGCAAAATATCCCAACTGATAGTTTAGAGTTGTGGAATCGACAGATACCTCCTAGTAGGAAATATTTTGCATGAATATTCGCAAACCTTGGTAGATTGGCAAGCAGCCTTAAAAACGGGATTATTTGCGAGCTTGTGTAACAATTCAAGGGCCACAGGAACAGACCATATATTTTCAGCTTCCTCCATTTTTGTTTGAAGTGAGCTGCTACCCTCATCGGATTCTACACTAGCTGATCCCTTTGAGGAAAATAAGCGACTTCTCCAACGACAGCTTTCTTGCAATTGATATACAAATTCATCCAGCATGTCCCAAACCCATGATGCCGGTATTGTAAGACTATCTAATCCTTCACTTCCATCCGGATTATCGCATTCCTCTATAAAATAACTCAAAAGACGAACATATTTGTTCCAAGAGTCTACCCTATCCTCAAAACTTGCTTCACCCAAATAAAAGGCGTGCCTATAATAAATTTCAGAATATAATGCCATTATAAGGCTGTGGAAGCGACCAGATTGGCTATAAAACCCTGCCACATCTGATATGGATGGCCATCTGGAACTCTTAAAGAATCTTTCCGTTATAGTATTCAAATCTTGTTCGTATAAATTCTTGATTGCATCCGCATTCTTGCGATACAAGTTGTCGTGTAGACGAATTAAGAAATCGACGACCTCAGGCTCTATGGGAATCAATTGCGTCACCGGACGCTGAGGTTGCTCTGATGTTATTGGCTGACGAACAGCGTCTACAGCATCCATTTTATATAACAACAAAAATACTCGATATGGATGTAAAGGTTAAAAGAAAAATGATACTAATGGGGATACCGAAGGTGGATGATCAGATCAGAGAAATAATATCAGCAAAGTATTCCAACAATCTTTGGTTTGGAGTTAGATGTGTATTTATTATATTGATACACGATTTCTAATTTATAAGTTGAGCCTTGTGTTATTCTTTTAGAATAAATCTGTTTTTATTCCTAGTTTCTCACAATCGCGAAGAACGTCAGTTTATCGGTATTCTACCTTAAGAGTATTCAAGAAATGAAAAGGATCTGACGCAGTCTATTACGTGATTATGTTCCTTCTACTTAAACTCTGTAATCCTCAACTTTAAATGTTAGGTCTTACTAGCTACGCTAGCGCTTAATGTTACCTACTATTATGTGCAACATTGTAGTCTTTGATTGAACTATAGAAGGATTAGTCATAGCTCCGTTCAATTCGGCCTTGGATGGTGCATTTGGGCTAGTCAGCTTAAGTTTAATCACGTTCTCTGAAGGTGGTAGGGAGTTGATACCAGGTCTTTTTGAATGTTATATCCCTGATTGATGGGATTGTCACTGCTATTATATCCGGATTAAGCTAGACACTCCGCCAAATTTTATCATCAGTGATATCTGAGGACTAGAATGGCGTAGAGCCGCCTTCACAGTGTATCCATCATTCCTAGCTGAAGTTTATGCTTTAAATTTGTAGATATTTACAGCTAAAATACTTAAATATAACAAGTTTTGTGGAGCAAAGTTTGATAGACAATTCAATTATATTATGCATTAGTTTCTAATCATAGAAAAACAAAATGTTGAATGCTTAAATATGAACAAATAAATCTGTCTAATTTGTCCGGGAGTGGATTAATATTCTTTACACAGAGAGCACTCCATACAATGTTCTATTCTCAGCATTAAAAAACTGGATAGTTTGTATTAAATGAAGCTAAAAGGCTAAAATTAATGATACCAAAAATTTTACAACTATTGCTTTTGTGAAACATATGGGTCCTTTCAGCCATATGCAAGGTTTAAAGGAAAAATGAAGATTGCCTTGTTATCAATGCCAAACTCTTTCAATAGAACCCTCTAGAGAACAAAGAAATTAACTTGGCCTGAAGCATAGCATTTTATAGATCTTCCCCAGGCGAATAGCTCCGCCTTTGAACCTTCAGCTAATACTTCGTAAATGTCCAAGTGCTTTTCTGGTCTATGCTTACCAAGGGCTGGTCCTGTTTTCCCCTACTGTAACTCTATCGTGTACTACTTCGAGCAATATATTCGGAATGAGTCTTGTGTATGTATAGTTATGGTTCCTTGATTCAGGTGTGCTTGTTCGGTATGTATTGTATATTCCCCTTTGAGTTTCCCTCAAGTTTATGGTCTGGCTCACTCGTTTCCAATCAGGTCCATCTTGGTTTATGTTATAGTTTTTCCTGGTATTGTATTCTTATCAAATTTTAATCCCTATTTCTGTTCTTCCTTCTTCTATATATTTGGCAGTTGTGTATGTGGAAGAAAATGTCTTACTTATGAACAATGAAGCATGGTGATAAGTAGATATTATATGAATATGAATTATATTTAAGGATCCATACACCAGGAAGTGATATCTGAAAGACTAAATTTTGAAATACTTTTTTCAATCATTAAGGGATGAACACATACAGACAATATAACAAAATCGAATTATTTACTATGATGCTTTAGAATAACACGACTTCCTGATATTCTAATTTTTTTCTTTATTTATGGCTCTACAAAACTAGGAGTAGTGCCAATTGGTGTGATCGTTTTGGGCTTGAGAACAGGTCAGACAGTTAACGGTACTAAATATGTGATAACTAGATTTAACCTATATGTGTCCCATAATATCTAAATCATATTTAAAAGTAGAAGATATTATATACCAATTTTTATATTGATGTTATCTGTTAGTACTGAGACTATGGATTTTGAAAAAGCATTGCTTAGTTTTCCGGTAATCATCCTAATCATGACTGGTATCAAAGCATGATTTATTATAGCCAACAAGACAATTTTTAAGAATACTACTATACCACGTCGTATGGCTTTATAATGTAGAAGTGACCACGAATAAAACCTTTTATCAAGCGTACGATGTATCAGCCCTATGGCATTGTCAAGATGGCTGAGGTCATGCGCATAGTGGAATCTATCCATAAGAT
This sequence comes from Theileria equi strain WA, assembly GCF_000342415.1. NCBI lineage: Eukaryota > Apicomplexa > Aconoidasida > Piroplasmida > Theileriidae > Theileria > Theileria equi. Next base: position 386,303 of record NC_021366.1, on the reverse strand, counting down.
TTGACAAGGTAAATAACAGTTCTTGTAAACGTAAAACTAGTAGTGTTTGTTTTACTTTTCCGCTTGGAGAGGAATCTATAATACACATTGATGAGAACTTTAAAATGTTTGCGATATTGTCTTCTAGTGACTTTAAAATCCTTGAGAATAGACCATCTACTTCATTAAACAAGAGTAGGAATGCGATAGGATTCACAAGATAATCAAAATATATGATTGGTGTTACACTCAAGAGCTTCTTTACTGCGTTTGAAAATTCATCTGTATTACAAGAGTCATTCATAGCTTTTAGATGTGATTTAAAAATGTTTTTGCGATAGTCATTGTTATTTGCTATCCTGTTCACAGAATCTCTGAGAAATGAGTCATTTTCTGTAGCAATGAGAAGCGACGTATTACCCAGGGGGACAAATGTGTCGTAATTCCTTGAAAAATTTGTATAGTAGAGTCTACTTTTGTTTATCGGATAAAATAGATCATAAATACGGGAACACGTGCCAGAGAAAAGACAAAAAGATGGGCCGCAGAGATAGAGGAGAATCAATGGAAATAAAAGCAACATAAATGTAAAAAACGAGCAATTATCATGGTGTTTGAACGTGAAATACAACTAAATTATGGTTTTGATTTTATTGTGTTTGTCAACCAATCCATGCCCTCATAGAGACCCGTACCTTGAGTAGCGCAAGCAGCTTGTATGTACCTGGTATGCAGATGAATTATAAAAAGTATGACAAACCATGTCCTGTTGGTGAATTGGTGCAAGCCAAGTTCCTTGGACAACTCAGTGGCTGGTATGGCATTTGGCAAATCCTGCTTGTTTGCGTAAATGAGCAAGATTGCATCACGCAACTCGTCTTCATTCATCATCTTATTTAATTCCTCTCTAGCGTCTTTGATTCTAGAGCGATCGTTACTATCAACAACGAAAACTACTGCTTGTGTGTTTGTGTAGTAGTGTTTCCAGAGTGGTCTTATCTGTAAAACGTATGCATAACGGCACATATGTTTGGGGCTATGGATACGTAGACCTACCTTGTCCTGACCACCGACGTCCCACACGGTAAACGAAATATTTTTATATTCTACAGTTTCAACATTGAATCCGATGGTAGGGATAGTTGTTACCACCTCACCAAGTTTCAGCTTGTACAAAATTGTAGTTTTTCCTGATGCATCCAAGCCAACCATCAAAATACGTACATCTTTCTTGGCAATGAGCCTCGAAAGGATCTTGTTCAAAGTGCTTCCCATTGTTACAAAATTAATAGAAAATATTAATATTCTGTAACAGGTGTTTATCTTATTTTCCCTTAAACTTGAATGCGTGTAAAAAATGCCATGAATGAAATAGCTTGATTGTGTGCCTTGGTTCTGATCGATCAATCGATTGCCCTACTATTTAACACCACCACAGAGGTATCCTTGCTTTTTTGTTAGTTCCTTGTTTTCGACCACTGTTTCAGTTTGTATTTCCATTTACCTTTGAGATGGCTCTGGTTTCTCTCAGACGGGTGAATGGAAGTTCTTGTTTATAACTTCCAGAGTAATACCCAGGACACACATGTGTACACTTTCCGCCAAAAATTTTAAGCAGTGGTCTCTACATACATATAAACAACAAATATTACGGCAATGGACATTTTATATCGATGACTGCAGTATGTGTGTCTCGCCACGAACACCGTCCATGCACCGGGGCCCGCCAGTGTACGCATATACAGTAGCACTTGTACACAAATACAAAATATGCAACATTTAAGATTATCCTTAATCAACTTCCTCCATCTTGGAATCTACTACTGATTCCTCGAGTTGGGGGAGGCCGGCAGAGTCATCGGCAAGGTCATCGTCGTCAAGTGAAAGGCCCAATCTTATCATTCTGTAGATCCTGTTACCGAACTGAGTGGGCTCATCCAAATTGAATCCGGATGTAAGGAGAGCAGTGTCATAGAGCAACCAGACTAAGTCCTTGACTGTCTTGTCGGTCTTATCTGAGTTGGAGCGGCTCAACAACTCCTTCATGATGTCATGCTTAGGGTTGATTTCCATGATCTTCTTGCTAACCATATAGCTCTACAAGAATTTGTATGTATGCGCGGACGAGATAAATTGTCAGAAATTGGTATGCATATCCACAGTAAATTCGGAGTGGTGCAAGGCATAAATTCATCATTTAAACAAAATCATGTAAAACTTACGGTAATTGAAGAATCTCTGAGTGCTTGGGCTTTCATTATACGTTCCATGTTTGCGGACCAACCAAACTCGGAAGTAACAAGAGCACAGGGGGATTCAGTGAATCTCTTTCCACAGGTAACCTTCTCAACCTTGTCGTGGAGGATTTCCTTGATAAGTTTACAGAGTGGTTCCATTTCCTCTTTGAGGGCCTCGAATGACTTCTTTTCCTCTTCTGGATCTTCAAGATCCAAACCTTCCTTAGTGCAGCACTTGAGTTTCTTACCCTCAAATTCCTTGATTTGTTGGACAGCATACTCATCAATAGGATCGGTCATATAAATGACTTCAATGTCTCTGGCGCGCAAAGCCTCCAGGAATGGGGAAGATGAGACACTCTGCTTAGATTCGCCAGTTATGTAGTAAATGAATTTCTGGTCGGCCTTCATTCTATCGACATAATCCTTCAAACTAATGGCCTCATCACCGCTCTTAGTTGTATCAAAACGCAAAAGTTCAGCGATCTGTAAAATTTTATATATGTATTGTAAGTGAAATGTTCCAAAGATAGACTCGGGCGTAAATGTAGAAACCACTTACAACCTTAAGGACGATGAATCATTATACCCAAAATAATACATCATACACATGGTATGAGCTATTATTAATCATGGGTAATTAAGCCACAGATACAATACATACCTTAGTTCTATTTGCGTTATCTTCATGAATACCTAATTTCAGGTTCTTGTTAAATTGTTCATAAAACTTCTTAAAGTCCTCCTTCTTTTCTGTCAGTTCATTGAATAGTTCTAAGCACTTCTTAACAAGATTCTTGCGAATAACCTTAAGAATCTTGTTTTGTTGAAGAGTTTCTCTGCTAATATTAAGTGGGAGATCCTCAGAATCCACAACACCCTTTACGAAGCTAAGCCATTCTGGGATCAGCTCTTCACAGTCATCCATGATAAACACACGCCTAACATACAACTTGATATTGTTTTTCTTTTTTCTGCTCTCAAACATATCAAATGGAGCACGCTTTGGAATGAACAAGAGGGCCTTGAACTCCAACTGACCCTCCACCGAAAAATGCTTGACAGCCAAATGGTCCTCCCAATCGTTGGTAATATTCTTGTAGAAGCTAGCATACTCCTCGTTTGTGACTTCAGATGGGAGCCTCATCCAGATGGGCTTTTGTTTGTTAAGCATTTCCCACTCACGAGTAACGGATTGCACCTTTCTCTTCTTTTTCTTTTCCTTTGACTCCTCGGCCTCGGTTACATCTTCTACCTTATCCTTAGATTCGTCATCAACTTCTTCTACCTTTGGTTTTTCAGCATCATCAGCCTTTTCTTCCTCAGCTTCATCATCTGTGACCTCTGTTTCATGTGTCTTTTCAACAGAGAGGCTAATTGGGAAGCTAATGAATTCACTGTGTTTCTTAACAAGTTCCTTAAGACGCCTCTCCTCCAAATACTCAGTTTGGTCTTCCTTCAGGTGTAGAATGAGCTTGGTACCTCTAGCTAACTTTTCACCAGTTTCATCCTTTGTGATAGTAAAGTGACCCGAAGCAGTGGATTCCCAAATGTGTTGTTCATCATCATTATTCTTTGATACAACGGTAACCTTATCGGCAACCAAATAAGCTGAATAAAAACCGACACCAAACTGTCCAATCATGGACATATCTGAGCCAGCTTGCAAGGCCTCCATAAAGGCTCTAGTTCCAGATTTGGCAATGGTACCCAAATTATTAATCAAATCTGCCTTTGTCATACCGATACCAGAATCTTCAATAGTAAGGGTATTTGAGGCTTTGTCAGCGGTCAACCGTATATAATATTCGGGTTGAGCCTCAATTTGCTTTGGGTCCTTGATGGCCTCATACCTGATTTTCTCCAAGGCATCACTAGCATTACTAATGAGCTCACGCAAGAAGATTTCCTTATTGCTATAGAACGCATTGATAATCAAACCTGAAATATTTTGTATAATATAGTTTAGCAGAAATAAAAGAAAATCCCCAACACAAGTCCAATTTAGTGGGAACGGGACTGTGCAACAACAGGTTCGGTCTACACGAGGATGTGTAACCGATCCTTAGAAAAACAGGACTAGCCGACGAAGGCAATGAAATAATTAAACCAACAAAATAGGGACTTACTCAGGAGTTGAGAGATATCAGCGTTAAAAGCATAGACTTCTTGATCGGCTGGCTTATCTGAACTCATTTTGGACAATATATCAGAACCTTCTAAAAACTTGAACGAGTATTAAACAGGTTTGCAGAATGTATGAACTAACAGAATGACAGATCTCTATTTATTTCATATAGTCTTTATACACCACCCGATAGTTGGTTGGGTTATGGTTCATGTTAGGGGGGCCACTTATCTCGTAAGTTATCTGTCACCTTTTTCTACTATGTATAAGACCCTTTCGTTATAAAAAATATTGAGTTATGCGACACATCAGAGAATCCAAGGGATATCAAGTACTACATCTATTAAATTGTTTGATATCTCCAACTTGGATAGCCTTCCACTCCTCCCGGGTAGCTGTGCAAACATAAAGAAACCTTCCACGAGAAATACTAATGTAGTGTATAATATTTATCTATTTCACACATTGTATGTCTTTTATCTCAACGATGTACACCAATAGACTAGACCCAGGTATGTCCTTCAGCTGTGTTATGGATCTCGTGGAGTTGTACTTTGGTTAGAGAAATGTAGACTCACGTATGACCTTAGAGCTCCGAATACTACGGAATCTAGGGTTTGAGGTAAGCTGAGGAATTTTGGAGTGGGATTGTTTCACAACTTTAAGTAAGAACTCTGCACGGTTGCCTCTGGCTACATGTGTTTTACGCTGTTAGTTAGATTAATGTGTACGGCTTTCTAGATGTACCTATACCTACCGGAACAATGAAGCGTTTTGTTCACTACTATTCTTAAAGTGCAATACTTATAGTATGTGTTGCGAATTAGGAGTACATTCGTTCATATAAGGATACTTTATTAGAATTTAAGATTTCCAAATTCAGGAAGTATTGTCTTTGGTTGCTTATATTTGCCAATAATTGGCAGAGTTGTTATCCCCACTCCAAAAAGGAACAAATAGCAGCACGTATGGTCAAATAAGCCACATGTGCATCGATCGCTAGTTGAAGTGAACACACCATTGTATGCATAACTGTATGTTTTAGTTCAAACTTTGGAATTGTTAGCAGGCTTGTGATAATATCCTGTTGGATCCTGAGGGGAGTATTTTAATTTGTATTTTACGTGTATATTTCGAGGGAAACACTTATCACACCAGTTTTATATGAAAGATGCCTGTAATCGGTGTAGATATAGGATCTTCCACATCTACCGTGGCCACAATCTCAAAAGGAGCAATTGACATCGTTTTGAACGATGTATCTCAGAGATATACTCCGTAAGTTCTCATATATGTGACTACATGTTCCATTTGTTTGTCTTATATCATACTATCTGCCATATGTGCTGCGATATTCAACATCAGTAAAATGTATTTACAGGACATGCTTATCTTACGCTCCTTTGCAACGCTTATTTGGGGATCAATCTCAATCTCAAATAGTTTCAAATTTCAAGAATTCTTGCCGTGGGTTCATGAGCATGCTCGGTGTGAAACTAAGAGGTCAAGATAGAGCTGGCGAATTTAGTGTAACTGAACTGGATGAATTTTTCAGCTCGACTCCATTAAAATTGGATGATAATGGCGTGTTGTCCTACCAGATTGCAAATGGTTCTTCTGTATCAACTAAAAGTACACTTTCTGCACTGATAGGCTATATCTCATTTCTGACTGAGATGTCTGATAGCTACACCGGAGCCCTTTGCAGAGAGGCTGTTTTTTCTTATCCTTCATGGTTCTCTGAACTTCAGAAGAACTATTTATCCACTTGTGCTCGTGCGGCAGGCTTAAATTGTCTAAAAGTAATAAGTGAGGGAACTGCAATGGCGCTTGATTACGGTATGTACAGATTAAAGCAACTTAGTGACGAAGCTGCTACTACTGTTGCACTAGTCATGATTGGTCATTCTCATGCTACTCTTACAATAGTTGACTTTTTTGCTTCTCATTGTGTTGTCCTTTCTGAAGTTTCCGATAAGTATATAGGGGGAAGGACAATTGATTACATTCTGATGAGTCATATGGCAAGCGAATTTAGTAAAAAATATAAAATTGATCCATTAAGCAATGTTAAAACTAAGCTTAAAGTAGAAGCAGTTGCTTTAAAGGCTAAAAGGGTACTTTCTGCAAATTCAGAGGCATCTTATTCTGCTGAATGTTTGATGGAAGATTATGATCTTGCTGGAACTATAAAAAGAGATGAATTTGAGAAATTGTGTGAATCAGAGTTTTTACCCCGTCTTACTACTATGTTGAATGAAGGTATAAAATTATCTGGCAGATCTGTAGATTCTATTTCCGCAGTTGAAATTGCTGGTGGCATTACTAGAATTCCCTGCGTTCAAGCCATAATTTCCGGAGTTTTTAACAAACCTCTTAGTAAGACATTAAATGCTGATGAATGTATCGCGAGGGGCTGTGTTTTGGAGGCCGCCATAAGTAGTAAGCACTACATGGTGCGTCAATACAAAGTAGTTGAGCAGCTCTCTAGACCTTTAACCATTTGCTGCCTACCTGGTTTAGGTGACCATACTGAGAAAGATCTGGTGACCGCCAAGTGTTACGAAGTAGCCCCAGCCGGAAGTAAGAAGTCGGATGTATTTTCAATAAGACTCGAAGCTGGATTGCCATGTACAATATTTGCATCTCTAGATGATCCAAGGGATCCATCTGGAGTTCATGCCCTTGGTAGCTTCAGGCTTAACGCGACCTCTAAGGAGGGTGGAGAAGATGAAGGATTGGCTATCAAGTGCGGATTTGACGAATTTGGATCATTTTACTTACTCTCAGAATCATGTGAAGTCGCTGTATTTCCAGCCCACACTTTAGATTTGGACACTCTTTCAGCCTTGGAAAAAGAGGAATCTAAAAAGGACAAGACAGAGGTTCAAAGACTTAAGACACTTAACGACTTTGAAACTTTTATATATAGTGTAAGGGACAAAATGCAAGACACACATAAGGATTTTGTGGAACCAAAGAACGTAGAAAAAATTGCAGGTGCTGTAAATCACTGGCAAGACTGGCTTTATAGCAATTCTGGTGCCTCTCAGGAGGTTCTTCAGGAGGGATTTGATAAGGTCAGTGAGGAGTGGAAATCGGTTGAACATTTGTACAATGTATACACTGAAAAGGAGCTGGAGCTAGAGACTTTCTACAAGAAACTTCAGAACTATTATAACTTCTGCTGTGATGATAAGAGCCCTCGTTGGGGGGATGCAACTGCCGAAGAGCGTTTGTCTTTCGCCAAGCGTCTTATAGATCTCGATTCTAGCATACGGGAAGCACACGAAAAAGAGGTTTCGCAACCAAAATATCTAAGTCCTCTCTTTACAATGGCCCAAGTTGAGATTCAGTTGAAGATCATCGCAGATGATATCGAGAAATTTTGCAATGATAAGAAAAAGGTTGCTGAGGTACCAAAGGAAGATCCTCCAACGCAAGAAGCGGATCCAAAGGAATTCACTCAGGATCAAGAAGCTCCAGCGGATGCCTCGGCCAACAATCCCGACCAAGCACCTGATGAGAGCAATGCAGACATCACTAGTGAACCCACTGAAAAATAATTTACTATATTTTTGCCACATATATATTTAATCCTTCTCCTATCTTGTTTTGTCCTTTAGGATGTTTAGAAATGTAAGGTGTGGTCCATGTGTTAGATATTTGCTGCAACAACGCAGATTCTTCTCTGGGAAAACTCGACAAGTTCCGGGAGTACGTCATAAAATCTGTAATTTAACCAAAATGTTATTCAGATAACCTTAAAAAGTGCTCTAGCAAATATAACAGTATGCAGGTAAGCATTATACATCCTTGGACTAATCTTGATCAATAAAACGACTTTTTTAAATAAAACGCATAGCTTAATTGGGGGCGGAGTTTACCTTGCTACAAACTGGAGGAATAAAGAGCGAGGTATTCACCCACCTTTACAGTTTTTTCATCTACACATTCAGCGATTGTAAAGGAGGAAAACTATGGAACCCCTCAAATAGGTGGTCATTTCACGCTCGTAGATCAGAACGGAAATTTTAAGTCCCTGTCAGACTTTACAGGGAAATATGTTCTCATTTACTTTGGTAGGCGCCATGAATAATACAACATTCATCTAATATTTTAGGATTCGCAAATTGTCCTGATATCTGCCCAGAAGAAATGGATAAACAAACACAAGTAATCAATATATTAGGTATATATTCCATAAATCTGCCTTGTTGCGGCAAGAATGCATACAAATTTCTCAGACAAAAAGTTTGGTCCAATCGTGCAACCAATATTTATATCCGGTAAGTTAACTTGTGAAAGATAGATTTTCTTAGTTGATCCAAAACGCGATTCTGTCGACGTATTGAAAAAGTATGTTAAAGAATACCATCCAAGACTCATTGCCCTTACTGGAACTCCGGTATGTCAGGTAAATTACAAATTTATTAACCACAGGAAATGATCCGAGATGTCACGAAGAAGTTTCGTGTATACTATAACCAGGGAATTACAGCCACAGATCAAGATTATCTAATTGATCACTCAATCATTCACTACCTAATGGGTAAGGGTTTTCGAGCACATGCAACATACTCTAGACAAAAATGGCGAGTTCGTAGAATTTTTCGGAAAAAATGCTAGTGCAAACGAGATTTCCAAATCGATTTCTAAAATATTAAAAGCATAATTTAAACAAGTTATCCAGACAAATCGCGCTTGCGTCCTCTGAGCCGTACTTCCTCTAGTTTGCCGCGTATTGCGGACTGATTGTTAATTGTGGAAAAGTATCCTTTCAACATAATTTCAAACTAAAAATTCAATGTTTAGTGTAATGTATGACATATAATAATAAAATTCTGTACCTGACTGGGTGTACAGCATCTCTCTAGGACATATAAATCAACGGCTTTATCCTAAGTGTAGAATATTAGCTACTAAAGGTTAGACTCACTTCAGCCAGAGTTGATGAAAAACTAAGCCCAAAATCTATTAAACAGATCTCACCGCTTTCAGCCATCATCATGTTCTTAGTAGTCAGATCGCCATGAACAATGTTGGAGTTGTGCATTTTTGCGATAGTTTCCCCAATAGAGGATAGAAGATTCTCATCGTAGTCAGTGTTTAACAAGCTCAATATGCTAGATCCATTGATATACTCGTAAATGATTTCCTTCTTGATGAAGTTGACAAGATATATTACTGGGACAAAAACACCAGCTTTTCTAAGTTTCTGGATACTACGGCATTCCGCAGTTATGCGATTTTTTGTTAGTTGTTCGTCTAGAACTTTGTGACGAAAGCGTTTTGGTAACCTTCGCTTTATTACGCATGGTTTTCCCAGATACTCTGACGTAAGTACAACCTAAAATATCTTGTAAGTGTCAAATATATGAATTAATCTGTCTCATGATCATAAACATGCATTGGAAAGACATTACCGCTTCTGCACCCTGGGCTATAATATGAGATCCATTCTCTTCATACATTTAGTAAAATATATATAACTGATGCTATAAAGTTGAAATTATGCAGAAGTTTGATACAAATAGCTCATGAGTGGCATAAGATAAACCATATGTGGTAGCCATGTGTATAGACAGCAGTTTTCTTGTAATGAGAATCTCATTTGTTCCAAGGTTTAATCAATTTAAAATTAAAATTTCTAGGAGTAAGTAAAAGTTATATCATAATAAAGAGATTTTAGACAGTAATTTAAAAGAGATCGAAACATTGGTCGATAACTATGAAAAGGCTCTAATAAATCCCGAATTATTTCCTGCCCACATCCAGAAACTACATTATATAGGTATTAGAATTCGTATGCTGTGACTTCAGCCTTTATACAACATATACTCTTATATAGCCACAGAAATTAGAAGAGAACGCGAAGCTATAGGAATAAGCCAATCCGACTTGGGTGTGAATAAGCTATCAGTCAAAACCGCTGAACGCATTATTTATGCTATTTACGACAAATTTACTCCGGAGTTATATTTTGTGGCTTCAAGAGAACCAGCAGCTATAGACTTTTATAATCTATATCTGTCATCTTTAAGCGATAGGAATAATGTCATTTTAAAATGGATATCAGAACATGATATTAACACCCTAGGAATATATATACTGGAGAGTATTTCCACCACTAAAATTCATTTTAGTGAACTTGCTAAAGCTCGCTTATTATTTTGGAAATCATATCCATTTTACAAACACAATGATTGTGTACAATATTAAACTTGTATTTAAAGTTAGAAACAATGATAAGACGTACGTTCAGCTTAAATGGTCCAGGCAATGCAGTTTGCAAGCCTCTGTCTGTACCAACACATGATGGACCAAATAGATTTATAAGATTTAAGTTGCGTGCTATTCGCAAGGACTTTTGGAATGTTTTGTGTCATGCGAATGCTGAAAAGCTCAAAAGTACTGCAGAGGAGGTTATTCGCAGGTATTCGTCTTCTAAAAATCGCGAAATACCTCTATTGACTACACACTTTATTAATACACACTTCAAAAAACTTGAGCTAAATAAAGAAAATAATGACCAAACATATTCTAATAATATTGATACAGATCAAACCACTACGAATAGCTCTGAAACTGATATTAAATCTAAAGGATTCTGGATAGTTTTTAGTAAACGCTTCAAAGCATCACTTAGAATCCTTAATACGAGTGACATAATAACTGTACTTAAAGCATTTCATATCGCAAATAGAGACTCGGGAGAGTATGTTGTGGCTGTACTGGAACTAAGGAGAAGAATAGAAGAATTTAGGAAGAATGACCTGCTTGATACACTATTAATTTTTTCTAGGAGACTGAAACTCAACACACAAAAGGACTTTTTCACAAAGTTAGCCAATCATGTTCCAAATGTCCTATATTCGCTAAACGGCTTCGAAATTGTAAGGGTATTGTGGAACCTAAGCGACGCTGGTTATAACAACATGGACATTTGCAGAAATGTTCGCCAGAAATTTCTTGATCGCATAAACGAACTTAGTGACGACGATTTGGGAAGTGCATGTCTGGCCTTTGGGCGCTACGGATACCGCAACTTGGAACTATATGAGAAGATACAGGAAAAGCTATCACGTCACTGCAATGTAAGTGACGTTATATACACGACTAATTTATTCATTAAAATAGGCTAATTCACTATTTCAAGTATCCTGGGGATTGTTTTTAGCAAGTGTCGATGCCACAAACCTCATAGAGACCAGGAAAGAGATATTTTGGGGTTCTTTAGGCAAATTGCCGAGGTGTGTTGGATATTTGTAATTCTAATATACAAAATTTTTAGATGGAAGATACAAGTATGGAAAAATATCATAGATGGAACTAATTGTAGTAAAGAGGTGATCGACGGCCTCGAGGGGCATTTATGAGGTGTGACTCGGTGAATATTGATAATAATTCACAACAATATTTTAATTCACCAAGATCCTACTGTTAAACATCTTCTAAATGGGTGCAATTTCCACAAAGTAAAGATATGGATGGGGTGTGGAATGTTTAAGATCTTATGGATTCTATTCCGGATGCATGTGTTATGAATACAACCCTGGAATATGTAATATAGAATGGAATGATGAGACTGTTTGCAGTTCTTTTCACTTTTTTAGTTTTATCACCTTTAGGTGTACTTTGTGCAGGTTGCAAGGAGTACGTTACACTTGACCTATCCGAGATTGATGAAAAGAAATTCAAAAAAACAGATAAACGCAGTGAGATAGAAATTACTTTGATTGATGAACTTGCGACTCAAGGGAAATATATAGGTAAAGTTACTTCTGGCGAAGAAACTCTCGCAGAGGAGCCTTTAGTTCCTTGTTCTAGAAATGTGAGAATTTTGCGTATTTCTAAAAATGATCCTCACTATTTTGATATTGAAGAAGCGCCGGCTAGGACAGGTGGAACCGCGAGTGGTATTTTGTCCTATACAGGCCGTGCTTTATCCTCTGCAGGTGGCGCTATATCCTCTGCAGGTGGCGCTATATGCTCCACAGGAAAGTCTCTAGGTGGTAATGTAATTGGTACACCACTGCGTATGATTGGTAACATGATTGGAAATAGTGAACCCGCTCCACAGGCGATTGAAGGCCCTAAAACTAGTGAGAAACCTGATGAGACGACCACAACTTCCAATAACACTGTTCAAGCTCCTGAATCTAATGAAGAAACGCCAGAAGATATACAGCAGCCACTTTTGGAGGGTTTTGATCCCAAGGACTTTGAAGAAGTTTTGGAGATCCACACCAATTATGAACGTGTGACTGCAAGGCTTCGTTTTAAAAAAGAAAACAACAAATATACACAGCTCGAGTACATCAGTAAGGATGTGGATGTTTGCGAAAATTTGGATTCTGTTTTGGTCAAAAAGGCATATAGTGCACATACCGTTTATCGCCCCGGTATTTTTGAACTGATAGGTAATGTAAAATGCAGTGATATTGTGTTATCCGATAGTAGAAATGTTTTTGCAAGGACCATAGAAATTGACAACTCAACCAAAGATATCAAGATAAATACAATTCCTATTATTGGAAACGTATATTTTGAGTCATTTGTTTTGGATAAGAGTGGGAAAATGTATATGCCTAAAAGTTCCAATGGTGGTTGCAAATACCAAATATTGGATTTTTCGGATATTTATTCATATACCAAAGAAACTGAGGACCTTCAAACAACCTGTGGTCCAGAATGTATCTTCTATGATGGCTGCAGTAACTTGAAACATAGAATTGTAGCTTTGTATAATAAGAATGAACCCGTTCTTTTCAGCCCTAATATACAGTGTATATCTGCAAAATGTGAAGAAATTAATGACTCAACATATGTAACTGTTTATACAAAATATAAAAATTCCGAAAAGGTTACTGTGAAAACATATAAATCCACGGATAAAGATGTTTTTAGCGAAACTAAGAGGGAATATGTTAATCTGATTATTCCGGAGAATATAGGAACTAATACTGTAAGCACCCCTGAAAGTCAAAAAACTGCGGAGAATGAGGGTGATACTTCTGAAAATGCTCAATCGAATGACAAGCTTTACGATCTTTACAGTAATTTGGGAACGTCTGATCCATCTAAACTTCTGAACATAAAATTGGACTCACAAGGCTTTATAAAGGTTTATAGTGGAAAGAATGGAATAGTATTCCATATGTCCAAAGATGCGATTGTAGAGAAGGCCATAGGAGATGTATTCTTTGATGATCAACAAATAACCGAATTTAAGAGTGATATATACAATAGGGAGGTTATATATGATATAACTAATAAATCTATCATCGTTTTAGATGAATTTGAGGACGGAAGGTTTGAAAGGGCGGTTTATAAGGAAGACGATGGTCAATTTACATCTTGTCTGCCATCTCCATTAGCTATTGACCTTAAGGGAGATGATTTGGGAGAACACCTTGAAGTTATCACCACTGATAATTCCAGAACATTCTTGACAACAATGAATCATGTAAATAAGATTGGTACTATTAGCGAGGGAACCAGGTTTATAACTCCGAATAAACATCAAAACATCCATGTAAGCCTTCTTTACAATGAAAAGGAGCTTTTTGCCCGTACAAGACTCAGTAATGGAAGATTTGTACACCAAAAATTCTCAGAAGCGCATCCATTTGATGATAGTTTTCCTCCCCTCCACCTTGAAAATGCAAAAGAATTTATCATATTGAATCTTGATGATGCTTCTTGCATATATACACATCTCTATAGTTTGGAAAATCTTAACATGATCGGGTCATCTCTGAATTTTAGTAAAATTAGTAATGCTCCTGAAAGGTCCGCACCCTTTCTGGAAGTAGTTAATGTAGGTGACTATTATGCAATTGGTGTGGCACCTTCTAACGTCTTTACACATTGCATCGGATATGTCACTTTCGCAAAGGATACAATAATTCCACTAGACTACAACTTGTACTCTAGGACGGTTTACATACCCACTACTTCACTTTCTCATTTTATAGTCAAGAACTGTGATTTCACAGAATGTTGGTCTGATCTCTATGTTGCTAAGATTATAGATGGAAAGGTAAAATTTGAGATTCAGGAAAAAGTTGCAGTAGATATTGATTTAGATGATAAAGTTTCTCTTGACGATCGTGTCTCCAAGACGTTAACTGGAAGCGTTAGGTTCTTTAGAATTCGTGAGGACTTATCTTACAAGTACAAAATTGGAAAAGTTTCACTCAAGGGAACTGTAATTGCAGAAGATGCTCCCAATATTTTTAGTCGCATGGTAAATTTTGCACATGCAAAAGAAGCTCAGGGCTCGGATAGTGGGACGGTGAGAGTTTTGACAGTTGAAAGATGGGATAAATATGGTCATGTCTATTCTGTAAAGACCGAGAACGGAGAGATACAGTTTTCTCAAAATGAACCCAAAAAGGTCAAATTGGATATTCAATATGGAGCAGTATCCAGACCAGATTATGTTACACTTCAACACCGTGACGACGTACTTAATTTCTTTGTGAACTGGCAAAACAGCAACGACTATGTGCTTGGAGCCGTTAGAGCATCGTTTTACAACAAAAATCAGATGAGCAATCCTAATGAATCAACGCTTTTACCAGTGGATCTCAAGGATCCACTTCCAGGAAACATGCCAGTGCATGTAAGAGTTCATCCTGACCAGAAGCTTGTAGTTGTTGTGGAGAATATTCCAAAGGATTTACCAAAACCCTCTAACGTAGACACATATCCGCTAGACTATAAGACCGATGAGTATGAGGGAGAAATCTTCACCTATAATGTAACAAATAAAAAGGTAAAGACTCCTAGTGAATATCTTAGAGATGATTCATTCAGAACCCTCTATACTCCATTCTTCTATGATTTGAAGAAAAAGAGGAGTCGCTAGACTCAATTTTAATTTTATCATGTATACACTTTTACACACTTAATCGTTATATACATACGATTTAGTTAGTATCAATCGCGTATGAGATCGATGTTGAATGGAGATCGTAGTGAGTGGCTGGACAAGCGCATGGAATCACGCATGAGGAAAAAATTAAAATGTGATGATGTATACGCAAAGTCTAGGAGTTCTAGCCCTGATGTTTACAAAGACATTCTAAAAAGACGCTGTAGACCTAAGCCTGAAAGTCGCAGCGGCGATTCACCCCTTAAGGCCGGTACGTTACTCCATAATTTTTGCTTTCATGTACATCAATGGTATTATTACAATGATAAAACTTGAATAGGTGAGGGAGATGCATCAGAAGATGCCACAAATGAAGACTCCAGAGCTGAAAGTGATGACAAAGAATATGGACCACAGCCTTTGAAAATAGTACAATCTCTGAATAAGAGAATAAAATATAGCAATGAACTCCTTCCGGGAGAAGGCGCAGCTATTGCACAATATGTGCAAGAGGGAAAGCGAATACCAAGAAGAGGAGAAGTCGGTATTACCAGCGAACAAATTGAGCAATTTGAAAAGATTGGATATGTAATGAGCGGCTCTAGACATAAGGCCATAAATGCTATGCGCATCAAGAAGGAATCACTGGTATGTGTAAAGCTGATGCACGTGCTCACTACGAATCCAATATACACACACCATAGGTGCTAACTGCAGAACAGGAACGGGCAAGAATCATAGAAAACTATGAAAAAACGATAAACCAGGAGAACGAACTTATAAACAACCTGAAAGAAATGATAAGTACGTCTACTCCACATCATTTACCAAACCTTAGGAAAAAAGCGGCAGGCCAAAGAAGATAATCTCTAGATATTCAATAATAAATCGTTTAGGTGTTAATTTTGCCGTGATAAGGCGACTTATAAAATTTCTGGATTACGTTTGTCGTAAACTAAATGATATTTGTATAACGTAATAGTAAACAAACTGTTGTAGACTAGCAGCTTCTCGATGAGGTCCACATGGGTAAGAATCATGCGCCGGCAGCAGTAACGAGTCAATCCAAGGTCGTCCAATGCTTGCCTATAGGTAAATATAGTACTCCGAGAATACTACAGGGAACGAATGAAGGACAAATAATACAATAGCTCATAATTTACCCTTCTGGAACATTTTCCTTGAGCATTTCGAGCCACTTCTCCCATAAATGTCCGATAACCTTTCCGCAGGTGAAACACCTGACCGGAATGATCATTGTGACCAAATTTTATATGCGATTACAAATTTTACAGAAATTAATTAAAGGTAATATGTTACAAGAGGTATTAGTATGAAAAAGAAGTGAAACGTGTCAATGGAAAAGAACCCATGGGGAGATCAAGCCTACCTTGACGAACAAAGTTATGTAATGTATAATATTTCTCTGGTTTATAAATTTTTTGAAATATGTAAGTTGCAATGGTTGAAAATATTGAGGATTACGATTCCAAATTTTTGGAAGTAGAGAATGGAAGCTCCTTTTTATCGCAGACGGATGGAAGATTCTATCTAGTTAATCAATTAAAAGTTACAGAGATCAATGTTAGTAAGAATACATCAAACTATTCGTATCCTGTTGATGAAGGGATCTATTAATTCCTGTATATGGAAGATTAATCAAATGTAAAATACCAATTCTTTAGGAATATGGATATTTAGCTACATATACGTTACCTGAGCCATGCACAGCAGTTAGTAGAAGCTCATCCCATTTATTCTTTGCATCGAGAAAGAAGATTTATAAACTACTGGAAGATGGTAGCTTTAGCGAAAAAAAACTACGTAAAAGAATCCTGGGCATCTTAGCATTTGACTCCGACACTCCACTATTAGTGTCTATTTGTAAGGATCACAAGCTTCTGCAAATTAGTTTAAATGAAAGTGTTATATGCTTGGAGAAGTATACAGATCGCTGCGATGCCAGCGTTTTATACATCGGTAAAATATCGGAAAGCATTGTGCTTTGTATATATAAAAGCAAACAATTTGTGAAATACGCTGTAATAGGACTAAATGGAGCAGATATTATTCTAGTTCGTAAAGATACACTATCCACACTTCCAACCGTTCAAGTCTGTTATACGCTAGTTGGTGGCAGATTATACATTATCTTACACGATGATGTGTGCAAAATCCTGGCATTCGAAGACAACTTGTGTCTATTTAGGCTTTTAAGGAGCTTTCCAACTGATTCGCTACCTAGTTTTCGGGGACATTTGCAGCTAATAAATGAACATATCATATCATGTGCGAATGTCACAGATGATTCGATCGTCTTACAATATTTTGATGTTTATTCCTTAGTTGTTTGCAAAGAATTTACTGTGAAACTCGATTTTACACTAAATTCATTACACGCTGTAAGTCTCAGCTGTGAGTTTATAAGATGGAACAGGTACATGTATCAAGCGGTACAATGAAGCTACTTTCGGAAAATGATCAGTCTAAATTCGTCTCTATCAATGTAGCGGTCAATAATGACTCATTAGCTTCGCTATTGAATTACCAAGGTGATGTAAAATATGATAATGTACAAGGTAATTTACGCTTTTAATAACTGAATTTTTACAGAACTAGAAAAGCTAATTGAGTCCTCTAGTACACCAATAACCAGAAGTCTTGTAGATTATATTATAGAAAACAAACTAACGTCGTGTGCGAAAAAGTGTCTACGATCTATCCATATGCCGGTGTGTAAATAATCATTATGCATCACATTCCTTTAGGAAATCGAATCTGTTAGACTAGTTAAGAGCGACATTTCTCTTCTAAATGATCTCATTCAATATACAAGGGGGTACGTGCAGAGGAATAGAATAAACTTTAACATAGGAGTGAAGCGGAAATGATCAAAGCACTGAAGGAGGAGGTTGATCATGCAACATTCGGAATGTTCCTGGAACAATTATTTACGATGTTGGACGCAGTTGATGTAGACCAAGCATACTTTAATAGGAGAATAATAGGGTTCATTAATATTCTACTCGACGCAAAGCTGCTGGTATGTGTATAACGCATTTCATAACACAACTTCTCAGGAGCTTGAACAGTTTGAGGACAGATGGGTCGAACGCTTAAACAAACTTGTGGAGAGCTGTCAGAATGAATGTCAAGATTTACATAGCCTCCTGAGTTTTACCACGGCACTGCTAGACAACAAGTTCAAATACACAGTCAACCCCCTGATGGTCTCGTATAACATCTCTCTATAGACCGTGTAACATATGAACACAAACGGGTATACAATTGTAGTTTTAATCAAAAATTTGGCAACCATGGTATGTGTTAGGTAAAGTATCCGATGTTCTGTCTTTTCTTGCGTACGGCGAGAAATAATTAGAAAAATAATAAAAGTCGAACCATGTTGCATTCATAAGAGTGAATTGTAAAATATGTGCTATTTATGGAATAGAAGACCAGTGAACACATAAATTCCAGGCTACGAGTAACAATGGGGTACAGGTAGACCAACGGGATCTACAGTTATTACACTTGTGTTGGATATTTTTTAATTAGAATCTTGATATAGTATTAAAATATTTGTTTATATATTAAAATACTAGATAGTTTACAAATATGGGTAAATGTGGTAAAGGTACTGGATCGTTCGGTCTCAGGAACGGAAAAACTCATGTTCTTTGCAATAGATGTGGAAACCCATCATTCCACGACCAAAAGAAGAAATGCGCATCTTGCGGTTTGTATATATACTTACCATATGACCTATACGTCCTGTTTCATACTCGGTTGTTGTTGACTTTTGTTGTTCCTGTCTCTGTGTTTTAAACTTGTCTTGTACTCGTGAAACTTTTGCGATGTAGTTTAAATGCTATATTTAACTGTTTAGGTTTCCCAGATGCTAAGACTCGTCGCTACAACTGGTCGTTCAAGGCTAACAGGCGCAAGACCACTGGGACTGGCAGGTTAGTGTGGGTTGCACATATAAGATGCAAGTTGTTTGTTTATATAATGCAGTTATACAATAATATTTTAGGTGCCGTCATTTGAAGACCATGCCACGCCGTTTCAAGAATCGCTTCCGTGAGGGAACAAAGCCACCCTCTAAAAAGTAAACTCTGACCCATAAATCAGTTACTTTTGATATTCATGTATATTTAGTGTATGAATATCGTATTATAATGGTTGGATTTCTCCAGAGCCTCGCGAGGCGTGCAAGCCCACTGCTCTGCAAGGATCGCTCTCTTCGTATGTCTGGCAGGGGTCATCACCCATGTGTTAACTTGGCAACCTTTAAGAATTATTTGCATGATATGAGTGAATCTGTAACAATAGACAAGGTAGGGAATCGTGTAGCACGGGGAGAATCCGCACATGTGAATGACCATTTACACAAAAATTCCACAAATTGTGCATTTGTTCCTCCTTATGGTCTATCAAACTCTAAAGGTGAATCTGAAATACAATATTTAAATGATAATTACTACGCTAAACTCGTAGAAAAACAATCGCAATGCTACGCGCTTGGAATTACAAAGGAAAAGCTCAAGAACTTTAAAGAAATCGTATATATAAGCTTTACTAACGAAACAATAGTTAGAGTGGGAGACTATTTGTTTAGTCTTGAGGATTCTAAAACTCTGTACGAGTTCAACTCTCCTGTGGATGCACAGATTGTTGCCATCAACCCAAAGTTTAAAGACTCTGCAGACGAAGAAGCTCTTGGAGAGCTACTCAAGTCTCCTGAAGATTGCGATAATTTCCTTGTTAAATTTCAGCCTAGTATACAGGAATCTTAGCCAGTGCGCTAGCGACTAGTTTTTAGACATCTTGCTAACTCCTTCAACTCGGATTGGCACTGTCTCCAATCTCTATTATTAAAAGTGTATATTAATAAAACATTAATTCTTGGCGTGTACAGAGTACTTACCTATCAAATTTGTCTGCGCAGTTCTCTACATCTTCGTACTGTTTTCTGCATCCTGTTATCTGAATACGTTCATCGATATCGAGATCATTGGGTAAGCTACGGTTAGTTTGTTTAGGATTCTCAGCCATTGTAGATGTAATGATCACCGTATTCGTCGCACCATGTATACTACATGTGGTAATGTTAAAGAATGTTATTTGAGAAGTTAGCAATTTGGTGATTGCCTAGTTTAAATCAATATGAATGTTATTATTAGGGCTGTAAAACAGCCATGGATTTCAATCTAGCTTTGTTAATCGTAATTGGAGTTAATCTACATAACCAGGTATTTAATTACGTATGTACTCTACACATCTCACAATCCTCGGACAATTACAAATATTTTGATGTTCTGAGTCTAAAAGACACAAACTTCCAGGTTCTTAGAAACTCTTCTTTAAACCTTACTAAGGATTCCAACATACAATCAACGCAGGATGTACTTAATACCGCTTTTAGAAATATATCGCAGCTATACAACAGAATAAAGTGCAGAAAATCATCAAAATATCTATTTATTCAGAACCAAATTATTTCAAAAGGTCAAAATACACATGATAATAAAAATGCACATATACAATGTATAAACAACTCTAATTGCGGATGGTTTGATGATTTTTCTGTAAATTTGGAAAAATTCGAGGAAGATGAAACTGACGAAGATGAAGAATTTTTGTCACTACTTATGAAAGGAGACGAACTTTCTCAAACAGGCTTAACATATGAAGAAGTGTGCAATGAGCTTGGGTTAGATCCAGGAATTAAACTGTCATGGAATGGACTGGTTCGTATATCCCGTAAACTGTTGAACAAACCTGCTCCTCCAGACAACTTTTTTATGAGCCTACTCCATGAAACAGGAGTGCTGTCAACTTTAAGGAGGATATTTGGCTATAGAAAAGACAAAATAAACCATTACACCGATAAAAACTTGGAAGACGGAAAAAATGTAATGAATGATCCGCAAAAGGAAGCCTCTAAAATATCTACAACTACAAAGGATGGAACTTTCACCATCTATTCACCATATTCTGGACAAGAAATAACATATAAAGATGAGGATTATGTGTTTGGAATTTCTCCTGTTATGTTGAAAGGAGAGGAAGCTATTCCTATAAGCGAAACTGCACTAAGGGGGTTCCTTGGTTTGGCATATTTTAAGCATTTACAGAGGATGTCTAAAGACAATCCAAATAGGCTCCAAAAGATATCAACTGTATTGCACAAAATATACAAGAGGCCAATTCTTGTATCTGACATGAAACCTAACGATTACATTACAGATTCTGAAGTTTTAAGTGATGTAGAAAATATAATTATGACGCAATCAAAGACTTATAGTGAATTTATCAAGAATTATCCTAACCTTAAATGGCCTATTACGGACGAGGATCTACTTAACTTGTTTTCTATATGGTTCAATGATCATGAAGAATGTAATTCACTTGTTAATCTAATGAGAGAAGCATATGGTCCTGGAATTAATATAAGGTTTCCGAATATGATTGTACGATTTCTAGTTAACCCAGTAATTAGCGTACTGTCAGGTCTCTCGTTTGGAAAGATTTTGGATTCTATATTAAAATATTTGACAGTTAAGCATCCTTTTTATAAAATATCAAGGATTGTTAATAAGAGAGATTCTAAGACGGTGTGTACCCTTATCGCGGGATTTTTAACGTACGTTGGTTTGTCTTATAACTCAGGGGTAAAAAGTGATATTTTTAACTATACTTTGAAATCTGTCCTAGATGGATCCGAAGAGTTAGATAAGGTTTCCACGTCTGAATACATAAACAAGATTATCGAAAAAACTGGTGAGCTAAAAGATATATTAAATAAGGGGCACGTTCCCATACGTTTGGTATCAGAGGAGTTAGAAAATTTTGTTCTTTTAGCATTTTTAAAAGCCTTTAGAAGAATTATAAAGCTTGTAGATGTGTATGAAAATTTTTCTGATGGTAACTCCGGAGAATTAAATTCTCGTCAGGAACACTCAATCACTGTATGGAATAGATTGTGCAAACAGGTATCATATGTTGCTTCTATATGTTTGCCAATTGCTGGAGTTTCTGTTTATAGAATACTCTACCAAGCCGCTTGTGAACTTGCAGATAGTGATGATTTGCCTCAAACGATTGAAGGAGAAGTATTAGGCGGTATCATATCAAATGAGTACGGTGAGGCTTTTGCTGAACTATACAGAGAAGGGGACGAAGAGGCAAAAGTTCCTCCATTAAATATAGAGAGAAGTAAGAGGGTAGCACTATTATTTTCTATATTTTCAACGCAAGTATTTTCATCAATGGTGAATTTTCAGGATGTAACTGCTCCATTTGCAAATATAGATACTGATCATATTGAAGAAATTGAAGGTGTAAAGTTGGGAAGCTCTGATATTGAGGAACTTCGTAAAATCCCTAAGCTTCGATCAACCTTAGATGACGTCGAAGAATTCTTTACAAAGTTGCATAAACGTAGTGGAGGATATTTAGAAAGGGTGAGTGTAGAACCAGAATATGGTATATTCCTAAAAGATGAACTTCTTGGAGAAACAAAAGAAGAAAAGATCATGAGGGAAAACTTTCTGACACAGAAACGTAGGGATTCCATCACGGATATTTTGAACGTTCCAGGGAAAACCATGGAGATACTAAAATCACTTTCTATGATCCTTGGAGTTAATGAATTGTGGCTATTAGATCAGTTCAAGGAAGCAATGATAGACGAATGTGCATATTTGATGTATAGTGAACACTCCTATAACAGCGTGGATTTAAATCAACAGATCTCAGACTTCAACATAAGTCCTATGCATATAGATACCGTTAAAAGGAGAATTCTTTATAAAACTGTTGAAAAAATGTCCCGTAATCTTAAGAGTAAATTCTTAGACTCTGGTGAAAATATAGAAACCAAACAAACGATAGATAAAATATCGAAATCGGAAGCTTCTACTGCAGATACAAATGAAACTATAAATTTATACACAAAGGAGGGCTTGGATGAGTACTTAAAGAAGAGCTACAATCATTTGCTAAGAGTTAGTCGGAATTTCGATATTGGCAAAGAAGTTGTTCTAGAATGCTTTAGGGTACTAACATTCCCACTACTCCTGAAAGAACTATTTTCCCTTGATTTAACGACTGTCACAAATGACAGGATTATGGAAATAAAACTCAAATATGAGAGTGATGATTTAACGTTTGTAAATGCACTAAGTGAAGTTATTAAAAAGTTCTCATCATTACACAAGCAAGAACTTGTATCTGCAAGAGGCTTAAATAACTGGTACCAGATTGAAAAACATATGTCTTCTTTGTTAACAGCTAAAGTAAAAGTATGTTCTGCAGTTTGTGATATAATTGACAAGTCCATGTGGTATCGTATAGAACGTGCATTTAGATTTAATCATGAATATGTAGAAAAAGAATTTACGCATGAAGAGATTATAGGTAAAAGTTATGCTTTGGAACGGGTAAATGGTGACTGGGAACTTATTGATCCACCTGAACCTCTTTCACTTGTGGAAGAAGCAAAAAAACGCTGGGAAGAAGATACAAAGATTGAACCATTACCAGTATACGGCGTAGATAAAGAATCTTCCTTCATGGAAAAAGAAGAACTTAAAAAGCTCATTGAAGAGGGTAAAATATCTAAAGATTTTGAGTACATACCGACAGAATTTTATGTCGGAGACCCACCCCAAGATCAAGAAGTTGAGCAGAAGCCTGAATATTCAAAAAAAAATAAAGGATCTTTAATTTCTAGCAAAGACGCCTACGCATGCTGGGTATCATATTGCTACAGAAAGAGAAAGGTAGATCCAAACGATGTAAAAAGCTTGCTAACGATATTTCCTTTTCTAGAAAGGCTTGTGGGAAAAACAAATAGGGATTGGCGAAGATTGTACCTCAGGGAACGCATAAAAGAGGGGTATTTTACTGATGCAAATTTAATGGAAGAGTTGAACTGCACTCCTAATGAAGCTTTAGATGTATGTAGTGTTGCATATGAAGAAGAATTGCTTAAGTCTACTCATGCGTTCGTAAGCCCTATTGAGGATGATATTGGTGATGTGGGTGACACACATTTCAATCCATTCCACCTATCAATTTATAACCGATTAAGCTATTTATACTCTGAAAGGCTTCCTGATAACGTAGAAATGGAACATTTGCGCAAAATACAAAAGTTTTTAAGTCTTCCTGAGTCAGCTGTGGAGTCTATACATACCAAATGTTTATGGTTTGCGTTTGATAAGTTTGTAGCATTGACAATAACTGAAAATATAAAAAAACCATGGAAATATGTTCTTAATACTTATATTATTCCTAGAGCAAAAGAACTATCAATTTCAGAAGATGCTTACTCTAGGATTATAACAAAGGGAAAGCATGACTTCTTGAAATTAAATGCTCTTCGCATGCTGGAAAACTGTGAAATATCAAGCTTTTACGCTGATAAATGCCATGAAGTTATTAAAATGTTTACTAACTATGAAATCTTGAGTTATGAGAATAGCATACCGAGACTCAAATTTACCATTAGAGGAAATACAGATGGACATACAAATGAAATCATAGAAACATACATTCTTTCCTCTATACATACTAATAACAAAGTAGATATGGTAAAGTTGAAAACTTTTTGCGCAATTTTTGGCCTAGTTGGAGAGAAAAGAGATGCTATCCTCAAAAAACTTGGCAAAAAGATGTACAACAAATTTTTGAATGATCATTTCGGACTTAAAGTTAATATGTCATCTCTAAATGAACTTAAACATCTACATGAAGTTTATGCACTTAACCAACGGGATCTTGAAGAACTTATACAATCATATAGAGAAATGAAAGTGTTTGAAGGATACGAACCTTTTTCAGGAATCGAAGGAATGAAAAGAATTTGTGATATAACAGAGTTCCACGAACCAATAAGTAAATATGATACACTCAATAGGGACAGGAGAATTCAGTGGCTGATAAATATTCTTCGTGATTTGGTCTCAACCACTAAGGATTCTCAGTCCCCGAAATATACAATAAATCAATTTTTCTCACTATCGCAGCAAATGTTGGAATTTTTTAATGATAAAAAAATGCAGAAAACTAATTCCAAGAAAAAAATCAGCTCGAAGGGTATTGAAAATACTGAGGAGCCAAACAACTACGATTTTCAGTCTGTATTTGGTATATTGCAAACCGCTGTAAACAAACTAGAACTTACCGAAGAGGAGTTTTTAGAGGGATGTTTCGTTTTTTCCGATGAAAACATCAACAAATTTTTAGATGAAACGCTTGAAAAACTAGTAAACTTGGATAAGGATGGAGCCACAGAATCACTATTAAAATTTATTAAGACTGCGTCTATAACACCTCCTTCCAAATTAAATTGGATAAAATCACGACTTACGGAAATAGAGGAACCTGAGAAACTTAGAAGTTTATTAATAAATGCTGCAGATTCGGATGTTATAGTTGGAAGAGGATGCAAAATATTAGATTTATTGTTATACAAATGATACGATAGATTTATTATGCTGTCATTTTAATTATAGTGATATTATCTTTATGTACTACATTTGTTTCAGTTATATGAGTGTGCTCCAACCTCATTTAGGGGTAAGCATATCTTAGCGCTGAGAAATAGTTAATATTCTTTGGTTGCTCTGTAGCTCTTGAATGTCCCTCACCCTATCCCGCAGTTGTGTGCCTATATCTAATGTAAAAGATGCTTTAAAGTTCTTAAATGCGCCGGAACAAGATCTACGTATCCAAAACCATAGTGATCTCCAGAATCCAAACTCCTTGGTGGGCCAATTTTCCGGATCTCTCTCATATTTCTTGAAAGTTTTTATATATCCATCGCCAAGGAGTGTAAATATCACCAAGAAAGAGTGTGCAAATAACAAATTCATAGCGGAAACGTTGCCATTCTTAGTCAATTCTTGCATTCCTGCACCTGTGTAACCAACTGCTTTTAGAGAGCTGTGACTAAATGCAAATACAAAACACAAGACTGCGAGTACAAATGGGTTATTTCTTATACATACAGATATAAACAAGTCTTGATAATGCAGAGAGATGAAAAAACATGTTATGGAGAAGATGTAAGGGATCAAAAATATCCAACAGAAATGCCATCCCTTATACACTTTCCATTGAACATTGGGGCCGATATTTAGATAACATAAATAACAGTTTATTAGCGTGGGTATAGCCAGTGTAAATAAAATTAATAAATCTATTCTATGAGCAATCCTTGGTTCAGCTAATTTGTAAGGGGAAATAGCAGGGAAAACTAAAAAGACTAGACCCATAGCCAATGAGCTCATTAAGATTGGTGACAAAGCTTGCTTCATAGATCGAAAAATGCTCCTTTTTCGTTCATATAATTCACCATTATACCTCTTATAAAATCCATACGACCATAAAATAGCTCCAATACCGGATATTGCCATAGCGATCATTATCTGAATTACGACAATCCAATAATTCACATCAACATTCCCAATCCTTCTTGCGATATAAAAAAATATCATATGGTAGATGGAAACTTCTATGCCACTTATTGGAATCGCCGCTGTGAAAAATGCAACATAGGAAACTCCAACACTCACAACTATAGCCTGATTCAATCCAAATGAGAACCCGGATACAACTAAGAGCCAGTAGTATAATGTGAGCTTACCCTCAGTTCTATTAGATGCATATGCATATAATAAACCAGAATAAACGAAAAACAACAACCAATTCGTCATTACTGATATAAAGTTATTATACTTGGAATATTTTCGAGGCACCAATATGATGTACAAGGTCATTAATAATACCCCAAGAAAACACGATACCTCCATGGAGGTATGAATTCTGCTTATAAATATATCGACATTTGCTTTAGGTATATTAAACCTCTTTGCAGCGAAACGTGCAGCGGTTAAGGCTACTCGAAGCGACTGAAAGAGTGAAAGTCCCGCCATAAGCATGGAAGATTGCTTCCATTTGTCAGGAGTTTTTGTTTGTTCAAGCATATTAAGTACATACTAAGCGATTGAATTATCTAGTCAAGACATACCACCTAGAAAATGGATATGACTTGAGAATGATAATATTAAATATAGGCACATTGCTTCTTATTTTTTCATAGATGACCCCATGGCTACCTTCAGATACAAAATAAAGATATTTTAGCTAGCGATTAGACATGAGAGTTTCTGAAGGAAACTCTGGTTTGTAATGCATGATACCCTACACCCATGAGAAGCATACCCTACAGAGCAATTAAATATACACTAATCATAATTCCATTTCAATAGATTCTTTAAGACATAGATGTAGATAAATTATTTCCTTGGAAGTCTAAAAGTGGAGTAAATTTCCATAATTTAGTACATGGATTTCATATTTGAAATCTCACCAAGGGTATTTTTAGACTTATTTTCTAGTGACATGGATAGCCTCAAGTGTTTCCTTAGCAAATTGCAGGTGATTAATATCTTTGAATGGTGAAGTCTCAATAACTTCGTCATCAGAATAGTCTGACCAATCTGAATCATCGGTGTAACCTTCACCCGATGTATAGTCACTATCAGTGTAATCTTCAATATTTCCTAGTGTAGAATCAATAGTCTTAGATGTGTCTTTGCTCTTTGTAGATTCTGATGAATCCTTAGGACTCTCTTCATTTTCTGATCTAATGTGGGTTAAAAGAGTTTGAACAAGAGAAATATTGTCTACAGTATGTATACCCGACCTAACGAGTGAGGTTATACATATGATTATCACCTTTTTCAGATATTCTAAACGTACAAATTGTGAAAACTTTACCACAAACTGGACTAAAAGAGTAACATTTAGTTGTGTTTGTGAACCTTGAACATAATATATTAGTACTAACGAAGCCAATCGCAATAGTTGCATATTCCCATATGCCGCAGAATCGATGTCTTTAGTATTTATTATCTGAAGAATGTTATTCGAAATATGATTTATTGTGGGAAGCAATATTTTATCACAACAGCGGCTTTTCATACCAGTTTCAAATGTATCCGCCAAAATTTGATAACTTTCTTCGACATATTCATTACTATATATTTTACCACATAGACCAAAAAGAGGTAACGAATAAGTTTCGTCAAATTTACGCGGATCTTTGGATATAAGAGTGCATAGCGGAAGTCTAATTACTGAAAAATCATTTATCATATCCATAATAGGATCACCATCATCTGTTAAACTTTCCAATAAATCTGCTAGGTCAACAAAAAGAAGCCAAAACTGCTGGAAACTTATTCCAGATCTACTTTTTCCATCAGGAGCAGTAAAAATATCATCACCCAACTTTTTAGGGTCTGCCATTTTAATAATATTATTAAGAAGTAGGGCAGCTTCGTCGAGATAATCGCAGCACTCCTCAGGATCCGCTTTAAAAATTGTCTTTAGGACTGAGCAAACGTGGTTTATTATAGCAATATAAGTTTCCATAGTACACGTTTTCTTATTGGAATCAGAATCTGTGACCAAACATACTATATTGTTTAAAGTCTGCAACATACTCCAGCGAACAAGCATACCCTCCTCTACGTCTGGAGAGTCTGATATATTCAGTTTAGACATTGTCAAACTCTTCATTAGTGCGTCTCCTATGTTAGTTACTATTTTTGATGCAAATGGAAGAATCTCATCGGAATAGAGATCTACAATATCGCCTAGAGCGGATGTTACACTTTCTAGTTCTATTTTATCAATTATTTTGAAAATAGAAGTTAAAAGATATGGAAGCTGCTGAACTATCACTTCTTGTAACTCTTTGCATTCTATTTTAACAAATTCAACTATAGCACCAGCAGCTAAAACGGACGTTATTATTTCTGGATCCGTCAAAAGAGCCAGTAGACGCAGATATATCCTCTGTAAAACATCTGGATTCCTCCAAATATGCACTCTTTTAGCCAAACATCCACTTAACCAACTCCCACGCATTCTTAACCAAAAATTTTCAGATTCCATGAGTTTATAGACCCAGTTGGTAAGAAATGCCTCTCCATCAATTTGACAGTTATGATTGAGCTTGTTTTTTTGTTTGCTTGGTCTAGATTTGACTCTTTTAACGATTTTACTCGATACATAACCAAGGAGTGACATTACAGCATACAATACCTGAGGATCGTTACTCTTAATTTTCTCCTGAACAAGAAAAGAAATCGGTGGCAAAAAATCCTCTGGCTGTTTTTCAACACACTCACTCAAAAATGATGACGCAGATCCTCGACCAGTATAGAATTGAAAGCAAACATCAGATAAAGTCTGAATAAACATCTCCGGTTCAGAATAATATTGTTGCTCATCCTCAAGTGTGTAAGAAAATGTTTTTAAGCAAAACTCAGATACAATTTTGTTAATGTGTGGTTTAATAGCATTTGCATAAGCATGAGGGCATGACAACGAATGCTTGAGATAAAGCCAAATTGAATGATGAGTCAAGTTTGTAAGCGTTATTGAGCCATTATTTTCACAATCTAAGAGATTAATAAGTAGGTGAGCACATCCAGTTGCATGTCCATTATTTGTGAAAGATGAAAAAAAGGCCCTTTTGATTTCATTATCACTAAAATCACTATTCTGTCTAGATATGAATCTATTAAGAATCCTAAGAGCCCATTTCAAACATTTGAATTGCGGTAATGCGCTGATCTCCTTCTCCTTGCTGTAGGACAATTCCGTAAATGGGACCATTGGTTGGTTGTTGTCATTCAGATGCTTCTTCAGCGAATTATTAGTCAGAACAAATTTAATAAGTTCAATCCAATGGGATAAAGAATCTTTTAGGATTGGAGTAGAAGGTGATGTTAACAATGCCGATGAAAAATAAATCTTCAGTACAAAATGTATTAGAGTTGCAGCTTCATCATTTTGCAGACCCACTTTGGAAGAATCCTGTGCAATTGAAAGTAACAGAGGGAAATATGCTTCTATAGCATCATTAACTTCCTGTAACTGAGGTGCTCCATGATACTCATACTTAGCCATTACTTTTCTGAGGACCGACAACGCGCAGAATAACCTATCAGAATCGTTTCTCTGCTCTAAATCCACCCTTATAGCACTCAAAAGGGTAGCTAGCGATTGTATTTCAACGTTAAACAACACATGTCGTAGTGTTTCATAACATTGTGGACGTATTGAACATGCCTTACTGCCAGCACTTGTTATACATCCATATATATTCTCCAATAGACACCTTTTATCATCGATGGTAATATCATTATCCTTATTACTCTCTTCTTCAGGCGCTGTCCAATGCGATATGACATGATTCTTCATTCTAATCGACGCTGCTAAGCGTACCGCAGCATCAAACTGTGGAGATGAGATGATCTGCAGAAACACAGGAATAGCCCCCGGATTCTTCGAAAACTACGTATTTTAAAAATGTATCTAATGATAAAAAACTTACTTCTATCAAATAATTTTCACATTTATGGCGATGATCTGAATCCGCAGATACCGAGCCCTCGAAGGCTTCTACAAGTGCCTGCACACTAGATAAATTTATTTTATCCATTTGCAGATGTACATCCAATGAAATCATCATGCTTGAGCGCGTTCGTTGAAAGGTTCACAACAGCATCTCCTAACCCGACTAGTATAAAGGATACAGAAAAACCAAGCAGTAGATATACCATTAAGTAAATTATACAATGTACGTTTTATAGTGGTAAGTTGTCAGATTTCTGTATATCTCTGATGCTTTCTCAATTTCCCCTCCTGATGAGTATATACCGGCAATTCTTTGTTATCTTTATTTTTGACAATGAATACAGACTGATTTCTCAGAATTATTTCGTTAATATGGTTATACAAATTGGCCTTGTCCAATTCTATTGGCCCAGTCTTGAGACTGTCGATCACAAACCTATATTTAGTATTTATATACAGATCTCAGTTTATTACGTACCATCTTCCATCGTGCACTTCCCTCATACTAAGCCAATGACCGCTAACATTACAAAGGAACGCGATACTTGAGTCAATTTGCTCGTGCGATAGGGAATTCGTCTTACAACGTTCACATATGTAGTTATGGTTCCCTAGTACTCTTTCTAGAGCCTAAAATTTCCGTCAAGATGCAGATTTGGGGCTTACTGTAAAATCGAAAGCTGTTCTCCTGTGATGTGCATTTTCTGTCTTATAGTACTCATCGGGGATAATTCCTATATAGTATGATGAATATCTTATCTAAATTACCTGCTTCCAATAAAAATTGCCTCTCTAGCTCTTCAATTTCAAGAGAGGCACGATACAACTCCTCATAGTCAACAATAGGACCCTGAGCATGATAATTACCTACAATTAAATGGATACTAACTTGTAAAATGGCATTAATTGAGTGGACTCCACAGGTAGATTCATCAGGATCCTGGAGTTCCCAGTATATGAGTTTAGTCATTTCCTAGTGACACACATAGATAAAAGTTTAATAATATTAAAATATTATGCGAGTCTGATAATGACGGGTATGATAACTATGATCCCTCCACAAATAACTGAACAAGTAAGCCACATAAGCAACCTTCCTCCGCGCTTTTTGTTATGTTGAGCCTTTATCAATTGTGCATTTGCCCGATCAGTGTAATCCACTGCCTCAAGAGCATTTCTTTCAATTTGTTCGATCAAATCGCCCTGATATGAGACAACACCTGCTAGATCTACCATCATTTGCTTCAGCCCCTCCATACCTAGAAAGATGTGTGCCATTATTGATGATTAGCATTGATATTAATCATGAAATTTGCAACTCACTTTGTTCTAGAGCGAGAATATCATTGTATTTCCCTTGTATATTCGTTACTGCATCACGAAGGTTAATACCCTAGATTATGATATATATAGGTGATGGTTTTACTAACCCCTAAAATATTAGACTTGGCAACATACTCAACAGCTGAATGAGTATTTGATTGTACAAGAATTTGCTCCAATTCATATTCATTCATCTCTGGATATATCAGCTGTATTTGTCTGGTAGCTCTGTCCTTTATCGATTTTTTGAAATTGACCTGAGCATCTTGATAACGCTTCATAGCATTTTGAAAGTGTTTCACGCATACATTATATGCATTTGTACGAATTCTGGTTTCTGTGGGTGTTCCATGTGATTTTTTTGGCTCAAGTTTTGTAATATTCGATTTGCATTGGGTACAAATTATATTTGTTTGCTCGATTAACTTGTTCAAATTAGTACTAATTTCATCATTTTGTGCGCTCGTAACAACATCTAGACTAAGGTTTAAAAGTTTCTTGATGGATTCCGTTCCATCATCTATAAATTTAATACATTTTCTGGTTGCATCTACTTCTGCCATAAACTGGACGAAATCCTGTCCAAAAGATGCTTCGCCTTCGTCATCCTTCTACATACAATTTGATATACGATTTAAACTAACCGGTCCATTCTGCAAAGAGAGTTCATCTGAGACCGTTATTATACAATCAGGATGATAAGCATTTGATATAGCTTGGCCTGCTGCCAAAGCTTGCAACTGATGTGTACGGTTATACATATTTAGCTTAACATTTTGCCTAGATCCTTGATCTTTATAGACATCCTGTCGAAATCTTTATTTTTGCAATAAATAAACGTATATTTATCGCAAATCAACGCAATTTATTTACGATCTTTATGTGTCAACTCGCGGTTTACAGATAGCTGTAATCTCAGAAAAAGAGAAACACCATGAGTCAAAATTTCTACTGTTTGAAAACTATGAAACTACTTTGCGAGTAGATAAATGTCAAAATTCAGGGTCTATGTGTAGCCAAGGATTTGTATATATGACGGTGACCTTAGTTTTTAAAGGCATAGAGTTAAACAAAGTTAGTGAATATTATTAAAGTGTATGTGCCATCAATGATGCAAAACGAAGCAATAACTCTTATCCAACTGGAATTCCCATGGAGAACACGATCATGCCCAAGAGGATCCAGAATGTAATGATAAATACAGAATCCACCTCAATACTTTGAAATCATTTCGTTACAGAAGTGTATCTTATTTTTCTTAGGATCATATCATAAATTCTGTGGATATATCTACATGTTACGGTTGTATACATCTATACACGATGTTGGTCGTTTCTGGAGGATATGAAGGCGGAATTGTTGGTTTAGAAGTTCCCGATGAACTCACAGAATCAGATACCGATAATTATCCAGTTAGACAGGTCTTTCGTTTGCTCTGTAGCCAGGTAGATCTCTATCTATGATAAACGAATATCTATATTCAGGGTTCCATAAAATGTATGGATATAAGTACTGATTTTATGGCATGTGGAGGTGCTGATGAAACTGTACAGTACGTTTATTACCAAAAAGTATTTCCAAACGAACAGAGTATACAACTTGACAACTAAGAAAAAGCACGGTGAAATCATGTTATCTGAAGGATATATAACTGCCATATCTATTTATGGGACTATAAAGAATGGTTTACTTTTGATTGGTAATGAATATGGCGATATAGCTATGTATAATAGTAGAGATTTAGACTTTGTAAAACTTTTCAAGGGTCATAAAGCAGATATTACTGGAATATCAATCTATAAAGATAGTACATTGTTTATATCCACAAGTTCTGATGGATATTTGAGGCTTTGGGATCTAAAATCCCAATTATGTATATTTAATACAAAATTAGAAATTTCACCTATCGGAGTTTGTTGGTCCAATGATGGTTCTTTCTACCTGGTTTACTCCTCAAAAGAGGTTAGTTTTCTTAAACCTTATAAAATTTATTCAGATATATAAGTGTTCGACATCTGATGATGCCTTCAAGTTGTTTAAAAATGATGAGAACAAATGTACGCTTAAAATACTATTTACATTCTGTTGTAGACACACGTTGTTGTTGGCTAGATGATAAAATTATAGCCTGTACAAATTCTGGTTATGTTATCGTCTATGATGATGACAAAGTTCACAAATCGCAATTGCATCAAGTTCGCATAAAAGACGTTTCACAGATTAACGTATGCTGAATACTATTTACCTGGATAATTTTAGGGAAACATAATAACTGGGGACTCCAACGGCCAAATCGTCTGCTCAAAACTCGTACATGACGGAAAGACTGAATTTACTACACTGTGGTAGGTACTAGAGATAAACTACTTTTTAGCACTCGACAAATTCATACCAATATCCAGGAAACACCAAGTTGGGATTAGATTAAATGTACTTGTATCTCGATAAAAACATCTCCTGGATGATGATTAAAAATCTTGACTAGTTGGCTTTTTATGCAGTGGCGAAAGTGCATTCGACAACGTCGCTAAAATTAATCTTTGGTTGTACACAAATCTACAGTGACTTCCAGTAAGAATTTTAGACAGTATATATGCACAAAATGCTGCAGTCTTCGGACCAAGTCTTTGGTTCACTTTGCAGCGTTTGTACAGAAATGACCTTGTCGGTTTTCGACCAGCTAGATTATGATTTTCAAGATCTTTGGTAATCTGACAGGATGAATAACATGTTACCGTCTTAATATCTAAAAATGTTTTATACACCATACCCTTAGTAACATATATGCATGTGTATCTGGAACGACAAGTTATCCGTTTGTTCCGGTAGGAATATTGACTACAAAGTTGTTGAATGTTTGTTCATTTCCATTCAAAACACGAAGACAGTACGGACAGAATGTTATATTAATGCCAGCATTTAACTGAGGAACACAATTGTAGACAGGATTGAAATAGCGCGTTTCGGCATTGTTATCGCCATTATTGGGGTAGTTCCCAACCGAATTGGCAAATTTAGACAGTTGGAATTGTCTGTTCGATTCCATTGATACGATTTCCGCTTTTAATTTGGCTTCGTAGAATCCATACTTTTTTATTCCAAATGTTCTTTGCCATCTTTTAGAGTTAACCACTGGATCTTTGCACGTTGTTCTCCACTCCATTTTGGTAAAATGATAGTATACACCCGGAAATGTGCTGAAATAGTCACATTCTGGAATGTTTGGTATCAATTTGGCATCCTTTGGTATCTTACGAATTCCACGGCGTTTTGAAGGCTTACTAACTACCCTTTTCATCTTTGTGTAGTTAACGTTATGCAACTACACATCTGTTTAGACCTTTAACAACCTCTAATATTTAAGGGGTAGGAAGTTTGTTTTGTGAAGATACATAGTGGTCGTTATTTTAAAACACAAGTAAATTGAGAATAAGTTATTGTACCGGTATCGTTTACATATTTCCACGATTTAATCAGAGAGATGGTACCAGAAGACGGATGAACTAGGAATGAATGTCTTTTGATCAACAATATTATAGGCGCTTACTATTTTAAAAAATGTAGACTTAAAATCAAGGAGCCAAGATCCTGCGACAACTGCTAGCACCGGATGCTATAATTGCGGGGAAGTGTACTGTAAGGACATTTATAGCCCTAGATGTATTGTACATGAAAATGCGAATATATTAAGTGGGATCATGCTACATTTTCATTTCCCGTTTTATACATGTTAGAAGCCATAATCTGAATGTTATCCCGCAACGTCTTTTTTTCAGGTGTTATAAGATTGACAGGGCTCATTACGGTATGGGTAGTATTTAAATTTGGTTTTGAGTCATCCGATTTCACTTCTTTGCATATATCCTCGAATCGGACTCCAGGGTCTAGGTCCTTACAGCGAATGATTCGTTTTTTTGCCTTTTTCAAATTACGGAATTTAGGGTTTTTAAGGTATACCTCCCTAACCCTCTCCACAAATTCGAAAAGACCATCGGTCCATACGTTTCTGTCCCTGTCTACTCTTTTAAAAATCATCCCATGTTCACCATCTTCGTTGTGATACCTAATGTAAAAGTTCCTGCGTTCTTTGGGATCGGGTACTATGACACTAATTGCCAAGAATGAGAAGCCTCCCAAACATTCTTCTCCACTCTACACATACAAATATAGTGTTTGTTAAACTTACCTCATATTTCTCCAAGGATTTCCAGTAACACCATTCCCAGTAGCCCGGAGATATTTCAAGTGGTTTAAAAAAGTATTCTGTCCACTTTTTACCAATGCTATTCATTTTTTTTAATGGACCAGATATGACAATAGCAAAGTATCGTAATCTTTCTGTATCAGACATCTCTTCTAAGCCTCTTAGCATCTCCTCCTCTGAATTTAAATGTGAAATACAATGAATTAATAAGTGTTCGTACCTAGAACGTTTCCTTCTAATTGGCTCTGAATAAGTACTTGGAGTGTGAGTGGAGTTATTTCCATTGTTGCGATGTTTTCATCCATTTTGTAGATGGTCATCTGCACGTTTTCTATAAGCAAAGAGAACGACGTACTGCGAGTTTACTTGCCGATTTGTTATCATGCACAAGTGTGTATGTCCTTCTTTTTGGGACATTTTGTGCGAGGATTTCCTCTTCCACGGAAATCGTTACCGTTCCACATGAAGTGTAAGACCACCTTCCCTTTTTGCACAGGCTAATGTCAATCTTGTCATCACATTGCCGAATGTGTACATTGACTTTTTGCTGAAATAACATGTTTTTGGATACGAGTACACGCATAGAGACACAATGTGTGATACTGTAGAGATTCAGATAGAAATAATAAACACATCAATCATCTTACATAAATCTCGAGTTTCCCTTGTTTCACGGCAAAATCAGAAGTATAATGGAAAAACCTTCCAGAGACGATCTGAACGCGGTATTTGCCATTTTCTAGATAATCAAGTGCTTCATGAATATCTATGATAATGTCTAAAGGATCATGAGTATGTAGACCACTAATGCGATAAATACTACCTATACAACGAAGTTCTGAAGGATGTGGCAATTTTCCTAGACTTTTTGCGATATAGCTCATGGAAGCTAGGCCACAACCCACAGAAGCACACAACACTATGGATTGTGGATCTATTACACACATTTGTACTATTCTACAATTTTCATATGTTTAAATCCACAAGTACAATAAATCAGCATTTTGAGGAAAACGCGAATAAGTTTCGAAGGCCCAAAGGAATGCGGGTAGGTGCCAACAGAATCCACTGAATACGAAGCAACTCATAGAGTGGATTACCACATTTGTGTGAATAGAGATTAGATTATCTGAACATACGACTGGAGCCAAAGGGATAACAATGTCAGTGGAAGCGGGCGCGGACCAATATCGTTGCGGTACTTGCGATATATGCTAGAGAACTAAGCAACACACAGTACTATATCATATCGAATGTTTTATATTTAATTGAAATAACATAGTATGTACAACGGACAGTCATATCTGGGAAAAGGTGAACTAGGAGATGCAATCAAGATAGATTCAAACTTATTGAAAGGCAATTTAAAGGTGTAAAACCGCATACTCGAAACACAGTAGGATAACTAGGTATGTATAGAAGCCGAGAATTAGAACCGTTCCTATGGGGTTTGGGACTACGCTTCAGGTATAAGAACAATCTGAACATGGAATTTTATTGTTTTGGAGATGTTTGTGACTGATTTTTAGTGTACCATATGTGAAATGGCTTCATCTAGTAGTGGGATACCAGAGTCATTTGACTCTCCCTATCCTAGGGATTATGAATCAAATGAAGATTCCCTCTCTCAATCTGAGGTGGATGATGACCTGGTTTTCTTGTATAGAAGAATGACTTATGGTACATTTTCAAATCGCATAGCATCATTTATGTTTCTTGTGTATCGTTTTTTTCTCTGTATTTTACAATGGCTAAAGAGCCAAGCCTTCACTCTGTCATGCATAGCATTCGTTTTAATGGATGCGCTTATAACTGTAATGTATAAGCGGTTGATAGATCATACGAAGAATTATGTCATGGTAACAATGCAGATAATTATAGGCACATTCGCCTCTCTGATTGGAATTGTTTACATATTTTGCTCAATATTTTTCAAAGAATACATGAGCAGGCCATTCTCACCGCGGCCGCTCTTTGTTTTGGGGGTTTTAGACATGTTTTCTACAGGTTTGACAGCAATTGGAAGTACACATACAAGTGGTTTTATGTTGGTTCTATTAAGTCAAATCGGTGTCCCACTCACAATGTTGACATGTTACTTGATTTTATCTAAAAAGTATCACCGGTATCAATATATTAGTTCAGTATTTATTTTGACATTTGCGGTTTTGAAGCCCTTGCTCTCACGGGATGATTCAACAAATAACCGTCTATTTCACAATTTGATTTTCATGGGCTCATGCATCCCAGACAGTATCGCAGCTGCGCTACGCGAAAGGCAGTATACCTCACGATTTTTTCATGTTGTAAAATATCAGTTTTACAGCCTTTGGTTGCACTTTGGATTCAACCTTCTGTTCACTACCTTCACTCTTCCTTATACTGGCGGGGGAATATTAGGGTACTTTGAAAACTTGGCTAAACTATTTTTCGATGGATACAAATGCTTATTCTTTGGAATAAATTCCATAGTTGATAATTGTGGATATGGCAAGCGTGTGACTTGTGATGATTGCGGTGAAGCTGCAAAAATATTCTTTATATATTTAATTCTCAGCACGATTTTAAGAATATCGTATGTGCTGATCATGATGGACGGTTCTGTAACCTTTACATTTCTTCTGGGAACTGTTAAAGTACCACTCACTTCTATCGCGTTTTCTCTGCATTTTATAGCAGGTGATAGTGTCTCAACATTTGGAACCCTTGACTTGGTGTGTTTTTTCGGTATTGTAGGAGGTCTTATTTTATATTCTGTTGGGTCTAAGTGTATGCAGGAGGCCCGGGGTGAAGAACTATCCCAACCACTAATGGAGACCTCTCAAGCATAATTTGTTTTGGCATGAACCTTCATATTTACTACACATTTATAATTTAGTCTAGTTGGGGTGTAAATGAACGGTTCCTTCCTTCCATTTCTGTGTGTAATCATTTATTTATGGGTCTTTGTTTATGTGTATGCTCTGAGTTACGATGTTGACTATATTTCCAGGTTAATTGCTGGAATCGGCGTTTTAGATAAAAATTGCAAAATAGATGTACGGAAATCTTCATTATTCAAACCATCGTTTAGAAAAATCACATTCTGGTGGCACATAATGACTATCGGCATTTTCACCTAGCCCCCAAACTAGAATGGTAGTATATCTATTATATTTATATGCCTTTTCGTGCAACTACCCATTTAGGAGCGATGAGTTGGAAGAATCCGCAATTAAAGAGGCCAAGAGGGTACGATAGACTTTACCGTACACATTACATATTACATTAAAGATATCAAATGAGAACTCATGCAAATTACCATCTTACTATCGCAAATTAACCGCAACAAACTACC
Source organism: Theileria equi strain WA (assembly GCF_000342415.1). NCBI lineage: Eukaryota > Apicomplexa > Aconoidasida > Piroplasmida > Theileriidae > Theileria > Theileria equi. Next base: position 346,766 of record NC_021366.1, on the reverse strand, counting down.
TGTCTGTAAGAAGACAAACGCTAGAAGAACGTGTCGCTGTTGAATTTTGGTATGAAGGTGAGCGATCACATGGGAATCACTAAACTTTGACTCAGGAAAAATAGACTACGACTTTGTAAAATGTTAGAACTGGAATACGTAGAAACATGTCTCACTTAGGTTCCGCAAAGAGTAGGAATCCAAATTTGCTTGCCTTTACGCAGCTTATATGGAAGAATACAACGGTATGTCACACAGAACCATGTATGCACAAAACTATCGACATTTATATGCAGCATGTTGGATGCGGAGTGACATGTTGTGATACCGACATGATCCTGGTTTGTAGATATCATCCGTTTGGGAATATTCCAGGTAATTAAGAAACTACACACAACTTAAACTAATTATAAAGGTGAATTTTGTTCAAATGTTGAAAAAAGGGTAAGTGGTTACCGATCAAGGTAAACTCACACCTCGCAGTATTATGATACAATGATGGAAGAATCACATAATACACCAACACAAACACTGGCTATGCCAAATGCCTGATCTGGACAACCCCTTGACAGTTACCTGTCCGATGGGGCAGTCTGAAGTTGGAACATGGTGAACAAACCAGGACAGACTATTAGTTTTCTAATTTTAAATTCGTTATAGATATCAGTTTTGTTACATTTATAAATATGGGAAGCTTGTTCAACAAACATCCTAAAAATTTCGGACCTGGAAGCCACCAATGGTATGTTTGGTTCATGTTTACCCTTATTCATCAATTATTATAGCCGTGTTTGCTTCAACAGACATGGAATTATTCGCAAATATGGTTTGGAAATTTGTCGTCAATGTTTCCGTGAGCGTGCTACCGCTATTGGATTCCACAAGGTAATTTGAAGACACTTTTAATATAAAATTGTGTAGTTCTGGTAATTCGCTCCATACACATAGACACTAACTTTTCAAAGGGTCACATATACATGCTATATACTGTTAGGAGTTAGAAGAAGGCATCATCGCTATAGTGGGTGTTTTTGCATTTTCTCTTTTCATCTACTCGTGAAAAAAAGTGATCTACCGGGCCGGAAGGGCCGTTCACCTTTATGGAGTATTTTTCGAGTTTGGCAACTTCCGTAAATATTGCTCCCATTTCAATAAGTGCTTCTGCTCTCCTCTGTCTCCATGTCGCATCCACAGACATGTCTTTTAGGAGCCTTTTACAAGCGGCTCGCACTGTGTTCTGCACGTCCATAAGGCAGATGTTTAGCATTGCATCGAGGATAATTGGGATATTTTCGTCGCATACGTTATCTAAATCAGCTTCTTGCAGCAGGTGTTCGTCTCCTAGTGACTTTCCTTTTCTTAGACTCCTTTCGGCTATGGCCGTTCTCATAATGGAACCAAATGTTCTAAGGCTCTTTTCCATTGATCTAACCTTTTCCTTGGTTTTTGCGAATTTCCCGGCTATACCCAGGAATGTATTCTTTTTTCCAAGGTACTGCTTTGCATAGTTTTGGTAAGTCCATCCTATAGTTTTTGTAATTTCTACGCTGAAGGAGTTTTTGCATAATGCCTTAGCCTTCTCATAGACAGTTTCTTTCCAGTTGATGACGTCGCCACATACAAATGGTCTCGTTATTTCCCTAAGCTCTAGCGCGATTTTTACCTCGCGAGCGGTTTGTAGTTTCTCAAAGTCATGAGCTGTAGGTGTAAGGGCATCATTAAGTTCCAATTCTAAGAACAACGCCATTCTCAATTTGCCTATATATGGCTCAAACGCGTCAGAGCCAAATAACATCATGAAAAATAGAGAGCTGTCTAATATGGGCATATCACTACATGCTGACTTTCCATACAGATCGTATTTCTTTCTCCTTTCCTCATCACCCAAAACTTGATATGCTTCTCCCAGCCTCTGAAACATTTCTTTCGATCCCTCGTCAGAATTTTTATCAGGGTGATATTTCTTTGCCAATCTATAATAACTACGCCTGATTGCTTCCTGAGAGGCATTGGTTGGCACATCCAAAATTTCATAAAACTCTGTTTCTACAACTACGCTTACACTTTTTGTCGAATCGTAAACTGGGATATTAGAGAACCCATCTGAAGCAACATTATTAATAGAAAAAAACATACTTTCTCCAGTTTTGTTACGAGTTGAATCCTTTTCATCTGAGGAAAAGCTAGAAACTGTGGAAAATACTTTATTAGCTTCCTCATCTAGACTATACCAGTTGTCTGTCCATTGGCCAGTCTCCTTATTCCATTTTTTCCCAACGGCCTTTTGACATATAGCCCTTGGAGTGTTAATAATACCCCTAGATATTTGATATCCTGCAACACCTAAACCAGTTAAAGGTAGTGTTATAGCGGCAAGGACACCCGTACCAACTCCCTTGAAGAACCCGGTTAACCCATCTTGACTCACCCCTACAACCGGGCACACTACTAAGCTCGCAGCACCTATAGCCACACCTTTACTAACACTTTTCACTCCTGAAGCCAAACCAGCCCCTGCATCTCTTGGCTTTTTCGTCGAGAACAGTCCAGCTATAAATGGGTCACCTATGATACTATCATCAACATGTGTACCAGCGGTACCACCCACTAGACTATAAGATCTTGAACCGGAATCAGTATTAGATTTTGTAGGTTTCGAGTCGTGTCCTGCCCTTTCCAGCTGGAGCTGGGCAGATGCCAAGGAATCCAGAGAACCCATTTCTCTGTTTATATGAGTAAAAAACTACTCATTCAGAGAATAATACCAAAATCACATTAACAAGAGTTGTATTTCCAAAAATGTGCGATTAACTTAACGAAAAATGTATGTTCCGGAGAAGATAAAATTGTTTTGCAGAACATTACCTAACAGTGTGTAATTATACTTAAGCCTTTAACAAAAGCTTGTAATAAACTGAACGTGAAACCATGGACTTTACCAAAAACCGATGTTGCATTCACGACATTAATATATAACCTAATGGATCATCATACCGCAACGTTACTACAAATTTATAACAAATAATTTACAAGATTAACATAATCTAAATTCGGATAGTGAGTAGCAAGTTAAATGCATCTGTCGCGCGTTTGACGTGGCATTACCAAGGAAATGCAGACTATACACTACAGCAAAAAATAGACTGAAAATCCAGAATAGATAAAAATACTTAAATTTTTGCCCATATTTTTCCCTAAATCCTCCGATCATGGATCAAAGTGCCTCTGTCTCCCTAAAACTAAAGATCTTGCAATATAGACGAATTACGGATAGGTTTCATCAACGATTCGGAAAATAACAAAGATTAATCTATCAATAGTTATAATATATAGTGATGTGTAATATATGATTTGCGTATTAAGGTACAGTTGCCTTTATCACATAGGGATCCCCGAAGGTCGGAATCCGCCTTAATCTTATTACAAATTGCAATTTATTGATACCCAGAATTTACCTGGTCCGGTGAAAACATCAATGAGCGACTGGAACATCTTATAAAATTCCTAATATAGGTTCCGCTCCCCCATCCACGCGACTAGCTGGTCTTGAACCTATGCAGAATGTACTTTGCATAAAATGCTTAGGAGTTTGTATAATACGCTTGGGCATAATTTTAACTGGAGGACTGTGCAATGTCGTAGATTTTCAGCTCCATATACGGGTAAAAACGTTACTACTAAGGACCTTGAAAAGGCAGATCCAAAATGGGCGATCGAAGAGACAAATTTCTGTCTTGGAAAAGTTACTGTAAGTTGATGTTGTAAAATTTTCCATAGATATTCTCAGGAACCTATTTTCAAGGATACAGACGACCTGGCCCGTAGAACTCTACAAATTATGGACAGCCAGCTCAGTAAGATGCATACGAGGCTTCGTGATGGGACATGCGTACCATATATGACACTCAGTTTGCACCAAGTTGTGGATAGACCATGTCCTAATCATGTTTTTATGGAACAACCGCTCCTTAAATGGACCTGGGACGAAACCTATGACGAGGCATACGAAGATATGTAATTGTTTTGTTATGTATATTCATACTTTTATACATTATCCATTGACAGGAGAATGTCCACAGAATAGCCTATTGGCAACAGAGTATTCGGATATACGCCCAGTCCCATGTCATGGCCGGATACGAGTGCGCCAAGTGTTGAGTGGACAGACCGTGTGTCTGCACTGTTTATGCTATAGTTTTTGTTAGCGTCACAAACACTAATACTGTTTACTTTAGAAACGTAGTTTAAGGCCAAATTTAAAAAGGTGACCGATAATTTATCAGAAAGTAAAGCCATGATTGAGAGAGTTTGATAAAATAAGTGGGATGGCAAATGGTTGAATTCTATCCACCTTGTTATAAGATTTTCAGATAGGCTTACATCAATGCTATAATTCAGCGAAAGGAATACTATGTGGAATACTATGTCTGTAAAAGTGGGCTCCCTTTTAATAAGTTCATCTGGAAATATTGTCAACATTGCATGTATGAATTTTCCGATATTCTGAGCAGGTTCCTTACCAAAAGAAGCAAAATCCAGGAAGGACACTATCTTTAGCATTTCTAGAAATGTATCAATATCAATATTTTCATATTCTTTGGTAGAATTTACGGCATGCTCCGCAATATGTACAACATGCTGATCCATATAGTTGAAGTTTTTTGATACAGATAAAAGTTTAACTAAATCAAAGAAACTCAAAACATCTAAGTATTCTTTCTCGTTTAAGATGGAAAAACTTCTGCACAACATGATGAGTGCACTGTTGACATTTCTCATATACGACAATGCATACAAACATTTTGCTATTAAATTGAATTTTTTGCTACTTGATGGTGCAAAAATAACAGATTTGAACCACAGAAGTACAAAATTTTGAAAAGATTCAGAATAAGATCCTTTAATGATCGAAGTTGCAATGTCCACTGCATCAATAGTAGGTTTGGGATACATAGTTACAAATTTTTGAATAATATCAGATACCACTTTATCAGTACCGACAGAAATCAATATTTGCAAATTAAAGCTGGAAAAATTCAAGAACGGTCTATTAATGATAAGGGATTCAATTTTATGGTGTAAACTGGGCAATTCATAAGTCCGCAAAATACTATACAAAATAACAGTTTCTCTACTATTCAAAAGGTTAAGATCAAACCCAGAATCAACTACATTCAAAAGTTTGTAAACAGAATTGGACAATCTCAATTCCTTACAATAATGTATCAAATATAAAAACTTGCTGTCTAGCTTATATCTGCCACAGGATATCATTTTGCAAATTCCTTCGTCTAGTAACGTTCCATTCTGCGGCATCCACTTGTACAATGATTGGGCAATTGTTAAATAGTCTATAAGATCCAGACTATATCTGCAAAATGTTGGTAAGTGAAAAATATATGCATTCTTAAATTGTGATGGTACAGAGACCTTCATATTAATCAACAAGTGAATAACATTACACAATTCCTGGATATTCATTAAAGGCAAATGTTTGGACAAGTATGGAAAAAAATCATCTCTCCATAGCTTTGCCTTTAAGTATGCACATGACACATTACAGATTTCACGAGTAGTAAATTTGCCAAGATTCTCCAAAACATGATCATTTAAAATGTTAAAAATGCTACGCATGTTATGATTTTTACAGCTAGAATACAAGATCGTTGCTAAACTGGTGTTATCGAGAGCTTGTATTTTTTTTATAGTAGAAATAAGGACCCTTGCCAAATTCTCATTAACTAACTTCAACCTCTCAAGTGCATATATCGCTAAAGATAAGTCTCTTAGTCTTATATCTTTAGAATAAAGCTCAAAGTTTTCCTTTATTTCTTGCAATGGTGGAGAATCCCTAACTAGATCATGATATTTTGGGAAAATCCTAGCAAAATTCCCTAAAGAGTGCAAAACGGATAAAGTAAGCTCATTCGAAAAGATAGAATCGGAAACAGGTGTTATTATGGTGTGGATCCTTTCTAAAATCAATGATAGTTCCTTATGTGTAAGTGGAATTTTTAGCTTGTAGGAAGAAACCAAAAGCATGTTGATTGACTCCAAATTTAACTGCAACATAGATTTTTTATCCGAAAAGTCTCTAAATATTTTTACAATGAACTCATTTGATCCTGTCATTTGTCTTAGATCCTTATTAAATTTTGTTATCATACAGGTCAGTAAACATTTGGATTGCGGGGAAAATTTGCGATAAACAGAATCTTCTTTAACATGTTTCATATATTCAAACCTGTTTATACCGATATTTCTCATGTAGTCGAAGAAAATTACCAAAATTGGTTCGTAGGATGTTGATTTTCCAATCCCATGGCCAATCTCAATCCCATTCTTGGAAGTTGAGATGGGTTGGCGTTTTTAAGCGCCAGGATTTGATTACGCATATCAATACATTCTAGGTGTCATTCCTAATCTTGTACTAACAGCGCGTCTTATTGTGTAGGGTTATAGTAACCTGGCAGATATTCTGAGGTATTCAGTGTATTTATTTTAAATATACAGTACTCAAACAAAATGAAGGTGATTTTGTCTAATTTGCAGTGCTTACTGCCGCGTTCTCAAGCCTTTCGTTGCTTGGTTCGTTTCACCGATCCATATTCTTCGTTGAGGACTATTTCATTTATGCATGAACATATATGCACTTTAAAATAACATTAATAACATTTTAGAGTGGTGTCGCCGAAATAAATCGCATATTGCAGAAGGAACCTCCAAAGTTCGAGCTTGTACCCTTTAAAAAAGAAGATATGAACGTTATAATGTCTGAGGTGCCAGATTTCAAGTACTATTACATTGGAAATAGTGATAGTAAAGAAAATCCCTACATGAATGTGCCTTTAACTACCGGTATTTATGTTAAAGGCTCAGAAGGTAAGTACAAGCCTGTGGACCAAGATATCAAATTTGCAAAATTGGAGAACGGATTAAGAATAGCATGCATAGATCGCGGAGGCATCGATACTATGCTAGGCTTGTACGTGAATGCTGGAAGTCGCTTCGAAACTTCATCAGAAGCTGGAGTGAGTTCAATGATAGAAAATATGGCATTTCACTCAACTGCACATTTATCCCATCTAAGAACTATAAAGACTGTTGAGACACTTGGTGGAAATATAAGTTGCAATGCATTTCGTGAACACATGGCATACCATGCTGAAGGCTTAAGATCTGATATGCCAATACTTTTGAACATACTCATTGGCAACGTCTTATTCCCACGCTTCTTACCTTGGGAACTCAAGTCCAACAAAGAACGCCTAGATTCACGTAGGAAACAGATTCATGATAGTCCAGATTCGCTAGTAACTGAAGAGTTACACTCTGTCGCTTGGCATAATAATACTCTGGGCTTACATAACTATTGCCCTGAATCTTCGGTTGCAAATTATTCTCCAGATCTTATGCGTGAGTTTATGCTCAAGCACTTTTCCCCCGACAAAACTGTAATTGTTGGAATCAATGTTGATATGAAAGAGTTATCCAAGTGGACAATGAGGGCATTCGCTGAATATAACTCAATCCCTAACTCTGTGCGTGAGATCGAAACACCAGTTTATACTGGGGGTATACGTTACATCGAGGGCCTCACCCCCCTTGTTCATATTGCAGTTGGATATGAGGTCAAGTCTGGCTGGAATTCGTCCGATCTGGTTGTGCTTACTGTTTTGCAATCGTTGTTGGGTGGAGGTGGATCGTTCTCTACGGGTGGGCCTGGAAAGGGTATGCACAGCAGACTCTTCCTGAATGTGCTCAACAAATACGAATGGATTGAAAATTGTATGGCCTTTAATACTATTCACTCTGACACTGGAATATTTGGACTTTATATGGTGGCTGATCCAAGATACTCCCGTAATGTCTTTGAAATAATATCGAAAGAACTTAGGGGTATTCAAAAGATTTCGGAAAAAGAAGTAGAAAGGGCTAAAAATACGCTGAAATCATTTTTGCATATGTCAATCGAACACAAGGGAATAGTTATAGAGGATGTTGCAAGGCAGTTGCTCTTTTGTAATAGAGTATTAACTCCATCAGAACTTGAGAGTGCAATAGATGCTGTAACTGTGGATCATGTTAAAGATGCGGCCCGTAGATTAATTACGAAATCACAACCCTCAGTAGTTGCATATGGCAATATAAATCACCTTCCACACCATGGTGATGTTTTATCAATTCTAAGCAATTGATGCAATGAATAAGTACTTACATACACGTACATATTATCTCAATGATGCTTAGTAGTCTAAAAATGATGTATTATCTTTTATTCGAGTATTAACAGTGATATTGAGTACAACAGTCTATATACCTTTGTATATAGTATTGCATTAAATAATAGCATTCATCACACCTCGTTTGTGGGTGGTTACGTAAAGTTACATTACCTAAAGTTTGGTACTGAGGGATGATTACATGTCTGTAATCATTTTTTCCCGGTGTAGTATCACTAACATAATTTTGATATATTGGATATGTAGCCATAGGGGGTGTTGCACAATGTCCATTATTGGTTACATTATTTATATATCCGGGTGTTACTTTAGTCTCAAAACTATCTGTACTGTAATGTATTTCATTACATGCCGCAGATTTCTGCGGGGGATTGAGATTTCCGGTGTTCTCTTCTTTTACATTTATCTTCCTTAATTCTTCTTCGCCATGAGCATAACGGCACAAATCACCCGCCTTACAATAGCCAGCAGTCCAAAATTTACAAACAAATGTTTTGTAAAAACTTTCAGTATGTCTTAACTCTTCAAATTGGTGCGCATATGCACATTCTGAGGAAGTTTTGCTGCAAGACTGTTTTAGAAATAATTTACACATAGCGGTCTTTACTAGATCTGGAGGTGATCTCAGTTCTAACTCAGAATGTGCATATGGACAATTATCTTTCATACTCCTTAGACACCCTTCTGGTTTAGTCATGTGTGGGCACATTTTTGTTTTATAAAATTGGTCCGTTAATATTCTAGCATCCTTTTGGTGCATGCCTATCTCTTTTGAATTTTCGCTCATCTTGTTGAAAGTCACAAACTAACCTACTAGAGTATTCAAAATATTCGTTTTATATATAAAGGAATCATTCTGCCGAGACTGTAGACGTTTGACAAGCCCATGATTTTCGAATCTTATAGTGCCCGGAGAGGAAATTTCTAAACCAGCAATCATCACGCCAGAAATTCGGATTATAGGAATTACTAGTACATTGTAGGGGCAATGAAAATATAAAAATTTCTACACGTGCAGAGCGACTTCTCCCCAATTATCAGAAACGCGCTGACATTTCCCAGTGTATTATAGTGTGAAACTCTCACAAGCAGCATACTAATAATTACCTAGTGTGCACCTTATATAACACATATGTACACATTACAAGAAGTAATTGTTGAATATAAAGTGGCTGTAAAGTACTATAAATCGCAGCTAGCACACCCTCTACAACCACAGAGAACACATTCTATGACTTTACCGGGCTCCAGATCCCGTTTTGGAACGCGACATATACAGCTTGTACCAAAGTGCTGGCTAGAAGTCTGAATGCAACGAAGACAACAGAGGTATTCAAATCCTTGCTTACGCCACTTTGCGATTAAATTTACATCCGCATATCCCTCTTTTACGCAATAATCGTATAATTCCCCTATATTGAGGATTGAAATGTTGTAATATTTAAACGAATAACAAGTATAACACTACACATACTTGAAATCAGCCTTTTCTGATAAAACATCTCGTAAATAAACCTAGAACGCTGATGGTGTATTCTGAAAATAGGCCATAAGACTTCTGACCTACGTTTTCCATCTCCAGATTCGCGTTCGGCGGCCTTCATCTTTTCATCTAGAGATTCTAGGGTTTCGGCTAAAAGATCCCATCCATCCGGTGGAGGTTTCGTATTTAAAGTCTTTATACGAGGCATATCTAAAAAACTCAAACTTATATATGAGTGACGCGTATAATACGTTTGGAGCCACCTTTGCACGTTCAACTACTATATTGGGTGTTATTATGTACCATTCTTTTCATTCTGCGGTAAATTTACTATTTTATATACAATTTATGATAAATAACATGACATTCCACGTTAATTGGACCTTAACCTTTATGGGCCAGTTACTTGAAAATATTACGTCTATTTTTTCAACTGAGTAAATCCTTTTGGAATCTTTCGCAATCCTTACCCACCATTTATAACTTGTATTCATAAGAGTTAACTTTGTAGTTTAGGTCCATGTGTTCAGGGTGAGGAGATAGTATGCGGGTAGTCCTACAGTCATTTTTTTTGTGAATATGGAACAAGTTGGACAAAGAATTTTTAACAAATAAATATATTTTTGTGAAATAAATTTAAACTTTCTTTGATTATACCATAATCTACCTAAAGATCTGAGATAGGAGTTAGAGGCTCCGCTCTGGTTACAATAGTACAGGCTGGCCAGACTAAGGAGTTTGTCATGGATTTAGTTTGAGATACAAACTAGAGACATATTCAGATTCTTTATCTAGAATTCTAGCGGTACGGAAATATATCACTAGAAATTGGATATCTTAGGTACTGTGTGTTTAAAGCGTATATTCGTGTATTTTAATTAGTACTTGCCATTTAATCTTAACAAGAGTTACTTATAGATATATGGAGTACGGAGAGTCTATTGATTTTCCCGCGGAGTTCTAACAAATGGTCACGAGTATTCTCGTAGTGTAGATGTCCACTTTCAATCATCTATTAGATGAATGTTAACTAAATGAATATGCAAACCTTCTCATTTTCTGAAACTTGCACTGACAATTTTTCCACCTCTGCCTGAATCTTATCAATAATTCCGGATTTAGAAGCTATGGAGTTGTTAATATTGGAATAGCCAGTTTTCTTTATAAGATCAATAGTTTCCCTTACGGAGGCGGTCAAACTCTCTCGTTTATTCAATGACTGTAGGATATTATTCACAGCTTCTTCGTTTTTCAACAACGTTCTTTTAACTTGTATTAAAACATCGTTAATCTAGAAAGTATATTTATCACATCAGCAACGTATACCTCATCTGTGTTATATATAATTGTTCTAATAGCATCATCACTTTTAAGCATATGATCGATCTCATTATCACTAAAAGGTATACTTGTGTTTTCACAACTAACGTGGCATTTATTATCCTGCGTATTGGCCCCTTTGGTGGACTATTGATAGCCTTTAATATATTTTCGTGAATTTCATTCTTTGGATCAGTGCCTTTTCCGTATTGTTCCAATATACCCATTTTTGGTTGTTCTGTTTTCACTGAGATGTCTATTAATTTAGTAAACTGTACCTTTGGAGATTTTCAACTCCACTGCATTACCGCGACAATATTTCTCATAATCGTTAAAGTTGGATACTATTGCCCATATAGCATCCACAATTGGTTTTCCATACAGACTATCTGGACATCTAAACAATATTTTTGAAATAAAATTCTAGACAAACTCGATTGCGTCAAATTTAGACCATTTGTGTGGAATCGGATTTAGGAGTTTGAATGAAACACGTTGCTTAGGGTACTTTCTTGGGATAGTTCTGTAGTTAGTATCTATTTAATAGTAAAATTACATTTCTAATAGGCACGAAGAGTCACCAAAGAAGCCCGAAATAGGTAGAGTGAATAGCACTGGCCGGAACCCCCAAGATCTCACTAAATTCGATTTTAGACGGATAAAAGCTTACGATTTGGGAACTCTCTTTTTAAGTTTTCGATTTGGCTCTTTCTTTCTAGCATCATTACTCATAAACTGCCAACAGTTCGATATATTACACATTCAAAATATTCAATCCATTATTTACAATAAATCAATGATTCAAGCAAATTATAATATGTAGAGTGATATAAAAACGGAAGGATAGTATATTATAAATGAATGGTGTAGATATTTGTTGAGTGCACCACCGATGTCGTTGCAAATTAGTTAAAATCAATGTATATTAGAAATCTTACATTAGCATCAATTGTGTTTGTTTTAAACACTTTCGAATGTTCGAAAGTACATGGTGATAAAGAGATAGGGGTCTTATTTTCAAAAATTAACGATAAAATAAATGAAACGCGCTCTCTATTACTGGTTTATTATACACATCTTGAATAGACAATAACACCATAGGAATTTACGGATATGTTTAAAATTACAGCCCATGAACTCGACAAATTTAATAATTTAAAGGAAGGCTCACACACACCAACAAATAGATTCACGCAGGTTGCTCAAATTCCAAACGAATACAACATTAGGTATGTACATTCATCTATTTTTTGTATATATTATCGCAGGGAGAGTCTCTATTCTACTCAGTTGAGACGCTCACAACCCCAAGCAAATGTAGCTATAGACATCGTAGAGGTTGCATTCTAGTAGTTAATAGTTAAAACTTTGTATAGAATCTAAAAGACGTCACCAATAACGCTGAGAATGTTGCCGTCTTTGACAGTGACGGAGAAAGGGAGTTCTTTGAGGTAAGGTGATACACTTCATAATAACATCTCCACAGAATGAGCTACATAGGATGAAGATGGAAGGTACATAATAGACAATAAATTACATACGTATGTATTTCAGGAACCAGAAGGGATAGACTTGCCAACTTAGAGGTATGGGTCTTGTTTAGTGTCTTCATTTAGAATTTCCAGGATAACCTTAAATTGTTGAGAAAAGACGTACGTGTGATGTTTACTGGTAACACACTTGTACAGATCCGCAGATTGATGACCCCAAGCCCCCCTACTCCAAGACCAGTACTGGTGAACGAAAAGAAACGGTTAGAACACATTGACAATATCCTCATATTTTATGGCGAAAATACAAACTTGTAGAACTGTGGAATCATCCGCTCGTGTAATTTGCGATTCCTGTACTCAGTGCGGCTAGGTTTTTCCGGATGTCTCGTTTCGTACATTTTAGTATTTCATGCCTAACTCACCACTTTAATGTAAAATTGTGAGAATTGATTGATAATAAGGTCAACTTGGTGAATATGCAGCTTTCCTATGGTGAGTATGCACATACGCCGCGGATGTTGGGATTCCACTTTTGTATAGTCGCCGTTTATCATAGTTCACCCTTTGGAAAGTTGTAGAATCTGGGAAAATGACAGACATGGACAAGGTATACAAAAAATGCAAGGAACACTCCTGCAGAGATCGAGAAACAGCATCGGGAAGAGGTAAAAGCGGCTATCCTCCAGATCGCAGAGAACTTGGAAGGGCTGGATGGCTTTACTTACACACAATTGCAGCAAACTATCCAGAAACACCGGTAAATTTACATACTACGAGTAGTACGTGTACCGTGTGAATCCATTTTACCGTATACACAATTTTGTAGTCAAAGGACGATAAATTGAAGACATCAGCATTCCTTCATACATTTGCTGAGTTATACCCGTGTAGCTTATGTAGAGACAGCCTGATAGATATCTATCGAAGGGCTCCTCCAAAGGTCAACTCCAAACGCGATTTCCTTTTGTGGACTTCCAATATACATGATGCTGTAAATGATGAGTTGGGGGTAGCAATGCAAAACTTGACGTATGAGGAACTACTTGTAAAATACTCTTAGGTGTAGAACTTCCATTCTACGTATCGCTAAAAAAATTATCTACATCTCCGTAAAAGATATTTCTGGTTCTCTTCTCAGCTGGGCATATTTTGTATAACTTCGTTTCATTCTTACCTTCTATATTGGCCTTTACCGATTCTTCGGTGGCTAGTTTTGGGCCTGGGATGCATATGTCGGATTTCCGGGGAGGCTTACCGGTGTTATGTATGTTCTGAGTATTATCATAAATCTGTTTGCTCCAATATCCACACCCAGAATTACAGCACACAAATACCAGCTTCATGGCATCATCCGTTACTCTCTCTGGAAGTTGAAAAAATACTGCCTTTTGAAATCCACATTTTAGACACTTCCAGTGTGTAGTTCTTCCAAGTGTAGGATCCTTTATCACTAGTGGAGAAACGAAAATGTCCTCTCTATAAGCATTTTGTATTTATTATTACAATTCGCCAATAAACGGGATTTAGTAGAACAATATACTTATATCTGAGTTATAGGTACTAGTTTTGTCCAAAATATGCAAAATAATGTTAGAAAAACTGACTTGGAATCATAATTGTAACTTGTGCGATAGATACAGTTGTCGGTTGAGCTATTAGAGTCTGCCCATCTTGAAAAATCACATTGTCGACAAAAATACTTTAATTGTTGCTTTCTCGAGTCAGCCCTCGCGTATAATATATTATTACTACATAGTTGACGTATATCCACGATTGGTTGGTAAATCATAGATGTAAATCGGTGTACAAACTTACCATTCAGGACAAAAATTCAGTTCACTCATAATATACAGTCGAGCAATAGACTTTTAAGAACATGAATATGAGATTTAACTACCAATTATCCCCATGGGTCGTTACTATGTATCTTGTAGATATATCTGTGCTCTTTACGCCAGACTATTATATTACTACAATCTATGATATACAAAAACAAATTTTAGGAGGACTCCCCAAGCTTATTATTAATTAATACCCTAAAACACATCCCTACCGAACCATTGTTTATTGTGAATGTAGAGAAACGGTAAATATGGACTTACTATTTATGAATCGTGATACTAATGTAAATAAGCATAAGTTCCTACATTTCATTATTAATGTTATATCCATATTACCTGGTATATGGCATAGATAGAAGGGCCAAGAGCATGCCTACATTGATCCAATTCAACAAAACATTGCAGGCCTGTTTATTTCGTGTAAATGATTATATACAATTATACATTCGACTAACAAGTAGACTTCGTTTGGTAGAAATTGTCAATATGGCCATAGGATAGAAGATGAAAAGATAGACAACTTCTGTACAGTAGAATGTGACCCTTTGTGGATCAGTTCTACTCATAAAGAGCGATATTCCGTGACCCTATATTTTATTAGTGAACTAATGTAGAATTTATCTCTACGACTTGGGAATGTGTTGATTTAAACATAAAAGCGTTGCGTACTTCCGATTGAAATTTTGGACTTACCAGCGAATTATCTAGAAAATTGATCAAAGGAATGTATAGGACTATCAAATTTATTAAAAACGCTGAGAATATTGCAGCGTAGCTCGCCCTAATCATAAAATTTGACACATCTCTACAAAGGTGTATAATATAGTTATACGATTGTATGTTTTAAATAATTTTCTTACAAATACATTCGTATATTCACAAATTTTTTATATGATCTTGAAATATAGAACCTACCTCCCCTTATTTAACCTCCTATTTAGCACATCTGGATTTTTGAGAAATTTGGAAGATTCCAAATTTAACTTGAACATATTCTGGCAAGAGACTTTTTTTCAGATGGACTATCCAACACACATACCCAATATGACTATGCATGATTCATTATATAAGTTTATATTGTTCCTTTCATTCGTAACGTTGCGATAAAGTAGCCATTCATTCCTCTAGATTGTGGCAATTGAAAAGTTGGTGGTTCTACCAATTCCAAGTCGTGTTTCTTACAAAAATAGTCGATTTGATTTGAATTTTCACATTTAAAAATGCTACATGTTATATATACCAGTTTTCCATTCCTTTTCAGATATTTAAGGGCATTCTCTACGATCGAACGTTGTTTGTTAACATATTCTACGACCTGAAACAATTAACCATTGATATTTAGTATATACAACTCACATGATGTTTTTTGAATTCCCATTTTCTCTCAGGGCTCTTCCTAAATGCTCCTACTCCAGTGCAAGGAACATCAGTAACTACCTAAGGGCAATTATTCATATGAAGCAGACAAACCCAGTCCATTTGACCGTATAATTTTCCAAGATCAGTAAGGTTTGGATCCATGACAAAGTAATTTCTTATTCCAGCCTTGTACATCCTCTTTTTTGCCTGCGGATAATCCATTGTAAAATTAACATAGAGCACACCTTTAACAGGAGATTTTCATTAATATCATGCAGGTAAATTCTGCCTTTGTTTTCCATGCTAGGGCCAAAAACCAAAGATTTACCTCCAGAACCGGCGCAATAGTCCAGCACCTTTTCTCCAGACTTACTCTATATATGAGTATTAATTTTTTTTTGCACAACCATAACTCTTAGAGCGACAAGCTGGCTTGATTCATCCTGAATTTCTACGATTCCTCTACGATATTCCGGAGAGCTAAAGAGCTTCTGCTTATCAGTGACGAGTAAACCACAAGGGGAATCTACACATTTTTCTACATCAACTCCTATCAAACACTGAGATTATCTCTCATAAATTACCTTTATGAAGTAGAAATTTATACGCTTTATCCCTTGAAATCTTTAATGTGTTTACCCTTAAATGTATTACGGGCTCTTCGTTAAGAATATTGCAAATTTGTATAGCCTTATTCTGTCCATATTCTTCTTCAATTAGCACATAAAGCTCCTCAGGAAAGGAACACCTTATGAACGGAGGCAATTTTTTGTTGTTGCTCATCAATCTCCATCTGTCACTCAATAAATAGTTGTTCAACATAGAAGTCCACGTTGAAGGTTTACTACTCGTATACTCGATCAGGGCCTTCCATCTCATTATCTCATACATATGTTCAGAAACCCAGCTCCTATTACTAGTAGAAACTTTATTCGCGCGAAAATAGAATTTTAGAAAGGTATCAACTGCCAGGCGGCCGGTATTAAGTTTTTCATACTGAATCAGAGCATTTTCTAAGTGTCTAGCCCTTAGGGCATTTATTCCAAGCATATTCAATACATTTTATAATTTGTGTCTATCTTTTTCGTATAATTGGAAAATGTGCCTAGAATCCACTAGTAGGCACACTACGCGATTAGGGATATACTTTACGTTTACTAGTATCTATAAATTTTGTTAAAGATAATAGATATGGTAACAAAAAGGCTAAGAGGTCCAAACGTCTTGGTTTTGGGTACTCCAGGCACTGGAAAATCTACTTTATGTAAGAGAATACTTGAGAAAACAAACGTCAATCATATAAACGTTTCACAACTAATAAGTGAAAAAAAGTTATATAAGGAGTGGGATGATGAATTCGAATGTTCAATATATGACGAGGACTTGTTACTTGATGAGTTAGAAACATTTGACTTTGAAAGTGGCGGTTTTTTGGTAGAATTCCACTCATGCGACATATTTAGCGATAATCTATTTGACAATATAATAGTTCTACGCACAGATATTGAGACATTAAGCAAAAGGCTAGAAGAACGCAATTATACCAACGAAAAGATTGATGAAAACCTACAATCGGAAATATTCCAGGTGGTATTGGATGACGCAAACGACGTATTTGATAAGAATAAGGTCGTACAATTTCAGAGCAATACTATGAAAGAAATGGAAACTGTTGTAGATTACGCAATCTCCCTGTTCCAAGCTCAATAGCATGTAGTATAAAAGTTAAAACATTGCGTATTTATAGTTTAAATCGGAAACCTATTGCACTAGTTTATTCAACAATTTGTCCTTGATATCCATCAATTCTTTGTGCGTTACCTTGATCGTATTAACACTTGTCCCACACACAAGTGCTATATCTGCGATGCTAATTTGGCCAGGCATCATTGTCTGAGTAACAAAATAGATTATTGCCGCAGCCAATGACGTGGTCCTATGCGAGCTTCTAAGAAGCATTGTAGCCTGGCTACAGACATTTTCACAAATGTTGGCTATATGGGTAGACAAATTTAGTTTCGAAGTATATCTGGGAAGGATTTGCATAGTATCCTCTACAGGAGCATTTCCCCTGTTTGGAAGTTGTTTTTTCAGTCTATTTATGGCTCTTCCTAGATCTCTAGGACTTATGTTTCGATCATATATACAAAGTTCCCTAAGAGATCGAGAGATGCCACACTCTCTGCATCCTAGATATATAATAGCAAGTATGTTTAGTATAGTGCAACGCCCTTTGAGGATTGATGCTTCATGCATATCTTTCAATATTTCCTTGCAGCGCTCGGTTACATGGTCTTTTATGTCCAAAGAATCCCCAACTCCACGCAAAAGGGAATATGCATTACGCAGGATTCTATCACTACTGTCATAATTTCCCATCAAACTCTGTAATTGTTGCATCTTCTTAGAGCCACCAATGAATGTCGTACTGTTCCCAACGTCATCAAGCCATACATCGTTGAATTCACCAACTCTGCTCTTTTCGGCATGAGCAGCACCAAGTGATTCTGTATTAAAGTTACGCCATTCTTGTTGTTCAGATATAAGCTTGTCCTCCAAAACTAAGCCGCATCCCGAACATAGACGAATGCCTTCAACATCATCGGTTAAAACTTCGGATGCATCACCACAATTACGACAGGATAGAGTCTTCTTCTTGAATATACGAGGTCGTGAATTAGATACAGCCATCTCATACACTTATAATCTACTTTGAAATTGCAATTTTTTGTTCAACCCTAAGCTTATGGAATTTGGTGAACTTCATAATACCGAATATAGGACAATTTGGGATAAATGTAATATTGTGGAAATAGCGCCAACTATCGGCACAGGAGTTTTCTATGTACTCTGGATTGGAAATCTTGACATTTTTGTTACATTTGCTACATAGTCTATTCCGGGTGTAAACTACAACATCCCTCTCTTTCTCTATTTCGGATAAGTCAATATTTAAAACCTTTAAAACTTCTTTACTTTTTTCAACTATTGTAGTATTAACGCTGCTATATGTCCTGGAGTTTGTACTACATTTTCTCAGTAAGTATCTATATATATTAACAACCATTTACGTATTGGACTGATAATATATACATACAGCCAACGCAAACGTTAACACTGATAAAACGCTCGTCACTTGAACGTATAATGAGTAGTTGACAGTTGAATATTGTGCTAAGGCCACATATCTCAGAACGTGCACTCATTATATATTCACACGCTTAGCACATTGGTGTGGAAATATGGGAGACTCTAGGTCTTTTCATGGCCTTTTTAATTCGTTCGGGGGTATGAGGAATATGCAATCCTTCGGACCCGTGGCCGACACATCCGAACAAGTCTATATATCATCGTTGGCACTTCTTAAAATGCTTAAACATGGAAGGGTATGTTTGAATGATATATTCGTTTATGTAAAACATTAAACGTCGTGTTTTTGCTCGCGCATATGGGTACATTTATCATATAGGCTGGAGTTCCTATGGAAGTTATGGGCCTGATGCTAGGAGACTTTGTCGATGATTACACAATCAGAGTTGTAGATGTGTTTTCTATGCCACAATCTGGTATGTTGTTTGTACATCTAATATATACATCGGCGAACCCATTTATATACCATGTTTAGGAAATAGCGTTAGCGTTGAGGCTGTTGATCCAGTCTATCAAACTGAGATGAAAGATCAACTAAAAAGAACTGGAAGACCTGAAGTAGTTGTTGGATGGTACCATTCCCATCCAGGATTTGGCTGTTGGTTTTCCGGAACGGACGTAAATACACAACAAAGTTTTGAGCAGCTAAATCCACGTGCTGTTGGTGTTGTTATAGATCCCATTCAATCAGTAAAAGGAAAAGTCGTTATTGACTGCTTTAGGTTGATAAGCCCACATATTATCATGCTAGGTAAGAAATGTTTCTATGGCAGCACACACTTCACTTTGTAATTCATTGAATGTAACAGGTCAAGAACCTCGCCAGACCACAAGCAACATTGGCCATCTCCAGAAACCCACAATAATAGCACTGGTTCATGGATTGAATCGTAACTATTATAGTATCGTAATAAACTATAGAAAGACACCATTGGAAAATCAGATGCTTCTTAATTTCAATAAGAACAAATGGACGAAGGATTTGCACATCCAGGTTTGATAATAACTAACAAATTAGTAATTTCTTAGGATTTCAAAGAAAGAAGAAAAGAGAACAATCAACTAGTTAGGGAAATTAGGGATCTCTGTGAGAAATACAATTCATCAATTAAACAGGAAATGACTTCTACGCCTGAGGAAATACTAGTTGCTAATGTAGGAAAATTAGATGCAAAAAAGCATATAGAGAACGCAGTCACAACACTATTGTCTAACAATTCATTAAGTGCGTTCAACACAATGCTTGCCACGGAAATGGTATAAAGTTCGGTCCACAGACTTATATCTGTTTATTGGCAGTCTTTCGCGTTTTAATCTCATAAATCAATTGTTTTAGAGATATATGTTATAGTAAATATAAATATCTATAACTACGAGCGTAGAATTAACGGTGGAATGAGTTGTAGTGGAGTATCTTATTTGTTGGTGATTATTATGATGAACTTATCAAACAGGGTATATTATTATATATTTTTTTATTTAATTTACATGTCTGTTATTATCACGGTTTTATATTGATTTGTATCTTTATTTAATTGATTTTAATATGACCTATCAAGTGATCCCTGAAATATTCACAAAAATTCAGGAAACTAGCTTTATTCACATTTTTAATGGTTGGATTTTTTAATATGATGAATCACTGGAACTTTTAAATAATTTCCACATTTAGAATGTACTATAGATGTCGACCTGATACTTTATTCCGAAAATATGGTTTTCCCAGTCTGTGGAGCTAGAAGGGTTTTGTTGCCTCCAAAAATACCTCCAGATTATTATGCTAGACTTCAGGAAGTTGTACAATGTTCGAAACAGGAGGCTCAATCAATATATAACAGGTATTGTTTCTATCTGTAACTTATATAAATTTTCAGGTATCGTATGTTGACTCCTATAGGTCATTTGGATCTTTTAAAGTTTGAAGAATGTCTAGGTTTGCTGGGTACCTTGGGTAGGCTTCTGACAGAGCGCATGTTTTTGGCTTTTGATTTAAATGGTGATGGAGGTCTTGATTTTGTTGAATTTGCTGGTGGTCTACTAATTATGCTTGATGGATCAGAAGACAAAAAACTACAGTTGAGCTTTAGGATTTTACATAATACTAGCAAATCTCACGAAGAGTCGAATTCTCACGACAAGAATACATCTATGGGATTCAAAGAATTTTTGGACTTAGTTAATGATATAGCACTGACACGAGCCTTGCTTGTTTCTAAAGAACCTGTATATCGTTCAGAAGCAGATGTTGAAAAGATTTTTGAGAGTCACGCAAGCCTGTGCGATGATGGTGTAAAACGAATATCCCAGGGTGACTATATAAATGCAGTTTGTACATCGAGTGATTTTTTAGAATTATTAGGGATTTCTGTTTCGAGATGTGCAATCGAAACCTCCAGTGGATATATGTTTAGAGGTTTGGATGTAAGCAAGAGTGGAAACTATATCAATAGATCAAATGTAAAACGTAGCTTGGCAAGAAATAGCGGAAAACATAACATTTATAAATGGATTACAAATAATTCATTGCAAGAGAATAAAAGAGGATTTTCTGTGCATTTTGGGCATGAAAGTTGGAATGATGTTATAGATATGATGATAGGATTAAGTATATCTGCACGACATGTATACAATGAACCTGAAGTGACTTTAACAGATGAAGATTTTGATACAAAATTGACATTTACGATTTTACATGATCCTAAACTCAATTATTTATCGGTTCGTCATATTTATAACAAGAATGGATTATATTCTTCCAGATTCGCAAGAGCAAATTTTAATGAGAACACACCAATGAATAGCGGATTTACTAGCATGAGTACATTATCTTATTCAAAAATTATCTTCAAGGAATATGCACCTTTGGTGTTTAAAGAAATTCGCAGTATATCAGGTCTATCTGCAAGCGACTATATGGACTCAATTAGCCCTGAACAAATTGTCGGTAATATGGTTCTTGGTAATCTTTCCACAATGTCTGAACTAGTTTCAGAGGGGAAGTCTGGTTCTTTATTTTACTATACAATCGATGGTAAACTTATCATAAAGACCATAACTAAAAGATGTGCTCGTTTTGTGAAACAGTGGCTTAGAAATTATTATAATCATTTAAATGAACACAGGGATTCACTATTAACACGTTTTTATGGGTTGTTTTCCATTCAAACACGAGGGTACCCTTACAGGGTCTATTTTGTGGTTATGAACAATATATTCTATTCCAAGGTTGCTATACATCGCAGGTATGATTTAAAAGGCTCGTGGGTTGGGCGATCTCTAGCAGACCATGAATCCAGTGACCATACAGTAGCTCTGAAGGATTGTGATTTTGGAAGATTTGGGGATGTTGTGTATCTTGGTGCTAATGCTGAACAAATCCTCACTATTTTACGAAATGATGTTGAGTTTTTGCGTCTGTCTAGTATTTTAGACTATTCCTTGCTACTTGGCATACATTATAGAAACAAAAGTGTAGATTATTTTGACTGGGAAAGTGAAAATCATAATTCTTTTCACTGTGTTATGGGATCAAAACGTGAACATTTGTATTATATCGGGATTATTGATCTTTTGACTTGTTGGAATATCGGAAAACGTGCGGAGCACTTTTGGAGAATATTACAAACTAGGGATCATTATGGCGTCTCTTGTGTACATCCAAATTTTTATGCTAAACGATTTATGGATTTCGTGGAGAAGCATGTGCGCTCTGATTAATTTACATATCTAATAACATTTTAATTTATATTTATTCTAGTTATTTTTAGGATGACAAATGTAACGGTATATGTGGACTAGAGTAAGAATTTTAACCTCTAGGAGGAATTGGTGCCAAAGTTACAATGTGCCCGGTTCTGAATTGTAGCCAGAAGGTGAAGTGTTTAATACAAACATGTTTATGTTGGACAACTTAAATCTCTAGTATTATGTGTAACGCCAATAGTGGCGTGGGAAGTGCATTGTTAATAAACTGTGTTCTCCACAATATGTCAAGATCCGCACAATAACAAATTCCACCAGCGCTGGGTAGTTGAAAAAATGGTAAATTCTTCAGATTACCAATTTTTGCTTCGCATTGCAAACTTTCTACCGATGACATTTGTGATTTACCCTTTAGTACAAGCTTTGGTAGTGTTTCATATTCTTTAGAAACTTGAACGAGGACTTGTGCACAGTTTACTAAGAATAGTCTGATGTGTTTAAGGATTGAGTTGCGATGCTTGAATTCCGATTCGTCAATTTTAAAAAAACCAGAGCTCGAAGATAGTAATGATATAGATGGTTCACAAAGAATATCTACAAATTCGCCGATATTTAAAATTTTTATAAACTCGTTCTTCTTAAGCACAGCTTCTGTAGTCGAATCTATAGAAATTGTAGAATTCATACGTAACTCTATGCGCGCGAACGAGGTTAAATTGGATATATTGCTAGATATCTCAGAATCCATAAATTTATCCAAATGGACCTCTGGTAAGTCCGTAGAAATAGATTCTTTCATATCAGTACTTTCTGGAATACATACGGGGTCACGGTCACCAATGGAAACATCAGTCGTGCCATTCAATGTTAGGCTCGCTTGTTTCTTTGATGGAAAAGTCCAATCTGCATCACTACGTGCCCTTTTCCCCTCCATTTTAATGTTAAATATCGATTTTCTTGGACTAGTCTCCTCGACACCAAATATAGACCTTATAGGGTTAGGGTTCTCATCCATACAAAAAATCGATTTTATGTCTTGCTTAGATGTGTGCTTCGAAATGTTAAAATAAATGCGATTGTGCTGTTGGAGCGTGTGATCAACAATTGGTTCGGAATCTGATTCATCCGGAATATGTTCCAGTTTCCCAGGTGGACCCAAGTCACTTAGATAAAGCTGATTATATATACAACGAATTGCAACGTCACTGAAGTTATAACTTGGTTTGTCATCTGTCAGGCCTATGATACTACAATTAGGAAATAGTCTGTTGCACTCATTCTCAGAAAGCCAGCTAACACATAGAATTCCATTATCCTGTTTACTCATGATAGATGGCAATTCGGGAGTCCCCTCCAAAAGTGTTTTATCCAATTCATCTATGTCATAAAACTCCCGCACAGTTGGTGTATCATTTTCCAAAGTTGTAGTAACGGCTTCTTTTATCTCCTGAGGGGGCTGGTTGATAAAACCTTTCCTCAGTTTATATTCATGAATTTTCTGCAGATTTAAACGAAATTTTGGAGTTCCATATGTTTTAGACTCATCAGAGACGGAGATTTCCTGCGTTAGCGCCGCTGAATGCGTTACAACTGGGCCACGTTTGAAATAGGCCAAAATTGTAGGTTCACTTTGCTCCCATCTGTAAAAAAATTTCAGTAAAACTTAACTTAACTTACAGTTTTAAGTATTTCTTAAGGTTGGATTTGGCAGCATCATGTACCCATTTGCTGGTTCCAACTGGAGGATTAAACTTTATGCAATTTTCATAAATAAGCACCATGTCAGAGTGAAATTCTTGAGGTTCATCGTACATATTGTTCTCCAATTTGGTCTGATTAGTGGTATAATTATGTATACTATATTATTAGAGTAAATCTTCACAACGCGCCCGGAAGTTTTGGATTAGTTATAAGCTCCATGTAGAGAAAAAAATGCAACACTTACCCTCACTGTTTTGTAATCCATAGGATTCTGAATGACAAGTCGATAATTTTCCTTTATTGCAGGGGATATAATGGAATCGCTAGCTTCCAAGACGGGGCTTGCAAATAGGGTACCATAGCGGTCCCCTCGCATCTTCTTAACAACCTATACAATATAATAAGTCTTTTATAAGTATGTAAATTGTGTATAATTTCTGCTACGGCTTATACGTAAATCTGTAGACCATTGGGCCTAGCACTGCGATTTACAGAGGTTTGTGAATCAGACAAAGTTATAATACGTACCACATCTAGACAATATTTTGTCCAAGAATGCTGCGATTCCATTTTTATAAGTTTGCATTTAAAACCAATTCATAATAACTGGCTTCATTACGAGCCCCCCTTGGGTCTTGCGCCCTCTTCTGGGCACAATAATTTATGCTAAAAACCAATATACACCTGTTTATAATGTTTGTGTGTGTTTCTGCCCGTTTCAGGTGCTGTTCGTAAATATGGTTTATCCAATACTGGTTTGTATTTTCTCAGACCTCCCAAACATTCATTTTGTAGGAACCTATACCAAAAAAACACTCAAACGGGCAGAATGGACTGGACAACCCTGCTAAAAGGCATGGAAATGATATAGAATGTGTTAAATCAGCCAACGATTCGCTATTTGAGTCAGATCATCCATATGAAAATCTCAAAATACACAGAAAGAGATGTTTGGATGATACTAATTCGGTTAATTCAGAAGAGGACAATTCAATACCCTTTAACGATAATTATATTTCTACTGCTTCAAATATTACACACATGGAAATTTCGAATGCATCAGATAACTCAGATGATATCCGTACACACAAAACTACACATTCACAACAAAATTTGAACAATGAAAATCATAATAACACAACATGTGATGAGATACTAACGAATGATACATGTGTAGATGCATCAAGCGTTAGTATAGAAACTAACTTGAAGGCGAAGTCTACTCTCAATTCATCTAAATCTGTAGAGCCAAAAGTTGAAGTAAAGCGGGAAATAAAAAATGAAAAGACAGATAGTGCTAAAGAATCAGTACCCAAACGCATTAAGACTGAGAAAAAAACGGATAGGAACATTGAAGA
Organism: Theileria equi strain WA; assembly: GCF_000342415.1. NCBI lineage: Eukaryota > Apicomplexa > Aconoidasida > Piroplasmida > Theileriidae > Theileria > Theileria equi. The sequence continues at coordinate 321,137 of NC_021366.1, read as the reverse complement.
CATAATAGAACCCATAAATCGTTGGTGGGAGGGAATGGATTCGGACTATAAATATAACCAGATTGAAAAACCAACAGAATATTGGACATATATGGAACATAACGGGATGATTTTTACACCTGAGTACGTCCCACATTCCGTTCCGATCACATTCAAGGGAGAAGAAATGGTTCTACCCCCTGAGATTGAAGAGATTGCTACAATGTGGGCTCAATCCATAGGAACCAATTATGAAACAAGCGAAATTTATTGCAAGAATTTCTGGAACGTATTCACTAGCAAGTTTGAAAAATCCCATCCTATACGTAAGAGCAGCTCAAAACTTAAGGATTGCGACTTCTCCAAAATCAAAGAGCACTTGGAAAATGAAAAACAAAAAAAGAAGGACAATAAGGAGTTTTATCAAGCAAAAGCCGCTGAAACAGCCAAACTAGAACATAAATTTAATTACGCACTCGTAGATTGGATTAGGGAAAAGGTGAGTTCTAATAAATTAGAACCACCGGGCTTATTTAAAGGAAGGGGATTACATCCCAAGCAGGGTTTGTTAAAATGTCGTATGTTTCCATATGATGTTATTCTCAACCTTTCTAAAGATGCTCCTGTACCAAAAGTTTCAAATTTTCAAAGGGATGGGCACTGTTGGAAGGATATTTATCATGATAATTCTGTCACATGGCTTGCGTACTATAGAGATAGTATTAACGATCAATTTAAATATATGTATCTTGCTGCTCAGTCAAAGTTTAAAGGGCTACATGATCTCCTTAAGTATAACAAGGCAAGGGATCTGAAGAACTATATTGAAAAGATTCGTGAAGATTACCATGCGAAGATGTTATCCTTAGATATGTTTGAGAGACAGATCGGTACAGCAACTTATCTAATTGATTTCTTGGCTCTGAGAGTCGGGGGAGAGAAAGATGCAGATGAGGCAGACACAGTCGGATGTTGTAGTCTTCGTGTAGAACATATAAAATTTAACGATAAAAAACCTAATGTAATAACTTTAGACTTTTTGGGAAAAGATTCCATACGTTATTTCAATACGGTGACGCTAAATGATGTAGCTTATAATAATATGGTCAAGTTCTGCTATAGAAAAAAACCGAATGCGGAAATTTTTAATCTTATAAATACTACAAAACTCAACGACTATTTAAAGGAGATGATGGATGGCTTATCTGCAAAAGTTTTCAGAACTTACAATGCATCTATAACGTTGCAAAATCAATTTAAGCGCTTAAAGGGAAAAAAGAAGCAAAACACCGATTCTTCTGGCGATGTGAGCACGGATTCATCTACTAAACCCATAAGTGTTGATATATGTAATGTTTCAGAGCTTCTCCAGTTTTATAATTTCGCTAATAGAGAGGTTGCGATACTTTGCAACCATCAAAGGAGTATTCCAAAGCAACATGAAAATTCCATGTCAAAATTAAAAGTACAAGCGGATATGCTCAAAGAGGATATTGAAGAACTCAACCAGTACATTAAACACCTGGAATCTGGGTCCAAAACAGAGTTTCAGTTTGAATCAAAGACACTAGATGTAAATGGCAATCCAAGAAAACGTATAACAAAGTCGGGTATGAAGCTTGAAGCCTGTAAAAACCGACTTCAAACCGTAAAGAAACGCCAAAAGGATCACTCGATAAAAATGAGAATAAAGGATAGCAATAAAACTGTAGCCCTGGGAACTTCCAAAATAAATTATATGGATCCACGAATAACCGTCGCATTTTGCAAAAAGTACGAAATACCTATAGAGAAAGTATTCAATAAGAGTTTACGGATGAAATTCCCTTGGGCAATGTTTGTTAAGTCAGATTTTCTGTTCTAAACGAAAATTTTCAAAGTATAATAATACAGTAATCATTAATTGTATTTTAGAACCAATCCATGCTCCATATACATATCTTTTGAACAATCTTTTGGACCTACACTATTGTAACACCATGAATATAACTCACACGTATAAAATATGACCGATCCCAGCGTCATTTTAGCTAATTCCATGCATTCTTTATCCCTGTTACGTGCGTGTGTGTCTACTATGGCTTACAGGTGTTTTACTATCCCAGGTAGTAATTGGAGTTCGAATGTGAGATTTGTGGTGCATTTGTTGCATTTTGATTCATATTCAAATTCACTAAAGCTTATTGGGTCACCATTGCGGTTATACCTCAATACCTAAATCATTATACAGGTAAACAGATGTTACTTACCGTATTTGGTTTTCGCAAAATATAATTCTGAAATCTGTTTATAAAGCAAATTTCATCCTCCGAGTATGAGTCACTACTATCTTCAGACTCGAAACTCTTGTTTTTCACAATCCAATAATCCGCGATATCTTCATCATCAATTTCCGACTTATTTCTGTTCTTATAGTCTTCAAAAAGAGTTAAAGCATGTATATCATCCTTATAGATACACTCCTCTACAATATCTCCCTCGAAATGAATGAATGTTTCTCCATGATTATTACTTATAGAAATGTCGCTTAGCCAATCAGAAACAGATGCACTATCTAATGACTTAAGAACATCTGTGTGTGTAAAACTCTCTTCAAAAATGCTCAACGTCTTCATAGTCTTCGTGATGCCAACTTGATAACATAAGTACCAACCAATGTTTTCCGTAACATGCTTAGGACAGTAAAACACATATAGAATCCTATTTGTTGATGGTGGAACTAATTGCATAAGGAAAGTCATTTTTGATTGACATTTTGTACACTCTACCTCGATACACCCATTATAGTAGATCTAAAATATTGGTGTCTGCAATTTATCCTGTAAACATACCGGGATCCCGCCTATTTTTGAATCTTTGTGTACATCAAAAGATTGAGCACCCACAAATTTTGAATAACCTCTATACTCCATATTCTAGATCTGTTTAGTAGAATTTTTGAATGCGATCATATACAACAAATCTCGGCTTCCTATTGGTATAAACCTCCTTACATATGGCAAATAAAGGAGTCCTTGTTTATTGACCAATTCAAAACTGTATTTTTTCAATATGCGTATGCAGTCCCTATCCGATATAAAGAGATCAAATTTGTGCGTACTTTTTGGTACCTTGTGAAAAACTCGTTCTGCCAAAAGAATGTTTACTATGTATGATTTTAAGCTAGCTCCTGGACTAGTTAAAACTAGTATACCAGATGGTTTTACTAATTCTGAAAGATGATACAAAAATAATTCCTTGTCTTTGTTTTCTATATGCTCTATCACTTCAGATGCGATTACTATGTCATATTTACGCTTCAATTCCAAATGTTCTTGAACAGTTGATACTTTATATTCCAAATGATTAGTGTAATTGTCTTTTAGTCCAAATTTTAAGTTATGTTTAGAAAAATGTTCTTTGTGTATATTTGCTGCTTTGATAAGTTCGCTGCTTGGATCTATTCCTAATACTTTACAACCGTATTTCGCTAGAGATTCTGTAAGTATACCGCCTCCACAACCTATATCTAATACATCGAGCCCATTTAGTATTGATTCTACGTGTAGATTGCCATACGCTCTTATTTTCCTGAATGGTTGGAAAATTTTGTTACAACAGGTGTCTTTGTATGAATCATTTCCAGACAAAAGATAAGATTCTGCAATAAAAGGCACTCTAACCTGGTTATAATCATGGAGTATTGAAAATTCACCATCAATATTCCACCATTTTTCCGAGAAACTGCCGAAAAAGGTAGAATCCGAGAAGTGGCGTTTATTTCTAACAAGTACTGGAGTAAAAGTATGTTTTAGTTTTAGAATAGGCCCGGTTATCATCACAAAATATCATGTGAGGGAACACCTGCGGGATGCAACTACCAAATAGTGATGGGAATATACATGGAGCTACCGCAATCATTTGGAATATAAAATGGTGATTGTGAATTCAACTGAATTCCAACGTATTGTTGAGGGTAATGAAGGGAAAATAGTCCTCTATCTATTCGATAAAAATGACCCTCGTCATGAACACCTATCTGCTGTTTTACAAGAACTGGAAAATGTTAGTTCGTTATTTGACCTACGTCAATTTATGATATTTAGGATTTCCCTAGCATAACCTTTTGTTTTCTAGATCACCTTTCGATCAAAGATTCTGCAAACGTTGAAACTCTACCATCAATACGGTGTTACGAAGTCAGCTTATACTGATTTAAAATAATACCCATATTTAGGCAAAAAGGATTGTAAATACAATGGAAGGGTGTAGCACGGCAATGATAGTTACATTCATAAGAGGATGGATGAAAGAGAAAGCTCAGGAAACTACTCTGGATAAGATTAAAAGGTTAATATCGGATAATCCAGTCATAGTATTCATAAAAGGCACCAAGGATGATCCATTTTGTCGCTTCAGCAGGGCGGTTGTTAATATGCTAAATAAATCTGGCATAAAGTTTGAGGGTTATAACATCTTTGAAGATCCAGAATTGAGAGAAGAACTTAAGGTTTATTCTAACTGGCCAACATATCCCCAATTATATGTCAATGTGAGTGTTAACATCTATGAATATTATTTCCTCAGGGGACCCTAATCGGAGGGCATGACATAATAGAAGAGCTTTACGAAAGTGGCTCCCTCAGGGATGAAATACCACATGAATACCTTGTAAACTAGTTTACAGAAATAAAATAATTATCTCAAAAATCTATTTAAATATCATTGCAGATTGATGAATAGGCAATCATGGAAAGCTAAAAATAAGGAAAATTAAGCTAATGGAAATTAGTTCCAATATGATATGAATTTTACTGCATTGTATCCACAAACATTCCTGTCATTCACTGATTGAAGTGGATGGAGAAACAATGGTTTTTTCAGATATAAATCGGCAAATTTTAGACTGTTATAAAAATTTTCGCATTGAAAATGGCTAATAATAAAGTAATTTGTCAGTTTTATGTACACCCCGATCTGGTGTTGTTCCCACCATTAGTGTGTTGATAAGTAGGTTTTTACTGCGCGTACACTAGCCCTGTTAATTCATCTAACATGATGGAACAATGGCCAATAATTTTTTAAAAGTGTTGTTGGTGGTACATTTCATTGTTGTCCTACGTTCTACGCTCTGCAACAATATCGCTTTATGTACGCAAGAATCCGCTTCAGAATTGATTAATAAAACAAACTCAATTCCACTAGAATATATATCTGGAACAGGATATGCTATATCTGTTAAAGTAGGCAGTCAACCCCTATTGTTGGCTCTAAATTCCACAGTATGTGGTATTGTTCTCTTTGAGGACACTAAACAGATATGTTTTCACGACGATTCAAAGCCGTGTTATATTCCGAGTGCTTCTACTACCGCATCTTGGTGCAATAATAACACCGTATGTGTTCCAGGAACAAACAAATTTTCTTGTGTAACAGTAGCTTCTCCGGACTCTATAAAAGATGTCACACCAATATATTTTCACAGTAACGGATTTAAGTATGAATTGCGCACATTGGAAGGGTTTGAAAATATCTCACTGAAGATAGACCACAAAGAAGGTGGCTATGACGCCGAAAAAATCCCGGTGAAACTAGCCAGAACCATAAATGTTGGCGATTATCCACGCATACTTAAGAATGTAGATGGAATCTTTGGTCTGGCAGGACTTGATATTTGCTGCCGTGGAAAATCCTTATGGAACAATATTTTAAATGATTATGAAGGATATTTTGTAGTTGATATCAATAAGCCTGATTATAACAACCCTCAAAGCAAAATTTACTTGGGACTTGATAAACTTAGAGACTCCGAAATAGCTTGGTCGGAGAAGAGACAATTTGGTGGTATTTATAATAATGCATACTTACAATTTACAATGTATAATTTTACAATGTGTGGTGTGAACCTGTTCGGGAAAGTATCTTCGAATTGGGAAGCTATCATAGATTTAAGTTCGGAGTCTCTTGTTGTTCCGAAAAATTTTTGGATCACTATAATGACATATTTGCCTGTTGACCCTTCTTGCTTTACCCAAGATAATAAACCCAAATATTGTACGCTAAAAAAGGATTCATCAGGTGACTTTCCGCTTCTCCAGTTTAAACTAAAGGAAGACTACCATGTAAATTTTGACAAAGTGACAAATCCAACTATAACTATTCCACTGGAGAACTTGTTGATAGATGATGGTGAATCTTGGAAAATTTGCATACTTCCAGACGAAATCTCTGAGCCATCCCCCTACACTATTTCTCCAACAATAAAAATTGGATATAAAGGTAAGGAATATATATTAAAACAAAAACTTTTCAGTTTTGGAATCTCTAAACATAGCGATTGACACAAAAGGAAATAGGATAGGACTAATTAACAAAAACCAGATAGATGGAACCTCCAGCAAATGCACAAAAAAAATAAGCTGTGTAGGAGATCAGGTCTATGAACCAGCACTGAATGTTTGTGTCGACCCGTATTGTAATGTTTGGCTTATGAAACGGTTAAACAAAGAGACTGGGTAAGAATATTATATTTTATAACACAGTTTAGGTTATGTGAAACTTCTCCATTTTCAAAGATTTTGTTCACAATTATATTAGTATCATTAATCGCAGTTGAATTTTACTGCAGTTTCGCGCGTCGACGTATATTAAACATTACTTCTAGACTCTGTCAATAGCTTTAACATTTGCATTTTTTCCTTTACCTATGGATATGATGTGTAAATATATATTGTACTTACTGCTTGATCATGTTGAAGTTTTTTCTGCGGTCTTCGATAGTCTTTAACAACCGTAAGATCGCTATGTATATATATATATATATGGAGAATGTGATATACCTGTAATCTAACTGAGTTATAGAATAATTTTCTTCCGAGAATGTCACTCTAGTTATGTTTGCATGTCTAGTACCACAAATTTCCATCCATCTCTTCATTTGCGATGTTGCGATAACGTTTCCTTGAAGCTAACAAATCATTTATTGGCTACTCACGGAAACTAACGTGTCCAATTGCGAAATTCTGCCTACATTTTATCCATCCTACCAGTGAGAGCTGATTGCAATGCGATTGTAATTCACTTTCAAAACATTTATCTGCAATAATAGATCGACTTAGTAATAAAAATACCATTAAAGACTCCATTCAGCTCAAATCTAAATCTATGGTTCATATTATGGCAATTTTCAGGAGTATAGTCTGTTTTAGGTTCCTGAGGTACGGTTTTTACCCTGTATCTCCTCAACCCAGTAGCCTTTCTATTTAGAGTGTCAAATACTGTATGAAAAACAGGGCAACCCCTAGATAACGTAGGACGATTCTTTGTAAAGTTAAATAATGAACTCGAAGGTCTCCATCTTGAGTAAAAAAGAGGTGATTTAGTGTATTGAACTATTGCCTTCGCTCTGTTTTTGACTGATTTAGGAAAATACGTGGACATCTTAAATTACGAGTATCTCGCGGAGAAATGTAGACACTCAAAATGTAGTGGCGTTTCAACCGTGTAATGTACACACTTTGTTATAATGTTGAAAAATAACCATGTGGATACTGAACTGGACACTATTCATGATAAGTCTGGAAGAAATAGTTCAATACATCCACAATGTAGCTGTACGAGATTAACCGCGTCAACACACGATATATCTTCGAAAAGTGCCATACATTCCTTATGGTTCACCATAGACGATTTTGATATAGGAGGTCTTGTGGTTAGAACAATATATAAAGATCTTAACAAAAGTCAAGATCTATGCGAGGATATACATCTTATATTCAGGGTGATGGAGCTCACGGTCAAGTTTTTTTGGCGCGAGAACGAAGAACTGGATTCATATGTGTATTGAAATGCATTCCAAAAGTTCAGCTCGTTGGGAGTGGGAGAGAATCCATGTTTAAACATGAAATAGAAATGCATAGTCATCTTCGACATCCGAATATATCATGTCTCTACACTTGGTTTACTACGAGTACAATGATTTATATGGTTATGGAATACTGCTACAATGGTGATTTATATACACATCTGATGATTAATAAGAGATTCGATGAGAAAAGAGTTTCAGAGATGTTGTTTGAGATCACATGGGCAGTACGGACATGTCACGACAAACACATAGCTCATCTGGATATTAAACCGGAGAATATCCTCCTAGATCATAATTTTAGCTGCAAGTTAGCTGATTTTGGATTATCAGCGCACATTGAGGGATTCAACATAAACCACATGAGAGGAACATATGATTATTGGTCCCCGGAGCAATGTGCATACAAATACAAGACAAACAAGTTCGGGGAGTTTAACCAAAAGAGCGATGTATGGACTTTGGGAGTTCTGGCATTCGAACTTTATTTCGGAGTTTCACCATTTGGAACGACATGTGAAGAATCCGTAGAAACCGTTTTAAGCCGTATACAAAACTACACTTGGTGCAAATACTGGGTAAGCAAGTATGGAAGCTTGTACATATCTGACATATCATCCGAATTTAAGGATTTTCTGGACTTGTGTTTCACTAAAGATTCAGGCAAACGACCCACTGCGAGCACCCTACTGTACCATCCATGGCTAAAACTACACAACAAGGGCAGATATGTGGACGATGTCTTTATAAATCAACACAGAATATAGCAATAAACTAATGCAATTTCTTAGTGGTTACTCCTCAAGTTCCAGATATGTGGCCTCTGGTGCATCGTATAGCTGAAAAAACAGCAAATTCTGTATTTAGTATTTCAAAAATGTAGAAACTAACATTCAAATCGAGAAAATTGTGTATATGCGCTTGGATATAACTGTATTTGAGCTTTAGAGAAAAGTCTAGCATCGTAAAAATTTTCATCTCGTTGTAGAAAATAGTCTTTGGATCAATATTGCGTTCTTTGCTTATATATTGTACAATTTCGTTTAAAACATCAGATTCATAATCCTGGTTAAATTTGTATGAAAGTATGACACATGTTGCAGCATAAAGCTTTCGATTAAATTTTGTTACTACTCCAACCATCACCAATCTATATGGTACTTATTGCCATAATTACCACAAACCTTTCAAATAGAGTCCATGCAATTGCTGCGGTCGATGGATCCAAATGTCTAACAACAATGGGCAAACTCAGAATCTCATATTTTATTCGGCTAAAATATTATGTATTATATGTGTAAAAAATACCATAATTTTGTGAAGGATAGAGTAGGGTGTAACCACGGGTGTTTCTGTCTAAATAATTCGTTTGATTCAAACGGCGGCACAGAAAGCGTATCATAATCATGACTTTGATCATCTGCACCAACTATTTTAATATCTATCGCTTCGTTCGTCTTTCTCTTGTAGTTATGCAGTGGTATATCTAGATGTTTTGGGTCATAGTTGTAGAAATTTGGCACCATCAAATCAGCGTATGAGATATAAATTTTTTCGCGCTTCGACTTTTTAGCAATATCTTCATTTAAATCACTAATAATTGCACCAGTATTATCACTGAACCTGTATAGCTTCTTGATCTTTTTCTTTAAGATGATCTTCCAGTTTGATATACGTTCCTTTAGCCGTGATTTATGAATACCATCACTGCTTATATGCGGTTCATTATCTACGAAGTCATCAATAGTCATGTTCTTGTCATCGTCATAATACTCAATGGTAAGTCGACTAAATTCAGCACCGTTTGGATCATTACTGGGCAATGTCTGATAATATGTAAATCATATTAACTTGCAAATACCTCGAACTTGGAATCATATGGCATATTAGACAAGAATGTCATTGCCACATTTGCCGATAGATTTGATGCCTTCAAAGAGGAATAACGTATAAGTGCGATGATTTCCTGAAATTGTGACTCAGATAAGTCTGACAACCTCTGACTGTTGACTATCATATTAAACTATATGAAATAGAATAAAATTAAGATAAAAACTATTTACAGATAAGTCTCAATATAAGAAAGATGTTCATAAATTCATGGGTTAACTTCATGTTTAAAATGAAGTTTATATGGTTTGTATCCAAAAATAAAGGTTTAAAAGTGAAAATATAAAGAGGTGTGTATTTCATCTTGTGTTTAATATATCATTTTCTGGGTTTAACACACCTATTAATGAAATGAAGTGCCTCATAAAGAGCTGTACTTTGGGATTCTCAGCAGTACAAACAGAATTTTATTTTCTAGAATTCTGTTTTAAAAATAATTTTTAACTATGTGATGTAATATTACGAAGAGATGGCGTCCGAAAAGCTCCCCTGGTAACCATTTACATATCCTTATGCTATTCACCCATATGAACATATTAACTGGATTAAATAATGGAAGTAATTGAATGAAATGAGGAATGGGATGCAAAAACAATCAAATACTTCGGAAAATCCGGGGATAAGCTCGCCTCAGTCCGTTCAGGCGAAAAGAAAATTATGGAATACGATAAATAATGATAAATTAGACAATGAAGATTTATCAACTGATCACTATGCACGCAGTAGTTCTGCTAGTGCGGGTTTTGATGATACATACATGGAATTCAGAAGACAACACACTAGTAACAATAGAGGAAGACCCCGAATCAACACAGATATTTTATCTAAATCAAACCGTGAAAATAATACGTACCTTTATAATGCTGAAAACTCATTGAAAAGAATTCCTACTTCTGGAAGGTTTGATTGGAACAGAAATCTTGGAAACGATTTGACCATACCTAGAGCACATCCTGGACAGAGAAAAAGGAATATAGCAGATCAATTTGAATTGACATCCTCCGACGGGCATAAGAAGGATGTTAAAATGCTAGATGATGTATTTGTTATGCATGCTAATCGTAATGTAAATAAGTTTGGGGATCCATTCGAATCGTTCAGTGATTCAATTACAACTATAAATTCATTTCCCTCGGATTCTCCTAGGATGTCTTATTCTAATAAAAATATAGACCATATATCGAGTGATACTGATGATGCCTCTTTTGTCTCCAAATTTAAGTTACTATTGAAGAGAGTAGGCTCAAAAATTAAAAAATGTTTTTGTACTGTAAGTACGAAGTCTAAAGAATATATAACGCGATTCTGTGATAAACAAAAACAGAAAAAGGCAGAAAGAAATAAAAGAAGAAGTGAACAAAAACGAACAAAAGAACCACTTCTTGGTTATAAGAAAAGGGGTATAAATAACAAAAGAGCTTCCAAACATTCTAAAAAGGAAAGTATAAACTCTTCTGATCGTATTTCCGTGCCATTTACTGCATCAAGCCGTTCCTCTTCCTTCGACTTTGAAGCAACAAAAAGAGACAAAGGCACAATTTCTGAAAGATTTTCAGAATTTAAATCACGTTCGAAATCACGACTCAAAAATAAAAACAAAAAAACTTCCGACGTACCTCATGTAACACTATCACCCTTCCCGGGCGACTAAATATAAATCTTTTCACATTGTAATTATGCTTCATGTAGATTTTTCTCATGTGTTCTATCGATTTGGTCCATCCAGGGTCAGTTTATGTGCTCCTGGAGGTCACGGGAGACTCATAGCTGGACGAGTCTCGCACTTTTCGAAAATTTCCAGTATATCGCAACACATAGAATATAATTATCCGAGTGCCCCGTTTTATCATGTAAAAGTTGATCTAACGAGGCTTCGCATAAATAACTGGTTCAGTCATCTTCAATACAGAGGAGCGAAAATTGCAAAACCTAAAGACCTGATCAAATTTTGGAAAATAAAACCTGGTGACAAGGTATTTTTATTGTTCACTTAATTTTAGTAATAGGTTGTTGTTATAAGTGGTAAAGACAAGGGGAAAGTGGAAGAAGTGTTAATGTGTGATAAACTACGGAACCAGGTAAAGGTAAAAGGCTGTAATATGGTACTTCGAACAAATAATACATCTGTAACATGTAGAGAAAACTATTTGTTGACTCACAACTTGTACAAATTGAGAAAAAGATTCACTATTCTAACGTACAACTCATTGATCCCATGCTAAAGTTAGACACTAAAATAGATAAATATTCTTTAGCTGTGGTACAAAGGTAACAATTCGCTATGGTTCAGACAATAAACCTTGTTCGTTATCCTTATTTGTAAAATTATTTTTAGTGCGTGTTTCTAAAAAGTCCGGATGTGTAATTCCCTGGCCTGAGAAGGTAATAGCTATTCAGATATAACAAAAATTATCCAGAAATCGGTAGATAGGGGAGGTACCTGTCCCATTTTCTGATCAGAATCTTCAGATTTAATCGAGGGTGAGAAGGATACAAAACCAGAAATTGCGCTCCAACGTACATACGATTACAAAAAGGTATCTCATACGACAATATCAACCAAAAAATCAGGATGTGGAATCAATGCGACTACTACGCCAAACGATGAAAAAGTATAATCGGGAGCTAGACTAATTACGTTCGTATAAATAGACTTAAATATAGAGAAAAATACATTATTTTCCAAACACTTTACTTGCGAACGTTTGGTTTGATTCGAGTCCAGACACAACTCCAGAATTGCGCTCTATGAAAGTCTCTAGAGGCATAGTTGTAATTTGTTTGGAGAATGTGGACTTTGTAGTGCGAGTTGTGACAACTCTTACATCGGTGCCAAGCGTAGGAAAGTCTTCAGATAGGTCAACGTGTGCGTTATTATTACTGAAATCCCATCCCGTTTGCATCACCTTCTTAGCAGGTTCTTCCTTTGCTTCAGCCACGCTCTGTTTCTTCTGGATTTCCATAATTTCTAGTAACGATGCAACTTCGACTTCCGTCTTCTTCCAGCCCAAAGATTCACGAGGTGGGTCAGAGACGTGTTCTTGGGTCTGCGGCATACTATGTGTTGTAACCTCCTTAGCTGACAAAACCTCCAAATTCTTAAGAATGCCAGCGGCACCCCTGTGTAATGTGTCCCTCCCTTCTGGGGTTTTGTTAGGGGTTCTCTTCGTTATCGGTTTCTCCATTGAAAGAAATGGAGAGGCATGAAGCGATGGTTTTGGTTTAGGCTCCAAACTACCCAAAATGTCAATCGGAAGAGCTGCCGATGTGTGCGTTTTTGCAGCCACTACCTTGGGTAGATCGTGTGACACTTTTGGAATCTCATGCATCTTCCCAAAGAATGGTGATTGTTGTGACCTTAAAACTTCTCTATCGTTGAAACTGGATACTGAGTCTCTAGGAGTCTTCCATTGCGGCGCAGCAGTTGGCCAAGAATCACCTTTACCATCATAACCACTAGGCAATGATCTAAAGGCGGAGGTGTTTGGCGGATAGAGATCCTTAAGAGGAGTCCATGACATTTTAGTATTATATCTCATCCTTAAATTCTGGGGGAAAAAGTTCTTAGAATACCATTGGTACATTTGCTCAGAGGGGAATGGTCCATGAACGATGCCATGTGGATCCATATATTGCCATTGCAAGTTTACAGTTTGCTCATTATCACCCCAAATACTCCTCCTTGGAGAATTAACATTCTGAGTGAACGTATCATCTTCATTATCAAAAGGTTTATCCAAAAGCTTCTCCAAAAACGATTGTTCGGAATCCTTAGTTTCCTCCTTCTGTGGAAATCCTCTCTTTGAAAACTGGAAAAATCCAATATCATTTTCGAAGGAATTTTTACTTTTCCAATCAGTCTGTGACGGTATCGGACGGAGCTTCGGTTTAGCAAAAGGATACTCATCTGTTCCCTCCTTGAATGCTAATAACGGATCCCTATTTTTATCCGCTAAATCTGACCTTTTAAATTCTATATCTACCTTCCCTCGTATATCACCGCTCTTCCAATCCGTCTGTGTAGCACCTCTGCGAGTCTCATAGACATCCAAACCATTGATGTTTGGATGTTCAAGCGTGCTTGCCTCATGACGCACTGTATCCAGAATATCACTGTCGTTATGAATCACTCTCATGGGATAGGCCTGTTTGGGGACTGCTGAAGAGTTGTTAGAGTCATAATACGAATGACCGGCTCCCTTCATACCTCGGTCAAGGTAGCTTCTACGATAGTGGCCATCAGCTTGTTTTGCGTAAATGATCTTCTTGATCTTGTTACCGTTTTTGTCAATCAAACCCTCATTTTCTGCTTCTTTATCATAACCATGATGTGAAATATCTATGAAACGAAAACGCAGAGGCTCTGAAATAAGCTTTTTGTTAAATTTCGATAGACGCTCAAACGTAAGTATGAGCTGCACAAGGTAGTTTTTGTCAAATATTCCTTCAGTACTCAATTCTACCGCCGATTTGGGCATCTCTATCGTAGATACATCAGCCATTGGCTGAATATCGAAATCCAGTGCATTGTATCGACCTGACGAACTAGATCTTTTAACATCGTTGAATATATGGCTATCATCAAAATTCTTCGAGTCAAATGAGGGTGATACTGCGAGATTATCATCCTTTAATATGCCAAATCTGCCGAAAATACCATCATGTAAGCTCAAGTTTGCTGATTGGTCTGTAGATGATGATACTTGTGTTTCAATTCTTGCTGGCACATCGATCTTAGCCGAAGCCTTTGAAAAACTATGGCTTATGCCACTAGAAGGTCGTGGATTAAACATATCCGAAATTTATATATCTATAGAACAAGTTACACACTTCATTAGGATTCTAAACCCAACTATAAAATAAAAACAAATAAATTATGAATAACTATTACGAGCAGTTGATTAAAATAATTAGCCGTAATACGATTGCAATACTTATACATCAATTAATACTACACTGTTAATGAAAAATTCAAGACTATGCTCTACTCTTTAAAATTCTACATATAACTAGTTAAACCATCCAGTTCTATTGAAACTTCATAAAATACTAAACACAAAACTTAGCCAAACTAAATTGTGATCAGTAAGCCTACCTGACCCCATAATGTGTGGTTTTAATACATTCTAATAATATCCATCGCAACATATTATGCCAACAATGTTTTTACACTTTTATTTTCTTTATGTGTTGATCCAGATATCCAGTACCCATAGAATCTTCCATCCACTTGGTCCATATGGTGGATGTGTCTTCCCTACAGGCTGTAATTATGCCACGATCCTTCTATTTCGTCGTTAACTTTGTGTATACCTTCGACTAGTTCTTGCATTAGGGATTCGTAATGTTCAATCATGTTATTATCTACATTATGGATTTATTTGGTGCGAAAAGAGGGGATTACCATAATTTAACCTATCTTGTGCATTCATAGAATCCAGAGTTCTTTGTTCCATTTTGAATTTATCTTTAGCATTTAGTCTACAATTTAATTCATTAGGAATGTGAGAAACGCACTGTGTAGAATCTAGTGATTTTTTCCGAATATCCTCCAGTATGCTGCATGGCGACGATATTTTATGGACAAAATCTTCGAATCCTGCGCAGTTTTACGTGATTAAATTTAATCAAACCATCGAGGTGTGCTAATTGATTGGCCTTCCTCTTCTCATCATCTTCGTTCTTCGCGATGACTATAATAGGTTCTCCTCTGAGCTCAGGGTAAACAGCATCATGTTCAATACGGAGTGTTTTCCCTAGCGAGGATATTTTTATTAGCAGCTGATTTCTCTTGTTGATAAGCTCTTGTAATTTTGTGCCATTCGAGTCGTTCAGTTTCCTTTTTATTTCGTCTCCTATTCTAAGCAATATTGTCTCATTCTTATAGGTATACCTCTCTATTTTTTCAATATTCTGCTTTTCATCTGTAATATATTTCACGCCATTCTCCAAACGGTACGCTTCCTTTGAAAGGTCATCTTTACTAATTGACTGTTTATCATCTCTACGGTCTTTGTAATCCGCAGACGCACCTTCTAAAGTCTCCTCACGATTTTTTGGAGTTTCTTCATCTATTACATTTGTAAAAGTGGTATTGTTTGCAGTATTTGGTGTTGCAAGCGGCTCTATGCAGCTGGAAAACTTTAAAAGAGGGGAATAGTCACTCAATAGAGATAAAAAAACAAATGTGTAGAACAAATTACATAACATTTAGTATATTTTACAAAATTACAAACGTATATGTTATGTAAATGATTACTCAGAACAAGGAAGGCATTTTTCCTCACACACCGGAACCACACACTGAATGTTCGTTGGACGTTTTGGCCTCCAAATACCATAATTACACGAAAATCTTTTCTAATTGGGTTATTAGTCATTCTTTATCCCAATGAATCTGTTATCTGTAGTTCAAACCTTAGAGCAATTATTTTTCATACATATGGTTCTAGTTATTACACCGAATAGTTAGGATTATTGAAACTGTTCCCATATCCAGATATTAAAATGCAAGGAAACTCTTTATTTTCAATTTATACATTTGTAAATTTCGTGTTCTGATCTAATGATCATTTTGTCTAGTACATTATCCTTCCACAAACATTGAGCTTGTCTAAGTAATTGCGTGGTAACTTATTATCATCAATAGAAAGCTATCATAACAATGTCCCAATCCTTAAAAGTAACTTATTGAGTGTTATTCTCTTTAGTCTGAATACTGGCGAAAAACTTTCAATATGATGTACTACGTAATTACTGATGTAACAGAGGCCCAATTATCGTATTTAATTATTGCATAGTAACACATTCAGAAATAAAAAAAATGTGTACAGATGACTCAGAAGAAACAATAATATGAAGTATAACATGAGCTAGACCGATGATATATGCGAAGACAAATACTATTATATACCAATTGGTCCAATATCCACTAGATATTGAAACTAATACTCAATTGTTATGTTGCATGCAGATGAAAACGAACGGGTCTCTTGTATGTAAGATTTAAAACATATATACTAATTAATCTGCCCTAGGTGTAGGTGTTGGTTTATATGTGCTATCTTTGGTTTATACCCTTCTTGACTCCTACGGATTTTCCGTAGGTTTCGGGGTTTTCAGACCTTCTAGAAGCAGAATATTGGATAAAGATAAATATACAAGTGAATAAATGTTCAGTCTATATTAGACACTTTGTATATTAACAAGGAACACCAGATTATCCCAGAACAAATATTTAACATGTGAGATGCCACATTGGTGGTTGATGCTTTATGTGTATAACATTCCAATACATGCTTGATCTATGAATTAAATACGTCGTTTAACTATGTAATGTCAAACATCTAATCCTGAATAAACTAAGACTTATGATATTGATTATGCCTTCTTAGATTTTTGGTGGAAAACTATGTTAATGCTAAATGAATGTTAGGATAAGTTTATTGCAGGTCCTAAAGAGTTCATTTTATAGTAAAACTATATATTTTTGAATGCGAAAAATATCCCTGGTCAATAAAATAGGAAAAACTGCACTGGAAATATTGTTAATAAAACAATATTCCGTTACATAGACCATTCTCAAGCGGCAATATAAAATATAAATAAACAGTATCTATTGAATCAAATAAGAGTATAAAATCCTATCTTCTTTTTGTAGAAACTACAGCAACAATAGACTAAGTTGTCTAGTTCAATATGCGATACAGCATATACCAGTGAGTTGCCAGTGTTATAATGCATTGATGACCCAATATCAATTTCTGAAAAAATATATTATAAGTTTAATTATTGTAAATACCATCATCTACCAAGTTATAGGTAACGGCGCCATCGTAACATCCTGCAATATGCAGTTGTGAAGTTTTGTGATACTTCACAAAGTCAATATACCATATAGATGTGAGAGTTTTTATGGTACTAATGGGAGTTGAAAAGTTCCTAGTGTCGAATTGAAAAAGATTTTTGTCGAATCCTCCACTATATAACAAATTTGGATTATTTGGTGAAAATTGCAGTGTCGTAACTCCAGAGCTATGACATGAAACTTTAGTTATATTATTGATGTTTTCCCTAAGATCAAACCGTTTTATGTATGAATCATCGGACCCAGTTAGGATAACATTGACGTTGTTAGGATCGAAGACACTTGTCCATACTTCAAGATCATGAGCTTTCCACCGATTTATCACAGTATCATCTTTTACAATATACACGTACCCATTAGATGAGGTGATTGAGATGTACTTCCCATATATATCGGATGGAGTTAATGACAGTCCGACCGAGGAGGATTCATCATCTAGGTTTATTTGAGAGACCTTCTCAAACTTATACTCGGAATTAAGATTACCATCTATGGCGTCAAATTGAACAACTTTCAAATCGGATGTCAAACATAAAATACCAGCACTGTTTTCTCGACAAACCCACGAACAACTAAGTATCCCCGGAAGTCCTAGTCCAAATTCATGAAAGGTAGGAACCTCATGGATGTTTGTACTATGGTATAATTTTTGTTTAATATAATTACGTGGATTAAAACAGATTAAGCTACCACATCTTTCATCCTTCCTCTGATCATAGCAATAGGTACCAACGAGAAAGCTTCCAGAATAGACGCTATCTACACATATTGTTATTTGATATTCGATATATACCTGGAAACACGTCTGATGGAAACGGTTTAATTGTGTCTGGCTGAGAGCACAGATCTAATTCGGCAAGCAATTCAAGGTTTTTCATCTGGATGGATATAGTTTATGTTTTACGCTATATAACAATGACACACAACATCTAATTGATATTTTTACCTAGGATAGCTGCTGATTTTAAACGTTCATTCATTTCCCGGACCATTATATTGTAAGCATTCATTCTACGACATTAACATTATGTTATCCGGTTTGTTCCAAGTATTACACCTGGAATTAATATATTTTTGGTTAATTAGATTGTTTGTAGAATCTGGAGGCACAAAATATTAGGCTTGAACTTGCCCTCTGCAGTTGGTTTGTACAAATGCCTCAGAGAATCCTTCGCGGAAAATACTCAGTAAAAATGTGTTTTTTGATTAATTAATGTATTAAAGATGAAATTTGGCTCAAAATTAGAGTCATTTTTAGTCAAAGAATGGGCTGATAAATATGTGCGTTACAAGTATTTAAATCGCCTAATTAAGGGAGCCAAAAAATTTGAGGTTGAAAATAAAAATAAGGATGAAGGAACAATATTAGAATCTTCCTTGTTTCCGGGTGATTCGGTTGGAGATCCTAAAGATGTCAAATTTGACACACCTCAATATTATTCAGATCATGTTTCCGTCGAGATTTCGCCAGAAAATGAAGGTGAAGAAAACAAAACGCTTCCAAATGATGCATCTTCGTTTCAATATCATTATGTCGATGACGAAGACAATTCTGACAAAATCTTGAACGTAATAAAGTTGATGGCATCCCAGTTTGAAGAGTACGGACATTTGAGTTTCTGTGAAGTTTCTGTAAAGGATAGGCTTGATTCACATAGTAAACTGTCAAGTGTTACTAAGCGTAAGAATACACTTGGAGATATTATAGACAAATTGGAGTCAGAATCCGTAATTGGTATATCCTCAGATGTTTCATTTAGCGATAAAGGTGTCAAATTTCCGCGAGTAAAAGCAAAAATTCCACAAAGAGCTCATAAATCTTTTAGGTTGTCTAGGCACCCCAAGAAGAAAAAGAGTGTATATAAGTCCAGTGTCAAATTGGGATCCACCAAACTTAAAATTTTTGGTAATATACCACTACCTTTTAGAAGACAGAAAGAAACCACTTCTGAATACCTTTCACTATTCAATAAATCTCTGAGAGATGATATCAGAACTGTAATACTTCACTACACATCTGAAATGGAATACATACAAACTCTTATAAAATATTTAAGAAGGGATATACGGAGGAGACAAGGGAAGATTGATAATTCTTATGTAAAACTAGTACAAAAAGCGGCTACTGCACTCTGGGATTCGTGTGATAAACTCCAGTCGTATTTAAATGTGAATATATTAGCTGTCTACAAACTATTAAAGAAGAAGGATAAATTACTTGGTACAAATGATTTAACAAATGTATATCCATCATACAAGGGAGTACTTCTATCAGTAGATAATTGTAAGGAGACGAATGACAAGATACTTGCTTTATTTGATATGGTATCCCCTCCAAGTAATGTTGATTTTATCAAGTTAAAAGAAGGTGTAGAGACATCTCTTAGTGTTAACAAAGGCAATTATTATTATCTATCATATGTATTGGGTTTATCCACCATGCTTTTGTTGGCATGTGTCTTTCTTTGTTCGTATGATTTTGGAACAGATACTAACATAAATATCCTATTGGCTCAATTACCTATATTCAGGTTCTTTTTTGTTTGCAGTCTAATATGGTGGGGATGTGGTTGGTGTCAAAATTATCTCGAAATTTATGGAGTAAACTACCAGTAAGTTCTTCTAATTATTTATCCTTGCCCTTAGGTTCATGTTTGGGCTTTCTAATAATTATTCCATATCAGATAAGGATTTTTATTTTTTTGGTGCTTTACAATCGTTACTATGTCTTGCTTTATTTTGTTTTTTATTGCTAGATTGCAAATTATTGATTGTGGGTTCACACTCGAGGTATACATGCAAACTTCAAATATACGTTATTTTAGGCATTTTTCATATCCGATAACGTTGATAACATTTTCAATACTAGTTATGCTCCTTCCTAACAAAAACTTCAAGCTGAAATTGAGGAAAAAATTACTGTTATCTTGTGGACGTCTTTTTACCTCATCTTTTGGAATTGGTGCTCCCGTAACTTTGGTTGATAGTATTTTGGCAGATATACTAACTTCATTAACTAGACCTCTTTCCGACTTTTTATATATTTTCTCCTACTTCTCGTTTGTTTCTTTTTTACCAGAACATTTTTTACAGATATGGAATATCACATGACAGCCACCGTATGCATGATGGTAAGAGTATGCTGTCTCAATATGTTATTCCTCAGCCTTATCAAGGTGGATCGTACCTTTGGTTTTTTTGTTACCATATTTTCTGCGTTTTTGCCAATGCTTTAGAAGGTACCCGCAGAGTTTATGTATTATAACATATAGGTGGATCTCCGAAAGGAGGAAATTGCACGTTGGAAACATGCTAAAGTATATCTCGGCCATGAGTTGTATTGTTATATCATCTATAAATTGGTACGTTATAAATTAATGAATAAAGTGGTAAATAGGACATATGTCGCCGACTTAAGTAGCTCTACGAGCAATGCTATTGTAGTTACATTCTACACATTTGCTACTCTTTTCAACTTTTTGTGGGACTACTTCATCGATTGGGGTTTATCATTACCCCCAAATATCTTAAAAGGGTATACTTAAATGAATATATAATGTTATTTACAGGAGGAACGGTAGGATAATGTACACCAGGAAGGCCTACTATATCGCATGTGTCATAAATCTGTCTTGTCGCTGCACATGGGCCTTAACCACGTCCCCTCTTCAGCTGATAAGTAACAAAGAACTTTCATCAAACCTTCTTGTCCTGATAGTATCTGTTATCGAGATATTCAGGCGTATTGTGGTTTGTTTCATTTTTTCACGTTTGTACACCTATTTAGTGGGTCGCATTTAGACTAGAAAGTGAGCATCTACTGAATTCTTACAAATACCGCACCGCGTTATGGATACCAAAACTGTACAATTGTAAATCCGTGCTGGTTAATGAACTAACTATGCTCAACCAATAGTGGTCATATAGCATGATGTGTGCACTATACTCGGAGTCACTGAAACCATCTTTGGAATGAATTCACAAATAACCCAGATATGATACAAAAGTGCGGGGAATGCCTTCAAATTATGGATGGGTATATACATAGTATATAATATGGGGGTTGAGATTCCATTGATCAAACCAGTGGCCATAATGTTCCACGTTGCCTGAGTTTGCTTTTTTGTTGTGGGTTTATCCCCGTTCTGTATTATAAGCTTTCTTCACAATTTATTAGGGCATTGTACTTTTGCATGTCCCGGGATCACATTTCAAATTAGGCTGTACATTTTGCTAGTCTGTAAAATCCTGCTAGCTTTTATTTTAATCCAGTTGTATATTAAATGGTTGGATTCTATAGGTTTTCCATAAAAATTGGACTCTAGTACCTGCATACGATTAAAATATCGTAATCCAGTGTTAAATTACAAAAATTTCCATTGAATTGACGGATTTATAGTCTAAGGATGGGACTTTAAAAGCATGTATTAATTATATATGCGGAATCAAGGTTTGCTACGATGGCCAGTGATTCCGCATGTGGGCTTGGAGATCTGTCAAATGACGACACTCCTGTTACCCATGTAGATCCTGAAAATAATATAGGTGAGGATTCTGCGATATCTACCGATGAACAGACTCAAAACAGACCGAACAGCAATTTGTTGTTTGATTCCATTAGGTCTATGCCGTTTATGTCATTCATATTCGGTGGTAATACCAGGAATTCTTCAATAAATACAACTAATCGTCTGCTAGTATTAAAGTGTTTGATAATTTTACATCTCTTAATATTAGCTCTATTGGTTAGCTTGACATGCTGGGCTATATTTCACTACAATGTTCGGTTCTACAAGCCACAGATTAGGCCCTCTGAGACACTTATTGTTTGCTGGTTGCTGCGTGCAATATGGCATATAGTAAACAGTGCTTGGTCTTTGAAGCACTATTCTTCCGAGGCTCCTCAACGAACCGTACTCAGGATTTCACAGGCAGTATATAATGTGGTTACCCTGTTTTGGGTAGGGTTTGCAGTTTATTTTTTGGGGATCAACCCCCGTGAGGATTTACAGTCGCCTTCATGCCGTATTTGTTACTTCTTGCTCTGGATAACTATAGCCTCTTACATCATTCCAATGTTGGCTTACACATTTATTTGCTTATTGCTTTATATTACGCTATTTTTGGTAATATACTTTAGGCATGGCGCTGTTTATACAACTTCTTCTATCCCATCCAGCCTGATACGAAAGATGAAGGTTGAGAGGTATAGGGATGTTGTGAGTAAAATTGTAAGTTCAAATGCCAAGGGTCCATCGAAATCAGAGGGTTTGTCATTTAAATTCTCTACATGCTTTTTCAGACGTTAGAGTAGTCGTTGCTGAGGATTCAGTGGCTGAAAAACATTCAAAACACAATAGCAGCTGTAAAGCCGTGCTGAACGAGCGGTTGTGTTCGATTTGCATACTGGTTTGTTTTACACTTGCGCATACATTTGTTTGCAGGAGATTAGGGATGACGACAAGGTGTTTATCTTACCATGTGATATTAGACACTTGTTTCACAAGGAATGTCTTAGAAAGTGGTTTAAAAGGAGCAAAGAATGTCCAATTTGTCGTTCTAATATATGTGAGCTATTACAGCAGTAATTTTAACTAGTTCCGCATATTATGTACATGATTAAACTATATTAAAAACTTTTTTTAGTTGAGCCGTTAGCTTCCAAGCGTCTTTGGACATATCGTCCCTGAAATATTCTTTCAGAACATCTATGGAATCGCGTGTGATTTTTGAGTATAATTTTGCGGTATGATCGAAATGTCTTCCATACGCTATTGTTGGTTCTCCAACTACCTTTATACATATTTCTTGACCTTTGATCGCTTTATCAACACTCTTTTTATTATGTTCGAGACTTGCCACTCTTCCAATCATTAATTGCGTTCCCTTTGTTATGGCAACAAGTGGCGTTCCTGTCTTCAGAATACCATTGTCAACATGTACACCAAATACGAATGGGTCCTTCTTGTTAAAAATGCATGTAGGCAGTATTGTAAGTTCACAAGGAAATACAACATTTGCACTCTGGCTTTGCTTTTTCTGTTCTTGTTGTTCCTCCATATATTTTAGGAAAGAATCCAGTAGATGATAGATGATATCAGCAGTCATGATTTTTACACCAAGGACTTCAGCCTCTTTTTCAGCCTCCGGAGCTATCTTAATGTCAAAAGCCAAAATAACAGAGTATTCAGGATGACCTTTTTCTCTCATAATCGAAGCCTTTTTAACGTCTTTTTTCTGTACTGGGCCTATGTTTACGGCAAAGACTCTGATATTTTTGTCACTCAAGAACTGCAAAAGAGCTTCAAGTGACCCTAGTGTGGAAGCCATAACATACACTCCTATTCCAGTTCTATCTACAGAATCAAAGATTGTTGACATATCCTTCATGACATCATTACACAGCTCGTCTACGTCGTCCTCTTCTCCCACAACAAGCAATTCAGTACCAGCTACAGCATCTTCTAAACCGGGTGCAACGATTTTTACTCCCATGGCTGCCTTAATACTGCTGTGATGAATGTATTCACCCTTTACACGAAGTTCAGCCAGTGGTTGTGGTGTCAAAAGAGTTCTTATCGTAGTCACTATTGGTCCAGATAAGCCACACAAAACTATTTTATCCCCTTCACGCAATACACCATCTAATAATATGACATCAACCGTAGTACCTAAGCCTTCTATAGTCTTAACTTCAAGTACAGAACAACGCAAACAGTCAGTATAAGTTAATTTCTTTGTCATTAAAAGTTGTGTTAATTGCACAACTAAGGCTAATAAGTCTGGTATACCCTCACCCGTGATAGCACTGGTGGGACAAATGGAAACATTTTTTTTGATGTTGTCATTTTCCCAATATAGGGAACTGTTTAATCCATTTTCAGATAGTTCTAACATTATATTTTTGGCTCTTTCGTTGAATTCAGCCTTGGAATCACTCTTCTGCTTTTCAAAAGTAGATTTAAATGTAGCCCATGGTGTAGCCTCCCATTGGTATATTCTATCAATTTTGTTCAAAGCTATAACAAAGTAACATTTTCTAGCTTTAAGCAACCCTATTGATTCTATGGTTTGTGGTTCAAGACCATGCATAATATCGACAACTAAAATAGCAATATCGCATAATGACGATCCCCTAGCTCTCAAATTGTTGAATGATTCATGTCCAGGTGTATCTATAATTAGTAAGCCTGGACTGTTTACACCCAATTTTTCATTTATTTTGTGGCAATGCATATCGAGCATTTCTTTTGGAAAGAAGGTTGCACCAATTTGTTGTGTAATACCGCCAGCTTCGGCCGTTTGTACATTGCTATGACGTATTTTATCCAAAAGTTTAGTTTTACCCGTGTCTACATGGCCCAATACACAGCATATAGGAGATCTATAGTCATAAACATTGTCTTCTTGTTCTTCTTGGACCGGTTTTGTTTTTTTCACTTCAGGTTTTACTACCTTAGTGGGTTCAGTGGCCTTGGGTTCAACTTCATCATCTAATTCTTCCCAGTTGTCAGGAATGGATTCAGCTTCACTGTCTTCACTCTCTGTGTCAGGTTGGGACTCAACATGCTCAGATTCTTCCTCTTCAACTACCTCCTTTTGTTGAGCCTTTTTCCGTTTTTTTTGCACTGCTATGGATTTCCGTTTTGGTTCTTGCTCTTTACTTGCACTGTTAGCTTCCAATACATTATCAAGACCAAGTTGTTCCAAAAACTTTTTATTCATCATAGCTGTGGCCTTTTCTTTAGCCGAAAGTAGTTTTCCTTCCTTCTTAGAGCGTTCTCTCTTCTCCTTGCGTTGTTGTCTCTTCTTTTCTAGTAGTAACTGACGTTCACGCTCTTCCTCTTCTTCTTTTCTTCTCTTTTCTTCTTCTATTCGCAATCTTTCTTCTTCCTCACGTTTGGCTTTTTCCTCTAGTTCTTTCATTCTCCTTTGCATTTCTGCAGCCAATTTTGCTGCCTGAGAGAGCGGTTTTTTGGTAGTCGATTGCTTTTCTTCCTTTTGTTCTGTAGTATCTTCTAGTTGGTCCTCACGTTTTTGAAGTTTTGCCTGCTTTTTCTTTTCCTTTTTAAGCCTATTTTTTAGAGTTTTTGAGGATACTTCATCTTGAGCAGCTTCAGTAGCAACATTGGATTCTTCTGCATTATTAGTATTTGCATTTGAACTAATATTCATCTCCGCCAGAAGTAGATCTAAGTCTTCATCGTCTGAATGTTCTTTTTTTTGGGCCTTCCCCTTCTTTTTTTTGTTGGCTTTCTTCTGTGCGACTGTCTCGTCAGGAGTATCAACTTTTACTTCTATGGGTTTGCTTGCCTTTTCTTTTTCCAGGTTGTTCAACGGTTCATCTAATAAGGATGTCATGTGTTGGTGAAATAAAATAATAGAGAAATAAACCAGCCAGTACGAAAATCATACATATGGATATGGATAACTGGGTTATGAAAGAACTGTCTGGAAAACTAACCTTCACTCTCCGAAAAGCTATCCTCATCATTTAAAAATTGAAACACGTTTGGCTTTTTAGAGACAGGAGTATCACTATCTCCATCATCCGAATGTTCTCTTGACGACATTTTGCTATAGTTTATTTACATAATTTACAGTAATCTATATAAATATGCAATTATTGGAATTGAAAGACACCAATCTCTCCATTGTGATGGAATCCATTTAGCCTTACACCATCACTGCCATTCTCACCAATGTCAGGGGAATCATGTGAGATAAATACATTTTACACAAGTAAATATAATCCAAATATCGTGAATACCGGGTACACCCAGTGAATTTATAACACATAAGACACTTGACTGTATTTAGTATTTTGTAGTGTCAAAATGAACCTTTAAGTTGATATATATGCTTTAAATTCAAAATGCGATAGGAAGCCGATATTATAACATTGTTTTGGCCTGTCCATATTTCTTTCGTTCGTAGAATAGATCCGTTTTTGCACTTCCAAGGTTGACAATTTTTGGGCAGCCATCTCTCTATAAAATTCACATATGGATTTGCACCAACTAACATCCTTTTCACATTGACAACATTCCTTGCAGTAATAAGCGTCCGATATACCCTGACCACCGCAAATCACACATCTTCCCTGCAGTGTAAACGTGATCCAGAAAGAATACAAGAGCATGACGGCTATATCTTCAAGTCCATACATCAATGTAAATTACGTTATATACCTGATTTACTCCATAATTGCACTCGTCACAAATTCTAACCAATAGGTGAGGTCTTACATATGAGTCGCAGATAGGACATTTGCCATCACACTTATCGCATAACCTTCCTATAGCTACAAAGTTTAGAATATATAAATAAAGGTTAATTTATGGAGAATGGTAATTAACGTACCAATTCCTGGTTGCTTGCGGCACATGATCAGATCTGGATGATGTCTGGAGCCCATCTTGATTTAATTATTATCCAGAGATAGAATGTTTCAAAACACTAAATTTTCGGGAATATTATACAGGAGAGTCAAGTAACGAATGAAACTTATGAAATGAAAAGTACAAACCCTATCACCCGGTAAAAGGAGATATACAGATAAAATACTAAATATAATATAAGACTAGTGTTATTGGCAAGGTGTGATGTTAAGATCTACGACAATATGATACTTGTATGGAGAATATTTCTTCACAACTTCTACGTGTAAAATCTCGAGTGTCCAAGACCTTCCTTCCATAATTGGGGAGGATTTACAGAGTTCATGAAATGATTTTAAGACATGTTGTGGAAACTGTGTTTTCCAAGCTTCGCTTCTGCTCGGTTTGCAGACACTGGTGTTTCCTTCATCTAATATTGGCCATTTCTCAGTGCTCTTTATTAATTTGAAATATGAAATGCTTTGCAGAACGATTAACTCTGAGACCCCGTGAACATGTATCATCCCTCCATATTCTTTATCTATAGCGCGCAGAGAGGATTCCCATGCACATTCACTGTATGGGATTAATCCCAAAAATACTCTATGCGCTTTGTTTACAAACTCAAAACCAAAATCTATCCCAAAAAACTCTGAATTTCCAACATGGGTAACTACCCTATCTTCTTGAATACCGTTATACTTAACTCCAGAGTTCAAATTATCTATAGCATCATGATTTATATCGCAAGCGAAAACTTGCTTAACTCTACTGGAATCAGTATATTTTAAGAGTGGTAATACAAAATATCCGATGCCACAAAATAAGTCGACAACTATTTCAGGTTTTTTTATACTTTCTTGTTGACTTGTATTTAAATACCCAAAATACATTTTAGGAATTCTTATTCTTTCTGTTCCATTTCCAGAGGAAAACATATTCTTTTCTATATTAAACAGATAATATACTCCATTTTCCTTTTGCTTGACATTGCCATCACCAAATAAAAGTTGTAGTTCTGGGATACGTTTTTCACCAACAATTTCATCTATTATTCCAATAGAAGTGACTCCCAATTCCTTGGCTATAAAAGACCACGAAGAATGATCCATAACACTCGCAATCGTGACCATTTCTTTCTTGGAAAATATGAGCGCATCACCTATCTTGTCATACTTTTTTGGAAATTCGAGATTTTTTACGCAGCCATTCAATGTCTTTGTCACTAGAATCTTTAGCTGCGAACAGACATCACTCTTCTCTTTTTGCAATTCCAAACGCTCAAAGTCCATCAAATTTGCCTGAAATACACAATCTCCTGCATCAAAAAATAAATGTCTTTTCAATTCCTCATCAATTCCGTTAATTAAATCCAAGTTTGTAGTATATATGGGTACAAGAGCACATATATTATATTCCAAAACATCAGATGGTGTAATAACACGAAACTCATTGTACAAATAGATCCTTATATATTGGTTCCTATCTATGTATACTATTTTTCTATGCTTATCATATATCTTATTATCCTCCAAAAACTGCTTCACTTTTTTTATGGCATTTTTGGCAGTAACGCATAATACAGACAGTTGTGTGTTAGTTTTTAATAGTACGCTTCTTTTGCATTTCTTAGTGCACGATACTATAAGCCTACTTGGTGGATCAAAATGAGTTCCGAAAACAGCAATCATCGAACCGCCACCCAATGTCCAGAGTTCTCTGTGTTCACACCCATCCAATTTAAAATTTACGAATGCTAAACCACATCTGGCATGTGTTCTTACCGAAGGTAATGCTCCAATACAATACCAAAACCAATACTTTGCATTTAGGTACCAAATGTCATTAATAAAATGTCCAGATACAATACCACCCAAAACTATAAACTCATCATTGGATATCTGAACCATGGAGTGAGCCATACGCTGCAACGGGTAAATATGAAGGTCATCAGATTTACTATTATTTTTTGAAATAAATTCGTTAGCAGATCTTACATTAATATTAGAAAACTCCAAAGATGAAAGATTAAAAACATAAAGTTCTTCTATATGTTTTGGTGTTGTAGAAAATGTGCTTCTATGAGATAAGTAACCACCTACAAAAACTATAGAATTCAGGCTAACCGAATGAAAAATTGTGCCAGAACACCAACCAACAGAACCTGATTGTGCATCCGACAGACAAACCCATTTTATGACTGCGTCCGTTAAAACACCATTTTTATGGGTAAAATCTATTGTTCCTTCCCAAATATCACTAATTAGTCCTTCATCTATAGGTTTTACCGTAGAAACACCACCAGACATATAAAAAACGGTGGATGAACAATCACTTTCCTTCAAACAAATGGCATGACGGAACCTAGGTTTTGGTAAAGATCTTGTATTTTCACATTTACATTTAACCCAATTTGTTTGCATATTATCAGAAATTTGAAGTACCCATACATCACTAGAAATGCTCATAACGCTTGTTCTTCCACCTACTATGATGAAATTTGCTTTTTTATCAGAAATAATGGAAGCATCCTTAAAGCAATCAGGCCCATTTATTGTATGCATAATCTTGAAACCACCGTTAACATTTTTTAGATCAAAAAGTGCGATATCATTGGAATTACCCCTAGAGTATCCACCAAACAAGCAGACAAATCTACCATTACTAGCCACACAGCACTTATATCTTTGAAGTGATAACATCTTACCAACATTTTCTCCAAATGTATTACATCTAATGACGTATTTGGCTTCATTATTGATAGGTAGTATAATTTCGCTCGTAGAATCTGAAGTTGTATCTACTGGTACAAAG
The DNA here is from genome assembly GCF_000342415.1 of Theileria equi strain WA. Taxonomy (NCBI): domain Eukaryota; phylum Apicomplexa; class Aconoidasida; order Piroplasmida; family Theileriidae; genus Theileria; species Theileria equi. Next base: position 291,364 of record NC_021366.1, on the reverse strand, counting down.
TCATATAATTCACTAAACTCATTCCTACATATCCAGTAAAATCTAACTATTTGTCTCATATTCTGAGTCAGTTTCTGATTACATGTACTTATTAGATACCTGAAATATGATGGTGCAACTAGCCAGTTTGAAGATTCGAATATTTGCGATTTAACATTTCCACTCTCATCCCTTATTTCTCTATAACATCGGTGCAAGATTGGGGATTCCAAAACAGATATACCACGAATGGCTAAGATTAGTCTATTCGAATATGAAACAATGCCAGATTGTTTTAGTCCAGAAAATTTGCATATTCGCAATAGCCTGAGAGCAGACGGAATATCTTTACATTCAACATGGATAATAAATGGTTCAAATTTGATAATAACCTGCTTTTCTGCATTATATTCAACATCTGAACTACTTGTATCCCATTCCGCATCAAACGAAGATGCATCAGACCTTATATTATCATTTTCTACACCCTCATTTCTATAGCACATGTGCTTTTCTGACACATGAGAAGTTAAAATGTGGTTGATATTATCTATATGACTATCAATCACGTGACAATGACTAGAAAATAATATCCTTCCCGAACGACCATATATATTTTGACCTCTTGAATGAATTAGAAGATCGTTTTCACTGTTTTCAAATATTGATATTCTTCCTGAGCAGCAAGATGTAGTAACATAGTCCCCTGTCTTAAGAAGTAGGCGTAGTAGCGGTTGTAAGAGAACATCGACACTTCCTTTCAAGGATTTATCAACATTTATGTTGGAATCCCAATCGTATTTATCTAAAACACCTATTTTCTTGCAATCTTCTTTGTTAATGAACGTTACTAAAGGCTGATCCAAGAGCAACTCCAAAGTCGTTCCTGTAGAATCATTATTGGCTTTATTGTTCACATCCGCAATGTTTTTAGCTGGATTGAGGGTAATTATTATTCTCCTTAAATTGCGATAAATAGAAGTAACAAATTGTTGATTGTTAGCATCTAACGCACCCTTATTTGAGGAAGGGTTTAGGTTGGGAAAAACATATTCACGAGTACCGTCATAAATTCCTTCAAACAGCTCACTTCCAAGAAGTTTGTGTACACTCTCAGCGCTAAATTTCATGCTAGATCAGACACAAAACACAATGAACACTCTCCAGCGTCAGCCCTACTATGAATAGTGTACACATCGGTAACTATTATATATGCTATAAACTAATTATTGACAAACCATCAATAGTTATGATGTTATTACATACATAACAGCTTATCAAATTCCCAAGATGTTCGCCAAAAACATATCGTCTGTAGCTACATCTTCTTCCTTTTTTTCTTTTTCTTAGTTTCATTTATACAAGCTTCAGTGCTCTTTCCCAATGCTAGGTAGTTGCGAATGGAAAGATGTTTACTCCCAAGTTCATCTCTGGTATGCTTTTTAAAATTTTGTGTGGATTGAACATTGGCATATTTCATCATCACGAAAAATTCATCCAGCGACAGATTATGAGCCGTACTGTTTGTGGAAGAGTGAACTATGTTGCGAATAAACCCGCTTCTACGCATTTGGAAATCATCGTCATCGCAAACATTATCCATATAACATGTAAGTGCACTAGTTTCTGCCTCTTTCAAAACATCTTCTAAAACATCATCACAACACTTATACATTGGGTTTACAAGACGCCTTAAGTCATGTGTATCTATAAACAGACACCTTCTACCGGGAATATCGCTATGTAAACCCGCAAATATATCCGTAATCAGATCATCCTTTTGACACAAACTTTCGGCTAGTTGAGCAGCCAAAAATTCTGTAAAACTTATGCTAACATTGTGATCACTAAAAGTGTTCAATATGGAAGCCAGTTCAGTCACTGATTTCCACAAAATTGTTCTACGTAAACTTGTTCTTCGTCTAGGCTTACAATTATTGCATGTACACGTCTGTGATTCCAAACATACCACGCTGTTCCCTATTATAATATTTCCATCCTTCCTCGTTGAATGCATAACATCCATAGCGGTTAAAAGCCAATTTCTAATAGTATCCAAGTTGATATTTGATGAATCATCTTCACAAAAACTACCTAAATACAAATAGCGATCTCTCCATTCCTGAATCTTGGCTTCTGGGATTTGACGAATCATTAAACAAAGAGCCAATTGTTTCAATATTGGAAAGCGGTAAAAAATAGAAAGATTTTGAACTATTCCAGTCGCTTCTTCAACGCTCATTGGTATAGATGATATCTCTCCTGTTATGCGGGTAAACCAATGATGCTTCAAGCAGTTTGTTGTTGATATACGTTTGTGCGGTGATTTTACTAAAAGTTTCTTAAGTAAGTCATAAGCCTCTGGAGGTATAGCTGCATAGCGTTCGTGTGTCCAGTCAATTTCTTCATTCACAACCTTAGCCAGTGTTTTCGCATCAGAATCAGAATGAAAAGGGCATGATCCCAACAAAAATACGTGCAGCATAATTCCAGCTGACCATGAATCGCATTTTACAGAATATGTGGAATTTGGGCCACATTTTACAATTTCTGGAGCAACATAAAATGCCGTACCCGCTCTAGTTTTCAACGGACGAAGGGTTGAATTGGCTAACCCAAAGTCTGCTAATTTTACTTCAGCGTTCGGAGATGTATCACTCCAAAGAAAATTTTCTGGTTTTACATCACGATGCGCTATTCCACGACTGTTGATATAACTTAGCGCTCTAAATACGTGTAAAAACATCCTGGCAACAGTGTCCTCTTTTTCTGCCTCAGGTATTGTGCGTGATGTTAAATCGCCACCGCTGCAATACTCCATAACAATATAAACCCTGGCACCACTACATGAAATATTTTTGATTGCCGTTGAACTTAGAGATTCAGCCGTGATATTGCTTAAATCCTCCACACCATCAATGTAAATCTCTTTAACCTTTACTATATTTGGATGATCGTTCCAGGCACCAATAGCTAATTCACGTAGAACATGCAGTGTATTTTTTGCTCCTGAGACCTTCTTAATGTGATTCAAGTTCATGATCTTTGCAGCTCGTGTTGGACGCCGCAACGGTAAGCCACAAAATTCATAGTCTCCATTAGGCAGTGCTTTTATACCTTCACTTAGTCTATTCGCAGGTAAACGCAATTTTGTCGGCAGCAATTGTTGTAGCTCCAGGAGATCTACCATAGAAAACAAAGTTTTAACCACTCCAAAACTACCACGTCCCACGATCGGACCTTCCATATATTTTCTCCTATATGTTGTCCAATTTCCCTTCAAAACTGGAGAAAACCTGTTAAAAAGAACATTTAGTTTAGGAGAATTTGTATTATTGCCGGTTCCATGGTTACCAAATTTATTATGGGCAGTAACATTGCTATGGACAGATGATTTAGAGGTAGAAAAACTAGATCCCAAAGATTCACTTACTGTTACAGCAGTGGATGGTGTTTCTGTCGAAACACCACACTTTAAATTTGATACATTGTAGTTTCCAGTATTCAATATATTCACTGGCGAGTTAACACCCTCCATTTGTTAATACATGCAATCCATCAATTTACTCCCAAAGTTGTACTCACCTCAAGTTTAGATCTACATTAAATAACATTCAAATTTTTTTTCGTGTGAAAAATTAAAAGCGAGCATGTGGAATAAAAAATGAGAAATATGTTACAAAATTGCTAAGACAAGATTAATACTATGTTAAACGTTTAAAAATAAAAACTAATACTATCAAATATTTTAAAATATCAACTTCGCAAAAATAAGAAATATAATTCCATACACATAAACTAGGCACCTCAAAATTTAAAATCAGGGTGTAAAATGTATACCTCAAATGTGTAGTTAATTAAAGCAAAAGAATAATGGATATATAACACTCTATAAATATGCTTGCGTATAATGAAGGTAACACTGTTGATAAGAATGTCTGTGATTCAAAAATGACGAAGACAAACACTATACCAATATAACGCAAATAAATGTCCAATGCAAAGCTAGAACATTCTGAAATGATAAGTTTCCCCGTTATTCTCCCAAGAAACGTAGAATATTAACTGATGTAACACCAGTGTTTCAATTTGTGTTAAAGCACAAATTTGAGGCACTCACTGCCATAACACCAATAAAACCTCTTAAAAATTGACTATAGTTGCAATGCATATATCAATTTATTTCGTATTTCAGAAGGATGTGTTATGATGTTAAAAATCCCAGATTATTAAAATAATAGAAAATGAAAACTGCAAAAACATTTATAATAAATAATTATAAGTAAAATTCAAAATCAGAGTATATATAAGCTAAATAACTAATATCAGGTATTGCAATTATTGGTGGTACACTTCTTTGGAACCCAATCATATTGGAGGGGACCTACAGCGTGGAACGTGTCCATTTCGTAATGAGAATATTGAATTTTCGTGGTGACACATTATTAAATTACGGTTTCTGTCTTGTTTTCATTGGCATTGTACAGTACAGTAGTCAACATCATGAGATAAGGCAATTTTATTGTCTACCAATAGATTCCTCCCACTTTATTGGAAATTACGCTAACTTATCCCATTTTAACCCTTTTATATTTACTTCTTTCCGTCTGATCCAATTGCTCGGTCCTATCATGTACCTAGCCCATCTTAGTACTCCAGAATAGCGACACAAGTCCATAGCATGATCTCTTGCAGATATATACATATTTGAACTAGTTGGGAATATGTCCGCACAATCCAAGAATTTGTTTATACTGAGGTGTTCGTTGCCGTCCGTCAGACATATCTGGACTGGTGACGATAATAATGATAGTAACTAGATATATGTATTTATTTCACTTTTACTAGGTAGAAGGTTGTTCTAAGTCGGAGTAGGATTTAAACGGGTATGTCTGCAGTGCTGTTTGGCCAAGCGAGAGATGGAGAAACTATGAGTATCTATCGGAAAATTTCATTAATATTATAAACGGCGACAAAGTTGAAATAAACCGGTCATTGCAAATATAGAGTATTAATAGACGTTTGTTCTTTCCCTGGTACATTTACGCCGACTAACGGAAATTACAGCATTGTAGCTAGGCAGATGAATTTTTAAACGATGAACTGTACCACTAGAATGAATATACATTTGATATGAAGTGGAGTAATCTTTTAGTTAGACGTTGCACTCTACTTGGAAGGTTGGGCGATAAAATGAGTAAAGCTTGGAGTATATCCATTTGAAACGAGAATACACTTTAGTTACATCGTGCAAAGTATATTTAGGGACATTTACTCTATTTGTGTACATTAGAGTTCTATAATTTATCCATGTATCATATTTTGTTTGATTTGAAACGCTCTCTCATATCGTATATATTTATCTCCACATTCTACAATTCATATAATTATTCAATATGTTATATATGAATCTTTGATAATCCAAAACTATGCAGCAAAATAATATGGCGTATTCTGACCCGTACCTTTTGCTGGACAGGTCTCGCGCCTTCGATGATGACATGGTTGCGTTGTTGGATAAGGTTATCCAGGCTATGTTTGATGGCATAAGTGCTGAAAATAGAGAAACTGCCCACAAAATACTTGAGGAATTTAAGTCTATCCCAGATTCCTGGAAGCATGTAGCACTAATTCTCTCAAAGTCTTCAAATGTGAATACAAAGTTCTTTGCTCTTCAGGTGTTACAAATATGTATTCAATCCCGTTGGAATATACTACCTCCAGAAGAAAGAGCAGGTATAAAGCAATACGTATCGGAGTTCGTAATAAAACTTTCCATGGATGATGAAGTGTGCAATAAAGAAAAACACTTTCTCACAAAAATGAATGAATGCCTCATACAAATCGTCAAGAAAGAATGGCCTGACAGATGGCCTAACTTTATATCAGAAATTTGTAAAGCATCCCATGTATCGCAAAATATATGTGAAAATAATATGCGTCTTCTGAATATGTTAAGTGAAGAAATCTTTGATTTTGGTGAAGATTCGATGGAAAGTCGTAAGGTAAAAAAATTGGCCTCCACAATGACAGCAGAATTTAGAGAGATTTACAATGTCTGCTTATTTGTCTTGAATAGTTTTATACAATCCCCTGAAGTCATACGGCCCTCTTTGGTTACACAAACGTTAGTTTGTTTGGCTCATTTTCTCAAATGGATACCATATGGTTATATATTTGAAGTATACGTCCACAACAATGTGTCAGTTATTCTGATCGATCTTTTATTGGACCACTTCTGGGATCCTGTAATATATCGTATTGAGTGTACTAAATGTATCACTGAAATCGCCTCTTTATCTTTACAGGGACATGAGTTGCACTCTTTCTCACCTAGAATTGCCTCCATGTGGCCAAAACTTGTCGCAAAAATTTCACAGTTACCAACAACTTCAATGCAATACGATGACCCAAAAAAGGTTCCTCAATCGATGAGGCTATTCTGGGAAACTTTCTATATGCAACTTAGTTTATGTCTAACAAACTTTCTTCGTAACTTTCAGGAAAGTGTTATAGAAAAAATTCCAGACAGTAAGGATTCGTTGCTTTTCATATTAGAACGCTTGGTGTCAATTTCTGATATCAACCATGAAGAAACATTCAAAATTACAGTGGATTTTTGGCATCATTTTTCATATCAAATATTCAAGGAACTCAAAGATAATGAAAAGAAAGTTGCTGCTGAGCATGGTATGCTTGTAAATGATGGTAGCACGCACACGTTTAATCCAGCCATGATAAATTTGAATCAACGCTCAGATACCCTGAGATATCGAGTGTTTGAGACTATACTAATTGAAGCACAGAAGGTGTTGATTAAAAAAATGGCAAAACCACAAGAAATTTATATAATGTACGATACAGATTCAAGAGAGGTAGTCAGAGAGTATAATCCGAATACGGCTGAGATTGCACTATATAATAAGATGAAAAGTACACAAATATATTTAACAAATATGTTACAACAAAAAACAGAACAGATAATGAAGGAGATCTTGAAAAGAGAAATGGAATATGCAAACGTAACTGGACGCTGTGAATCTTGGGATCCCACCGCATTGAACCGTTTGTGCTATACTGTTGGATCTGTTACTAGTACACTAGAGGAATCTTTTGAGAAGCAATTTTTAGTTTGGATTATCAAATGCTTGTTAAGCATATGTGAGATTAAAGTTGCGATTGGAGATAAGGCAATTGTAGCCTCTAATATTATGTATGTAGTGGGACAGTATCCTCAGTTTTTAAAAACAAACTGGCGCTTTTTGAGTACTGTTCTGAACAAGCTTTTTGAATTCATGAGGGAAACGTTCCCAGGGGTCCAGCAAATGGCTTGTGAAACGTTCTTAAAGATAACTAGTAGTTGTAAAAAAGTAATAGCATCGCAATCTGATGGTAATGTACCGTACATCCAGGAATTAATAAGGACTAATCATACAATGACATCTGTTCTGGATGAAAAGCTTATCCTTTGGTTTTATGAGTCTGTTGGTAACGTGATATCTGCAGCCGATATCAACTCAAGAGGAAATTTTATTGAAGATTTAATGTCTCAGTGCAATAATGAGTGGAATACTCTTATCTCCAATATCGATTCAGATTCTCAAAATGCTAATTTTTATAACGTAGAAGTTAGCCGATCTATAATACAAATTTTGAAGATAAACAACAGAGTTGCGAAGAGTACTGGGTTTGCATTTACAAAGCAACTATTGTATTTGTATCCTAGCATGATTAAAATTTATGGCTTGTATACACAATTTATACAACACAGCGTTCAACAGTATGGAGTCACATGCTTCAAGCATAATAATGTAAATATGTTACATTTAGCAAAAAGGTCAATGATACACCTTATTGAAACATATATTACGAATATACCTTCAGGGGTTATAAAAACCTTTTGTAATAACAAACATGAAAATAGTATGGATGACGATATAGATTTTGATATGTCTGCGGACAATACAAAATATTCGGAGATAATCAAGCAGCTATTAGATTCAATAATAGACAATATAATGTTAGACTACAAAATGGAATTTGTAGAAATTAGGGACCACGAGGTACTTTGCATGACGAGCAGTATGATTGAAAAATTGGGGAATTCCGGTGTATTGGCATTGCCCCGAATTTTTGAGAATGTCTTTGACTGCACCTTAGACATGATGAAAGAAAATTTTCATGCATATCCTGATCATCGTGAATCATTTTATGACTTGTTACACAAGGCTACTAAACACTGTTTTGGTGGATTATTGATCCTTCCTAACGAACGTTTAGGCTCATTTGTAATGTCACTCATTTGGGCATTTAAACACGAACACCCTGCTGTTTCTGAGAAAGGTTTACTAATAGTCTTAGAGTTTTTGAGAAATTTGGTAATTCTACACAACAAGACAACACACTCACCAGGGACAATTTCTCCCCTTGTCAGCTTTTGTGGTGCGTATTATTATCTATTATTGAAGGAGATACTTGGCGTTTTGACTGATACGTTGCACAAATCTGGGTTTAGGCTGCAAACTCAAATCTTGAAGTTGCTAATCAAGTTTATTGAAAGTGAATTAGTAAATGATCCAGCACAAAATCTAACCAGCATATCTGTGATGAGATACCTGGTGGATTTAATAGGAAGAAGTTTTAATTCTTTGCATACAAAGCAAATTGATACATTTGTCGTAGATTTGTTTAACTACGCATCTGGTGTTCCAAACGATTTAGATGAGCCAGGTCCTGCTGACCCTTCTGCCAGATTCCAAACCCATGTGAGAGATTTCTTGTTGTCTCTCAAAGAATTTGCCGGCTCAGGTGAAGAATTTGAGATGATTTTCGAAAAGGATAGACAAGACGCAATACAGCGTGCGAGGAATATTGAAATGAAGAAAAATCAGCTAACAACTAAGGAAGTTGTACTTAATTAGTCATATCTCTCAATAATATAATGTTCTGTATCTACACATTACGTTTTTTATGTGTTGTCTGTCGTCAGTTTGGTCATGTGACGCGATGTAATGAGCTATACCCTTGTAATATCCACATTTAAATACAAATAATGTCAACTTGTTTATATCAGGAAATTGTATCTGATTCGCATATAAATAGTGTTATAGCAGTGACAAGCAAATTGTGTTGTCATGGGGAATGTAAGTTTGAAGATCAAATGCGTATATCTCCTACAATTTACAAGTGTATCTACCGTTCTAAAAAAATTACAATGGGACCTTCTAATGACCAGTCATGAGTAACAAAATAACTGTTTATCTTTAAACAATGGTTTATTACGGAATATGAAGTTGTCTGACGATAAAGGTTTCTTCTCTCATCATTACGATGATACAGGTAAGATATGATACTTGTTCTGTGATGTACATTTTACCTATATGTTAATAACCCATAAGTTTGGTACATTCTTTCCATTATACACATTATTGTCGCATGGCATTTAATGGTTCTCACTTTCACTAATTCTCATAATCTACTTCAGATTCTTGTCTAACAACATCAAAACCCCTAGAAATTACCGAGTTAGAAACCCCTTACGATAAGAGAAGAGTCCCAATTGCAGCTGTAAGATATTTGGCGGGATCCAAATCCCCTAACAATAGGGGTATTAGACATAATTGTGATCAGATATCGGATTGGAGTGATGCTAGAAGTGTACAAAGTGATGTATGTCCAGAATCTAGCCTTGAGAAAACTAGTAGGACGCTCAGAGGTAACACTGGATTAGGTGAACATTATCCATCAAATAAATATGATTCTGCTGATACTAACACCAGAATTTTCCAAGAAAATATTCGAGATACACAAAATGAAGCCTTTAATTTCGATATCCGTCGACATGTTCAAAACTATTTGTCGAAAAATACCAATCTACGGCATCCGCATATTTCAAAAACATCTCCCAGTTCTTTTTTGACCCCTAACAGGGAATTTGGATTTAAATTTAATACGCAAAATCTAAAGGTTAATGATCGCAATGATAGCTCTTTTGATTCATTTCACCATACGATCGGAATGGGTCGTCCTTCCGTTTTGGATTCTCTGATTATTAGGAAGGCTCCATACTTGAAAAATAATCATAACTTGGGTTATATCCATACAAATAAAAGTCTTATAGGTGAAGGATTTGTCAATTCGAAATACTCACAAGGTTGGAATGTTACAGAATCTGATATAAAAAATAACTCTAACTTTATTGCACATGTTGGCAGGGAAAAAAACACCCAAAATAGCTACTATTTAGAGCATAGGCATTATACAGCTTTTAATACTGAGACTGCGTTTGATAACTCACACAGACTCCACGCAAGTGTCCAAACTTTTGAACCAGCTTACATGAACCCTGGGAATAATAATCACCATAATTTGAATTTCCAGGCAACTATACAGCAAACTGTAGAGAGTGCAATCAAAAATGTCTTGGATACATATATGGCGCATAACAAAGAAAATGACAGGCCTTCATCGAACTACAATCTTACTAGTGATAGTCGAAGTTGTAGCGATTTTAATATTTTAAGGGACAAATCAGGAGATGAAACTTGTATATTTAAACCTAGAGATCTTGTAAATCACAAAATTACTACGATAAACTCACATGAGGAACATACAGATGCTGATAACGATATATTTTGTTACGACGATATAAATCTGCTGAAAGAAACAGGAACCATTAATTCAGAAAACAATGGTAACATAACTAATCATATAGGGAAAATGGACTCGGATCCATTTCAATTTGATTTGAAAAGATTGTCCACCGAACTAGAAAGGTTAAAATTTACTACGAAGTTTGGAGCTGCTGATGAAAATTTTACAAACTTAGATGATACAATTGATTGCTCAGATACATTTAAAAATAGTTATATAAATGGCAAAGCGGTTGGTGTTGGCAATTTTTTGGAATATGCTGACTGTACTAGGGTAAATGGATTATATCGTCTTATGGAACCAGGGGATTATACCAACCGCGAGAGTTTTATAGGCGAAGGTCACGAAGACTCATTTTCAAATAGAAACTCGGACTCTAGTTCTGTGCGAACTGAAATGAAATATCATAATTCGATATTCATACAGGAAATAGACCATTTTAAAGACTCACCTTCTAAGAGTTATGACTTAACAGAATCTCCAGTCTTATTTGGAAAAAATTTTAAAAGCTCTAAAGCTAGAGAGCATATTGATGAAAATCTTTTTATCAGATCGGAGGATGTGTATAGTAGCGAAAGTGTAAGCAACTCTGAGCTGTTTGCTCCTTATTTAAATGATTGTGAGGGGAATGCGGATTCCACAACACCTCAAAGTAGTACCAACTCTGAGGTAGACAACCTTGAAATTTTAAGAAAAGTTCAAGATCTTGAGCTTTACATTAAGAAGATTGAGTCTGTTCTGTCAAAAGTGAGTGTGAATGGAAAACCCGAGGGTATCTCGGATGCAGACGTTCATAACACAAAGAACCGATCAGTTGACGTTACATGTGACGATGGTAGAGGAAACATTATTTCTTCATCCGAACTCATAGAAGGATATAAAGCAGCCTCTATCATAAAGAAACTATTACATGTCCAGTCTATGGAGTCACTTGTTCCCGCATTCACCGCCTTTGTCCAGAATAGACTCAGTACACCAAAGGTGTAGATATTGGGCATTTTAATATAGTTGCCATTTACTATATTTTATTTATAATTCATATAAAATGAAACCTGTTACCAGAGTAGTTTGCAAGCTTCCTGATGAAGGTCTTACCTATACGAATTGTGTATGTATTCGGCCAACACAAAACGATCAATCTTTAGGTTTATGTAAATAAGCAGCTTTATGAAAGTTTAAAGGCGTTGTCTCCTATGGCGTATGCTACTATCAACAATGGAATTGTTTTCTGTGCGAGGTATTCTTATCAACTTTACACATCAACATTTTAACGTTTAGGCCGCATGATTCAGCCGGAAATAATGATATATTTATGAATAGTTGTGCCAGGGAACTGCTCAGTCTTTCTGTTGGCGAGACCGTGACTGTGTCTGCTGAGGCCAGCCAGAGCGGATCATTTTTTAGGCAGGGGCAGTCACATAAATATCCTGAGGCTGGAAGTATTAACTTTCATATATCGTATTTTAAGCCGCAGAATAAGAGTAATTTAAATTTATCTTCACAAACACTTGTAGACGTACCATTCGTCGATTTTGATAATTTGGAGATGTTAGTGAGAAGTACACTATCTGAACATGTTCTGCACTTATCACAAAGTGTTCCTCTACTATTCGAAGGGACACAGCTAAAATTGAGGTGAGTGCGAATGCCTATAGTATAAAAAATCAGGGTGACAAGTATCCTTTCAAGCTCAGAAACTAGCGATTCTGAGTCTTTGAATGTCCTAATGAAGGCACGTATAACAGATTCAACTCATTTGGAGTTTGGTTATAAAACCAAAGATGGCACAGAACACCATATACCAAAGCCAAATCAGAGCATTTTTAAGCCAAATTTCAAATTTGAGGAGCTTGGAATCGGTGGTTTGGATAATGAATTTGCCGACATTTTTAGAAGGGCGTTTGCATCCAGGATATATCCACCAGAATTACTAAAAGAGTTAGGGATATCGCACGTTAAAGGTAATATACTCTATCACTTTAATTTCTTGCAGGACTGTTGTTATACGGTCCACCAGGAACAGGAAAGACACTTATAGCAAGGCAGATATCAAAAGCTTTAAATTGTTCAAAACCAAAGGTAATTAATCTGTATCTTTTATCTCTTCTCTAGACTGTTAATGGGCCTGAAATTATGAGCCGTTTTTTTGGTCAATCTGAAGAAAATATTCGAAACTTATTTAAGGATGCGGAAGAAGAATATAGTAGATTAGGAGATAGATCATCCCTTCATATTATTATATTTGATGAAATAGATTCTATATGTCAACGAAGAGGTTCAGATACATCTGGAACGGTGAGCTTTCAGTTAAAAATACAAATTTCAGGCGGCAAGAGATAGTATTGTCAATCAATTACTTTCAAAAATAGATGGTGTTGATTCCCTGAATAACATTTTGCTGATTGGAATGACTAATCGTCTTGATATGATCGATGAAGCATTGTTACGCCCAGGAAGATTTGAGGTCCATATTGAAGTGGGATTACCAGACAAACTTGGAAGGGTACAGATTTTGAAGATTCATACTCGTACAATGAGAGAGTCCAAGCGCTTATCTGATGATGTTGATTTGGACGAAATTTGCTCGTTAACAAAAAATTATTCCGGAGCGGAATTGGAGGTTTGTGTAAAAAAGGTCTAATAACACTCATCAGGGACTCGTAAAGTGCGCTGTATCATTTGCTATACAAAGACATATTGATGGAAATGATATTAGTAAACCTAAGGATATAGATAAGATTATTGTTAAACATTCTGATTTTCACTGCGCCTTGGGCGAAGTTAAACCAGCATATGGTGTAGATTCGACAAACCTTACCGTATTTTCGAAGCATGGAATCATACCATTCGGTGAAAACTTTCATAGTGTGCTTGAGACATGCATTACGCTTGCTGAACAAGTTTCAAAATCTGACAAGACTCCTGTCTTATCAGTGCTGTTGCATGGAGCTGTAGGCTCTGGAAAATCAGCCTTAGCGGCACATGTTGCTAGTATTGCAAACTTTCCCTTTGTAAAGGTAATATCTCCGGAAAATTATATTGGCTTATCGGTATGTTTATCTTTTTCAACATTCTTTCCAGGAGCTAGCAAAAGTAAATGCAATTCACAAAGCGTTCGATGATGCTCACAAAACACCCCAGTCACTTATAATTTTGGATAACATTGAAAGGTTAATTGATTACACACCGATAGGACCAAGGTTCAGCAACAACATTTTGCAGTGTCTACTCATTCTCATAAAGAAGGCACCTAAGCATGGAAGACGTATATTTGTTATAGGAACGACATCTGAAGAAACATTCATGGATGTACGTTGCGTGAATGTGTAAAAATGTATACAGATGGCTAATGTTACGGATGCATTCACTGTAGCTGCACAAGTTCCTCTGGTGACAGGACCGGAAGAAATTTACAAGGCACTCTTTGAATCTAAGCCACAGGGTATAGAATTTGCGGATGGGGAAATAAAAGAGGTAACTAATTTGTACTTGAAATAACTGTGTAGGTTGCAAACTGCGGGAAGGTCCCAGAAATTGGTATTAAGCACTTGATGCTTGCCCTAGAAATTGCAATTCAAAAATCTATATCTGATGGTTTGGACATAAAAAGGATTATATACTTGATCAGGTTCGAACAGCATAACAGCGTCCACGTTTCTCGATAGTCTAAAAGCGTGCGGTTATTTTAATAATTCTTCAAGTATAGTTGTATAACTGTTATTATTTATTAGTTTATACGCGTAGATATTAATGCAGTCTGATAGCTAGTGGATGTTCTGCAATTTTTGGAGATGTTACATCGCATCCGCTTCCGTCTAGGATCTAGACATTCTTTCTCGTATTCAAACACTGAAAAAAAGGTGTTGAATGAACTGAAAAGGCAAAAGAGATTTAATGTAAGTTATATCTGTAAAAATGTCCTTGTTTGACAGAAACTGCTTTGGCGTGGTATGTTTGTAGTAGTAACAACTACTGCCTCTGTAATATACCTAAAAAATGTCAATTGTCCCCTTTATGACATTGTTTTGACACTAATGAGAAGATTCGTCGATCCAGAGCTTTCTCACAACATTAGTATTTTATCAGCAAAAGTGGGACTTACTCCAATCGACTATTCTGTTGACCCTCCCATACTGTATAACAATATAAAGCATATGAAGATATTTAATCCTATAGGTAGGACTTCTGTTACTTTAATAAATCTGTAGGAATGGCGGCAGGATATGATAAACATGCAGAAGTTCCACTGGAGGTGTTAAGATTAGGATTTGGGTTTGTTGAAGTTGGGACAATACTACCAAAGCCTCAAGAAGGTAATCCTAAGCCTAGGATGTTTAGACTACCAAACAATAAGGCAATTATAAACAGCTATGGATTTAACAGGTACACAAAGGAACTCTCATTTTAACCAATGTAGTCTAGGAGTAGAGAAAGCTGTTGAAAATATGAAGCGTGCCAGAGAGTTACAAGCAAAGGATCCGCTTACAAAGGATTCCATTATAGGCATAAGCATTGGTATGGTAGTATTTTAAAACACAAATGGACAGGAAAAAATAAACATGGTGAAATAATAGAAGATGTTACATATTGTATTAAAAAAATAGGATGCTATGCGGACTACATAGCAATTAATATAAGTTCACCAAACACACCAAACTTGAGAGACAACCAAAGAAAAGAGCCTCTACTTAAAATCATAAATGCCTCTAAAACTGCTTTAAATGAAATAGACATTGAAGCAGCTGCAAACAATCTTCCATACACTAATACCACAAAGGAAAGACCATTGCTATTCATAAAAATATCAGTATGTTCACATAGTGATTCCACACTGTTTTTTAGCCTGATGTTAGTGCTGTCCAACTTAAAGATATAGCCGATGTCGTAAGTTCCATGACAAAATAGATACCATGCTTAGGCAATGCAGTGTTCCGTAGATGGGCTCATATTGACAAACACTACGGTATAAAATACGGCTATTAAACTTGTCGCTTAGGTTGCACGTCCAGAATCGGTATCGGATGAAGTAACATCTATCGGGAATCCGGGAGGCGGTTTAAGCGGCAAACCCCTATTGGAAAAATCCAGGAGGATAATCCATGAAATGTACAGTCTGACCAACGGGAAGATCCCTATAATCGCGGTAAGAAATACTATGATGTGAACGCTTTTTACAGTGTGGAGGCATTTCTACTCCCGAAGATGCATTGGATATGATAGAAGCTGGAGCATCTTTGTGTCAAATATACACAGCTATGGTGAGACATATGAACGTTTAAAAACTTAATTCTCAGATATATGAAGGACCCAAGCTTCCAAGCAACATGAAGAAAAACTTGGCTTATTTACTATCAAAGAGAGGTAATAATCTTACAACGCTAAACGTTTAACAGGATATACTAACATTTCCCAAGCTATTGGAGCTGCACATGTTTCCAAAAAAAAGGTTTAAAGTGTGATGTACAACATTGCTATCTGCTCGCCTTTGTTAGCCCACGTCACTACAGATTGTACCCCGGAAGTTCACACACTGAATAAATACACATTTCATTCCAATCGTTAGAATATGTTTTATTTGTTAGAAATGTTTATTTTCCGCAGTTACGCCTGAATTTCTTCGTGTTCATGTCCATCTTCCGTGCTGGCTATGGATGTGTTGAGTATAACTCGCGTCACACACTCTTTTTTGATCGCATTAATGTAAATACATAGTAAAAATATGGTTAGACTGGAAATTTGGAAGCCAAAAAGGCCCTCCGAGTATAATGATAGTGAAGATAGCCAAAAGGATGAAAAGGCAATTCCCCTATTCGATAACACAGATGATAAGATACGAATTAAAACCTTTAATTCTCCAGATGTAAGTTATAAGCACCAATACCGGACACGATGTCTTCAGGGTATCCAACCGACTTCGAGAGTAGAATCAAATGAGGCAGAGGATAAAAATTATTTTGAAAGTGAGTATTCAGATCTAGACGGTGAATCATCGACTGATAATGGAGAATATGCGGCTGAATGGAACAAATTACAATTAGTCAGGGCTTTTGGGAATCAGGCGAGCCACTCTACATATAATGCTGATTTGGTTCCCAGAGTATGGCACAGTGTCTTCTACATTTCTACTATTCATAATTTGGAGAATGTAACTCAAAAATATTTCTACTCAATCAATGTTGGACACATTAACGAATCGATCAATTCGCAATCTGTCAGGAGAAGTGTCATGTATACACCTTCATACACTCTTAAACCGGGGGAGAGAATCACCCTTAAACTTCCTAGTAAGTTTTATTTATTGTAGATAATTTTTTCAGTATTCATTTGGAAGAAAAGACAGTTGGTTATTCCCTATGCCGAACTTAAAAATTATGTAATTAGGATAGAAATGTGGAAAACACGCAAACTTCAATTAAATACTCTATATTCATCTCAAACTATAACATTTAAAGAGATCATAGAAAGCAAGTCCAATTTTACCATAACTCTAAATCTAAATGTTGGAAATAACAACAGCCAAAGCAAGGACGAATCATTAAGAAACAAGAACTCTGTAACCAAAGAATCAGAAAAAAAAGTTCCCGTGCACAAACTAAATGTGGTGATGTTACTAGAAGAAATTTTCGATTTTGTGTTTGTATTCGAAAACTGGTGGTTCACAGGGGCAAACACTCTCCCTAGAACATTTATCAATGCTCCAAAAACCCTAAAAATTTCTGTTCAAAGTGGAACTGGGAAAAGATGGATAACTAGAAGTACAGGATCTTCTTACGATGACTATTGGTCATCTCCTGGTACATTTACCTTCCGTGGAACGCTACGTCAAATGAAAATATCTTATTTCGTTGTAAAGGTTTACGCTATTAACAACAATAAATTTTGGAATAAAGGGCAGCTTCTTCTCGGTACATGTGTTATGTCACTAAAATCGGTAAAAGAATATCCCCTTGTCAGAGGAATAGTCAAAAAACTAGCAATTGGTACTAAAAATATGCAAAGTGGGACTATACAAGGAAATATACGGTGTTGTGTCAAGAGTGCTAGTGTTCAATTTTTTGAAGACTTGAAAACACGACCGGCGCAACCAATTTCTGGTTCTGCGTTACTCACTCATTTGGATCACAAAGGTCAATATTTGGTAATTAGAATATTGAGATGTGAAAATTTGCCATCTACAAATAGTGATTCAAACACCTCTGATCCTATGATTAAGGTGAAATGGGATGGTATTGTTAATTGCACATGCTCTTTGGAATCAACAACTTCACCCGTATACAATCAAAATATGTATTTCCCTATACATTTAGTTGATTCCAAAGAGCTATCTGATCCTGCACTAATAAAATATAGCTTGCCAATAGATTTGGCATCAAAGGGACCAGTTATAATTGAGGCATGGGATCATGACGATACATCAAGTGAATTTCTCGGAGGTGCAGAGGTTCACTTATCCAAATTGTACACAGATGGTGTTTTGCACTCCAGAAGCCTTGTAGATGGTATTTTTAATGAGGCTTCACAAAAATCTTATTCTAACGATTACGATACTGGTAATAACGCGGAAATTTCATATTATTCAGAATTTTCTAATGGCGTACACATTCAGCATATTACAAGGGTGTACGCAGATACAATTCCTCTATCTGGATTCACTGTTCCACACAGTGGTTCTAAACCTTCAATAACATTTGAAATGTACATTCTTCCACCCATGCCAGATGATCTATACATATCAGAAGGTCAGAAGAAAGCTGTAAAATCGGACATTTATCATGACTTGGGTCGTAGGTGGAATAAAGATTTCGAAATCTGGCAAAGAATATATAATGATAAAATTCCTAGGTCAATAACAAAGAGAAGGTTTCTCTGTATCACAACAAGTAACGCTGCTACGAGAGATAAGCTTCCTTCAGAAGTTCTTCCATTATGTTATTTTGTTTCTCCAATTCAAATATCTTCTCAATTGTCATCTCCAGGGGAGTTACTGCATTGGATATCAAATTTTACCGTAAGGGAGGAAGGAATTGCGAAATTTTGTGGCTTTGAACATATAGACACATGGCAACATCCCTCACGTATGTTAATGACAAGAAAGGGTGGATTACACGACAGGGCACTATTATTGTGTAGCTGTCTTTTAGGGCTTGGTTATGATGCTTATGTTTGTAAGGGTACCACTTCCAATGGCCTGCGTGAACACTGTTGGGTAATGACACGTCATGCAGATTCCACAGTATCATTTTGGGAAACAGGAAACAAACGAATTTGGCACCTACCAAATCGTTGGAAGAACCAAACTCATACTAAAAATTCTGAGAGTGTTGGTAAGGAACCATATGTGCCAATCGTTGACAATTATGTTCCTATACAGCATTATAAGATAAATAAACCGGGATTTTGTACTGAAAATATACTAACTGAAGGTTTAGCCAAGTACGAACTCTATGGTATAGATTATCTTGCTGATGAAAAAGTAGATCTTAGTCACATTATCAATAAGCAGGATGAGATCGACTACGATACAACCGCAATTTCAGCAAATTTTCGCAGCACTTCACAGGCGTTTCCAAAGAAAAAAAAAAGGGCAGATAAGAAATATGAAGCAATACAACCTAGAGAGGAATTAATGATTCCGTCTAAAACCCTGGTCCTTTTACCATACTCTTCGATAGAAACGGTGTTTAACCATAAACAAATTTGGGGTAACATTCAAAATCATCATCCTGCCTGTATATTCTACAATCTGGATGCGGAAGCTGAGTGGCGCAAGTTTCTAAAGGCTCCAATAGATGAAATTCCGGATTCTAACATCCAGATAACTCCTCCACCATCAGAGACTATTTGTGAGGATACATCAAAAGATATATTGAATGATATAACCGATATGATCGAATTGATGCGTGCTAAGAGAGGACTTACGTGTGCAATATCAACAGATCAACAAATGAGCGAAAAATTGGAAGCTTTCATAGACCTTTTGGAGTTTAGACAAAGACTCGATCCACAATTTGATCCGGGTATGCCACCTCATCTTTTGGGGTGGAGTAATAAAGATAGACAAAAAAAAATAATTCAATCAATTAATCAGCATGAAAGGATTAAAATGACAAAGGGGATCGGAGAAAGTACTACTAGTCTAAATAGCACAGATGTATCTGAAAGCTCCCATGAAGTACGTGATATGAGTGAGAATAACACCAATCACCTTACAACAAGAGTAATCGAGGTTCCTAGTCATGCTAGGTCAATTAATGAACAACATACAGATGTTAAATTCAAAATTAGAATTAGGAATCGGGTATCAATCCAAACAAAAAACAATAAAAAAAGCAAATACAAAGTAAGTATTTCTCGGGATCTTCCCTTGAAAAAAAGAACTAAAAATGCAGTTTTATCATATTTTAAAGTAAATGTAGACTATAAGTGTGGTGAAAATTGTCATAAAAACACAGAGGGCTCTGAAACGCCAATGTCAAACGTATCTTCTAACGCAATTGATAATGTAACACAACCACGGAATGGAACAACTATAGAATATATGCAACTTATTAGGCAAACGTATCATTCTCAGGCTCCTCCGAATGCTGATAGAGTAAATGCCCCCAAAATAAGTGGAAATTTTTCAAACATTTCCAGAGGGAATAGACATAGATTTTCGTATGATCAAAATAGAACAATGGTAAAAAAGGCAAGAAAAAAAATTTTCTCACTAATTGGAAGGAAGAGAAACAAGGTACCAGATCACCATTCAATGCCAAGATTCGCGCAAGATATGAAAGGAATACTGCCTGTTAACAAAAGTCATAAGGCGTTTTACCCAGAGTACAAAATCCCAAGTGAATTCAAAGTTTATGAACAAAAACAATTCTCACTCTGGAATTGGTACTACCAACTAGAAGCTATGCAATATGGGTGGCAAAAAAAAAGTGGATATTTACCCATACCACCAAACCACACATTTATAGGTATACCAATACACTTTTCAACCAGCGATGTCAACGAGATACGAAATCTTCTAACATGTACAAAAAGGTTCAAAAAAATTATAGTGAATGATGTGGACAAACCGATATACGTAACCTATGTAAAAGTTTTTCCTCTGCTAGGGGGTATTCTGTCAACATGGATATTTATAGGATGTCACGTACCGTGGAAAATGTGACCAAATATTATCTGAGTTCTACGTTGAACTGTGATACTAAGTCATTTTCGACAGATTTATGTATGGTATTTACAAACTCATTCGTTATATTTTCACCAAAACCTCTATACGTTACTCTATAACACAAACTCTTTTTTTTAATATTTTGGTTATAATAATCAGAAACAAACTCAATACTCTCAATGTAATCCTTGCCAATTTTCCTAACCATTGTATAAAATTGCGATTCGTCGAATGATTTATCATTCGTATTGGGTAAGTAAAATGAAATGTCGCGTATCACTGGTGGATTTTTGCTATACTTTTTAAAAATGGGTAAATACCTCTTCTCATAGGCACCTTCATACTGTCTATAAAATCGGGGGTCTGTTTCCCAAAATTGGCGAATATCAGTTATATCACAGAGTGTCATTGCCAAACGCTCCAGACCTATTCCAAATGCCCATCCCCCTACTATGTAATTTTTCAAGGAAGAATCATCCTTATCATTAAAGTTATTATCTATAATTATGTTCTTTAAAATACCACAACCTAAAATTTCTATCCATTCTCCTTTGTTTTTAATATATAATTCCAAAGACGGGTGCGTAAATGGGAAATACGCTGTCGAATCCCATTTCTTTTCAATATTCACGGCATATTTGGTCATTTCTGTGCTAACTTTATGGCTACCAGTGTGGTACGTGTGAATATCAAAAGGATCCTTGTCAGTAGTTCTCACAAAACCAAATAAATAATTAACTAAATCGTCAAGTGTATTCTTCAAATGGGTCATTAGAATATCTTCACAATTAGTGTCTGAATCAAATCCATATTGTCCTCTCAAAATCTCTAATTCATCCCTTGAAAACAAAAGGAAGCCATCCATTTGATGGAAAATTGGATAGTGTTGCGAATCAATTTCGTCACGACGAAAGACTTGTCCTGTTAAACAGTATAAATGAATAAAATACTAATATACCTGAATATATTGCATGCGTCATTCCTCTTCTTAAAAGGCCTGGAAGGTGTGCCGTTGTGTGGGTTGGAAGAACTTTGTAGGACGAATGATTAAATTCTTCACCCATATCATCTATTTTCTTCCTGTCAAAATACCCGTCCATTGTGTCCCTTGAAAAATCAGCATATTTACCAGCTTTTAGTTCATAATAGTCGGATATGTACCTTTGCGATAAATAATAAGTGTCCCTAGGACTGCGGCTTACATGATTCAGTGGAACCTGTAATTCATCAAAATTATCAGTAATTGAAATAGGATGTGATTCAAATGGCACATATTCAAATCTTTTGTTCATACAACTGATTTTGCCGTTACTTGCGAAAAAATCCTTGATGATCTGGGTCGTTATTCCTATAGGATTTAAAATGTTTGTATCCAACCGTCTGGCTATTTTATCACTAAAATGATCAATTATTCCATAGTTATAAGATGAATATAATCTGTTAAATGGTATATGCGTGTGTTTGTAACCACTATATCCGATTCTAGTAGCGGTAAGCGCTAGTGTCTGCCTTCCAGGAAGCAAGTTTGGAGATATCTGAGCACAAAAACATTCAACATGGAACTTCATCGTAGATAAACACAAGATACATGTCACTTTGAATGCTATTGAGTCAATTTCGTGTAACAATATCGCAAGAAGATTCAACAGTAATCCTAAGCAGTACATATTACAAACAAATCGAAATCTTAATCATATTTAGCCATAACTAAGGGATATATGATAAATTTTTCTGTATATAACCCATTAGTATCAATTCCTGAAAAGAAAAGGCGCTAAACAACAACGCTAGAACGTATAGGTGTAAATTATAATCATTGAGGAAATCAAGCGAACATTGCCATTAAAATCCAAAATTTTAACTATAAAGATTAATATGAATGTGAATTTGAGACTATTGTACGGCTTTATCATAATAAAGTCTGCGATTCTTATATCTACTGAGAACCCTCAAAACCCAAGACGGGGTCTAAATAAACCTAGAGCTGTAAAAACCGGTATTAAAAGGACAAACAGACATGGATCTGGTATAAACAATGCTCCAATCGGAAATAAACGATCCAATAATGGAGGTTTAAATCATATGTCTGCAGAAAATGATAAGTATGCTACGGCTAGAACTAGGCAAATGAGAATTAAACCATCAAAAGAAATGAATAGATCGTCAAATAGAAATATAAACCATGATATCAGTTCAATTAAAGGGAGTAGTGTTAAAAATACAGTTAGATATAATGTATCTGATAGATACAGAAATAGGATGACAAAGAATAATGCAGCGCCAATGGGAAAAAAGAACAGGTATTCAGTCGGTAGGATTTATGGCATTAATTTTGATGATGATGATGATAATAATAATAATAATAAGAAAATAAGATCTATTCATGCCCATAACCAGATGAATAAGAAGCGAAAAAAACGATTCGCATCAGAAAATCCTGAAAGTTCTGGAAGCTTACAAAATAGAATGAAAGATCTAGCAAAAAAGGGTGGAGTTAAATTAGGGAAAATGGCATTAAGTAAAGGATTAGGTTATGCTGAAAAAATGTTAGCTAATGAGACTCCAGAAAATGATTCCAAAGATGATAATGATGATGAAGAAGATTACGAAAGCCTATTTAAAAATGAAGGAGACAAGAAAGATACAAAGGAACAAAAATCAACTTCAAAATCTAATGGTAGGGATAAAATGGAAGAGTATGATGAAGATTTTGCAGACTCCTATACGAGTGAAGATATTCTAAATGGTGAAGATTCAGAATCAGAAAAGGATCAAGAAGAGTCTGAAGACGACGAAAAAAGTGACGAATCTGAGGAAGAGGAAGAGGAAGAGGATGATGATGAAGAAGAAGAAGAATGGGAAGAGGCTGAAGAGGACAACTTTGAGGCACCTGATGAACCAGATGAATTTCAGGACGATGGTATCGTTGGAAATCAATACAAAACACCATCTGGATTAGGTAGAATATATACATAGTAGTAGAATAAATATACTAATCATAGTTTTGAATCATAACTTATTAAATATCTGCTATGTTCTAATAACAAATACATAGAATACCTTGGTGCCGGCTATGACCTGATTAAAGGCAATCCACTAGGAGACAAATTAACCCTCTTAGACCCAGGATATAGATCAAACATAATCCAGATGCATTGGAGTAAAAGGTTTGAAGGTGTTTCTAACAGCTTAAAATTTCTGCAACCACTTGGTGGATGGATCCGGCCATATCCTTCTTGCCACAAAGTTGAAATGGTTTGAGATTAGTTTTTATATAAACGTGTCTAGGTAACTGAAATAAGGTCATCTGACTCACTTCTCAAGGCTCTATCAGCTGATGCGAATGTATCCCTAGTTCTCCCTGGTGATTCATTAAAGTTTTCGGCCTCAGCTAAATTCAAACAGTTGGATAATGTGTCAAAATCAGAAGATAGGAAGATTTACATGAACAGATCATATTGTTTCAAATATGTAGCCGGAATTTCAACTTCATTGCACTGGTATATTTTTGTTTTATGACCCATATAATGTAACAAGGGATTTTACTCTTGGCTTCAAATCGGTAATATCCGGTCTAACTCCTCATTTCAAGGGTTTGGATGAGAATTCTGGTTGCAAACCATCTGTATATCTAGAGGACTCAACGAGTGATATATGCAAAAGCAGCGGGGTCACAGGTTGGATGGAGTTATTCGAAATATTTGGAACCCACGTTGCCACAAAAATATATTTAGGTAAATAACGATTTATAAAATAACATTTTAGGTGGTAAGATTTTTAGCACATTGGAAGTAAAGAAAAATCAAGAAGAAATGTTTAAGAACAGTGGTATGGATATAAAAGCAATATTATCTTCTCAACTAAAAGACTCTGGAATTAATTCTACCGTAAGAGTATCGGTTTTAAAATCCGATAATAATGAAGAAATCACTCTTGACACAAAGAAAACAACATTTGTTATTGGAGGTGATGTTTATAACTATGGTAAATACATGAGTTTTGATAAGTGGGCAGAAACTGTGTCTGACCATTCAATGCCTATTAAAGCGGAATATACGCCCATAATAAATTTTTTGGACAAATCACTAGAAAAGGCGTATAATAGTGCCTACATCTATTATGGCAAATTAATCTTAAATTCAGATGATTAAACATGACTAAATAGATGCTGTAAGGATCGGTGATAATTCCTTTACTTGGTAGATGATATTACTACTTAAAGAATAACTATATTTAAGAATTTGCATCTGACACGAGATTTAGTAGCAAGGAATTCATATTTATTTCTTTTCATGCCTAACAATTATTGAATATATGTTCTAGTACAATAAATGATTTTTGGACCGAACCCTATATGTATTTGTAATTTCATACATTTGTCTAGACTGTACTATGGACTCTATCATTAATTGATTTGCAATGAACGCAAGGTTCTTTAACGTAACGGTCTCCTAGTTGATTTAAGACAAAATCCTGTGGCTAAAATGTTTAAGTCTAAACTAATGAATATTATAGATTACAATTTTATAGTTAAACATAGGTTACAAACCCTGCATTATTTCTATCATAGTGAGAATTTATTGATGTATAAACTTCTGTGTTATAAACATGTCTGGGATATAAAGTGAGTATATCTGAGGGATTCACAAACACTCCGCGCATTTTTCTGCATCTTCCAAACAAGTCTGTAGCGGAAACAATAGGTGACTCTAGAATAACTTCAATTATTGTGTTTGAACGGTTATTGTCTTCTGTATAAACACCAACTATTGTTCCCTTTGTACCCAACGGAATAGTTTCGTTATGATTAATATAAACAACACTTTGACCGAGAAATAGATCAGCTGGATCCTGATTTGGGATTTGTGTATTGTATGCAGGAATATGCAAATTCCTTAAATGTTGTACTCTGACAAATTTACAATATTCCTTACAGAGGTTTTTATCCTTCTGGGCGTCATCATACATTTCGCATATCTTCTCAACTCTATCTTCAGAAAGACAGCTGTATCTCCCCTTTACAAGTTTGAGCCTTTTGAAAGGTTGAGATTCACCAAACTTTTCAATACTTCTTAATTTAAATTCAAGCTGCTCCTCATTAAGATCAGGATAAACTTGATTGAGTACTATATGTCTTTTATCATTCAGTTCTACAACTTCTAAAAATGAAAACAATTCGGGGAATCTATTATAATACTCTTCAACCAATCTCACACATTGTTTAGAATATAATACCATTCTAACCAAATCGATCTCATTATCCATAGAATCACTTATGCGTGTATATCCAGGTAAAGAGAGTGGACACTTCTCATCATAATCCCAGGAAACTAGGTTCATCCCAATATCTTGTTTATACTTTCCAACAGTCAAGCTCTGAAATATTACGTTAGCTACAGTTGTAGATATATTTGCCAGAGCGCAAATTTCATCAAAAGTTGTCCATTCATGTGCAGAATCTGAAATCTCTTGCTGTATGACAAGGAATTGCTTAAATTCAATAACAGCACTTTCAGCTATAGTAGTTTTGTAATCAGGTATATCAAATATAGCTGCAATAGTATCGAAAGTTTGTCCTACAGTATCAATTATACCAACACGCCCATACATCGATCCTTCCATTAGGCAAACGGCTTTAATTGTTGGTTTACTGTACTTTCCATGTAACAATTCATGTGATCTTATGGCTTCACGAAGAGCTATCATCTGTTTAACTTGATTTATGGTTGTGTTGTGCATCTTAGTACCTGCATCACTTTGCGGTTCGAGAAGCAATTTTAATGCGGAGGATTCTACATGATCTATGAATGTTACAAGAGGAAGAAGAGTATACTTAATTTCTTTCATTTCTCGCATGTGCTTATCAAGAGGAGAATATGACACAACGACATTTTCACAAATATGATCCAGATTCATCATGTTAGCTAGCTTTACTGACTTCAAATTAGGAGTTATACTTGTTCCAGGAATGTTTTGAAATATTTTAAATAGCAAGTGGGAATTTTGTTGATATATTGTAGAATTATTAGATTTAGCAGGACCATGTTCTTTTTTTAACCCTACTATTAATCCTGTTTTTCCGAATATTGCTTCCGTCTCTGAGATGATTTCTTTAAGTTCGTTCAAGTTTGTCATTGTTAATTTTGATTCTGAAAACTTTACATAGGGTGTGAGTATAGATTTTAACTTTCCAAAGTGTTTATACGGATATCCAACGGCAACAATATTTGACCTTATTGCGGATTGTAAATTTTTCACTCCTTCAGCATTTAATTGTTGAAATACAGTCAGGTAGAGACTTGGATGTCTTGATTTATAATTAAAGACATCTACCCCCCTTTTGTACACTGTAGTGTAAGGAAGAATCGATAGCGATGGAAACCACAAATTCTTTGGTATTTGAGAGACTTTATACTCATCCCCAGTAAGTAATAGTTTGTTTGGAAAGGTGTGACCTTTTTTGAGCGCTGGGTTAAAAAAAGGCTTACATTCCACATTACAAGAATCTAGATCATCAAAAAATTTTAGAGAAGAAACAAGTTTTTTGGATGAATTGGCATTGTAAGAGTATATTCTTGCCAAACCAAATTTGTTACGTTCCTTTTCATCCTCAGTTAAATATGGTGATTCCATGTAATGGAGTATACCGTCGTTGACTAGGTTCTCGAAGTTAGGATAAGTTCTTTCATCCAGAATGTTCCGGTTCATAATTTCTAATAAGGGGCCATGAGGAACTGCAGGTAGTAGCGCTATACCTCCCCATTTCACATTTGTATTATCCATATCAACCTCTATTTTTGTTAAATAATATCTAGAAAGAGGGGATTTAGGATCATTCATAATTTTACCTAGAACATCCGGTAGCAAATATGATGCTTTTGGGGGCAAAATCATCATTAATTGTTCCAAAGGCGTTATGGGTGAGGATATGTCAAACTTCATATCCATCACTTGCGATAACGTAGAATACATACTCATATTATGCCTTTGCTTCCTAATATATTCTACTCTTGCGTTCTTCAGGAATAACAACATATCATGTACGAATGGAGGGTATTTGAAAGAAAGAGACCAAGACCATGAAGGAACACTTCTGTAATAATAATATAGTATCCATTGAATTCCGACGAAATAACCACTTACAAGGGTAGAGACGCTTTTGAAGAGAGTACCATCACCGATCTGGTCAGATATACCCAACTTTGCAAAATAATAGCGGCTTTTCCATTCATTTACAGTTTTAGGTTCATCCGGAAATCTAGTATTCATTTCAGTTAAGTCAGTTTCTATCTTCAAATTTGCATTATTTACTACAGTTATGGTTGATTTTTCTACCTTACCATTTTTTTTTGCAGGTTCTGCAAGCAGTTTGTTCTGTATGCAATTGGTTTCATATTTAGCCCACCTGGTAATAAATGAAAGAAAATTATCGAAATTGATTTCTCCACAATCACATGTCAACCATATACTATCTAAAGGTTTAGATTTTATGCTCTCAGTTATGTATCCCTTGTAAATACCAAGAACAGCATCTAATCCACCTTCAGGTATATTTGCCAACAATAAATGGGGAAGAAAATCATTGCCAACAAACAATGTAATTAATACAAAGTCATCAACGACTCTGTCCATGATTTTTACATCCTTTCTGAGTTTAGGATTTTCTATCAAATCATTTAGTATGTACTCTCTAAGGATACCGATATGTAAAAGTACATAATTGCTCATATTTATCATCATCCTCATCTTGGTAGAATTTTTCATCTGTCCAAACATAACTCTCTCACGAAGTAGACATACAAAGGGTTCGTGAGTAATTAGTGAAAGTATAATCAAATCCGCATCTAGACCGTAGATACAATGAGATGTATATTTGCATTCCTTAACATCTTCTGAACTATTATTAGCCTCAAAATGACGTCGAGCTTTGTCGTTTCTTATATATTCCATAATTTTATGTTCTCCTTCTCCAGGAACATCAGAACCGCTTACTACAACCTGAAGATTCTTCCATGATTTATTTTCTGCAATCATCTTTTGAGCAAAGAATTGCAAGTGTAATGTCAAGCGTTCCATAAAGGGCGTTCCAGGTGTTATTTGCAACGGATCGAACTTATATTCATCTGTATTAGGTTTTTCCTCAACTCCGTTTTGAATGTCGATCGAGTTCATGACCAGAATCTGATTTTCCATTTCAGCTGACGCCCTGAAACGACGCTCCCTTTGCTGATTAATTTTCGCAGTAGGGGCGACTCCATCGACAGCCAGGTAAAGCAACTTGTTAGGGCGGACAATGTTTACGATATTCGTGATACAATGAAAAATAGAGACAAAAATATCCTCTTCAGAGTGTATATTTTGACACAAATTAGCGTCACTATGGGAGCAATTGTGTATAATTCCATTAACATCAAGATAGAGATTATCAAATCCTTCCGGAGCGACGAATCCATTGTAAAGTCCATCATATGTTTCATTATTCGCCTCAGTTGATCTCAGAAGTTTGAAGGTGTCAACCTTGTCTGAGGCAGAACCGATTTGAGACTCACATATCAGCGGATAGCGTTCAGCCAACCACCGGAAAAATGATGGAATACCCATGAAACCAATTTGCTCGGAGTAAATGTCATGTAGTAATAAAAATGCTCATTTTAAAACAAACTTTGTTTCACATAAGATATGTGATACGTATAGCGTACATGTCAATTGAAAGCGAATTATATGTTACTAATTATTCAGTGTAATATATACATTACATAAATTATGCACCTTAGATGGTGTTTTGATATCATCACTAACATTTGCGGCAAGATGACCGATAAATTAGACCCAATAACTATATTACCGTCTTAACTGTAATTCTTCTTTTTTATCAATTTTTTAAGGGATGACTCAATAAGTACATCAACATGCCTTTTGGGCAAACCTCGATTCCTTTTAATAGGAGCACACATCGCAACAGTTAATATACATTCTCTTACCGCAGAACAAATTTCTTCTAATGATCTTGACAATCCGAAAAATGCGTCTAATCTGGAATTTACATCTAGTATAAATTTAATATTCATCAACATTTTCATCATTCTCAAAAGTTCTAAATTTATGTGGTATAATGACACTACTTGATCATATTTACCTATAACCGCCTTCATAACATCAGCATACACTCCCAGAGAAACGTATTTACCGATTTCTGGGTTCTTTTCGTAAAGAAATGTGTCATAAGGTTCTATTGGAGGATTCAAGAGAATTTTTAGTTCACTATCATTGTCCCAGGGATTCACTCTTTTAACATGTTTGTTCTCCTTACCTAATGCATAGCATCTGCTAGAATACTCATGTTCTATTGTTTTGTTAAAGTTAGTAGCTAGTTGGCATATCCTATTTTTAAGTTGATCCATCAATAATGAATCAAACGATTTGGTATCATACATCCTCATGGATTTATAGGTGAAGATTGATACTAGTTGCGATAACTTCATTTCAGGCGTGTCTTTTACCAAACTGTATTTCACAAGTTCATCAACGTGTAATAATATCTCGTTGCCCTTTTGAAGTTTTAGTAGCTTATTTATAGTTTTGGGTTTAAAAAGATTGCTTTTGTCTATATTTTCTATAAACCCTTTCATAATTTGCAACAACTCCTCAAATTTTAGATTTATGTCAGAATCTTTACTTAAACGCTTTATGTCTGAGATCAGGTGGCACAGACTTATTACAACGTGAATATGAGCTTGCTCTGTTATTTTACCCAAGTATAACATATTTTTTGACCTGTCTAATAATACTTTTGAAGTAGAAATGATGCATTTCAAATTATCATCAGATAATGTCTCGTGAGTCCCAACGTGATTTATAATTTCCGTTTTCAAGAGAGTCAATCCACTAATAACTACATGGATAGCTTTTATGTCTTCATCATGCAGATATTTTAAAGAAATATCCAGTAGCTCTCTAGACATTTCATTTATAATCCTAACATCTACTCTTAAGATTGCTCCTAACAAATCAGCAAATTCCTCGGTATCTGGTTTTTGATAAATCATTGATTTGATAATATTTTTTGTAGCTTTTATGATTTTATTAACATATTGTCTTTCTGTATTTAAGAATAAGCATCTATTTATGAAAATTATGATATGCTTAACGACATTTGGTTTGGAAAAATAACAATTACGGATTTCTGTAGGGGTCCCAGTAGTTTTCCTGATTCTTTCAGATAATTCTTCAGCTACAACATTTATAAGTGCAGTATTTTTACCGTAGATGTGTATTTTATCGTTATTATTGCCCCCAAGCAAGGTTCTTTCGACCATGTTCCACTCGTTTTCAGTGCTAGAAACATTTGAAAAGAAAACTGTATATTTCATAAGTTTTATTAAATTATCATCACTTATAGATTTCAAGATTGGCTCAATATACTCTTTGACGTTTACTGGATCACCATTAGCTGTGCAATATTTAGTTGATATTCCCAGTTTTCCTAGAATACTTCCTATTAATACGTTACGTCCTTTGTAGTTGTTTTTAATGTATGAGATATTTGACAGTATGGAATATAGAGTATCCTCATCATATCTTGGTACGTTATCATTTAATGATTCCATGTAAAATTCGAGAGGGTTTGGCACTTTATTTTCATTGCGATAACTCTCGTCAAACTTTGACAAATCCTCCAGAAATTTCAAAAAATAAGAATCATTCTTCCCAAATACTTGATACGGATTTTCCGAAGCATGAGAAAGAATCAATGACAAGATCCTTATATCATGCATTTTGATCATAAACAAAAGTTCTGGTAGACTTGTAAAGTCCGAAGGAGTGAAATTTTGTAGTTTGTACAGGAGTGTATAGACTATTGTATTTATAACTTTGGGATCCATTATATATGCAAGTTGTTTCAATACCTCCGTAGATGAACCTATAGACAATATTCCATCCATATTTTTCCTAATTTGGCCGTTTATATGCGAAATTAATTCCCCTGAATGCCTTTGCGGATTTAACAATCTCATGGTATAGAGCATTATTGTTTGAAGTAAAGATATATCAATCTGCCCTTCAGATATTGTAATAAGATTTCTTTTTGATAGAATTTTAGATAGTGAAGATAATAAAAATATCGTATTATCATCCTCCTCTTTTGTTTGACTCATGAAAGTGACAACATCGAACATAAAAACCAAACTCCGGTCACAAAACGAGGAGAACAGCTCAATTATTTCACTACTGTTTTGAGAAAAGGAAATCTCAGTATTACTCACCAGGTTCACACATTCTTGAAAATTCTTTTCTTCAGTTGATAATATAGTACAGAGTCTCTTGATGAATGTTGTAAGCTTAAAATTCCTCTCATGAATGCCTGTATTAACAGAGACAAAGAACTCAGGCCTTTTAATTTCAGCATTTTTAGAGAATCTAACCGATGTCTGAAAGTTGAAACGGTTCGATCTCTGTCCACATAAACTTGAGGATAATATACTCACAAGACATCTTGTTTTTCCATAGTTTGATTGAAAATACATGATTCATACTTTTTGTTTAACAAAAATCCGTTTATGATAAGAAGAATAACTGGTATAAAGACCAGGATCGTGCATACAGCAACCCGCGCCTGGGAGGTGTGTGACTCAGGACATAACTAAAATACGTATGAATACTGTTTAACAACTTAATGTTAATCATTAACCTGGACTTCAATATAGTCACAATTGATAATCCAGATTCGAAATCTTATAACTTATACGGAGTGTGCCTTAAAATAGTTTACAGAACAAGTTATTACATGTTGTAATAGTTTATAGAGTCATTAGTGTCTCTATAAGTATTATCAAAATTCTCCATGTGTAGTTTATCTTTATGATACATATGTAGTAAATCCTTCGTGCCTGGGACAGTTCCCATCATGTTACCAAGCAAAGGCTGATAGCCTCCGTTAATAATATGGTTGTTAACAATATTTGATGTTAGATTCTGAGTTCCTCTGTGTAGTAATGGAACATCATCGTGCATTATTTCACCCGTAAAGCAATTCATACTGGGTTCATCATGTTTCACATCGCCAAGTTCTGAGTTTGTATAGCCATAGTGATCAGTTGTGTACATTCTGGTAGATATGGAAAGATTTTGTCCACGTATATCCAGAGGATTCACCATTCCATCCACTTGATTTCCAGTAATACCTCCGTAAGTGGGTTGCATCTGTTGAGGACAAATGTTACACATATCCTTTTCGGATTTAACGTCAACCACATTCTCACCTTTCAGAATGCCATCTAATTTAACATTTGATCGAAGCATTCCGTCTGTGCTGAGGCGTACTGTATCATTAGAGATTACATCACAATCTCTGGCAATGTATGATTTATCTGCATTTTGGATATCTCCATCCGACCATTGTGAAATTCCATCGGTCTTTATATTAGAATAATTATAATAGTGATTCATCATACCCAATGGTTCCTGGGACGATAAATTATCTGGATAACAGATACCTTGGTCATTGTAATAGGCATAATATTGGTTAGGCATTCTAGCATCATTTGCTGTATTATCAGCGTAATCACAGCTAGTAGATATATCACCTTGTTGCATGTACATATTCATATAACTTTGACTAAGCCAGTCACCAGAATTAATGCTATTTTGAGATAATGCATTTTGTGAGGATTGAGAAAAATACTGGAAATCTACTGGGTTACTATTATAGTCCCATTCCCTTCCATAACCAACCATCTTGCGCATATTATTCCCATTCCAATCAACCCAACTTTGCTGCAGCATTTGCTGAGAATTATAGTTAATCACATCACATTGAGGATTCATAGAAGATGAGGTTTCACAATCTTCTGGATAGAACTGGTAGTATTGCTGGGTAAAATTACCATCATGACAAACGTTCATATATGGATAGCACTGTGAGTTGTACTGTGAACCATCGTTAACTTGAGGAACAACTGACTTCTTCCTACGTCTTGTTCTCTTGGTCTCAGTATCCGTCCTGATACTGCGTTTTTTAGACCTACGCTTGCTTGGAACAGTGGATTGCCAAGCATTTTCCGATACTTTATCATGTCCCTCTGAAAGTGTTACAGACTGTTGTAACTTACTTACAGATTCCATATTTTTAATCATGCCATTATATTTCATATCATTTTTAGATAGACGGGTTCCAGTGGCCTTATGTAACAAACGGGGGTTAAAAGTCCCTTGCACTAAGCTGTAGGCAAATGTTTCAGCCCTCTTTTTCGCCTCTTCATTACCAACTTTCTTACATGACCACCTAGCGCGCATCTTAGATCCATTTCCATTTGTCCAATCTACTCTCCACTCTCTCATAATTCTGTCTCTAGTAAGAGATACCATGTATTTCCCAGCATTTTCAAATATGGTCAAGATTGGTGGGCCCTTTTCGGGATATAATTGGTCAAAAGTGGAACCTGCCAATAGTTTACTTATCAAACCTTCAGCTCTCTGTTGAGCCTTGGCATTTCCATACTTCTTATAGGATATTCTTTGCTCTCTTTTAATATCATTCTCATACCACTGAACGATTAAAGAGCGCTCAACCTTGTCTACCAAAATCACAGGGTTGACAGCTATAACTTTATTTGTTTGTTTTACTAAACCATCTGGACCATAGACAGGATTATTGAAGTTTGTTGTATCGACCGACGGATTAGTATCTTTAACATCTACACATCCCTCGGAAGAGTTTTCCTCACCTTCAACCTTTTCCTCTGGAGCATTTTCTGCAACATCCTGTTGCTCAGAAGTGGGAGGAAAGTCAGGTTGCGCAGAATCTATCGGAGCGGCAGTGTATTGTTCAGCATTTTCGAAGCTATACGAACCACTAAACAAAGGATTATATGATGTAGAGATTTTATCCAAATCATAAGAATAGTCAATTGAGTGAGAATGATGCAAACCCGAATTATAGCGAAGGGTGGGCTGAGTTTCGATAGATGCAATACTAGAGTAACCTACATCCTGATTATCATGATAAATGGTTCCAGATTCCTTGCTAGGCGCATCTAGTTGCAAATCTATCTGAGTGGCGCCTACACCCTCCGAGAAATTATACTTTGGACCATCGACGTTCGATCCCAACATCTGGTGCAATTGATTACTTTGTAACATTACTGGAATCAGTCAATATTATATTTGCCATTTGATTTTATTGCTATTTCCTTGACTATAATTTATATACATTCAGTGTTAATACTTATTGCCACGACGCGTAGACAATATCAATGTTTGCTGATAAAATGTTATTATCCCTTATTTACAAATATTTAACTTAAATATGCTATATGAAGACAACTACTATGGTACAAATTTTTGAATTTAACAAAATAATATCATTTCAAAATTGAATCATGTGTTTCCGTCAAATATAGACGTTATCTCTCCTTAGCTTTCTCAGTTTTGTTTGTTAAAACATACTTTTAGTGTTCCACCAAACAGAAATGTTAAATCATTAGCCTAGATAACAATTATCTTCATGTCTATCATTACTTTTTCGTATTTCCACCTGTTTACAGAGCCTTAGAGTTATTTTTCGAAAAGAATTACGCAGTTTTAAAGCATCTTGGATGCAAAACACTTACACATTAAACTGGTGTCTGCGATAAGCGATAAACAATACGATCTTTTCAATTCCTGCACCCAAGGTGCAGAATATCTTGTTCATGCTAGAGTTTTGTGGCCTTTACTATAGTTTACAGTATTTTGTACGCATCTAGGATTCTAGCTTCCCTTTTAGTTGTCTATTTTTGAACTTGCGTCAAAGTATGCTTAGACACGCACACATTAACATAAAATGTCGATTATAAGTCTTATTATAAATAAGTATAGCTATAAATGCAGATATATACAGTGCATAAGGGTATTATTTGTCTATTTGATGCATACAGCATGTAACTTGTACACACTGTGATGGATACGCATGCATGTCTAGCTTTGCATGTTTGTGTGTAGTTTGTCTTTAAATGTGTAAATGCAAACCTGAG
Organism: Theileria equi strain WA; assembly: GCF_000342415.1. Classification (NCBI taxonomy): domain Eukaryota; phylum Apicomplexa; class Aconoidasida; order Piroplasmida; family Theileriidae; genus Theileria; species Theileria equi. The sequence continues at coordinate 255,556 of NC_021366.1, read as the reverse complement.
TTTGTGTGTAAAAACAGGAAAACTATGTGTGTTTGGTCTTCACTTATGTTCATTTTTACTTATTGTGGTGGACGATAGCGTCAATCTCCATAACATAGAGGCTGTGTAGTTGGTAGCCACGTACTTTGGCGCCACAACATAGATTTCTGATCTAATATGCAACAAATCGGGTGTTATTGTACTCGAACGTTACATTCCTTTTGTTACGACATGGTTCCTGTTAACACACCAACGTCAAGCTGCCACAAAGACTGTCATAAGAATCTCATATAATCATATTGCCGTTGTATGTAAACAACAAAGTGATTAATAACAGAACAAACGGCTTTCTTGTTTATCATATCTTATGTGGTTACCCTATTCTTCTCGGTGTCAATAAATCTGGATCAGGTTTTCTTACCCTGTATAATCTCCTACATATTTATAAAATCATATTCACAGATGCTATAATGGCGTAATTTTTATTAATGTTATTTATATCATTGTTTCGAGCTGCAAAGTATGGCCCTAGTAAGGGTCGTGGACCCTTGTTGGCGAAATACGCCTCAATAGGTTTCAAAAAGGGGTTTGGAGCAGTTGGACTTGGAAGACATACAAAGAAGGGTGAGGATCTACCAAATATATACTCTAACGCACAGGCTTCTTTTTGATAAACAAGATGCTTGTACCCATGTTACACGTACCAGAGAATATGAACACAAACGTAAGTGTATACTCCATATTTAAACAACTACAGCTGAAACCTTATGTATCTCCGCATACACCCAGACTGAAGCCCTTCAAATTCAAGTGAGAGTACAAATCTGGCATATGTTGCAAATCTCTCCATAGAACTTCTCGAGGGCAATAGATTTGCAGTATTTGCACTGAACTATACTGCTGGATTTAATCTTAGTGAAACTAAGTGTACATAATACTAGGTCCTTGTCACCAGCGTCAAAATCTAATCTATACGCCTCAGTTCCCTTTTGTTCGCAGAGTGTTTGTATGCGTTTGGCCTTGGTCATTTCTTCTTTTGCACCTTCAATACCAGTTATATCTTCACTTAGAAGTCTCTTGACTAATGCAGATGCACTGATGTAATTCTGCGCCTTCCACATGAGCCCTATCGTTCTTCTAAGCGCTAGATATCTATGTCTTGGTTGCATATCGCAACAAGTAAAATAAGCTGCAAGCTCTAGGCTCCTTCTGGGATCTATATTTGATAGACGTTCCCTTTCTAGTTCCAGTATCATTGCTAGTATGTATATACGGCACTGATCTACATATACTTTCATCTCTGTTGGATATTTTAGAACCATTAGTATTCCACACTGTAAAGTTTGACGAAATGATGCCAAAGATTCCTCAAAATTTCCGGCGGTTACATTTTTAAAACCCTCTTGTATCATATCTGCAATATTTTCCATTCCAAACGATTTCTTAGTCCCAAAATTGAAGTCATTAAGCTGTTGGAATGGATCAACGCTATTAGATACCGAAGTATTGTGAATATACGATAATACCACCTTCAAAACCTCAGAGTCGACATCTCCAAATATTTTGGTCAACAGCTCGATAACACCGATAAATTTACCCTCCATCACTAATTCAACAAGATCTACATCTGATGATTGATTATTTTTTTCATGCAGATCCAGCTCGTTATCATCGATAGAATCCCAAACATTATCTTCGGGACGAGCAGACTTAGAATGTATAACTGGTTCATATTGTACCAAATCCAAACCATCAAATTTATCAACAATTTGATCATAATCCACATTTTTATTCTTTCCTATTTTGATCCGTATAGGCCAATTGATAGAGTTTTCATCATACTTTACGATAGGTTGGGGAGGCGTCAAGTATTTAGCATTAGTATTACTATGACCATCACCACTTGCTAAGCCATAGGTTTTTTGACAAGCCTCTGATAATTTTGTATACCCACTTTCTTTCAATGTATTGGCAAATTCTTCCATATCACCCAAATATAATGTGTGCCTAAGTACAGATGAGCTATCTTTGCGAAACTTTGATATGTTCATCATTTTCTTCAATTTTGAAGTATTCCCCGTTATCAGATATAATAATGACAACTTATCAAAGACTTTACCTTTTTGATATGCAAATTCAGCTATTGAGCAATTACCCTGAGATAACGCTGCATCACCTAGTTGCTTCCATGTTTCTGGTGTGTCAAGAGCTTGAGCATCTTCTACAGCATCATCCAAAATACCAAATTTCAGCGCTATTTCAAATCTGGATTTATTATCCTTAATAATCTTCCTAGCCATAGAAGCATGTCCATTATCAATAAGATAGGAAATTATAAATTTACCGGATAGCTGCATGGAATCAATCAATTTGTTGGCAACATCTAGATTATTTGAGTATACCGCACATTTAAAGGCATAATCGTTTGACTGGATTTTTAATCTGTAACACCTATGATTTCTTCCCATAATATACATTATTTTGTTGGCAATTCGTAAAAGATAAATGGGATTTGGTACACTCTGTATTATGCCAGTATTCCCATTAACAAGCAAATAGTGAAGTTGTGTGCTTGTAGAAAATATAACGGATGTATTTTCATCCCATGCAGCACTTTTAATTTTAGAATAACTTTCCACAATTGCAATCCTCTTTAAGTTTCTGTCATAGATAATTACAAAGTTACGGTAAACTGTTGCTATTAATTGCCGTGATTTAGAAACAATGACCAATTTTAGTTTCCCGTAGGGCGATGTTGCTTCTACAACTACACTATTTTCCAAGGAATTGTAGATCATCAACTTGTTTTCTTTATGTGACCAAAACAAGACTATGTTAGTAGATATGGGAAAAACCATATCGATTGGAGATGATATATCTACTTTATGACTCAATTCACCAGTTATTGCACATACAGATGCTTTAAATTCTGTGTCTACTGCTACAAAGGTGTTTTTGGATGAAAAACAAGCTGAAAGACCAGCTCTTATTTGAGATGACATTTTATAGTCCAAAGTGCCAATAATGGGGGTTTTTATTAATATTTCAAATGATTTATGAGTTTTGTTTGAGTAAACCAAGAGAAGACAGACTCTTTCTGTATTATATATGTTATAATGTAAAACTTTTGGTATTATTGCTGATTTTGGTATACTTTTGGAGTTTCCCAGGAGATTGTTGAGGAACCGTTCTGAGAGAGACTCTATATCTGCAGAACCCATAACATAAGCAACTACAGAGCGAGACTTACAATAATCACCAGAGGGCGATGGAAAAGCCAGGTTATCCGTTGGTGTATCTACAGCCATATCAGAATTATCCAAAGAATGATAGTTTGAGTTAGGAAATGATCCATCGGGAGTTATATCATCATGTAGATCAGAGGCATCCACGATTGGTCTGTGAGTCCCAGATTTATCAGCATACGCAGGTTTGACATCTTCTGGTAATTTTAGTTCATTTTCATAATCGCTACACTCTTTATCAACATTTTGGATATATATTACATCATTCCATACATAGTATAAATCATCCCCTACGATAGTTACAATTGGACGTTCTCTGAACAACTTGAATACTATAAATCCAGAATCATGGCCGGCAGCAATATAATTAGAGCTCCTAGGTTTTGAAACTATCCAAAAACGGTCGTTATCCATTAAAAATGTGTGAGTTAAGGACCACTTAGAGGAATCCCATACCCTTATAGAATGATCCTCAGATACTGATAATAGATATTTTATATTATTTGGATGCATTATTAAACTGCAAACATTATTTTGATGCCCTCTTAATATGTTAGTTTGCCAAACCGTATCCGATGTATACCTCCAGGCCCTGATAGTTTTGTCATCACTTGCTGTTATAACTATAGGAGCGTCTTCATTAAATATAGCCCAATTTACACCTTTAGAGTGCCCTGTTAGGATGTGCTTGCAAATTACATCACTTATTCCCATCAATTCTATAGATCCAGAACCATCTCTAAAATTAATTCCACTTTTGGATCCCTCATGCAACATTTGAAATGAGGAAAGTAGTTTGTCTCCATTGTTTATACTCTGGACGTTTTGTATAGAGCATGTTTTTTCACTCAGACAAGATACATCCCAAATTCTAGCAGTATGGTCAAGACTAGCAGTGATAACTAAATCCTTTTTAGGATGGAATTGTGCACTCATTACATAGTGATTATGGCCTGTCAACACACTTAGACATGACCTAGATTGCCAATTCCAGATTCTCGCTGTTTGATCATCTGAAGACGATATGATCCATGGATACCTTTCATGAAATTGTACGGTTCTTATATAATCCAAATGTCCAAGTAATGTAAATAGTTTCTTTCTCTGGGTAAAATCCCATACTATAATTGTTGTATCATCGCCTCCACTAACAAACAATGGTTGCACAATGTGAAAGTCCACTGCTCTCACTGGACCATCGTGATCCTTAAATACGTCGACCAATGAGGAATTTAGGTAGTCCCATAACTGTATTTCACCAGAGTGTAAGGAAACCAATAGAAAATGGAGATGAGGGTGAAAGGCTAAGCCCTTCACTCTGGTTCCCTTTGTTTTACACTTTATCAACATCCTATATATTTCGGTAGTTCAATAGTTATTTTCAGCCTAAAAGTAGGAATGTCACATTATAAACGTTATTTCATTTGAAAATGACATAATTCATGTAAGAGAGAACATAGGTTCTTCCACTTGTACTAGTATTAAAGAGAATGAAAAAATTCACACATATCATTAAAACGAACACAAACTGTATCAATTTAATCAATACAAATTTGCTATGAGAAATGTAAATGATTATTTGCTCGTGGAAATCAACAAGACAACATATATTCAGAAATTACTGTAGGAAGTACGCAACAAATGAAATCCATGGTGTAATTATAAAACAAATATCATTACATATGTTATTTTTAAAAATGTGTATATCCGTAAAAATAGCAAGTGATTTTATTTGCGAGTGCTTTATCTGGCTGTAGTGTAACAAACATGTGGACACTCCAGCGATTATACTTAATTTTTAAGAGCGCAATGCAACATAAATTAGACACATCACATTTGTTATATTCTGTGATGTTTTTAGGATTTTGTTAAACTTGTTTTCATACCTCTAACATCGTCAAAAGTTGGATCCCTAGTTTACAGCCTTCAATTGACACATTTCCCCGTAGCTCAATATTTTAAAAGTTACACTTGTACGTACACATTAATATTATAAACATACTGTGAAATGGTATCATACACTACCATTGTATACCGGCGAATGATTTCTCTCTACTACCACTATTTCATCTCATAGATGCATCACATGACAAATTCTACAAATTTATAGTGTACTGTAAACTTTATATTTTCTTTAGCTTGGAAGTTCTGGTTGTTTGCTAGAAATAAATAGTTGGTGGTAATTTTAACCGGACAAAATGACAAAGTAGTTATCTATTTACGTGTAAAAATTGTTTTTAGAGATTCTTCGGTAGGGGAGTTTGCAGATCTTCTTTTACGGAGACATAACGCCGCACTGAAACTAGTTGGTTTAGAAATTCTCCATGAACATTAATGTTTATATGGTTAAAAATGCGTTAATGACCAACATAAATACGGAAGAAATATTCAAGAAATTGAAGGCGGTGAAAAAGGAGCTGCGCGTTTGTGTATCTCTAATGTTGACTGTCCCATAACAGGTTCGCAATTATAGAGTTAAAAAATCATTATCCAAGCACGATGAAAAAATACGTCTGCTAGGTTTATAAGTTTGAAATTCATGTTCCATACTTTATAACTTGCGCATTTCCAATTTAACTTTTAACACAGCCAATCGGTTACGATGTGCGAGCGAGTCTAAAACCATAGACTCGGTTACACCATAAACATTAAAATGGAATATGAAAAGCAATCCATAGTTTTCTGGTTTTGTAGCTATGGCGTTGGCAAGAAACCGTTTACTCAAGGAACTCAAGGAGGCCAGTAAATCCGCAGATCCAAACATCAAACTGGTAGTATCGTACGTTAATTTTTAATGACTAATTTGCACCTTATTTTTAGCAACTCAAATATTTTCAGCTGGATAGCTTATATCAGAGGTCCACAGGGCACTCCATATGAAGTAAGGATGGTAAATTTGCAACATTATATATTCAGGGAGGAATTTTCAAGTTGTCTATTTTATGTCCACATTCATATCCCATACAACCACCTGCCGTGTACTTCCTTACCAAATGTTTCCATCCTAACATAAACTTTGCAACAGGTACGCCAAGCGACACTAACTACACACGATAATCTCATAATTACAACATTTATCTCAGGTGAACTGTGTATGGATGTGCTAAAAAACAATTGGAGTCCCGCTTGGACGATAGAGTATCTGTGTAACGGAGTTATTTTTATATTGAGCGATCCAAACGCTGACAGTCCATTGAACTGCGATGCTGGAAATTTGATACGTTCTGGTGATGTTATCGGTTATAGATCAATGGCAAGAATGTATACTGTCGAATGCGCTCATACGGTCTTCCCTGAGGATTAGTAAGATACACATTTGTACAAAATTTCCGCTTTTGCGACTTATATAGAATTTTTACTTAAATCGTGGATAAAGAGTTCATTTTATTCGTCTATTATATGTCTTTGTAACTTGTGGATGGGGACCAGGATTAGGGAATCTGGTGGTTCCTGGATTTTCAATAACTTCTTGATTTGTTTGGTTTAAATATGAGCCTAGCATTTAGCACTTCAAATAATATATATATAAGGAACTTGGCTCCTGATATAACTGAAGATGTCGTTAGGAATACCTTTAAACATTGCGACGAGATTTTATCTGTAAGATTCAAGAGGTTAGTTTCAAAAACCCCCTATACATGATTTATTACACTTTATATTTATAGCTACCAAGGAAGTTCCAGGAAATATTGCATAGTTGAGTTTAAGACATCGGCTGGAATCACCAATGGGTCTTTGATGAACGGCAAGCTTATGCAAGGTTTACCCTTGGCTATATCAGTGACTGACCCACTTTTACATGGTTCTGATCCACCTGGTTTGTTTTTAGTTTGATTTTATAAGGGTGTTAGGTAATTTCACATTATATAGTGACAATAGATATGGTTTGAGTCACAACGCTATGGCTCAATTCCAGTACGGGGCAATAGAATCGTCTCTATATAATGGTGACTTGTCAAACAAGGGTGTTTCGGATCGTACCGTTTGTGTAGGAAATATACCTACGGATGTTTGTTTCTTTGATTTATTAACAGCAATTTTATAGTACGACAATTCAGATATATGCAGTCTATTTGGCAATGTTGGAACTATAGTTTCATGTTCTATTGACTCGAATACATATACTCCGGGCAGATTTGCTCTTGTTGAATTTAGTCGACTTAGTGAGGCCGAAGAAGCTTTAAAACTGTCAGGAATTACGGTCAGAAATTGTACATTAAAGTTAGTTTTAATGGATTTTTATATATCTTTTAGGATTGAGAAACCAAAACCTTTGCTATCTGATAGGTCATCAACAGCACTTCCAACGGGTTCAGCACATTATTTGGATAGTAGTATAATCCCACAAACCTTAATTGAACCAATTCGCTCTGCAACAATCAACGAAAAACTTGCCAAAGTTCTTGATATGAGAGAAAGGCTCACTAGAAAACTTTCTCAACCAGCACAAGGTTCAAACTCTGGTAAACATAAAAGTTCGGAAAGTTGTTCGAATAATTCTGATCAAAAAGATGGTCAATGGTGGGTAGAAATTTCTAAAAGTAAAAGATCTAGATCTAGAAATCGCAGTAGGAGTAATTCTTATAGGCATAGACACAAGCGCCGAGATTCTCATTCTCGAACTCATAGAGATCATTCTCGCACAAGAAGTTCGAGTTCAAGCGTATATACAGATGATTCACATCGTAAACACAAATCTTCACATCACAAGGATTATAGACATAGATCTAGAAGGAATAGTAGTAGAACTTATTACTCTAGGAGTAGTTCATATGATAAAAAACATAGGAGTCATCGTGACCGAAGACATAGAAGACGTACTAGTAGTTCTAGTGATAGTAGCGTAAATTCAAGATAATTTATATCGTTCCATAATGAAATAGAATGAATTAAATTTTCTCTATTTTGATTTTTGTTTTATCATTACATTTGTCCAGTCGGAAATATTTGTCACAAGAACATAGTGTAGCCATCCTTTTTGCGAATTCTTCATCGTGTGTGATTATGATGAGTTGAAAATTGTGGAATGATTCGTTCACTAATTTTGATAATGAAAGCTCCAAGCTCTGGATATAAATGTATGGAAATAACAAAACTAACCCTTATATTTTCTTTATCTAAATTTGTGGTTGGTTCATCAAGAGCTAAAATACCACAGTTTTCACTAAAACTTTCAATTAATGCGATTCGGATAATTAGTGAGGATAATATTCTCTCTCCAGCTGAACAGTGGCCCTTCATGTCCATTTTCATACCATTTTGTAAAACCATAATAATTCTATAATTATATGACTTTGATGTCAATTCGCTAAGCGATATATTTTCATCAACATTTGATTGTATTGCAATATAATCAATATAATTCCCACTATAAACATCTCTCCAAACTCTTTTCAAAACATTATTTATATAATCTATCTTCTCTGAGTGGTATTTGTGTAACCCAGATTCTAAGACTTTTGAATATCTCTCTAAGTCTTCTTTTGTCATATGATGTGATTTAAGCTCTATGCATGTTTCGGTATACATTTTTTGAGCATTTTTAATCGATTTTGATTCAAGAAGAGTGTTTAATTTGTCAACATGTTCCTCCTTTGTAAGAACCATTCCATTTAAAGTAGCTATTTTGAGGGTTATTTCTGCGCATTCGCGATTCATTTTAGTTATTTCAAAATCAAGTCCATCTATGTTCTGTTCACCTATTTGTTTCTTAATTTCATGGAGTTTCTCTTCACTACTACACAATAGTTCATGTTTGGTCTTATATTCTATATTTTGATGAAGCAGATCAATAACACGTTTATGTTCATTTATTTTGTCGTTAAGTTCCGTTTTAAGCTTCATTTTTTCCTTTATTTCATCATTGATTTCAGTTATACGTGTTTCTATATCATCATTATTTATATCATATGAACCAAAAATAGTTATTTCATTCTCTATATTATTCAGCCGATCTTTAATATCTCTGTACTGTTTATATAACATTGATATTTTAGAATTCTTGAGATTCTTCTTATTTTGAAATTCATCTAGTTCAGTTTTTAGTAGGTTGCGATTATTAGATACGCCATTTATTTTGTTTCTTAGGATTTCCAGTTTAACTTCAATGTTTTGAGTATCTTCCATAGTATTGTCCAAATGTTTTTGCAAGTTTAACATTTTTGTATCTAATACATTAAATTCATCAATTTTACACGATACTGATTCGTGTTCATTCATGCATCTTTCAAGTTCATTTTTTTTATTGGTTATTTCTTTGTCTTTTAATTCAATTTGTTCACAAACACTTACAAGTTGTTTCTGAATTTCTTCTTTTGATGCTTCTTCATTAGAATGATTATTAATTATATAATCATAGTAGGATAGATATTCTTCTATTCTTGCATTTGTTATTAACTTTACAAGCCCATCATATGGTTCAAAGATATTTCTAGATTCTATTGAGGTAGAATTTATTATTATATTTTTACAGCTTTTGCACATGCCCATATTTACAAAATCATTAAAAAACGTATTTGTTGCTTCTTTATATATAATTAAATTCTCAAGTTCCTCAGCATCGCTTCTTTGGAATGATTCCTCTACTATTCTTTTTATAGTACTCAAAAGCTTATTCCTGTCTATGTTACAATTTGACAAAGTTTTTAAATATAATAATATGCTTTCTTTATCATTATCTACTATAGATTTCAACAATGTTATTCCACTTTTTATCTCTTCATCAGTTACATTTACTCTAGAAATTGTGTTCTTAATCTTATACCCTTCAATTTTTAGAGTATTTCTTTTATTCAATAATTCTTCACGTATTTTCACATCATCGGATATATCATCTTTTGTAGCACCAATTCTTTGTTTCAAATAATCTTGCCTTTTATATAAGTTATCACGTTCAGATAGTGAGTTTTTAATGGTAACAATTTCATTCTCTAGTGATTTCATGGAGATGTTTATTGTTTTTTGTTCAGCTATCATTGAAACCAATTCTACTTCCAGTGATCTCATTTCATCATCACACTCCTTTATTTTATCCATAAAGTTTTTCTCAGTCATAGAGATATCAGAAAGGGTTTTAATTTTCAATTCAATTTCAGAAATATTAGTTTCATCTATAATATTAAGTTCTGAGATAAGTTCAGTAGTAGTTTTTTTTAGCATCTCTTCAGCAGATCTTTTTGTTTCTGTCAAAACAAAATAACTATTCTTGATATCCTTTGATTCTCTGAGCTTCATATGTGCATCATTCAGTGATCTGACCAGTTTTTCAATGTTTCCGGAAAGTATGGAATTTTTTGATTCTGACGTTCTCAATTCAGCCGTTAAAGTCGCATGATATTGTTTTATGTCGTCCAATGATTCTTCATATATTTCAGCTAAAGATTCATGTAATTTGTCATGTTCTTCTTTTGTTTTAAGATAAAAACCTTCTGTATTTCTGTATTCATCTAAATTTGATGCTATTTTATCGTATTTGCTTTTGAGAGTTGTTAAAATCTCTGTAGATTGCTTTAAGCTGTTTTCTAATGCCTCTATTTCAAGTTTAGTTTTTATAATATCATCCTTATCATTATCAAGTTGTTTCTTTATATCTGCAATCTGCAAAATTTGAGATTTATAAATTTCCAGTTGTTTCTGTTTGTTTCTAATTACATCTTCTTGTTCTTTCTTAGCTTTATTTATAACTACAAGTGCTTTTGTATATCTTGAAGTTTCTAATAAATCATCAAAACGTGCTTTAACTTTTGCTAAATCGTCTAATGGCCAGTTGTTTTCATCCTGGTGACAGAATATTACATTGTCTATTATTGCTCTTGTAAATCCCATAAGTGACGGTAGAGTTAGATCAATATCAGTTGTTTTCATCGTTACACATCTTTTCTGTTGGATTTGAATATGATTGTCATATATTACCTTTCCATTGTGCAATTCAACCTCTAGAATATTCTCGGTTCCCTATAGCTTGATGAAAACGGAAGTATAATTTACAATGTAATCATATACGACATCCCACATACAATACCTTGAATGTTGTCTTTTTATGGTTGTATTTGTCTCCAGCAATACTATATGATCGTGAAACTGATACCTACATCGTACAAATTACAACTATAAATGTGATACTACCTTTTCGTTGTTAAATGTTGTAAATGAGAGCTTAATATGTCCTCTTACTTCATTTGAATTATTCAGCCTGTAATCATAGACAAAACATTTTCCCTTATCAGAATTTGGTGGTAAGATTCCGCTCGTTACAGCCTTAAGACACTCTATAAGGGTTGTTTTACCGGAACCATTATGTCCAACGATCAAAGTTAACGGTTTTTCAAAGTATAAACATTCAAGCTTGTCTGGAGAGAATGATCGTATTCCTTGAACTTCCAGCGAATTCAACGTAGTCATTTCCCACTCGCTGTATAAGATTTATGAGAAATTATTGTTATTTAAAATTTTCGTGGTAATAAGTTAGCGATCAACTCATCTTAACAAATTAGACATACTAAACCCGTTGTAACTAGTACCACAAGAATATAAATACAGCATCCGTCAATGCAGGAGTGGCGAACGATTTCTAGCATATGTAAAATGACAAAAATAGCAATTGAATTGAAATGTGTGAGGAATCTCTGTTCTAATTAAACAGATAATTGTGTGTAATAATTTACCTCTCCATGAAGATCCTGTGTATCATACAAATAACATCATACATATCATAGACATTATCCCAATGTATAATTTGGTTGTAGCTTGATAGAATCGTCCATTTTCCTTTCTTCCTCCGTAAAATCTGAGAGTATTAGATCGAGCCACGTGTTGTTTCCCAGGTCCTGATTTGCAATTATAAACAGTGAAAAAACCCTCTCCAGGATGAAAATCATTTATTGGCTCGGTTTTAATTTCCCGAATGAAATTTCTCATCTTATACTTTGCCAGTGGGGAACGCAGATGTTACACACAATTAAGATGTTACTCATATCTTTCATATCTGCTTAATAATGGTGGTCGTTTATATTAATTTACATAATTAGTATTAGTGTAACCCTACTAGACATTTATTTCACGGTTTAGAGATGTGATTATAATAATGGAAAGGAACAGGGTCTCGTTTATGATTCCCGATACAAAAAACTCGGATATTAGGCACTCTTCAAAACTAGACAAAACAACATCCTTATGTAAATATAAAAAGCTGATATTAAAGGAACTATCCACAGATGAACGTTTCAACTACGGTCTACTTCGAAAGATCGTGGTATTAAAGGATATTTTGAGGGATTTACCAGAAATTGAGCACAATTTAGTCAGTTCTATATATAGTAGAGATGAAAATGACCGAATAAGTTTACCAGGTTTGTCTCTATTATTCATCTAATTCATCCTTTTAGCACGCGTGATAACTAGCATTTGCAGTACCTTATTTATTTTGGTTATATACGGTTCAATTTTTGTTATAGGACTAATAATAGCCTCATATATTACATCTCCTATTCCAATATATGGAAGATTGATGTGGCATCATGTTGACGACGATATACCAGAGATTTTGCAAAAAATATTTTTGATTCCGCCAGGATCTAGCAATAACTACCTGACAATTAAAGGTTCATTTTTCGTTGCTTACCATTTGTACAATAATACTCCCTACTCCGGTTCTCTTTCACTTTACATGAATGCTTCATATTTGCCACAGTCAAATACCAAAATGTTAACTACCGAATATTGCTTTGGAAAACACTCATATCCAAAACTTGGACCATCAATCTTTGATAATTTCAAGGATAAAAAGTTAAAATTTACCGCAAAGTCTGATGTGAACAACATCCCAAATAACGATGAGAGTAAGGGTCGTTTGGATTATGGGAATTTAATAAGTTTAGACAAAGTTATCCATCTTCAAAGGTATGATGACGTAAATATACACCTCCCAGAATCATCTATATACGAAAATTTTATAACATACCCAATCGCTGGAAATAGAATAGAAATGATACCTGAAGTTTATCAAGGTCTTAATGAAGTTAGATTAGTGATTACACTGGATTCAAAAATAAAGCTTGATAATAATAACGAGATAGCCAGTAGACTTTTGTCTGATTGCAGGAACGGTTTCTTGATTTTAAAATTTACGTCTATCGCCCAAAGGTTTGATACCATGTTGTTTAGTGGAACTTCTATGCCAACAAATTTTCTGCCTATACGTATACCATGCTCAATATCTGTAATACAAGAGGCCATCGACAAGGTTACTACTTTCGCCAAAGTCAAGAGACGTCTTTATAATAATCAGCGACACATTCTCAAGAAACTCAACGTTTCGTTAAATATATAGTATTAAAAAATACTCCAGTTTAAATAAATGGTATCTTTCTATTGTTGTAAATGATTTGAATTCCCGGTAGTCTGTAGATTCTAGGTCACCCTACACAATGGTCTATTACGACAGTTTCATTGTAATTCCTATTTACCATGGATTACAATAAAACCAATATATTTGCACTATAAATTTTTGTAAGCGAACAGGAAATGACTACCGTAAATATAGAGCCGATTATAACCCATACATTACTGGCGTCTAAATTGACGTTAAGGTTCCAAAATGAGGAAAACAATGCCAACAATGAGATAAATATATTAATAAATTGTGGTTGGTCCTTGGATTTTGACGAAGGTGATTTAGAAGCATACAAAAAGTTAGTTATTTATATTATAACAATATTTTATACAGAACACTGGATAACGTCGATCTTATATTGATAACTGACGGAGATTTTGAACATGTTGGAGCTATTTTGTGGCTATTATCTACACTTAGGGACCAAAAATCTACTAAACACCATATAGCTAATCATCCGACAATCCTTTCCACGGAAGCTTCCTATAAGTTTGCTAGAGCGGCGTTGATCGATGTTTTAGAGAATGTTACATTCACAAACAATTTTAAATACTATGAGGTTAAAGATTTGGATGCTTTTCATACACAATGCTCAAAATTGAGATACAAGGAAACACATTGTTACTCTAAATCTTTTAATAACACAAATGTTAAGATATCATGTCGTCCTATAAACAATGGTTGTTCTATTGGTGGTGCACTGTGGGTTATTGACGTCGGATTTAGTTCTATAATTTGTGGAGATGACTTTAGGATGTATAGTTCTGTACTTCTTAATCCAATTGATTTGGACCATATAGCGAGACCTGATGTACTTATTATAAATCACGAAAGTAGTAAAGTTAGGGAGGAAGAAAAAACTAACTATAAGGGTCGTGAAAAAATTTATCAGTTTCATGACCTTGACCTTCTAATAAACAAAATGGTTGGGACCTTGAACGATGGTGGGAGCGTATTAATACCGTCAAATATAGACCATACACTTATAAATTTGTTGGTGACCTTGAATTTTGTCTGGGCGACCGCGGATCTATCGCATTACAAAATTGTTCTTGTCTCACCTGTAGCAGATAAAATACTGTTACTGGTTGGAACATGTTTAGAATATATGAAATCAAATTTATATCATAATTTTATTAAAACATTGTGGAATCCACTTCAAAATATAAATCATATTACCCCCTTAACATCGCTAAATCTCTTATCAAAATATCAATATGCTCCAACGATATTCATATCAACCTGTAATTCTATACATTTTGGATTCACAAGTTTCCTCTTTGTTTCGCTGGCTTCATATCATAAGAATCTTATCATTTTATCTAAGCCTATTGATGGTATATTGAAGTATGTCCCTAATGCGGATGTAGATGGTATGGATAGAGTTACTGATTCTGTAGAAAAGTCTCCTTTTGTTCTTCAATTGAACTTACAATCAAATATCTCTGACTCTTTAAACGTTAAAAATGTATCTAGAACTGAAACTATGGTAATTGAGGATATTAAAGCTATTTTGACGGAGAACAAACCTACTAATATTCACAGTTTTTCCAACATAAATGGAAAACCAACATTTGTAAATCCCCAGAATATACAGTCTGTTAGTCTGAAATATGCAGACAAAAGAGATGAAAATTATGGACTTCCGTTTTCTGACTCAGTTACTAATATAAATATGAACCCTTACAATAGATTAGATACAAATGCGGCAAACGATACTACCCAAAGTTCTACAACAGAATTCAGCCAAAAAGATTATCTCAAATATGTATCAGTGATGGATGATTATTATAGGAAATATCTAGAAATAAAGACCAAGGATTCATCATTGTTTGATATAGAAGATGAGTTTACCGGTGTTCATAAGCCTAAGACAAAAGATAAGCCTCAAATTATTGTTAAAACATTTCCATTTGTTTTAAAATGCCCAGTATTTTTAACATCATGTTTTAATATTCTGCCTAATGATCTACAGTTGCCATCACTGTTACATCATATATTACCAAGGTATTTTTAAATAGAAATACACTTTTTTTTACAGGAACGTAATCCTATTTCCTAAAAGGACTATTCATGGCAAAAGTTTAAAAATAGAAACATATATATCAAAATTTCAACATCATACTTTACTCCATTCCTTTGCTAAGGGACAGACCAGTACTGAGATTGAGAACACAAAGTCACAAATTTCCGCAAGTAGCAGTGGAATTCTATCGTTATATATAGATACTTTTAATTTTCCTGTTCAACTTGATGATGGTATAATAGTATTGTTACGTAAGATTATGGATTCATCACGATTTGGGAATCTGGAAAGACCAACAAAAAATTCAAGGTACGAGAAAATAGGTTTCGTCATAAAATCTATCAATTCGTGGAAAGTAAGGCACAATCAGCAATTTATTTGTCAAGTGCTTGGAAAGTTTGAACAAATAGAGAATTTATCGCATGAAGCAACATTTAACACAATTTCTAATTCATTGTGTTCCAGAACATTTTGGTCCGAAAAGATGGATTCACCACCTAAAATGAAGTTAAATACTGACATTGAGGAATTTACTGACGTAAATAATAATGCGAAAATGGGATTGTGCAAGACACAGCTAGTTGGTGATATAAATATTTCAACATACACATCATTCATGGATGACTGTATCCCAAATTATATAAGCGTATACTCAGGAATAACTAATGTAAATCAGAAAGTAAAGGTTACAAAGAGCACGTTGAGCTATGGTAGGAAGGGATGGACTATGGAAGGCACGCTGGATCCATCATACTATTTGGCGAGGAAGATATTGTACAAACTACACAGCAAAATTGAACCAATATATTAGAATTATAATTTTTTGCTAATTTTTGTTTAATATTTGTCAATTTATTCCTTTAATTCCTGTAAAAATTGGCCTTTGTGCACCACATCTATGTTTGTTTTTATTCATGAAGCCTGTTCGTTTTTAAAATTCTTCTCCAATGTCCGTTCACAATCTTTACACGATATAATGTAGATAACTTCCTATTTTTCCCCTTCTACCATAAGATATAAGTACTTGGTCCGTATAACATCTAGCTCAGGATGGTTTTGAAAAAAAGATTGAGATCAGATACATCGTTGTTGGACGAACAATTACCTCTCAATGTATTTTATTTTTTGTATAATAATTGATTTTTAGGACATTGAGCTCTATCAACAGAATAACCATCAACTCCACGAAGCTTTGGAGGAATATCGCAAGGAAAATGATACTTTATATCGCAACAATGTTATTTTATCCAGAAAAAATGATTGTCTAGATCTCTTGCTAGTCTCGATCTCATCTCTCTGGGATATGCTTAATTCAGATATCGATAAACTTTTATCTCAGCGGATTTCAAATTATTCTTTGGAATCTTCCAAATCGAGTGACAAACAATATGATGGTACTAAGTTACAAACTAGCTCGAATTCTGGATTTTGGGAGAGATTGATAGATGTAAATTTTCCATTTCAACTATCAACTACGGATTGTAAGCAATTGGATGTAGATTTGGATAACTTATCATATATTTACGACAATGACGATTGTTTATTAGCGGATGTCGATTATTCTGGAAATGATGAAGAATGGTTAAGAGTTAAAGATATTTTTATTCAGAACAAACTAAGTTTTTTCAACAAGAAAAAAAATGATTTGTTAACATCTATAAAATCATTTTGTTTATCGAAAAATAATTCCAATGAAGATAGTTTTAAAACGGATCAGGTTATAGAATCATCTGTGGATAATAATCAGTGTCTGAGCAAAACTGAAGTTACACAATTGTTGAAATTTGGTTGTTTCAACTATAAAAAATTACTGATTCTATTGAATGAAAAGCACAAAACATTGAAAGAAGTTGTAAATAATCTGAGAATTGAAAATTCTAGGTTGGATAAACAGAATTCGCTTTTAAAATTTGAACTTAAATCGTGCAACACAGATTCTAATCCATCACCTAGCAAGAACATTACACCAATTTCATCAATTGAAGCATCCTTTGATGTATCTTCAACTATAGGAGATAGTTGTAACGTAAAAGTTATAGATAATATCGATGATGTTTCTGAAGAATTGATAATAGGTTCTTCACTATATTTGAAATTATTTTCCCATTGTAAGGGTTTGGATGATGAAATATCAAGGCTAGAAAAGGAGAATTCTCAGTTGAAAATAGATATATCTAATATTGTACGTGCTTTAGATGAGAAATATTCAGCTTTTAAAGAGAAATATGAACAGCTGAGCACCTCCGTTTTGGATCAGGTTGAAAAATATGAAATACTATGTTCTCAGAAGGAACAGGACTTGTTGCTTTTGAAGAACGACTATTCAGCTTTGAATAAAAATTTTGAAGAAAAAAATAAGGAGAATGAAAAACTCTTGATCGAGTCAAGCGAAAAAGATGATCGTATAATGCAGTTGACGGCGCATAATACATCCTTATGTCGTCAATTTGTACAAAATACATCAACTTCTAGTTCACATCCGGAATTAGAAGATTTTAAAGAGCAGTTGTTGAATATATCTGAAGAGTTAGAAATGATCAGTACTGCGTTCGAGGAAAAGAAACGAACATGTGATGAAGTAATGCGTCAGCTTAATGATAATACTACTAATAAAGAAAAGATAATTTCATTGCAAACATCCTACAATACAGTGCAGGAAAAGTTAAATAAGATAGTTTCAATTTGTGATTCTAAATTATCAAATTATACCCAACACAAGGAAACCTTAGAGAACATTATACAAGATTACAAGGATAGTTGGTTTCACTCATATAAACGATCTTGTTATTTAGAACAGCAGCGTGATAATGCGTATTCAGCGTTGTCCGAAGTACAGTCCCAATATAGAAAGTCTTGCAGAACACAAAAGGCTCTACAAAATAGACTTTCATTAAATGACCAGAGTACTGCATCAGAAATGGGGGATAGCTTAATAAGCATGTCAGACACAAATCATGTATTTAGAGAAAATGAGATACTTAGGAGACGAATGACATGTACAGTTTGTTGTGAAAGTTTCAGAGATCACTGCATAACCAAGTGCGGTCACGTATTTTGCCAAAAATGCCTAAATAATAGTATAAAATCAAGGAATAGGAAATGTCCTCAATGCAAAATAAATTTTGACAAGAATGATACACAGAGAATCTTCTTAGACTAACAAGTATAGATACATAGATACTTGTTATTAAAGTTCTTAATCAACTTCCTCAACAGTAGGACCACCACTTGGTGCGCCTTGTGGCATAAAATCGGTTGGCATTTGTCCACCGGCTTGAGCACCCTGGTAAATTTTGGATACAAGAGGATTGCAAGTTGCCTCTACTTCCTTCAACTTATCCTCAAATTCAGCGTGTTCAGCCAATTGATTGCTTTCTACCCATTTGAGAGCATCGTTAATAACAGTAAGAGCACCTGAAATTTCTTCTTCAGATAATTTCTGCTTGACTTGTTCCTCGTTCAATGTACTTCTCATGCTGTAGCAGTAATTTTCCAACTTATGCTTAGATTCGATGCACTTTCTACGTTTTTCATCTTCATCCTTATACTTTTCAGCCTCTTCTACCATACGGTCAATTTCTTGTTGTGATAATCTTCCCTTATCGTTAGTAATTGTAACATGCTCCGATTTTCCAGTGGACTTATCCATGGCAGTTACGTTCAAAATACCATTAGCGTCAATGTCAAATGTAACTTCAATTTGCGGTACACCACGTGGTGCTGGAGCAATGCCACTCAAGTGGAATTTGCCAAGGAGATTGTTGTCCTTTGTCATAGCTCTTTCACCTTCGAAAACTTGGATAAGGACACCCTCTTGACGATCTTCGTTGGTTGTGAATATTTGGTTCTTCTTGGTAGGAATTGTAGTGTTGCGCTTAATGAGAACCGTCATAACACCACCGGCCGTCTCCAAACCAAGAGACAACGGTGCAACATCCAACAACAAGAGTTCTTGGATCTTCTCAGATTGGTTACCCGAAAGGATGGCAGCTTGTACAGCAGCACCATAGGCTACAGCTTCATCAGGGTTGATCGACCTGCATGGTTCCTTGCCGTTGAAGAATCCCTTAATCAATTGCTGGATCTTGGGAATCCTAGTAGAACCACCAACCAAGACAACCTCATGAATCTTCCTCTTGTCAAGACCACTTGACTCCAGAGCCTTCTCAACTGGGACCAATGTGCTCCTGAATTTCTCATTACACAACTCCTCGAAACGAGCTCTGCTAATGGTGGTATTGTAATCAATACCCTCATACAAAGAATCCAGCTCGATCGTAGCCTGTGTAGAACTTGAAAGGACACGCTTTGCTCTTTCGCAATGTGTTCTCAGGCGTCTCAATGCACGCTTATTTGTTGCTAGGTTTTTGCCATTGTTCAAACGCATAAAGTCACGGACACAATGTTCAACCAAAAGATTATCAAAATCTTCACCTCCCAAATGAGTATCACCAGCAGTGGCCTTTACTTCAAAAATACCGTCTTCAATGGTTAAAATACTAACATCAAAGGTACCACCACCTAGATCAAAAATCAAGACGTTCTTCTCAGAACCACTCTTTTTGTCCAAACCGTAAGCGATAGCAGCTGCGGTTGGTTCATTGATAATTCTCATAACATTTAATCCAGCAATGGTACCAGCATCCTTGGTAGCTTGACGTTGAGAATCATTGAAGTAGGCAGGAACAGTAATGACAGCATCCTTAATAGTTTTACCCAAGTAGGCCTCAGCAATCTCCTTCATTTTGATCAAAACCATACTGGAAATTTCCTCGGCATGGAATGTCTTCTTCTGACCCTGGAATGTGACTTCAATGTTTGGTTTTCCATTTGGGCCATTGGTAACCTTAAATGGCCAATGTTTCATATCATCTTGTACAGTTTTGTCGTCAAATTTTCTACCAATCAACCTCTTGGCATCGAAAATGGTATTTTCTGGATTGCGGGCTTCTTGGTTCTTAGCAGCATCACCAATCAAACGTTCGGTATCGGTGAAAGCAACATAAGAAGGTGTTGTTCTGTTACCTTGATCGTTTGGAATGATCTCGACATTATTATCCTTATATACAGCAACACATGAGTACGTGGTACCCAAATCAATACCAATTGCAGGACTCGACATCTTTTACGTTAATCCCTAAAAGTACAAATATCAACCTTAAACTAGATTAAATACTATTAAATAAAACAAAAAGAGAGAAGTCTAATGTATACGAATGCAGAAGAAGGAAAATTCTTGTAGAATCCACCAAAAGACTAATGACCAACTTACAAATTCTAATTGATAATTGTAATGATAGAAGTGAACCGCTCCGTTCAAAAATGTCTTAACAAATAACTATTCTACTACTAATTAATTGTAAATGTGTTATGGATCAATAAACATAGGGATATTTGTTTAACTGGGGTGAAAATCGTCAAATAGCAAACTGGCTACAACACCACAGTTGTACACATAAAGGCCTAAAATAGCATTATTTGACCCCTGTTTATATAGTAATTTTATCTGTCACCTCCATGAATTACTACGTAAAATACCCACAATTTTTGCAGGTGGTGACAAATAAAAATTCTTATCTGGCCACATCAACAGAAAGTGTCTAGTACGAAAATGCACGCAAAATATAAGTAGATCATTCATGTTAATATATTCTTATTCTTAAATAGTTACGTATCACGATGGTGATTTGATATGTTAATACAACATGCTGCAACATGCCCATATGACTCTAACGCTAGGAATCACACTATCGCTAACATGGATTATTAAGGAAATATATTATTTACTAGTTTTACAAAGCATTTTTCTGTTTTTAATGTTGTGATTAAAATCGTTTAATGATTTGTTCCGATCATTTACGCTCTTCGTTGAATTACCGAACCCTGCCAAGTCTTGAATGGAATAATCGTCATTCAAGTTTGAAATTCCATGGAGTTTTAGATTTTCGATAATTTGTTCAATGTTTCGCCGTTGTGTCAAATATGCTACATTCAGCTTTGAGAAGGTATTAACGAGCGACAGGTCTTTGTCTATTGTTTTGCTAGTTATTTCAATAAATTCATTTATCTTACAAAAATAGTTACACACATCTTGGAAGATTCCTTGATATTTTGGGATGGAGGCCTCCGATCTTATCTCCAGTAAACCATTTATGGTAGTTATCTTGAGCTTTATATATTCTTCAAGCTCTTCCAGGATTCCGCTGGTATTTTTGATATTATTTTCTGATACTGACATTTTTTGGGTGTACCAAGTGTGATGCACGGGGATTGCTAAGTTGAGCAAGGGTACAGTGCATCATGCTGTTTTAATGCCATAAATTAATTTAATTACCTTTTATATTAAAAAATATTCTATAGAATAATTTATAGCGTGATCAATACAAGGAACTCTGTTTGGGGTTATTCTGATAGGACCTACATTTCATTTCTCTGCCACTGAACATATTTCCATGTAAAGTTTAACTAGGATCGGCATATAACATTAAAAATATTTATACCATGTGGTGAGATCGCTTTTCCTCTTTTTTGTATTGAGTAGACATGCCTTTTGCCTATATAAAGGTACGAGGAATCTCATAACTTTCACAATGGTAAAATTTGACCTATTACATCTTTTCTAATGTATTTTTATTAAAATTATTATAATGGACACGATAAATTTTGAGGATTTAAACAATAAGATAGAATCCCTCGTACCAATTTCACAGCTATTGGATAAAGACTTTGCTGCCTTTGACAATGTATGCGGATCTTATGCTTCAGTTGCTGATGATTATTCACTTATGGATATGAAAAATGATGACAAACCTAGAACACCTGATTCTAACAAAAATAGCCTAGACATAGGTGATCCCATCGATGACCAGAATACTGAGAATGGGTGGTCCGATAGCAGTGAGGATATGCGTAATTTCTTCCCAGCTACAAGAAAGGACTTTATAGAGCTTGCAGGAGAAGTTAAAAGAGTGACTAGATTGGATTTTGAAGACTATAACAGAAAACGACATTTGGAATCATTTGCAAAATCAATGGATTTATGGAACAACTTTGACAATAGGGACGCATTTAAAAATAATCAATTTACTTTCACACAACTCAATTTTGATAGATATACAGATGTTTTTCTTAATGTAGATTCCAGCAAGTTGTCAACATTGGATAAATTTATATCTGAGCTCTTTGAAAATTATGAAAATGATATGGAAAATGGTGATCTAGATCTTCTTATGTCAAAGCTACGAAGGAAATACCACATTTCTCCTTCTAAACGTGACATATTTGAACGTTTGGAGTTATTACAAAATATATCCACAGCTTTAAACATCATAAATGAGGATGATGTACCAATTTTGGATAAAATAGACGAAACAGATTCATTTGGAAATAAAACTTTGATGGGTTCAGAGAATTCCACCTATCCATCACACATAATAAAGGTAGATAGTAAAATGAAACACTTATTGAGGAATAAAGCAACACGTTCTAATTCTGGAGTTGTAGTAATAACAGTATTAACAAGTCCGGGTTCGTTTAGTTGTTCAGAAGATTGCCACTACTGTCCAAACGAACCTGGACAACCTCGTAGTTACTTATCAACAGAGCCTGCGGTTTTACGTGCGAACCAAAATTCCTTTGACGCAGTAAAGCAATTTTATGATAGAGCTAATACCTTATATAAGAATGGACATGTGATAGATAAGATAGAAATTATTGTCTTGGGCGGTACATGGAGTGGTTATCCACGAAAATATCAGTTTGACTTCATAAGGGATATATTTTATGCAGCCAACATTTATCCAAAACCAATTGAATCTGCTAGGAAACGTGGAACGTTAGAATGTGAACAGAAATTGAATGAGACAGCAACGTGCCGAATTATAGGTCTTACATTGGAAACACGTCCTGATCGCATAACTCCACATGAAATAGAGACGCTTCGTATTCTGGGATGTACTAGAGTGCAACTAGGTATCCAACATACTAATGATAGTGTATTGGAGTATGTTAATAGAGGTCATACTATCCATGACTCTATTAATGCAATATACTTATTAAAAGAAAATTGCTTTAAGGTTGATATACATATCATGCCTGATTTACCATCTAGTAACGTTCAAATGGATTTTGAAATGTTTGATCTTATTTTAAGTAGTGATTTATTACAAGCTGATCAATGGAAGATTTATCCCTGTGAAGTTACCCCTTTTACAGAAATTGAAAGATGGCATAAAGAGGGTAAATATATACCATATTTTGATATAGATCACACTTTGTTATTGAATTTGCTTATGTCAGTAAAAAGAGCTGTACATCCTTGGATACGCCTTAACCGCGTTATACGTGATATACCGAATCCTTCAATTATAGCTGGAACCAACATCACGAACATGAGACAGCTGATTTTAAAGGAAATGAAAACACGGAATGTTTTTTGTCATTGCATTCGTTGTAGGGAAGTTAAGGGATCAGCTATTACTGACAACATAAAGTTGGTTGTTAGGCAATATCGTACCAAGGGTGGAACCGAGTATTTTCTAAGCTATGAAAGCCATGATGAAATGCTCATATATGGATTCTTACGTTTACGTCTAAGAGATGAAAGTGATTTTAATCCAAAGGTAACCGCTTTCAAGTGTCTCGAAAATTGTGCCCTCGTCAGAGAACTCCACGTCTATGGTATCGTAGTAGTTCATGGAAAAACTAGCGAAGAAAAGACGCCATCTCAGCACAGAGGCATCGGTGCTTCTCTCTTGTTAACTGCCGAAATAATTGCAATGTTCAAAGGATTTAACAAGATGGCTGTAATAGCTGGAATAGGCACCAGGGAGTATTATGCAAAACATGGTTACATATTGGAAGACACTTACATGATAAAATACTTGACACCAAACATAGTTTCAGAGGCATATAACAAAAATATAGACTCGGATAAACCAGTAAAAGTCCCTGATACAATAAAAGTACAGGAAATCGATCTAGGATATTCTAGCATCCTCCTTAATCATCAACTTCCACAGAAGAATAATAGTAAGAAAAAGGCTAGAGTAGTTCCGGATTATACTAGCTATATACCACCAGTTGAACCGGACTTTAAACGTTTCGATATTCATGTTAATACCCTTCTTAGCTATGCTAAATCTCAAGCTAGGAAGGAAGATACTAATGCAGAAGAGGATAAATCATGCAATTGGTTATATGATTACCTCAAGAAGGTTACGGATGTTAAAAGTAATACACTTGCGCTTATTATGGATCATCCAATGACTTGTATTTCATTATCTCTTTTAGTTGTCGTGCTCTTTCTAAATAGAAGAAAGCACAATTATTAATTTAGTTTATATTCCACGTTTCTTGGCAGGTCTATATCCATATTTCTTTCCAATAATGATATGTCATATAACATCAGTTTCAGGGTGAAAGCGAGTTCAGATTTTTGTATTTTGTTATCTGCGATATATTTTTCAAAGTTTAGGTTCGCGTCTGAGAGGAATTTATTTGTGATAGAGGACTCACCCCTTCGATCTACAGTCTGCTTGTAAACATTACGATAGAGATATAGACCAACAAGACATCCCTGTTTATAAATATACAATACTTGCACAAAATACGCACGATAGAGAATACTGGGCTAAGTGAAAGTGTCAATGATCCAAAGAAACAAATGAAAGAAACGCCAACAAGGCCATACTTGTAGTTGCTGTCATGGAATACCTTTGTTGTTTTTTCCTATAAATACTTTTTAATGCAGGAATAAATATTACCAAATTATAACGATACCTATTGTTAAGTATTTTGTAGACTAGTTTATCCACTTTGTGAGTTTTATCATAAATTTTCAGTGCAATGGACTTTATATCATCATTATCACAATCTCTCAGTTTTAACTGCAGTTTTTGTCCAGCCTAAGTAATATTACGATTGATTATCTATAAAACACACCGATTTCAAGCTAGAGGATGTAAGAAACGAAATATCCTTTCGCAAACAACTTGTATTGTATCTCAATAGACAAATTTCGTTATATATTCCATTTACACGAGTTGAATTGTGCAATTTAGAATTTAAAATACAGGGATAAATCTTAGTGTTACTGTAAAATGAAGCAATATACGGTACAAAACCTCGCCCAGACAGTTTCATCGTAAACCGATAAATATTACTTTATAGGAAACCACCCTCCTATACGAATAAACTATAGAGTAAATTGTTGGAGATTAATAACAGTATACTGTTACATTTAGACATTTGTATGATGGAGATGATTAATTGTAAATGAGTGTGTGAGTTACTTGGATGAGAAAAACTTCTTGAAAAATGGGTGTTGTTCCGGTTGATTCTTTTGCTTCTTCCTAGGTGTTTCAGCTGGTCCAGGCATTTGTTTACGTACAATCTGCTTTTTTAGAGACCCGGAAAGTGAAGATAATGCTGTCCTCTTTTGCAATACCAGTTGCGCTGCCTTTTTATCATCGTCATCCTGTGTAGTAATTATTGGATCACTTTGGTTAATTTCTTCATCATTATCAACATCATCGCTGGATGCGATAATTTCTTGTAATAAATCTTGTTGCATTTTAGGATTCGCATATACCAAATTTCTAGTATCTTTTACAACGTTTGTAGAACTTGACACATTGTATGCATATCCCTGAAACGAAATATTTAGTTTCGTAGGTTTTTTACCTGATCAATGATAAATTGTTGCCTTTTATCAGCAAAAATCATTTCTTGTGTGTCTTTACTAACAAGACTGTAAAAAAAAGCATTGAAACCGTGTTCGTCAGTTTTGCTTTTTGGCCTCAAAATCCTTCCCAACCTCTGTGCCTCTTGACGTCTACAAATTATTATATATGATTTATTATATTTAACCTGGATGCAAAATTGAATGATATTTGAATGACAACATTTGCACATGGTATATCTAGTGCATTGTCTCCGACCTTTGATAAAAATATACTATTAAATGTAGTTTCATTCTAAAGATACTTATTGATTGTATTTAATCATACCTTAAATTTATTGAGAATAATAATCCTTTCAGCAGAACTGACTTTACCATAAATGAAAGGGCGATTTAATGTTCTTGCAACATGTAGGAGAGCAAAAAGGTTATCTGAAAAGACTATAACCTTATCACCCTTAGCTTCGTGGTATTTTAAAAGATATTCGCATGTCAGAAGTTTTATTGGATTACATGACCATAGTCTTCTTTTTTTGGCGCTGTCACTGCGCAAATATTCTCTATAGAATGCTGCAGTCATTGGACACCAGATTTCCTGACATATAACCTTTGCTAGGAAACCTTTCTCTTGCAATTCCAACCAATTGGCCTCATATAACTTTGGTCCAATGAGCCATTGTAAATCTTTGATAAGATCGTCTTCTCTGACCAATGTGGCAGTTAGTCCCAATTTGCAGTGTGATCTTATAATTTCATTGATTCTACGGAAAGCTGGTGCAGGAACAAATTGCACTTCGTCAAAAATCAATAATCCCCATTCCCTTTCTTTTATCTGGTTTAAAATTCTCTCAGTATTTTCTCTATGTTTACGTGTGTATGACATCATGGTATATGTAGATACTAATACACCTGATTCATCAATATTCCACAAATCTGCCTTATTTTCTGAAGTTAGAGATAACAGGTGTGTTGCAGAAATATTTGTGAAATCCAAAAATTGTTTAATCCATTGTTCTACTGCAACTGCAGATGTAGTTAAAACGAATATAGATTTTCGTACTGTACAAGCTGCAACTATACCAGTCAATGTTTTTCCTGCACCGCAAGGTAAGACTATTATACCAGAACGAGCACGGCCATTACTAAACATGCGACGGAGGGCCCTTTCCTGGTAATATCTGATTTTTATATTTGATCTTATACAACAGTTTAATGAAGGTGTATTATTATCCTTTCTAAAATCATATTCCATAACCAGTGGTTTGCGCATAGTTTGAAGGGCCTCTCTTTTTATATCTTCTATCTTTTCCTGTTGCACCTCAAACGAGAATACTTCATTGCGATCATTCTTTTTCCCTTTATTTTCAAAGTTTGTACTCCCTATAACTGCAATGTTTTCTTCAATAACATTGTCAGATATTTCATTAGAATTAAATCCAAATGATGAAAAATCAGCGGTAGGCAAAGTACTCTTCAGGTAGTCAGAATTAGTTATACCCGAACCGTCTATAGTTTTGTTAGAAACTTCCCACGGATTTGAGTGGATCCTTGCACTTCGTATTTCGGGATTCGTGAGTAGTAAATCTAATTCCTTTCTCTCAAACGATTCAATCCAATACTTACTGTCCTTTAGTACCAATTTAATTTTTCCAAATGAAGAAGCCGTCGACAATATCGATTCCTTTAATTCTTCTGGTACTATATTCTTTGAAAATTTGTTTAAATTGCTCAAAAGTTCATCAAATGATAGACCAACCGATATTGCTGTATATAAAGAAAACACAGTGACCTACAAAGCTCAAATCACATTAAATTGTATACTAACTTGGTATTCATGTATTAATTCCGGTCTACATACTGGTTCTGCGATGGTAACTAAAAAATCAAGAGCCTGTTTACTAACAGGGGTGAATAGCTCGAGATAAAGGTATCCATCTGGACAAACCCAAACAGGTCTATTCTGATGACTTTCTTTTATTACTAATTTTGAGTAGTCTCGATATCTACGAAATCGCGCTTCCGTGCCATCTACTGTAAACGGCAAGCCGCCCCAATTGCAACATTCCAGTTCCTTATCTTTAGACATAAAACCCGGAATTATATATTTTATACATTAAATAGGTACTAGATTATTAATATCGTACAGTGATTGGTATTGGGTCAGAAATCTAGTAGTGTTCACAGAAGTGTTATTCCATAATTTTATACTCTGATAGTTCAGTAATATCAACAAGAGCTTCCTTCAAACACCTAAATAATATAAATTTGTGGGTTTATTGAAACAAACTTGACAACGTGCAGGCATTTTTCGCGTCTTTCAATAACATGTTTGGATTCAGCCATTAATTCATCATAAAGTTCACGTTTGTATAATTTGGAAATCAGTTCTTGCTGTAGAGATTCTGTGGCTTTGTTTACCATAAAATGCATAATACATTTCGGTACAGCATCAGCTACATTCTTCCTGTTGGTGACATTATGTCGCATTCAGATAGCTTACCGTACTATTGAAAAGTAACTACTTATTAAAGTCTTTATTAATTCTGTTTCCACAATTTCGCGTTCAGAGGGATCGTTGTTTAGCATAACTACCTTGGGTATGTTTGGGAGCCATATAGTATTGTGATTTTCATTTACCTACGTTATTTATTTGTGCGTATGATAAACAAACTTTCTCCATCAGAGCCTTATTGGACTGGAGGATTGCTTTTGGCGATAAGTCATTTCTAGGATGTTGTAAGGACGGTTTATAGAATCCGTCATGTTTCATTGCAAACACCTTTGGTGAGCTATCATATTTCAATTTTTCAATTCCTGATTGTTCATTAATTTCACATTTATTTATATTGCCAGTCGAAGAATCATTTCCATTGAAAGATGTTATATAGTCACTCTTCTGATTCATCCCAGTACCATTGTATATTTCTGCCAAAGCTGAATTTCGTAAGAAATCCGGATGATTGGTGTTTATATATGCCAGTTCAATCTACAAATGTACGTTACATCAAACAAAGGCATACCTTGATAATATTTCGTATTATGTCTTTTGTTGGTTCCAGGCATTGCTTTAAGAGTTCTTTTACTACTGATAAAATTTTATTACGCATGTTCATGTAGCGATTAATTTCTGGCACATCACAGTTTTCCAATATATTTTGCAATTCTTCATAAACCTAAGGAATATATATCATAAACAAAGTGCAAACCTGATCAACACATTGTAATGAAGGGCATTCCAATAGCTTTATTTGTTTTTTTACCAAATTTTCAAAAGCAATTTCTGGCACAAAGAGTGCAGAATACGGACCTGTTGAATTCCTTATAGCAGTCCTTATTTCAATGTCTGATAATCCCGATAACGGGCTAAATGCGTTTAACGTCCTCAAAAAACTATCGTTAAATATAAAATATATTCTTGCACCGCCATATAGTCTGGAAGTATGGTGTCTAGGGACTATCTTCCCATCTATCGTATCTTTGAAACGTTGAGAAAACTTTGTGAAAAAATGTAATAAACACGCTCCAGGTGCATCAACTATATCGTTAATCCCATATGCTAAAGCTATTATAACTACATTGGTACAACAAACCATTTAGTTCACCTTCATGGTCATGCAATATAGTAAGAATTCTAGATTTAACATATGGAAGCATGTCTTTTATATGTGCAGACAGCATCTAAGTGGATTTTAATTAACCTTTAAAATACTAACCTCATTCAACAGTGTGGTTAGATGTCTTATTCCACATTTCTTTGCAATAGAAGAATATGAAGGATGGTTCTTGAAAAACATTTCTTCATCAGCATGATTATGTGATAATGAACCACTTCCTTTCTCACGACAAACAACACCAACATATCTATACAAGACGGTAGTAATAATAATAAAATAAAACCAACCCTTTCTTTAATTTATATATTTTTCCTTGTAGAAGATCGAGAGCGTCAACACCGTCGTCCAACATATCACACTTCGTGATTACACCAATAGTTCTTAATCCAGAAGGGTCAACCTCTCTAGCCATCTTCAAACTGTCTGATGTAGCTATGTCAGTATTGGCAGCAGATAATGCCAATATTATGCATGTTGGTTTAGTGATATATTCCAAAATCATTTGTCGTATTTGCATCTCAATATCATTTGTCTGATCACCTACAGGCACTTTTGTTATCCCAGGTAAATCTATTAGGGTAAGATCTATTACTTTAGGTGATGTAATCTTTAGGAATATTGGTACAGAAGAAACATTTTTAGTCGAGCCTGTAATCCTTTCTGTTTCAGCGATAATTTCTTCCTTTATTTTTTGAAAGTCATCGAATATTACACCTCTCTTGTGTGCAAATTCTCCATAATCCTTCGAGTTTTTATCGTGACAGAGCTATATATTTGAATGAGGTAGAGAATATACACGCAAAATTACCCGCATAATCAACGGACGTTGAGTTACTATCCCAGAACCTTTTGGTAAGAAAGGAAATCCTACTATTGCTTCAAGTACCGATGATTTACCGACAGATTGCGCACCAATAACTGCAATTGCAGGAAGATCAATAGCACTATCACCTGTCCATGACAATATACCATGTAAACGACTAATAAGCGGTATAAGCTTCTCCATTATCTGCTAAATTTGACTGTTATAGGCATATCATGAAAATATGTACGCATTGGCATACAAATGAACCTAAGCCATAGTTCAAACACATACACATTGCTACGAAATAGAATTATTAAGTATTAAATCATAAGAGCACGATTTATGGCTAGTTGTCAAATCATTTAACTATTGAATGGAGTGTCCCACTAGTCACTCCACCTCTAAGGCGTAACACTAGTTGTATCACAGCATTATTCTACATATATTTATTTGAACATAAATAAACAAATACCTTTATATTATATTCAGCAAGTGTTTTGTTATCTTCAAGTAATTTCCCATTATATATCATTCTTTGTTGTTCCAATGGTATATTTTGTTTTTCACTCAACTTCTTTTTGACGTCAAGGACTGTTTCATTTTCTGTCGCCTCTATTTGTACACTTTTCCCTGAGTAATCGTATAATATACTGACATATGGATACCCGTCATTGTTTCGATCGAAATCCTCATACCTCCTCGCATTTCAATACACATTGCTATGTTAGAGTGTTCAGACTGTAATTTATATGCCGTATTAAATCAAATTACCTCTGAATAGACTTCATTATCAAACAGTTGTCTGCGATTGCTGTATAGTTTTATGTTTCCACGGTAACCTAGATTGGACAAGCCACATTTTACGTCATGTATGGTCCGTATGTTCCTTCGTATTTCCAATGGTCCTAAAGTTATATAGAACTTAAATAAGATTTGCTAGGAAATACCATCCCAGTTATTAACGTACGACTAACCGTATAATGTATTGACACGAATCGTATTTTTGGTATTCTTGATGTTCATACAGTGTATTACGGAGATAACTGCATAGATGAACACGGATCCGCGAAAAATAGCTCCAAACCAGGTCATAGTGAACACCAATACGAATACATCAAATTCTACACCGTAATGATGATATCCACTTATAATAGAATATCTCTGTGGACAAGCTAATTCATAGATAAATACTCAACATTCTACCAATTATCGCATCCGGTGGTCAACAGAAGGCCCATCTACTCCATAAGAGGGGAACCTACACGGAAGAGGAAGTATATGTCTAAAGTACAATAAATATAGATTTTACACGGTTTTAAATTGTAGAATAATTGTAATAATTACAGGGGTTCATAAATAAGTATGTAACTGGAAACACGACATTAACTAATATAGTGTGGCATCTCTGGAGTCCAAATAACCGGAGACATTCGAACAAGAAATTATAAGTATAACAATTTAGATCAAGAGGAAAACTCTACGATCTCTTTGCTTTAGGAATCTTGCGTCACTACAAACCAATATAGTGCATTTCATGGAGTCTACCTCACTACATAGGTACGACATTATCCTTCGTTAGCGAAACCAACAGTGGCAAGTTAAACTTTCACAGAGTTCACAAGCAATATATCTTCTGAAATAATTACCTTTGCAAAAATGGAATTGGCTAAGAACTCGTTCCTTTTTGACTTTATGATGGGCGGCGTATCTGCAGCCGTTTCAAAGACGGCTGTAGCACCAATTGAGAGAGTTAAAATGTTGATTCAGACCCAAGACAGTATTCCTGATATTAAGAGCGGGAAGATACCACGTTACTCTGGTATTATTGATTGTTTTTCTAGGGTTTGCAAGGATCAAGGTATAGGATCATTGTGGAGAGGTAATATGGCCAATGTAATCAGATATTTCCCAACGCAAGCCTTTAACTTTGCATTCAAGGATTACTTCAAGAAGATGTTCCCAAAATACAATCAGAAGACAGAGTTTTGGAAGTTTTTCGGTGCTAATATTGCATCCGGAGGTTTGGCTGGAGCTAGCTCTTTACTTATTGTTTACCCTCTTGATTTTGCCAGAACTAGGCTTGCTAGTGATGTTGGTAAAGGGGCCAACAGGGAATTTACTGGACTCTTTGACTGTTTAATGAAAATCCAAAGAAACACTGGTACCTTGTCGCTTTACAAAGGTTTCGCTGTATCTGTCCAAGGAATTATTGTCTACAGGGGTGCCTACTTCGGCATGTATGATAGTGCTAAAGCTGTCTTCTTCGGTGAAAATGAAGCAAAAGCGAACATCATTTTAAAGTGGTCAATTGCACAATCTGTTACTATCATGGCTGGATTGGCCTCCTATCCAATGGATACAGTAAGAAGGAGAATGATGATGATGTCTGGCAAAAAGGCGTCCTCGGAAATTATGTATACCAGCAGTCTTGACTGTCTCTCAAAGATTTACAAAAATGAAGGCCTAGGTGGCTTCTACAAGGGTGCATTCGCAAACATCCTTCGTGGGATGGGTGGTGCTCTTGTCCTAGTCTTCTACGACGAACTGCAAAAGTTAGTCAAGTAGGATCACCGCATGTCAAACGACACGTATAACTCATAGTCAGAGGACTGGTAAATCAACATGTTTAACTAGCATACACGTACTCAGTTACATACGGTCCACGGTGGTTGCCAGGGTCTGCAAGGACGGATATTCATAGGTGGTTGTGGAAATTTCATTGCGATTGTATAGTACCAGTCATATCAATTTATTAGTGGTACTACATGTGAAATAAACAATGTAGGGGATGTAATAAAATATTTAGACCAAAACAGATGGTTTGAAAGGGCTTCTACTGAGATAACGATAGACCCCATAGTACAATAGATAAAATGATAAATTACTCTAAAACAACCTTAGATCACCCCGTATATGTAGTAGAAATGTAGTAAGTACATGTAATAGCGACCTGCACCACTGTACTGCCACAAGGAAAACGAGATATAGTAAAAACAGACCGCATTTCAGTGTAAATTCGCATGATAAACAAATGAATGATCTTTCTATAGATATCTCGTACCTGTGAGAACGTCATGCTTTGCTAATTCCCCTCTATGGGAAAATTTTGTGATGTGTTCACAAAACCCCCACAAAGCAAATACGCCACAATGGCATTTGTCTGTTATATCTTATAAAAATGGAAGAAATTGAAGTGGTTAAGCATGATCCAGTAGAACGTACTGACACGGAGGCTACCCTTTGTGATGACATCAAAATCCAAAAAAACGCACGCCGTGCAACTATCCTTGCATTTTGCAAGAGATATAGCGCCCTCATCATTGCCTCTGTATCATCTGTTCTTTTCATAATTACGTTCGTTGCTATTGCACTTTCATCTGGCAGTGCTACGATTACCAAAAATAAGGCTATTTTGGTCGAGGCTTTCAAGAACATCCCGTTCGTTAACCATGTTACCATCGAGGGTTGCGAGGAGGAAGACTACCCCCTATTGATTGCAGAAGTTATGCATTATACTGCTATTCAGTTTGATGCCGATGAAGAAGCTGCTACCTATGTTGAATTCAATAGCTTCAACGAGAAATATAACAAGAAACATACTTCATGGAAACACAAGAAGCAGTGCTTCATTAACTTCAGGGGTAATGTAAGTTCTATCAACGAACATAATGCCAGGGAGGATAAGACCTTTACCAAGGAAATGAATCATATGGGTGATTTGTCTGCTAAGGAATTTCTGGATAGGTACACCAAGAAGGTTGAAATTCAATTCCCCGAGGTACCAGCTAATCACGCCTGGAATAATGTTAGGCCGATGGCGCTTGACTTGAGAAAGCGTGATTTCATGACCCCTGTTAAGGATCAAGGTGAATTTGGTTGTTCATGGGCCTATTCTGCTACTGCCATTGCTGAGTCATATCACAAGTATAACCGTAATATTGACATATCCTTGAGTGAGAAACAGCTAATTGATGGTGTTAAGGAATCTGGTTCAACCCCTGTAAACAATCCATTCTTGGGATACAAGTACATTAAGGATTTAGGACTTGTCGAGTCTTCCACCTATGAGACCGACGTTGAAATCACTGATGCTCCAAGATACACTATTGGATCATACTCTTACACATTCAATCCTGATCTCGTAAGTCTTCTCTTCAACTCTGGTCCGCTCACAATTGCAGTTTCTGTCAGTGAGGATTGGCAGTTCTACAAAAGCGGTACCATTAACAAGTGCGGTGCCGAATTGAACCACTTTGTGACATTGGTTGGTGTTGGATTTGATCGTGAATCTAACTATTGGATTATTAAGAACTCATTCGGTGCTGAGTGGGGTGATGATGGTTATATCAAACTCCTTAGGGGAAATCCGGAAGAAGCTGATGATTGCGGCGTAGCTTCGTTTGCCATGTACAGCGTATAAGAATTAATGTTTTGTGGAATGAATTGTGAATAGCTGGGCGTACTAGAATGGGTAGTTCAGTTGATACTCAATATGCGCGATTGTATATCGTACGACTATGATTTGATCGGGTGTTAGGACATAGTCTTGCGATATCTACGTGATGGCGAAGGTGTTGCTGGCGTTCCGTCTTCACATACTGATTTATCAGATATCACGATACCTTGGATTCTTCAGTTAATTTGTGTACATATACATTACTCTGTTACTATTTTATCTACCTTGTACTAGGGGCGGGCCTTTCTATGTCATTCGGATGGCACACACTCCCCACCAGGGTCATTTGATATAATTCTGCGCCATAAATTCCATATTTCAGATTAATATGGCAAGTAAACAGGAAGAAATATCAAACTATAGCGTTGTAAGACGTATAGGTGCTGGTAGATTCGGGGAAGTATTTCAAGTTAGACACAAGGTTTGGTAAACATAAGATTCCATGTGACATTCTCATTTTAGAAAACCGGGGATTTATACTGCTGGAAGGTTGTAGCATATAAGGGCCTCAGCGAAAAGGAAAAGGAACAGCTTGTAATGGAAGTCAATGTGATGCGACAACTAAAACATCCTAATATTGTCAGATACGTCGATAGAATCATCGATAAAAAAAAACAATTACTTTATATCTTAATGGAATATTGTGATGCAGGTGATCTGGCTGAAAATATGCGTCAATGTCATAAACACTACCAAATTGTCAACGAGCAAGTCATATTTGATATCGCTTTGCAACTGATATTTGCTCTGGCCTATTGTCATAATTGCAAATTAGGTATTTATTTCGTTAATTGTATATAATGTTATAATGTGTACACTTCATCCATTTTAATATGTAGGTTCAAAGGATGGGAAGGTACTGCACAGAGACCTGAAACCTCAAAATATCTTTTTGTCTACAAACTATAAAGATACTCTCAAAAAAAGTTATACATTTAAGATTGGCGATTTTGGTCTTTGTAGACACATAGGCACATGCTCTTTTGCACATTCATGTGTAGGAACACCTTACTATTGGTGTCCAGAACTGTTGTTATCAAACAACAAAAATTATGATGATAAAATGGATATGTGGGCTTTAGGTTGTGTTTTATATGAATTATCCGCAGGTAAAACACCTTTCCATTATACTACAACTCTGGCTGAATTGACACAGGAAATGAGACAAGGTGTCCCCCTTCCACTATCTTATAGGAGCGATAAACTCAATTCATTATTATATGCTCTTTTACAAAAGGATCCAAATAATAGGGCAAGTGCTATGCAATGTTTAGGTTATTCATTTTGGAAAAAACCTACTATGGAACTCTTTCTGAACACTCTAAACTATAATGACAAACTCAAAATGTGTCAAAATATTGATTTTAAAGAAGAAAAAATTGATGATGAAACGCCACAAAATATTGATATATCGCATAAAATAAAACGACCTACGTCTCGTTCACTCACTCTAATAACTCCCAACAACAAGCGTACAAATGATTGGTACACTCTTCTACTGAATGCAGGAAAAGAAGCAACAAAACATGAAGATGTGCCAAAATCACAAAATGTTAGAACAAATCGCTATGTAGAAACAACAAAAATTCCAAGGAATAACATTCTTATCTGCAAAAATGAAATTATTAAACGTGATAATAGAAATTGTACTCATTGTATTGATGGAACCTTGAATAATTATGATATAAATGAAAATGAAATAACAAGATGGAAGCACGGATCAGAACCCACGAGGGTAAAGGGTTTAAAATCTACAATGAGAAACGTAACATATATATCCAGAAGAAACACTGATGGAAATGTCAATAGAAAGCCAATGAAATACGATAATATTATTACAAATGAACTCTCAAAACAGTATATGCAAAGGCAAAGAACCCTGGTGTCTGTAAACAACATCCAAGACTATGGTATATCGTCAAAAAGGTACGATAGAAGTGAAATTGATGGTCAAGGATCGACACCGGTAAATAGCTTCTTGGATAATGCGTTGAACACTAGGGATGAACAGTCTAGTTTTGAAGCAAGATTCACAAAAGCAGATCATAGTGATACATCAGATGACAGTATAACAACAAAACTCGAGGATTATGATTCACTTTATCTCGGAAATTGTAATAAAAGAACCATAAAAGGATTTGATTTAAATGTTAGAAATTTTATCTAAACTCCTCTGTAATATTGGTTGTAAACCATTGTTGGTAAATAATAATATTTACCATGTTGTAAATAATATTAAATATCTACTGTACATGGTATTACGCACACTGTAGTGTCATTGTTTTATCTTCCAGAATGTCGTTCATATTCAAATGCCATTTTCATTATGCCTACACATACATCAACATATAAAACTAATAGAAATGAAATCACTGTAAATTCTTTGTTTTTATCTCTAATAAGGGAAGAATGTTGGTTCAAAAAAGTCGGACGGCCGAGACCGTCTATTAAACGACCCATTGAAGAAATTAATCCTGCAGAACTATCAATATTTAAACGTTCAAGGAATACTGAAAACTCCATTAAAACATCGGATTCTCCACATGGAAAGGGAACGGTGTACAAAGGATTAAGCAGTCAACTTAAACTATACCATGATTTCCAATGGAGCAAAACATCGGAATATTTTTGGCCTGCAAGAATAGGGGATTATTCTCCATTGAGTCCAGACGGAGAGCCTTTGGAACGGCAGAGTAAAATAGGATTGGATTTTTGGCGTTGGAACAGAGAAACAGCGCCCCTAGGTTATGTACCACCCTTGTGTACGTGTAAACGCACAAATGACTGTATTTCTACCCTTGCTACATATGGAAATGGATTTTTCTCCACCGGTGAATACTCGGTCTGTGATAACGATATTTGTAGAGGACTTTTGTACATACCATATAGTCTCCTGGAAATTCCACTCAACAGAGTTATAAGCAATGGTAGTGAATTTGCTACAAATGTCAAAGTACCAGATTCTACTGATATTTATTGCGGCAATATGAAACACACACTCATTTTATGTACAAAGCATAAAGAGCATGAAGAAGCATGTCTAACGGCTATAAGAGAGAGTGACGTAACACCACCTATCATTTACGATGTGGTAAAAGGCCATTTTTTGCCGTACTTCAAAAGATATATACCAAGCTCCAGGTTTAATACGCCTACTATGGCAGTTGAACCTATAGATTCGGATGTTTCTGATTCAGAAGATTATGGAATAGGTCAACTATTTGCAGTGAAGCAGGACTATAATAGTTTATCAATTTTAAAGTATGATTTGACAACTAAAAAAACGGCTCCATTAGATACTAATTTGCGACTTCGCTGGAAAAATACGTCTGGTGACGATTCAGATGGTTGCGAAGAAAGTGCCAGCCTCCCAGATTGCAATATTTTATCTGAAGAAAATTATATAATATATGAACTTATAGAATCTTTTTCATCCGAGAGAAGGCCGTTATCATTTTCTCTTAGATCAGAGAATAATGCAAATATGACTCATATATCTAATGATGGATACGAAATCGGGAACATAAATAACATTCTATCAGACCATTACAGTGATACAGAAGCTGCAGCAGATAATTTTGAGACATTAGATAAAAGAAGATTAGAAACATTGTGCATATTAAGTACACTTGATAATTTTTACACTTAAGCACTTTTACTCTTTAATCATGCCATAGTCAATGGCTTTATGATCCGTACAAACCATCTTTGTAATCTTAGATTCGCATTCGTCGAATGCCTTTCTTATTTCAGGGACAATTTTCTCAATTTGTTCAATTTCATCCATTGTGAAAACCTCCAGTAAAATATGGGATCCTCCCTTTGAAAATGCTAAAGATGGTGTGTGTATTCCGTTGTCCTTTTTGATATATGTTTGTCCATATTTAAGAAATTCATCTTGTTTCATGGGTGAGATTCGACCATTGGTTATATATAATAGCTTG
Organism: Theileria equi strain WA; assembly: GCF_000342415.1. Lineage (NCBI taxonomy): Eukaryota > Apicomplexa > Aconoidasida > Piroplasmida > Theileriidae > Theileria > Theileria equi. Next base: position 216,416 of record NC_021366.1, on the reverse strand, counting down.
CTATGATCACTGTCGTCTAACTTTATAACAGGTGATCTATTTTGAGGAGGATGATTAATTCTCACCCATTTTTTAAACTTAGCACGAAGCTTTTCGAATCTCCATCCGTGTTTTTTGGAGGATAATAATGCAAATGATAAATACATTTCAAACAAACATCAAATTTTTCATGATATTTCATAATTACGTATAAGCTTCCATTTACCCGGTAGCAACAAACCGAGTTTAACATTAGAAATTCGTACCCTTTTCAATGTTTTAACTTCTAAACCGGCTAATAAACATGCTCTTCGTAACTTGTTTGATGAACCTTTTAGTGAGATGAAAGCGGAATGGTTACTTATTGGTTTCACTGTGAATGGTGAAATCAAGACTCCATCCAAATAAATCTCATCATTTAAAACAAACAATTTTTTATCAGTTAGAATATCTCTAAAAATAACATGATATTCTTCATCCACATCCGATAATAGTGATGTCAAACTTTTATTCTACAAAAGTATAAGTGGGTAAACAAAAACATTACCTGCGAATATATGAGTAATCCACTGACAGAAGTTTCTAGAGGAATTATTGGTATCAAATTCTTCAGTTTGGATGGTTGAAAATTACTTTTTACATCTTCATCAGAGCGGTTTTCTGGTATCAATAAATTTTTAGACCATTTATGAGACTGAATAGTGATATAATAAAGGCTGCATACAAACCTGATTAGTATAAATAGATGAATAGCCTTCCGGTTTGTGCAATAATAAAGAGATTTTATTATTCTGTATATCTATGACTCTCTTGATAAATTCAATCCTATTAGAATTAAAATCACTAGGTAGTAGAATATCCTTGTCTATAATCTTATCATTAACTTTTAACATACCCTAAAAGAAAAACTTAAAGTTACCTCGTATAAACACTTACATGTTTAATGTATTTCTTGGCATCGGATTTCGAGCACAAATTATTCTTGGCACAAAATGTGCTTATTCTAAAATGCATTTAAATTTATACTTTGAATGATCGATTAAACCATAGAAGACAACTATCTGATCTCAATAGATCGAATACAAGTTACCTTAAGAATATAAGATATACAAACATGATTATACATAAAGAAAATATTATAGGCACACCATGTATATACTCTAACTAAATTGTTCTAGAGTAAATAAAAGTGTATGTGTAAAGTGAAACATTTCGTCCATAACCCAATGTTACCAAATATAAAAATACTTTCCCGGAATTTGCCATGATCCCAGTAAATTGTATCTACAATTTATAAATTTCATGGAAAGTAAACGTTATATTCTGGAAATTTTATATTTAAAGATGAATACTACCCGTTTTTTAAACGCGAATGCCAAGTATTATTGAAACAACGCTACATTCCCTAGAAGAGATTTCCAAAAAAAACGTAAAGAGAAATTCTGCAGTTTTGGCCTCAAAGTTTTCTCTTTTATATTCGTTTAGAAACAGAATATTAAGTCCACATGTAATACACATTGCTAAACATGTGATTAGAAACAACCTACAACTACAAGAGACACCAAGGTTGTTGTTATCTCATTTAATACCAAAAGTAATTGATCAAAAAGGACTTTCAATACTAGATTCATCAATTTTATCCTATGCATATGCAACAGTCGGAGAGAATCATTCATCAAAAAAAATTCTGGTAAATAATTTTGACATTTGTACCTTGGATATAACTTCAAACTATGAATGTTTCTCCCTCCTTAGAGCGCTTTCTACTTTATTGAGTATAGAAAAGCATGATAAAATTGAAGATGAATTTTCCAATACGATGAAAGATATTGCTAAGGGTGTTATGGAATTTATATGGAAACGTATACAAGAATTCAACTCCAAATTTGTAGATAATAGTAATAACTATACTGTAATTTGTGAATTGTTGGCAGAATATATTTTCACTTCAATGTTACTGGAACAAACAAATATAAAAGAACTACTTAATCACACTATGCTAAATAATTCTTCTATTCTCTCTAAAATAAAAATTTCACCACTGATGATGCCAGAAAAGAAAAAACAAATAATGGCAGAAATCCAAAATTCAAGCTATACAGAAATTTTGACAAACCTAAGGGGAATGTATTTTTTAAAATTAGCTAATTTTGACTTCACTGAATATTTATTTAATCGGTTATGTAATACTTCAGGTAATTTATAATTCAAAAAATAACAAATTTTTAGAATCATCAACCAGTATGTGTAGATCCGAAGCTCAGCTTTTTCTTAATCACACACTGGACCTAATTGAAAAGGAATTGAAATTCGGCCAGGAAACAAAAACAAGATATTTAAACTCATTGTTTGATCGTCTCTTGGCTATTAAACGTACTCATTCTTTGGAAAAATCGCATCGCTCAGTTGTCAAATGGAACTATCCACGGTTGATATAATAAGTTAAATCACACCAGATTTGCATCTAATACACCGAAAAATACATATTTAAAACACAGCTGAAACTAACAATTTCCTATTTATATAAATAACAAAAGTTATATTGCTAATTATAGATCTCTATCCGATAAATCTACACATTGCTTAATCGAATAAATAGATGGAGTAATTAAAATTATATCTTAATAATTTTAGAAGATACGAGATTGTTATCTTTGGTATCTAATAACAACGCAGTGTTCATATTATTATTAAGGTTTTTAAGTAAATCTTGGCTAACTTCATCTATGTCATAATCCTGAGGAAGGAAATGCGATTTTACACCCCAAATAAGTTGCGATTGTCTTGACAAGCGTGAATCGCTCGTCAGAAGGAAAATAGGGATTAAATGTCTCTGACTGGAAATCCATTGTACAAGGTCTAGTTCATCTTCACTATGAATGAATATAGAGTCAATTTTATCCCTGGAAATAATGTCATTTATCGTTTTATATGAATTATGGATATCCTCATTGTCTATATTCCATTTATCCAAATGCTCTAAATCTATTTTAAGTAAATCATTCACCTGTTCATGTAAATATGGCCGTTTAATTTTGATATTGTCGATTATATCTTTCCCTAGTAACATTTCTTTAATCATCTGATACGTAGGGAAATATGGATCTTGCTCAGTATGGAACAAAATGCGTCTTTGCATTCTAACTGTTTCTGCAGGATAATAACCTGTAGCTGATTCTGCAGATAACATAACAGCATCTGCACCGTCAAAAATAGCGTTGGCCACATCAGAAACTTCTGCTCTAGTTGGAGTTAATGATGATCTCATTGTTTCCAACATTTGTGTAGCTACAATGCATGGTTTGTGGTAAACCAGACGACACAATTGCACAAGACGTTTTTGTATAATTGGAAGATTGGCAAGTTCTGTTTCTATACCTAAATCACCTCTTGCGACCATTAATCCATCTGATAGTCGTAATATGTTGTGTATGTCATCCAATGCTGCTTGTTTTTCAATTTTAGGTATTATACCAATTTTCGATCTATTCTCTTTTGGAACCAATGTTTTAAAAAGATTTTTCTTTGGCAAAAATGACTCGTTATAATAGTTATCTAAAATTTTCTCTACCTCTTCATCCTCAATATCAGATCCAATTGTAGTGGTATCTATTTCATTTAACCTATTGTGCAACAGTTCAAAATACTTGGAACCGTAAAAGTCGTTCAATATGTTAATCAAAAATAAAATATCAGATTTATTTTGGATAAAGCTAACTCCCAAAAAATCAACTCCTATAGCCAAACAGAATATTACATCTCTTACATCTTTGGGTCCCAAAAAATCCACGGGTAATACTACGTTTGGTACAGAAAACCCTTTCCTACTTGATAATATACAATCATTTTGTACTACTGTTGTTATAGATGGCTCCTGTGGATTGTTAGCTACAACTTTCATCACAATGTTTCCATCGTCCAAAAGTATTTTGTCACCGATCTTTATTTGTTTTAGTATATCCGGGTAATTAAATTGAACTCTACTTCTATTTCCAGCTATATCATGCACATCAAATTTAAAATGGTCACCAGACTTTAAATGAACAAACTCAGAATCCTTATTAAGTAGATTCTTCCCGGGTGCATCCAAATTTGGCATAAATCTACCTATACGCAATTTTGGCCCCTGAATATCACCTAATAGAGATTTATGATTCACTATAAAGCCATCGGTCTCAGATTCAGTGCCATTTGATGTCTCTATTTCTAGTTGTCTTACTGTCATAGCAGTTCTTAGTTTAGACATACGTGTTCCATGCGAAAAATTTAGTCTAAATACATCAACACCAGCGTCTAATACCGACTTTATTGAATCTTTATTACTAGTGGCAGGACCCAGAGTTGCTACTTGTTTAGCAAATGTCATTAGATGTCCCTCTGGAGTTTCACATGGCTCAAAAGTTTTGTATGAAGCGCTCAAAACACTTGAAAAAAACGATACGGCGTGCTCCTTATCAAATGGTGCTTTCGCAGCAAAAATATTATTCTTAACATTACGCACTTTGTAGTTGGTGTTTTCTTCACGATACTTTCTCTCTGGCTGTTTTGTCGATCTAGTCATAAAAGCTATGGAAGATCCATAATAATCCCTAAAGGCACAAATGCCCGGGGGATTTAATCGCTTGTGTGGAAATCTCAATGCTTTTGATGCCGTTTTAGCCTTATTGTAACAGTGAAACCTTTGAAACCAAAGAATTGAAAGTAAAAAGGAGATATTCATTTAGTGAAAGTTAAAAAGTATTCCGTATCTAAAAATTTAAGGGGATTTAACAAATATGAATCTGAAAGTTACACAAGAAAGAGAGAAAATCTTAGAATAAACCGATTAAGGTTCCACCGTAAGTATAATATGATAATATTCATTTATAATATAATTTGATGCCATATACATTTATTTTTGTATGAAAAACTATACAATCCTATACACCAACAGGAAGGATGGAATCCTCTAATCATCCCAAGAAATTCATCTCTAGCAACCTAATTTCTACACAATTTCAGTTTTTACAGGTATATGAAAAATATTCATAAATCAACAATGATATGATTGTTTTGGCTGTTGCTAAAGTCTATGATTGGAAATCAAGCATATTACCATGGAAAAGGAAGATAGAGAAGGAAAACAATCTGAAGATCTAGAACCAAGTAGATGCAACCCAACCGATGTATATGATAAACATAAATATGAAACAAGCGCTACAGAATTTGTTATTGAACAGATGCTATATGTATTAGGTGGATACATACTCGCTCCCTCACCCCTTCCATCTGATGCGATAAATCTATGGTCATGTAAAGATATTGAAAAAACACAGTCATGTGAATATTGTTCATGTGATAGATCAGAGATCGCCTTTCCGCAGGTTTCAGTAGAACTTTTTGATAGAAGAATCGTATTTGTATCCACAAAGGTAAGAATGTTCGAACTGATTAAAATATTATTGCTTAGAGGGCTTGTAAAGACTGTTATGATATTTTAAATCTCAAAAAGATTAAATCTGCGGTTGAAAATACACTAATAGGAAATCCGGAAGGATTTGAAAGAATCCGTGCACAGTTCGCAAAAGTTAACAGGATAGAAAACAAAGAAAAAGTGATACAAGATTTAATATCTATAGCAACAAGTCTGAATTTAATTTTGAGGTATCAGTATGTTCTCTATCAATAACACTCTTTAGTGAAATAACATGGGAATACGTTAGCAATGAGGAAACATTATCTTAAATGCGCAAAAACCAAGATTAATGTCAGCAATATTAGCTATGGGAAGTTTTTAGGAGATGATTTTATCATGAGCAAGTATTCAGAGTAAGCATTCCCTTAGTAAAATATACTTATACAGGGTAGATGGAAATGACATAAATATAGAAAAGAGTACTGAGCTCTATTCCATCTCAAATCCTTCCATGATGTCTTCGGATCATTTGGTTTCTCTCCTAAAAACCGTAACTAATAGAAGAGGAATTCCTTCCCTATTTATTAGGAAAATTGAACCATTTTTGTTAGTAAAACTTGAAGATTTTTCATTAAAAAACATTTATGAGATAATATGTTTGCTGAAATTTGCTAAAACAGTTCCAGATAACATACTCAATGTCTTATTAAAGTTAGTAGACAAAGAAATACAGAAAACCACACCTGAATCATTAGATGTCAAATTAGTAATAGATGCATTTCTAAAATTGGTAGATCTCTATAGGGAAAAAGACTTCCCAGTCATGGAAGCCACAACATGGATCGATAAATATGTAGATTACTTCGATATATTCCAACTATTGGGGGCAATTAAGGTATACAAAAGGTTTATTGGAAAAATTGAAACTGAAAAACTAGAAAAATTAACGTTGAAAGTTTTTTCTAAACCGTTGGGCACTTTTTTAGGCAATAGATTTACATTAAATCATTGTAATGTTGTGGCTAATACTTTGGATCTAATTTCATTAAATAGTCTACATAATGCAAATTCCAAATTTATCTCACATTTACATACCAAAGAATATACAAAAAAAGTTTTATACCCACTAATTAAAGAAAATTTAAAATTGTTTACTGCTGATAATATAACAAAAATTGTTGAATCCATCAGAGTTATAGGAGAACCATATCCTACAGATATTCTAGATTCTTTATCCAGTATATACATCAAACATATATCGCAATATTCATTTGAGGTATTAAAAGTTTTTAATAATTCAATTGTTTGTAGAATATGATGATTATTATAAAAAATATGACCCAAATGAAGTTTCACAGTGACAATTTATTAATCAACACATTGACTTTTCTTCCGAGAAAAATACAATCAATAGATTCTGTTGAAAATATTATGCTGCTGTTAGATAATTATTTAGAAAATCAGCATATCAGTGAATATTTTAAGATCTTTGTAACTCAGCAAATGTTACAATTGGCATATAAAGTAGGGAACAGACATCATAAGGTTTGTATTCATATTAATTAATCAAAATATTCTAGGAATTAACTATAAAGTTAAATAGGATGCTCCATAATATGCCAAAAGCTGGAGGAGCTGGTGATGATGACAGATACATTGAAGACATCATAAATTACAAATTAATGTAGATATTTTACAAAACTGCATGTGGCAACCACATCTGGCAGCCATCAAGATTAGGTGCATTCAGTTTCTCTGGATCTAGATCGTTTTCCTCAATCCAGGATTGTATAAACGAAATCATAAGAGGCCAAAGATATGGACGCTTCTGTTGTTCCATAATATCATTTGCTGCGCTGTACAATATACGCTCAAGTGAAATAGTGTTTACATTTTCATTTTTAAGAAGAAGTAATATTTTATAATACTGTAATATTGTCATTGTTTATTAGATATTAATTACCTCTTTATTCGATATTGCAATGGAAACACAAATATCGTAGATGTTTAGACGTAAAGCCATATCAAATGCCAACTGCTTAATAGAATCACTATTCAAAACTTTGGATAGGAAAAAAAGCCGATAACATATGTAAGAAGAATCCCTAATTATTCTTGAACGGAGAAAATAGGTTACAAGGTTCAACTCATTATATAAAATGCAAATGTCAAACAACACTAATAAGAGAATGTTTGAAGGATATAGTTTGTGAAGTACAAGTCCCTTCATATAGCACAGTATCACGGTAATAATATAGGGAGTTTTGTTCTTATCCTTAAGTTTTGTGTCAGATTTCGAGTCAAAATAACTGTTCAGTTCATCATACTTCGTTCTAAAAGTTCCAGAAACTATTAGACTTTCTACAATATAATGATCCGTAGGCCGTCTGTAAGGATCAACGATATCTAAAATAATTTGTGGGAATGAATCAGTCATACCTTCTGCTCCCAAAATATTTTTAATGTTATAACCATTATTATTGCAAATAATAACTAATGCATAGTCAAAAATATTTATCCCATGTTTAAAATCCCATTCCTATTATAGAGAATAAAAAATATTAGTCCGCGTACCTTAGTTATATATGGGTATAAAACTTCTGTAGCAAAATTATATTCTGTTACTATTGACTTATTTTCTACATATTTATTTATCAACTTTAATGGGATTGCAGAATTCTTCGGTTTAGTTCCCCTAGCCTTGTTAATCCTGATGTGTTCTTGTCTAACAAATGAAAGCTAACCTTACTAATACATCTGAATACGGGAGAATAGTGGCGGAAAAGAGAACAAGCATATCGGAAATTGGTATCCTAAAACTTATAAGGAAAAAGTATAGACTTACTTGTTAAATATAGATTGAAAAACAATATCTAAAATATGAGAAGTACAAGACGTTCGTCTTTGAAAAAATTCAGCCAACATTGCCTATAATCATAGAGTCAAGATGATAGTATAATGTTACCTCTGTAAAATTTCTTGAAAGAAAAAGTGCGATAGCATTGTAATCTATTGATACAGCATAAGAAAACCCACCATAAAAATCAACAATGAAATTTGGAAAAAATGCTAAAACATAATTAATGTTGATAATTAATAAAAACCTTCAATGTCATTTGAAATAGAAGAAATAGGGGGTCTTCTTTGAAATACCTTTGCTATGAGATAATCACTTTTAAGACCAATATCAAAAATATGTGCATCTCCGCTGCCTGTGAGTATAAGTAGTAAATTGTCAATAATGCAAATTTCAAGCCAACCCTTACTTTCCACTTCTATAACCTTGTCATGAACGTTATGACTTAATGACCTTAGGGAGATTATTCCATTAGAAACATCCTTGTAGATACAATATGTGGAATCGTAAACCTTTGCAATAGATATTTCACTGTGTTGTATCTGATAACCATAAGATAGATTCAATCCAACCTCTGGCATGGATATTAGTTCTTTGTTCAAAAACTTGTAAGGTTGCAATACTTGGTTGTGCTTTAAAAGGACAAAATAACATCCATCCATATCATTCCAGGCATCAGTGCAACTAACAAATTTCCTATTTATTGTCCTTAATAATAAACTTTCAAGGACAAGATTGAATACATCAATTCTATTGTTCGAAACTACAATGAATGATATGTCAGAAGGGTTAAATTCGGCCCAAAAAACCCTTAATACAATAGAATCATCATACTGCAAAGGATCGAGTAATATATCATCCGAATCGCTGTTAGTTAAATGACATATTCCTATCGTCATAGGGTCATTAAACCAATACAGTATGAAGTTCCTGTCTGGGGAAAGGGATATAGATTCGCAAAGTGGGACCGAAAATCTGTTACTCTTGAAAATCGTGCTGCGATCGCGAGCATCAAGTATGTGAATACTCGTTTCGATTGTATTTTGGTATACGAGAATTCCATTCCTGGAATCAATAAAAACGGATTGATCATTATCATTCTGGAATTATTTAGTCGTTAATTATCAGCCAATGATAATAAAACAAACCTTCCAGCTATAAAGGTCTTCGAACTTCAGTACATCATCCATTTATTCCCAGTATAATTTTTTGTGAGGGATAAATGTGTGTGTTTGTAATAACGTAATAAGGAAGCGCTAAAACATCTGCAATCAAGTCTAAATTAGACAACAAATATAACAAAACAAAATGTAGTAAATAATGAATCAATCCAAACTTAATGAAAAGTTTTTTCAAATTGCTTATTCCAATAAATCGTGTGCATGGTTACACATACAAGCCATCGATAAGGACACTTCATTAAAAATGTAGAGATCAACTTATTAATAGAATATACATGAAATAGGCTTATAGGAAAATGTATTTCGGAAATTTATCCAAGAATGTACATCACAAAAGGATGTTTAAGGATAATGAACGAACTTCTCACATCTTCTGCGAGAAGAAGTTCATCATCCCGAATTATAAGGATACCTATGGATAACAATGATCAATTTAGCTTAAAACTACTGAACAAGGTATGTCTTTGTTGATTTTTTATTCAAATTTAAAGAAATTGTTGGAAACACATGAAATAAAGATAGCAACCAGGAAAAAATTACTAGAAGTCTATGATGCTTTGGGAGATCCTAATATCAGATCGAGTTTGGATCATTCATATTATGATGCTCTAATCGAGCAAACATCAAACTTGAATCTGACCCTAATTCCAGAAGATTATCCAAAAATATTTAGGAGATTAATATGTTTTCCTAACGTAGCATCAGAGTATGTTCAAGTGCTAAATGGAAGAATTCAAGAACTACATACTCATTTTACAACCAAACAAATTTCTTCATTGCTGAGATCGTATGTTTTTATAAAGTCCAGACCCGTAAAAACAGTTCATTATCTAGTAGAAACATTTTGCAATGTAAGTTGATTTTTAGAATTATTGACGTAATTTATTAGAAATTTGATACTGCAAAAACATCGCATATTAGAGATATGATATCCTCATTGGCAACGCTCAGGTATATTTCTCGGATAATTGCACAGGTTATTTAGAATTCCAAATCAGGGTATAGTAGAAAAACTTCATAATATTGTTGTGCCAATTCTGCCCAAACGTTTCAAGCAAATGGACCCTAGTGATATTGCAATTTTTGTAAATTCGTTCGTACGCCAAGGAGTTAATCAGAACGAAATCATACATTTTATCGAGATGAATAGTGATAAAATAGTTTCAGATGCATCTCCAAAGGTACTTGAAAACTTCACGTTAATACTATCCAACAGAGTATTGCATTGATTATAAATGCATTTGCTAAAAATAACAAATCTTCCAATAATCTTCTGCTAAAAATATCGAAAAAACTCTCTGGTATTATGGATAAAATTATTAACGTTGAACAAAATGATCTTTGTCATGAAAAGAAAATAAATGTGATAGATGTTGCCATGAGTTTTAATGCTTTTGTCAAACTGGAATTCTTTGATGAAAAACTGCTTAACAAATATATTCCATGGGTATGTTTGTCTATCTAATTCTAAATTTTGTTTATAGCTCATAAAGGAATTAAATTTGGATACATCGATTTTGTCATTGGTATTGATATCTCATGCGTATTCACAATGCGACGTTAAGTCTAAGGAACTTTTTTCCAGAATTGCATGCTTATCTATACCAAAATTGAGCAAATTCAACTGCCAACAACTAGGTGTTATAGCCTTATCTTTTACAAGGGTTGGATATGTTCCAAGGTTGTTCTTTTGTAGGATAGCTGATGAAATAATCTATCGTGGAACTATAGGGCTTAATCATAAAAGGTATTTATTTGATTTCCAATCTTTGGAGCAGCTTATGCAGGCGTTTAGTAGGATAGGATTCAAAGATCAAAGGATTTATGCTACACTAACTACATTGCTGAAACAGCGCTTTAAGGAAACAAATGGTGAAGAACTTAATGGGACAATTGTTGCATCATTAATTACTTCGATTTCCTATAATAAAGTGGACCAATTTGTGCCATTTATAATAAATGCTATTGAAAAAATTAAATCGTCCAGTGCATATAGCACTGTGGCAATAGCAAAAATCCTTAGTGCATTTAACAAACTAAAAATTAAAAATCGTCCATTGGTAGAACTGTTTTTACAAGAGACACGTGATCGTGTGAATCAATTTTCACCGTCCTCCCTTATTTCATCAGTAAATTCACTATCACAACTAAAGTGTTATGACTCACTATTGATAAAAGAAACCATAAAAAGAGTCACTCTACATTTAGCACAACTTTCCACATATGATATTTCTAATGTGATTTCAGCCCTAGCAAACTTTGGATATAGAAATGTTTCATTTATAAAAAAAATATCGGTTTGTATAAATTACAGAATTGATGAGTTTTCTAAACAACAACTGAATAATATATTTAACAAGTTAACTATACTTAGAACTTCTGATCTCAATCTGTTATTATTATTGTTTGATAAAATTTCAATAAATCAGCATGAATTAAATGGAATCGACATCGGTAAAGTTTGCATGTCGTATATCTATCTTCTTATGCATTTTGATTGTTTGAACAAAGAGATAATAGAAGGTAAATGTCCTAATATTTCACCATATGTTGTTCCTGAAACATATGATGTATTCCTAGACCGACTTATTGGAAATTTAAGCAGTAAATTGGATGTTTCCACCATATTCATAATGAAGACCATATATTTGTACCTGACACACTTGGTTAGAAATTTAAGAAAAATACATTTAATTATAGAAGCCTGAAAAATACTATAAACTTTCATCAAAATCTAAGGAATTATTAAAAAAATGTGATATTATCACTTTTAACTTGGCGGAATATATATTAACGTCTTCTCCAGCACATAGAGAATTATCACATTTTCTAAATTTGGTTAGAAAGTTGATTACGCTCACACTATTTTATTAGGCTGGAGTTTTACACAAAAATGAAGTTCAATGTGGTCCGTATTTAATCGACATTGTACCGGAAGTTAATCCAGGTATCAAAGTTGCAATAGAATATGACGGTCCATCCCATTTCTATGCCGAAACAGTAATGAGGAATATCAAGTCAATCACTAAACACGAGGTTTGCTAATCATAAAAACTATTATCATTATGTACTAGATATTGGAGAGCATGGGATGGGAAGTCATTCATGTACCATACCAAGAATGGATTCAACTAGGTTGTCAACTTCCTAAATATCAACAACTTTTAGTTTCCGATAAACAGAAGATTGTCTATTGCAATAAACTAAAGATGGAAATGCTCCATCTTGCTCAACGACGTGAAAAGAGCAATTCTACGAACTTCCACCAAAAGAGAATGTACAGTACAAATCGCATTAGCACAAGAAAAAGGCTAAAAAGTATTAATTCTAATGTCATGAAACAGTACTTAGACGATCTGGTTGTGAACGAGCTAGAAGAGAATACACCTTCCGAATCGACTACTGATGAAATAACAGATGAAATATATAGTATTATTATAAATTCGGATGGTAAGTGAGTTTATATTGATACATTAAATGATAAACAGGTAATATTATAGATATTGATATTCCTGATGCAGATAAAGAATAAGTTCGCATCTTAGGACGCTTTACCGTAAATAGTGGAAATACATGAATATCATATATATATATATATACTGGATTTTATATGACTATGGCTGACAAAAAATAGGAATTCAACGTGTTCGTAAATTGCTACCAACTGTGGGTGTTGTGGGTTCTGACCGTACCGGATATCCGCGGTACTACTCAGTCCATTTAGAGTATCTCCTGAAACTTTAATCGTATACCTTTGTATAATCGTAATAAAAATGGGTTTTGAATGGTCAAAAAGACCATACACCGCTCCCTTTTATAGGGACATGATATACAATCAGGATAAACATTCAAAAGGTGATGACCACGATCATAAAGATCATAGTACTTCTGGTAAAAGAAAATTTTTTGTGAAACATACACCATTTGCCGCAAAATTATCGCATTTACCCTTGTCTGAAGCGACATCCCCTCAGTTCGCCAACAACGGCGGCTGTAGCAATACTTTAAGCATAAAGTCACTGGTACCAACAACTGTCTTTGGAGATCAATGTGCAAATGAAATGAGAGGGACAGATATCTTCTTCTTGCCAAAACCTACTCAGCTGCTGGCATTCGCTCTACCTGTCTTCGTCTTGATGCCGAATTTGACAGTATTTACTAGGAATTGGTTTTTCTATGCTCCAAAGTAAGGATTTATAAGGGGATTCTGCTAGGATGAGTTTCTCATTTTATTCTAATAACTACCCAATATGGTTTTGTGTAACGTTAAAAACAGCCTTTATGGGTAACAACTAATAAATGTGTTTTAGGATGTACTTGCTAATATATATTATAACTTAATGTGTGCGATATGATCTTACGTTGTCAGCTGGAAGTCGCTATTCACCTGATCCGGCTAAGATACATAGAAAACCTGGGTCCGGGCACATTTAGATTGTTTGTACGTGTCTATAACAAGTCTTTTGGCAAGGTTAGTTGATAAAAGGTTGATGTGTTGACAACATTCAATAGACCAGGGTAGCCATACCTTATACAATCAAACACACCCATGTCGATCCTAAAGATGACGATAGCCGTATAAAGGCAGCACAGATAAGTGATGATGGAGGAGGATACTTAAGTAAGGCATTTGATTCGTCCAAAGGAGAAGGAGAAGTAGACATCAATGAAATAGCGGTCTTTAGACTGGACATTCCAGCATTTCCATCATATATGAATGATGTATCTTTATTTGTGGATTATGAACTCTTACGCCTCGATGGTAAAAAGGTAATGAATAAAAGGTTCCGGTTGTTCAGAAAGCAAAAAATAGAATATGGCCAAATTAGTGTAAACTCCAAGGTTATACGTATAGGAAATATTATGAAAGGTGTAAGTGATTATGTTCCGTGTACATTCGAAACCGGAAATATGCATACTATAGTTCATTCCAATGTACATTGCTACGCGTTAGATTTTTGTTTCAAAGCCTTGGATCCCAACTTTGTAGATTTTCAGGATGGAACAAAATATGAATTTTGGAATAAAAAATTGGGAAGAAAGGTAAAAAAATCTGTAAGACCTATATACAAGTGGTTTAACTCAAGTTACGATGATAAATTTTATGCTGATAAGGGATCTGGTACAGAAACAAGCAACAGCAGAAAAAAGTGTAGTGTAAATAAAAATGTTATTTCTTCCAATGCACCCGATAATGATAGGATATTTAGCACCAGCATTAATGAATTTATTAATAAAATCGCGGAAATGATAATTGAAAATGACGAACAAGAAAACCTAATCATCAATCTACCTGACAACCAAACTTTGCAAAACGAATCACTCCCTGATATGAATAAGGAATACGGTTCATTCGATGGCAATATTAAAACCATCTATAAATCGCACAAGAAAATGTGTGAAAGTAGCTTTGTTTTGCAAGGCTCAGTTGTTAGGTTGGTTTATTTTTTGTATAGTAAAATCCTCGTAATGAACTTTTATTATATCGGAAGAATGGTAAGATTCCTAAAAAGTGAGATTAAGAAGAACGAAAACGCAAATATAGAAAACTATCCTTCTGGTTCCAAAAGTGCAGATGATTCCTTCGGTCATATTCGCGATCATATTAAAGAGCCATCCGGTAAAAATGGAAATAATACGCAACTATATGAACTTGAAACTAAGTTGCGTTTATTGGAAGATCATAAGGTGCTAGAAATAACAAATGCAATAAACGCTTATGAAATCCTTGAGGAAAAAGATGTCACGTTCGATGTTTCGTTGGAAAATGAAGAATTAACACGTTTCATAGGAAAACGTCTTGAACACATTACTAAATCATTGGGTATTACAAAGATTAATAACAGTGATATTCGTGTCAAAATAAATGATAAAATTAGTGTTAAAATTCCGGATATAACTATTGGAAATCCTATATATGATGGATCAATAAGTAAATTGTGTGAATCCATTGGAAAGGTATATTTGCATCTCTCAACATAGTAATATCTAGAATATCATGGCTTTTCGTTCGTCATTATATCTTCTCTGGAATTGTTTCTCAGATTATCACTTATTGGTATCTGTTGATAATATTTATCGCAAGGATTATTGGTTGAGAAGGGAACTCTTCTTGAAATCTATCATCGAAAAAGTAGTGCTAACAGTCTATAAATAACTATATTTTTGTAGGAACTTACCTTCGTGCAATTAGTATCATCATTAAACAGACGCAAAATAACAGACGAGATTGATTTTTTCCTAAGCGACTGCTATCCATGTATGAAAATTGAAGTGAAGAAGCAGAATCCAGAAAGTGCAAAAAAACACGATATGAGTCTATTGCATTACGTAGTAGTGTTACATGGGTATAATACTAGTCATTATTGCGTGCGTGCATACAGAGGAAATATTTTAACAATGTTTAATAATTGCAAGTGTGATTTTACTTATGCACATGGAGAGGTTACAAAAGGTATTGATCCAGATTGTACTCTATAACATTCAGATAACATAAAAGAAATAGCAAAACGACTGGCATCTGAGGTTAATTGCCGCATTCAATCTGACATTACCTATGAAAAACTAGGAAGGCTAACATTCATTGGTCATTCAATGGGCGGACTAATAGGTAAACGTGAATTATATCACAACAATTTTACAGTAAGAGAGGCGTTACAATATCTTGAATACAAAGAGAAGCTTTACACGTTTATCACTATCTCAACACCGCATATCGGATATCCCCGCTATATGAGAAGTGTATTAAAGCCTGTTGCATTGACGATGAAGTCGGAAGCATTGAAATGTATATCAATGAACGATGCAGAAGACAAACGAGAAAGCTTTATTTATCAGCTCAGCAAAGACCACGTTTGTATCCAAGTATTTACATTCACTGGAATTTATGTGCAGGAAATATCAAATTTCGAGAAGATTATATTAATCGGTATAAAAGAAGACTATCAGGCCTTTCTATATTCTTCATTGATAAATGCTACAAAACTCAATTCCGGATCAAAGATAAGCTGCGAGATGGAAAAAAACATAATGGAAAATATTAAAAACTGCGAAATAACTAGGATAACATTCTCTTATGCAAAAATCTCTCACTATCTAGAAAAGAAAGATAATAGATGGATCGACGCACATAATGATATTGTATTAAATAGGGTCATGGTAAGACTCATCCTCGCTGTTAACAGCAGTATATTTTAATTTGTGTAAAATGATTATTATTAAAGTGGCAACAGATGGTATATGTTATGTACAAATTTTAAATGAACTGTCTTGCAGATGGTAGACTCGCAACATTGTACCTAGAAAATGACTGGGATATGATCAAATTACAGCAACTTATACAAGAACAGCTTAATATACCAATTTCAAAGCAAAAATTATACCTAGATGGCGCACACATTGATGAAAACTACAAAACAATCGCAGATTCGAACTTGAAGAATAATGATATTCTCCTGGTTAAGAACAAGGATCATGATATGGCGTCGTCGTCGTTTTATAATAGAAATATTGAATCTAAAATAGGTATATTACTAATAAGTTGGATAGATTACTCATAGATGAAATTATGTATACAAAGGCTTCGGAGATGATCAAAAACTTCAAAGAAGGAGCTCCAGTGTATGAAACTGTAAAGATGACAAACAAGCCATTCTACAATGCGCTCATAGCTAAGGATGTTTATGCTGTAGCAAAGGTGCTAAAAGAGAAACATCTAGAACATCAAAACGTGTGTAGCAAGTTGTTGTAAAATAATATTTTTAGAACGAAATGGAACACAAAAGGCGTTTAATAAAGGCATCTTTGGATCCCCTAAATCCAGAATCACAACTCTTGATCCAGAAGGATATCGAACAAAATCGTATTAATGAAAACTATATCTCTGCCCAAAATTTCTTACCAGAATCATTTGGTAACTTTTATTTTATCTGCTTAAAACGTTATAGGTGGGATTATAATGCTCTATGTTAATGTAGAGATAAATGGCGTTGTTATCAAGGCACTTGTTGATACCGGTGCTGAGGTATAGTTTTCATTTTTAAAAAATCAATGTTTGTAGCATACCATAATGAATAAGGAATGTGCTAAACGATGTAATTTGCTAAATATGATAGATGAAAGATTTAAAGGTGTTGCTGTGTAGGTTTCACTAATTCTACACCCTTATCAATACTAAAGCGGTCTAGGTACTAGGAACACCGTAGGAAAAATTCACTTGGCTGATCTCAAGATTGGTCCTATTTTTATACATGTATCATTTGTAATATTAGATGGCGGTAACATAGACTTCATACTGGGATTAGATATTCTACGTAGATATGCATGCACTATCAATCTTAAAGATAATTGTTTGCAAATAAACGATATATCTGTCCCATTTCTCTCGGAAAAGGATATTAAAGCTGAAGATCATAAGTCTACTAGTTCTGGGATACACGCTGTCAAACAAGAATCAGAAAATCCTGATAAAATAAATCGGTAAGTATATAATATCATTACAACAAAGACTGCAGTCTGTCCGAACTCTTAGGTGTCAGCAGAGAGTATGCAAAGGAGCTTTTGGATATTTCCAACGGAAATGAAGAACTTGCAGCCTCGTTCGTTTTAAATAACTGAATGTTCTGAGCTAATCAGATAATGTTTAAGTAACTTGTAGTATTTCAAATTATATAGATAATAATTAGACTATAGAAACACTATGGAACCCGCCATCCACTCATAGAATTCTCGCTCATTTATCGCACATTTCTGGTGCTCATCGAGAACATTGAAAATAATATATAAATCTACAATGTCGAATTGTAGTCTTCCAGAGGTATGATCGGCACACATTCTATTAAATTCCTCTAAAATATCATGTAAATTCATATCGCAAACGAACCAAATTGCATGCCGTGATCTGGATCTCCGAGAGCATATTTACGATAACAGTCAATATATGCACCCTTAGATGTGTCTTTGATAATAGATTTTGCCTTCTCCAATCTGAAGCTCTTTCTGATAGCCTGAATGTTATTGTAGTGTTACAGGGAAACTTACAATTAAAAACCCGGCTAACGAGACACCGAAAACAAACAAAGAACTCAACATTCCAAATACTAGGCGTAATGCACCTACACTTCTGCTGGATTTAACAGTAACGACTGTAGCAGCGCCCAAAACAGATAACCAGATGGATTTTCCGGTCAAACGTGTCAAGAATCTCATATTTTTTCTAATATGTCTACGATACTTGGCAGCCCATCTAGGTGTTCCCGGAACGTCTAATATCATGATGATCAAACCGTTTGTTCTACAAAATAAATGTGAAGAGGTAGTTAAAACAAACATTAGGAACGTAGACAGCAACAATCCAGGAAGTTCGGTGAATCCAAAGCACCTGAGAAATGTAAATACGGCATTTGCCACAATAATTACGGCAGCCAGGAAGAACAATGTTTGATAACGTAGATTTAACATCTCCAATGTTTGTTCTAGGCGTGCTGCACCTGATTCCATTTGATCAGAAAATTGTGTGACATTAGGAACGGTTAATGGAATGTCCAATCCATTCGTTTCCTCCGGGTCGTAAAAGGAACGACCCGGAACTTCTGCGTATCCATAATTGTGCAAACTTTCTGTTTCTATCATTTTCGTGTTTAATGTATCAAAACACCGCACTTATCAGGTAATTTTGTAAAGTTGATGGAATGTGTAAGGATTATAACAATTGAACCACAAGTTAACGATTAAGACATGCGTATCGGAGATGAGTCACAACGATGCACAGTCTAATACTATTCAAATAAAATGGTTTGTCATGCACGTTATAGCTAAACCAAATATATTGAATTGTTTATCTTATTGTCGTTCAACTTTCGCTGCCCTTGTATAGCGCTTCGATCTCTGCTTACACACCCCATTAAGATCAATCTACACACAAGGTACCGAAGTGATCACAAAACATTCCATACCATTACTCCTTTTGTTTGTTAGAACCTACTTATAGAGTCATCCTATTTATATAGAGTCACTGTCCCGTACCATCTGTCCTGTTGCCGCGCGAATATCAGGTTCCTCTAAGCACCGCACACATTTGCGTAAAAACACAATTATCTCAGTACTTTAATGTAAAAGGTCTGATATTTCACTGATAGTATGGTAAATTATCCAAAATTCTTTATATTGGTGCCCTATATCCTATCCCTCTAACTTGCAACTGGAATCGTCTAGACAACATTGTTATGAAATTTATTTGTTAAAACAACTCCGGAGTCTCATGTTGTTCTTTTTGTTTGATTTTATGCCTAATAACTGCTCTTTATTTTTCCTGGGATATTCCAGTTTTTACCAGTCACTTTTTTATGAAAAGTCACAATATAGTACTCTGTAATGTATGTTATAAGGCATAGATTAGACTCACTGGTAACATTTAAGAGATACTACAATCCACCAGGTTTGTTTATCCTTCAAAGGGGCGAATAACCATTTTTACGCCTTAGATCACAGACAAATTGTTTGTAGCTCATACACTCTATAATAGGAAAGAAAACATGGAGTAAACAGCATCCTAAATTCAGAACTCCCAGGCCCCTAGTAGATCCGTACAATTTAGGTCGATTACATCCAGAAAAGGAATGGTGGACCCTAGCAAAAAAGGGTCTAAGACCGGAAACGTTCATGGGATTCCCAGATGTGGTAAATATTCCAAAGCACGGTGGATCTTTATACACCCAGCTAATGGATGGACCCACATTATCGATGGTAAATATTCTCTACATTGATTACTTATGTATAGGTCGTATATCGCTGTATTGAACATGTTATCGATGATATTGATATATGGAAAAAATTGACTCTTCGGGCAATGAGTATAGCTATTTCTTTGGACCCTTATACTGTATCTATTTTGTTTTTGTACTTCTCTCTTAGTAACCATTATGATTACAAATTTGTTTCAACGTTTGTTGGAAGAATACTAGCACTTCTTGATCAATTTTCACTCGATGAATGCGCTAATGTTCTTCTGGCTATGAATAATACAAAATTCAAACATCCCAGGTCAGCAATATGAACAATTTACGAACATGCAGAACTATGGACTATGTAATACGCCATGCCGAAGTTTTATGTCTATCAGAACGCTTGAATTTGGAACAGGGTCTGAGGTTTTTATCATCATTGAACGCTATCCAAAATATTCCAAAAAATTGTCTAATAGCAATAGGTTTGATTTATATCAATTTTCTTCTAAACAGTATACTATAGGAGAAACAATAGAAATTTCTGATTTCAGTACAGTGGAAGAAATGCTGATATTAGATGCCCTAGATTCCTCATGTAAATTGAGCAAAGAGATCGATTTCCTCTGTGTAAATAAATTATTTGATGAAGTATGTAATATACTGGAACATTCCAAATCTACAAATCACTATCGCAATTTGACTATCTTAAATACAATGATTACATTTAAAATTAAAGATAATCACATTACTAATTTGGTGTTTTCATCGTAAGTTCTTTAGTTGAATTAGTACGAAATTCAGGATTAAAAGAAACATTGCTAGCTCCACATTGTACGAGCTCTGTCAATATTTGTTCCTTTCTGGTGAACTAAATTGGCCCGAACAGATTGATATTTTAAGGCGTGGTAAGTGTATACAGAATGTTTTATCTAAAACAGAGTTCATAAAATCGTACGAAAAACTTTTGGAGGACAAATCTCTCGCAATTAAAGCCTTATCTGGCATATTGCGGTTATCTAACCAACTGACGTCGAAAGAGGTTTGATTCTTCAACAATCATATACTACCACAGCTCAAACTCTTACTAGAAATATCACAAAGTTCTGAGTCTTTACCCAAAAGTGATATAATCACCTTGTATTCCGCATTGGCTAAGTCAAATTCAACATTGGGGGTAAGTTTTAAGGATTATGTAAAAACCATTTAGGATGAATTCGAATTTATAAGGAAGACCATTATAAAAGAAGCGTGGAATTTGTCAGATTTGTCACCATTGGAAACTTGTCGTTTACTGGATATAGAAGATAACTATTTACCGAGTGATATTCCTATATCTAAACTTAATGCTGCATTTGATAGTATACTTGGAAACATTAATCTGTTTGACAAAGACGAAATCGTTACAATTTTAAATTTTGCATCCAGGAATGATAATCACTCGAAACGTCTATTAGATGCATTGTACGACATTAAATACCTACTCAAATCCCCAAAGGCGGCAGTAGCATTGATAAAACTCCACAAAAGGTTTGAAATAAACGCTAAACAAACATGGTGTTCAGGTGTGGAATCTCCAACTCTCAACTGCTTTACGACATCCTAGATGGACTCTGTGACAATTCTATCAGAATACACGATTCTTTAAAGATTCAACTCACTGAGTTACTCCAAAAAAACAATATCAAACACTATACACTGGCATCTAAATTGGCATGTTCATAATATAAACGGAAAGATAAAAATTACTGTTTATGATTTAATACTATTTATGCGAATCCTCCATTGACTATCTTGAGAGATTTTGGGTCACAAACAAAAAACTCTTCTCCAGTTTCCTTTTTCTTGAACTGCACATCAAATTTTATGATTCCACAGTTGGAAATCTTTTTATCAGTATAATCCCTATCAATTGAGCTCTTGGGGAAAAAAACGTTTAAGGTGTATCTAATCCAGCGACTATGGCCACAAACAATAATAACATCCTCATCCACCTTGGTAAAAAGTCTATTGAAAAATGACTTTACCTTTGGATATGCCCTACGAAGAGATGGAGAATCGTGTTCTACCATCTTCAACCTCTGGTATTTGTTGAAAGATTGAGGTGAAAATAATTTCTCCATCAGCGGAAAAGTTATATACCCAAATGATGAGTACAAGGTAACAGTATCAGGATTCCTGATAAGCTCCTCTAATTCATGAGATATAAAAATATTTTCATTGGTAGAGTTTAAACGAGATTGTAAAAGTAATATCATGGTACTCTGGGCACGCCTCAAGTAGGATGAAAATAGCACAGTTGACTTTGTAGACTTCCCAGTCAGTATAGAAATATCATTTTCAAGCTCAGAATCTGGTGGTACACTAGAAAATAACTGGGCGGTATCCATGCATTGTGACACTCCAAAAAGGGATAGAGGTGAATCATAAATCAAACTATCATTTGTGCTCAGCAAAAAGAATTCAAACAAAATTGTTCTAAATATCCTTAAAACAACAAAAAAGATGTTATCAAACGTAGAAAAGGATGCATTCCAAACGGACTGCCCGTGTCGTATGAAATATATCGTCTTTGTTTTTACTAAAACAAACTCAGGATCATTAAATAGGGCGGACTGTGCCTTAATCCCTTCATCATATTTTGGAGAGTGAGGCTCAGTCACAAATCTCAACAATGCTGTACAAAATAACTTCCATTTAAAATAAAAGGAGGAAAATGTTATGAGAGGCTTACTCACATTAACAGGTAGTTTTACAGGTAGATCTTCTTTTTTACTTGTTATAGAATTTAGCAATACTGACACTCCGAGAACAACCAGTAGAGATGTTGTTACTGTTGCGATAGTGATTTCTGACATTTTAAAAAGTAATTGTATACAAATCTAATGTGTGCCTATCTCCAGTATTCCTTCATAAACATGCAAGTACAATAGTACCAACAATTGGACAAATGATAATCCTATTAGTTAGCAGCGTGTATATCCTGGCACAAAAATATAAAGAGTGTAACCTTGTGTATCCATATATGAGTTTTCAAATGAAGGGTATAAATCCAGTGTCAACATCAATCGAGTCTGCTTCCACACTGCAGTTCTCTTTTGAATTAACCTTAAGGGTTTTACTCTATTCAGTGCTATAATTTAAATTTTTGTTTGTAATAATATATGATACTTATAATTAAAGAGTAAAATGGCGTCTCACTGGTAGGCCACGTCAAGTCCAACACAACCAACCCCCTCCAGACTACTTTATGTGTTAAATATTATGACACTCAACGACGTGAACACGCCAAAATAATGTATACTGTTCACGCTTTGTGCTATTTCAGAACTATAACCATAAATCTAGGGTATAAAACGACACTGTGGCAAGGAAGGATATAAATCTGCAAAATTAAAAAATAAACATAGTGTAGATAGTACTGGTACTTTCCCTTTTCCAAACTAGTTCTTGACCCCTGACACGAGTGTCATAATTTTGGAGACGGCAGGACGAAACGAGGAAATGGATATAAACACAACCAAAATGATCAGAAACAAAGGCACTGTAGCTAGAATATGGAATCAGAAGAATAGCAAATGTTACTTTCTGGTCTAACTAAAACTTGCCAGAGATCCTATCACTCACGGACTAAAAATAAATCCCTGTCCGAACGGTGTACGGTAATACCTAGGAAATTGTACCACTAACTATAGATGAGCAACAGCAAACACCCTTTGAGGTACGAAAGTTGGAATCCTGCGTTCAATAATTAAGCAAGAATTATGTGTGGAAACTACCTTGTAGTATCCAATACGGTCACGACAAATGAAATCCTGAAGTTTTAGTATTAATAAGCTAAAACAAACCTTTTGGACCATATAAAACGTCTCTTTTCCTTTTTTAGTAGATAGAACACCATCTGGTTCCCCCGTATAACCATCGAAAGAAATACGCTCCCCAACCTAAATATTATATCAGATTATCAGTTATACGCACTGGAGTATCTGATGGTGGCTCTAATAGTTGTACTACTGTATGATCTTCATTTGACACGCACAAAACCATTCCATTCGACTCTTCACCGCGCAAGACTTTAGGTGGTAAGTTTGCTAACACGCAAACCTTCTTGTTAAGAATTTGGTCTGGCTCCAAAAACTCAACCAGACCTGAACATATACTGCGTACTTCTGTTCCAATGTCTATTTTTAGACAGTAGAGTCTGTGACATATAAAAGTTTACAAGCGACTAACTTATCTGCACCGGGATGCTTTCTAATGGAGTTTACCAATCCAACCAATATCTAAAATAAAATCTTTATAAAACGCTCTAACGTACATTTAAACGTGTAACATCGTCATAAGGCCTTGTTTCAACTGGAACCTCTGATTTTTTAACTTTCTTCCCCTCAGCATCTTTTTTAGAGGCAGTTTTTGTCGCTATACATTTTCATATAACTAATAAAAAGAAATACCCTTCTTCTCCTTTGTGATCACAAGCTTCTCCTAAAAATTGTTAAGGTTAATGCAAAACAAAATATTGCAATAAGGTAACCAACTAACATCAAAAAGCGATATCAATGAAAACCCTTCAATCGATGTAATAATCTCTACTTCCGTTTATCACGAGAACAATTCCTTACCGGGAAGATGCTGTATGTGGTCGAACCATCTCATGAGATTTCCGAATTCTAGACGCTCTTTCTGTTTGGAACGCAACTAAAGTGTTGACTATAGATGTGTTAATAAGACAAACCACCCAGTTATAAACTGATACAAATATAACCAGATCTGCTACTGTTACGGAATAACCAGCTAAAAATGTTTCGTTTAAGAGGTAATTGTCCAGAATCTGAGAGGAAATTAGTAGTATAGGTTCGTCCATACCCTTAAGGACTCCAAATCTAGTATGTCGAAATTATGCTTATATGCTAAGTCAATGAATGAGTCCATGGTACCCTTTAAATGATTTAAGTATTTTAATGATGATTTCAAACCTGTAAGGCAATATCCGAGGGAATAAGAAGTGATTGATGCTCCAAAGTTTTGAAGACGTAGTCCAGAACCGTAGGAAGACTCTTAATAGAGTCTCTTCCATCTGAGAACTTTAGTAGTACAACCTATATGATGTGTAAAACGGGCGTTATGTAAATATCTTGCATACATTACGACTCGACGCTGCGGTAAGTGGAATTGCACCTATACCAGCATAGGTCCAGATGAGGTTTAAAATAATTCCTTCGTTTGAAGAAAGATCCACCACTAGTTCCTCCATAATTCAAAGGTATGAAATGAGCATACATCAGATGTAGTGAGCAAGGGTAACAACCAAACGCAGCCAGTAGCGACAGAGAAACGAGTACTAGGAAGAAACAAACGTTGAAATGCTAAGAAGTAGAAATGGAGAAAGAACATGTATAAGGAAATAGCTAATACTCTGGAAAGCGTGTTAGCAAAAGGGCAACATCAGAAACTACCCGGTGCTAAAAAGGACACAAAATTTTAGGATCCAAGTGGAAAAGAACATGAGATTTTGGTACCAAAGCTACTTCAAAACTACAACTTGTGTTCTAGCAGTAAATTCTCAGACACACGACCGCAGCTAACGGGAAATTCGAAAGATTTAATGTACTAGATATTGATAAAACGTAATTGAGAATAAACTACCGGTATAAATTGCAATAACGTTGCGATGGAGACACTCTAAGTGCGTACTCGTGTTAAGCGGGGCCATTCCTGATCGGGAAATCATACCAGGAGATTCATGTACCACAAAATATGAGGGGACAATAAACACAAGAGTAATAGTCGGCGGTACCACAAGAAACGGAACTATAAGGGAGGAGAGTAGGATTTGTGCTGCATGTCGTGGGGATGTGATATGGCTATCTGTATATGAAAGGTATCGACGATTATTTAGACATATAACTCCAATTTTCGACAAATAAAGCGGTCACTTATATAAGTCTTCACGAATTTCGGTTTTCCAAAAAATAACGTGTTTTAACTTAATAAGAGGTATTTGTAGGGGAATCTTTTACAGAAATAAGAATATTTTTGGGGAAATTATTAATATTAAAACATAAAATAATAGTACAACATGGCTGACTCAGAATCACGTAATTCCCAGTCAACCTATGCAAATGGGACAGATGCAATGGAATCAAACTACGATGAGGTAGTTGATTCGTTCGATGCTTTGAAGTTGAATGAAGACTTATTACGTGGAATTTATTCTTATGGTTTTGAACGTCCCTCTGCAATCCAGCAACGTGGAATCAAACCTATTATAGAAAATTACGATACAATTGGTCAGGCCCAGTCCGGTACAGGAAAAACCGCTACATTTAGTATTGCGGCCCTCCAAATTATTAATTATGATCTGATGTCTTGTCAAATTTTGATTTTGGCTCCAACTAGGGAACTTGCCCAGCAAATTCAAAAGGTTTGTCAATAGTTTTCATTATTGCACAATGGTCACATATATATTAACTTTAACTGTTACTTATAGGTTGTTTTGGCACTTGGTGACTATCTTAAAGTCCAGTGTCATGCTTGTGTTGGTGGAACCGTTGTTAGAGATGATGTACATAAGTTGAAGGCAGGAGTGCACATGGTTGTCGGAACCCCCGGTCGTGTTTATGATATGATTGACAAGAAGGCCTTGTTGACCGACAAAATGAAGCTTTTTATCCTTGATGAGGCTGATGAAATGCTTTCGCGTGGATTCAAAGGTCAAATCCAAGAAGGTTTGTCATAGTTATTGACTTAATCCTTATGTACACATTCATAATAATTGTACAGTATTCAAGCGGCTACCGTCTGATATTCAAGTAGCTCTCTTCAGTGCTACAATGCCCAACGAAATCCTTGAATTGACTACCAAATTCATGAGATCACCAAAGCGTATTTTAGTGAAGAAGGATGAATTGACATTGGAAGGTATCAAGCAATTCTATGTCATGGTCGATAAGGATTATAAATTTGAAACACTTTGTGATCTCTATGAGTCTGTCACAATTACTCAGGCTATTATCTACTGCAATACCAGAAGGAAGGTTGACATGCTCACCCAAAAAATGCAAGAGAAGGACTTTACCGTCTCTAGCATGCATGGAGATATGGGTCAAAAGGAACGTGATCTTATTATGAGAGAGTTCAGATCTGGATCTACCCGTGTATTGATCACCACTGACTTGCTAGCCAGAGGAATTGATGTACAACAAGTCTCACTTGTTATCAACTATGATCTTCCAATTTCACCAGACAATTATATCCACAGGTAATTATATACTCTATAATAATAGCAATGTGCAGAATTGGTCGTTCTGGAAGGTTTGGTCGTAAGGGTGTTGCTATTAACTTCGTTACTCAACATGATAGTGAGGCAATGAAAAACATCGAAAACTATTATAACACACAGATAGAGGAAATGCCTGCAGATGTTTGTTTTCAACCCATAAATTCATCTTTTACAGATTTCCGAATACATGTGAGGTCATATTCGAGGCTATTAATATATTATAAGAATTTGAGATGGGATCTTGTATGTTCCTTTTTAAGCATCTGTTTTGAGATAAATATACTAATATATCGAACAAAGCATGTGTAATCTTGATTATTTGCATTCTAGTATATGAATTCTAATTATTGCATCTTCGGTATCTATAGTTACAATTCTTGCTTTGGCTGGTGCACCTCATCTCTATGTGCGAGAAGTTTTGTGCATCGGTTTCCCTGTGGAATCCTGTGTGCTTGTATGTGTACTTACCCGGTAGGTTTTCTGTGTTGGCATAGCCAATTAGTATATATCATGTGTTCCATAATTCCTGCATTATCTCCATGCAGTACGTTATCAACACCTTCTGCTGGTATGTCAATTACGTCATATTGATTCATTTCTTGGTCATCATTTATATCTTGCCTAGATTCCTCTAAAACTTTGAGAACTTCGTCCAGGCCTGATGGATCACTAGTCCCTAGTGGATTCTCTGTATCCAACTCCCCAACATAGACACCTTCATCTTCAAAACCTTTGTTTTCCTCCTTCTGTAGTTCGGCTTCAGTTTCGTTGTTGTCAGGTCCTTTATTATCATTTATTTCTGATCCTATACCTTCCATAACATTATTATGCAAGGTTGTATCTTTTTTCTCAATAATGCTTTTATCACTTTCAATATTTTCATCTGTAAGGTTATTACCTTTTCCATCATTATTATCTTTATCCAACACTTTTTTATTACGTGAACGATCAACAATAGTAATACCTTCTTCGGGTTTTTCTGCCATAGGGGAGGGTCCTAATGTGCCCAACTGCCCAGGAATACCTCTTCCCCAGGACCTCCACGGAGGCCTATCGGATGATTTTAAGGCAGAAACCTCATTCCTTTTTACACAAATAGAATTGACATCAATATATCCGTGGTTACATATGCATTTTGTGGGTCCAAGACCGTCATGCTTACATGTGGAATTTTCCCTGCATGTAATCTGTCGACAAACAAATGCTTCTGTGAGTTATTATCTATGTGGTATTTAACGAACCAGTGACACAGGTGAATTGTATATAAATGAATCTATCTCTAAGTTCTGGATTGAATTTTGGTAAATTTTTCGGTATAAATGTACATGCTTGAGCAAAGCCACAACCTCTAGAAACAAGATCAGTTACATTTGTTGATAGCAGTGCTTTCTTTTTGTGGTGACCTGAAAGAAAGTGTGCCTGTACAATATCCAAAAATCTATTGTTGCCACATCTAAGAACAGCTGAACCATCCTGAGGAACATAGGTAGCATTTTCTAAAATAATACTGTATATCTACATAATTACAACTAACTCGTTTCCGTTGTTACGTCAAATGGTTCTGGTGCTACATTAATTGTTTATCTATACCATAACACACAAAGCTTACATCTGCAATTATAACTGATAACTCTTCCTAAATGCGCATCAGGACATTCGAATTTGAAAAGACAGCTGTTTTTATTTTCGCATTCTCTGGCAGCTTTACTAGTAAAAGAATTTATTGTGCCCCTGCAATGTTCAAAAGCACTTAAAATATGCACAATTTGATCCTTACAGTCTATATTCACTTCTAGTTGAGAAGCCCTTATAGCTACATGCTTATTGGATATGTTTCTTGGGGAATTTAAACGTATGAAAAATCAGACTTACTTACAGTCCTTCCCTGTTTATAATACTTAACACTGTTACGGTTTACGAAATCTGAAGTGTGTTTTATTATATATAGCTAATACGGTACCGGCAGTTGTTTTCTTTATCAGAATACCAAATATAAACATATGGAGTGGTAACTTAGTATGCATTATCATCTTAGGGTACAGATTGTATAGATATAGAGAATATCATATTCATACCTAACTTCAGATAATCATTAAATTACGGAAGTTTGTAGAAGCATGTTAGTATATCGCAGCTATACTTCTGAGTCAACTTGATTCAATGTGGTTCTAATGATCAGAGATAACATCGATGTCAAAATTCTCGATATATGGTCACTGAGAGATTTTTGCTCTAAATAGTTCAAACTATAGGTTAGGTAGGAACTCCAGAAATGAATATTTGAACCTCAAATATGCGGAGTACGATTATATACAATGATTTTCATCGATTAGAAGACATAACCAACTATTTTCTACTTGCGCGAGATTTATTGAGACAAGAACAATTAGAACTGTTGTCTAGGGAAGCCTATTCTCACCAAATCAAACCTTCAACCCCCTCTAACGGTATAAAGAGATAACTATCATTACATTTAAATCATTAAATCTGGATTCATATGAATTATTTGGTTGTAATGTACCCGTTGTGTTAATCACGTGAAGTTGGTTACTCCATAGGATCTGTAAGTTCGATAAAATTAGTTAAGAGCATGCTTATAAATAACTGCACGTTTTTATAATGCCTCGAATCATTAGTATCTATGATGTAGAGGATTACGATTGAATATGTACAATGTGTGGTGATCTGGAAGGTAAGCTGACTAAGTCTATGTATACCCACACACATAAATGTTATATCGTTCATAATTACAGTAATTCTCAATTAAATTTACTATGGAAACCACAAGAAGACTTGAACATGTGACTTAGTACCTATTATCAACAATATACAAATTATCAAATGAGATTTTTATTGTTTAGAAGAACCAAAATCATTTATAGCTAAACGCCTTAATTATATAGGAGAAATGGATTCCATAATAGGGCCAATACCTTTTATGACCCGTATCTATTTGGCCACCTCTGTGTTTTTGATGGCACTCTGCTCTTTGGACATAATAAGTCCGCTGAACTTGTATATGAGTTGGACACTGGTATTTCAAGGCGAGATATGGAGAGTTGTCACTTGCTTCGTTTACTTTGGTTCTTTTGGAATGATCTTCTTTTGGAATATTTATGTGTTGTAAGTTTTCCCGATCATTAAGAAACAATGTTGTAGGATACACTATTGCAGTTCATTAGAAAGTGTAACTATGCAGAATAAACCCGCAGACTTTTTGTGGATGTTGATATGCACTGGAACAATGCTGCTTGTATGTTGAATTGTTAAAATTTTGAGACTTTAGGGATTATCGCAAATATTTGGCCACAGTATGTTTTATGGCGGCACTATGATTAACATTTTGACATATATTTGGGGTAGAAAGAATCCATATAGCAGAGTGGGCATTGTTTTTTTATCGGTTCCGGCCCCTTATCTGCCATGGTAAGTTCACATAATACAACACACAACTCATGTATATCAGGATCCTCACTATATTGTCATATTTAGCTGATTACCTATTGAATGAAAACCTTCTTGGAATACTAGTAGGCCATGTATATTACTTTTTCACAGATGTTTTTCCAAAAATGCCAATCTCTGGTGGGCGCCAAATATTCGCTACTCCGGAATTTTTGTTTGTTTATGTCTAATATATAAAAAATATAGGAAATACCTATTAAATCAATACGCTTAGGCGTACAATAAGATAGTTGGCAAATCATAAACCCTATCAATGGGCAATTTTAAAGTAATTCAAATAAGCCTTGTGCGTTGTCTAAAAATGATCTGCACCGCAGAATATATAACTAGCAGAGCACACCCTATTCTGCAATAATTTACAAGGGAAATTCTAAATTAAAAATTTAGATACCAACCCCTTTAGCATTTCCAAAACGAATATCCACATCTGATCACTGAGATCCGTAGTCGCTTGTAGACCCAGAGTTGTTTAAATCACAAGACAGGGGTGGAGATATTGCAGGTGTACCGGTGTTAGAGCGGGTAGGTGATGTTCCATCTGTATCCAATCTCTTCTTGCCCATATTTTTCGATTGAGTTATAGTGTCCACAACTGTTATAAATTTGTTCGGGGGAATGTAAATGTTGTTGGTAAATGGGAGCTTGTAATGATCCACTGGTCTTCTTTCCAAATCAGAGTGCACAAATGGGCAAAACGTATGCTTGCAGCCACCTTTGACATAGTGTTCACAAGTGATGGTCTTATAAAACTGTGGATGATACAATATCTCATCCAAAGAGTGCGAATAGATACATTCGTTTCCAAAAGGACAGTTTGACTTAATGGTCTTATAATTCTGTCCTAGAACAACATGTGAGCAGAAAAGGGGAATGTACCTAATGAACGTCGTATCGGAAAGGTAGATTGGGCACCTTCTTGTGCAAATAGAATTGTGGCTGAATATACACCTAGATTCCTTAAAGTGACATTTTCCATTTAAAAGATTATTACACATTTTGGTGCGGAAGCACCTAAGCTCCTCATCATTTAAAACTACAGATCCCATTCTTGTGATCAAAAAACGCAACCAAAATATAACAATACAATCCCCTGGAACATTATGATAAATTTGGGGGAATTTTAAATCTAAGAAGGTTGTATATCTGCATAGCTCTTCATAAAATTGCATGCTGCTGCCAAGTGGAAGGTACACTAGACTGCATCCGATGCACTTTGGGTCAGAGCTTGCGCCCATACAGTAGACCAAGCAAAAATAAAAAATATATAACAAGAACGAGTAAAATATTATAAGGAATATCCGGTAAATTCAAACATTTGTGTAGTAGAGCCTACATTGGCTCTTTATCCACGTACACATTCTCGTCATTTGTAATACTTTCTTCTTTGTACTCCACCGACACATCGGCCAAAGTGTCAAGAGGCTGAGGCGCTTCTGTAGGAACGTAACTCGTCCCCATATTAGTGTGTAGACTCTGCTCAGGACCCTGATCTATGGACAAATCTGGACTTGTGTCCCTGTTATTTATACTTGCTCCCGATATCTCCTCTAAATTTGAGGTACTTACATCCTGATCTGCGGATGCGTCCTTATTTTCGACTGGTTCATCCGATTGTGTGTTAGCATCAGGCTGTGGATTTATTGGTGGAGATTCATGACCCCAGTTGGGATGTTGCTCTTCATCAGAGTCCCTGTCCAAGGGTCTTTTACTACGATTAGAGTTAACAGTCTGATCATAGTTCATAAGTTCCTGTATTCTATTGGTTTGCCACTCCATCCTTTCTTCATCATTTAGACAAACCCTGCAGTACTCATTCAAAAGCTTCAAAAGCTTTGTTTTAAACTCAAAAAATACTCTGTTGTTTTCGTGTACAAACTCTTGCTTATTAACCGCTGGAATTAGCCAGTCCGGCACACTTATGATCGCTGTTAATGCGAATCTATACAACTCACCCTTAAAGAGAGATCCATTTGGTTCAGATTTCGCGCCATCGATCTCAACGGATGGTGCGGGAAAGTGACCCTCAAGCCTTCTTATTAACCTTCCCTTAAAATACAACAAGATTCCTGCTTCACAAACACGTTCAGAGTCATCACTTGGAGCCTCTTGAATTGCGTTTGAATTATCATTTAAAAATCCTACAAGAGCAAAACACCCATTTGAATGGTCAGATGGATGAAACAAAAATGGAATTTCAACCGACTTAAAAAGACGTTTACGAAGGAACGAAAGTAAGTTTCTACCTCCTGATAGACTTCGTCCAATGGGTGAGACTCCACAATAGTCACATCCATTTCTGGCACAAGAGTAAGCCTGAGAAATCGTGGGCTCCTCCGGCTCATTCTCCGAAACATTGTTATAAATGTAAGGTGAAAGCTCACAATCCTGAACAGCAAGAGAGCACGATGAATACAAATGTAACCAATAGAGATAGGTAGGAAGGCAATAATCCGGAGAATACTTACTTTCAGTCCATAGAGGAAATAGCACTTCCCATGCAAATTTGGCTCTAGGAACATCTGGAACCTCGGAATCTGCACTTTCAGCCTTAACATTCTCAGAAGCATCCCCATCATCTTCCGAATTCATAGAGTTCTCCTGCAATTTTCCATCTGAATCAACCATAGTTGAAACGTCATTTACACTAGAACTATTCAACAATATAGTACCATCTTCC
This sequence comes from Theileria equi strain WA, assembly GCF_000342415.1. NCBI lineage: Eukaryota > Apicomplexa > Aconoidasida > Piroplasmida > Theileriidae > Theileria > Theileria equi. The sequence goes on along the minus strand of NC_021366.1, from coordinate 182,859 downwards.
TTAGACAAAAACAAATTATCCAAATCATCACGAATTTGCCAAAATAAAATCCTGGTACCCGGACTAACACCTAAGACATTAATCTGTTCAGCTAGAAGGGCAGCACTGTTAAATGGACTATAACTCATTAAGAGTCTCTGATGGTGACGCTGATCCACCATACATGCTCCATCACGATTAATGAGCTCCTTAGAAGGCAACTTCCACATACACATGGGGGCGGCCATTTCACGAGATTCACACTGGCCCATCAATTCCAAAGATAACATTCCAATTCCTATACTATCATGAGCTCTAGACATGACCGCGCAACTGGATGCAATTCTTGCAAACGCCATTTTGAATCCACAGCCATATTCATAACTTGGATTCCTTTCTCCTGTCTTAGATTGTCCAAAAAGTTTCAGCAATTTATTCATGGCAGTATAGTCCAAACCAGTTCCATCATCCTGAATACTTAACATTCCTTCATCACCTTGCGGAGATACTTCCCAACGGATGTGAATCCTGCTACTCGAAACAGATTCCTTTAGCGCATTTGAAACAAGATGTGCAATAGCACCAAATGCCCAGCGTTGAGCACTGCACAAAGCCCAGAGGAGACCAGGTGAATGTGACTCTCTGTAAAACCAAGGAGGATAAACACGAATATCGCGAATATCGGTACCCTTGCTTTGTACGGTGTCAACAGGAGATAAAACAGAATTTTTGAAGAACAAGTCTTCCCCAGTAAGGCTTAAAACCCAAGCATCACTCAATATCTGTTTTTTGTGAAATCCACCGTGAAAGAATATACATGGAACAGAAGGTTTTGTTCCTGGAAATAATATATTCCGCTTTTCAAAGAAACAGGCGACGTGTAACTGCCTAGGTTCAAAGGGTTCGCCGACATAGTTCCTTGGATAATTCGGCTTCAAACTGTACCATCTTCGCTGGGAAAAGAAATAGAAGTATAGTTTGTCTGAAGCTACCACAGTACGTTTGTTACCAGGCGCATATGTGAGACCACCGGTCAAAAGCATAAGACGTTCTATAGTTTTAGGAACACCCGTATGAAATTCTTTGCAACGTTGAGCTATAAATATGGATGAATAGTGAGATCTTGGGCCTATATTTCCCTCATACTGATCATTTGTCCATGTACCCGATAGAGGACCATTTAAGCGAAACATCCATAAATCATCAAGTAGACAACGTTCATTACGATCAACAAATCCATTGGCCGAACTGGTTTCACCACCAAATACGCATATCGTATCATCATCAGCCCAAAGAGCACATACTCCAAACCTTGGAGAGGGCTTTGACGAATCTGAACACTCTACTTGAGCCCATGAAGAATTCAGTATATCATATGCCCACATATCATTCAGACACTGAAATTGATTGCGAAGACCAGTTTTTCCGCCAAAAACAAAGAGATAAGTTGCTCCGGTGTTAGATTTTTGTGCCGATTCGCATCTGGCAGGATAAACAAGGGCAGAGTGTTCATCTCTTGGAGGAGGGGCCCTTCCAGTCGTATGTTTGCGAATCCATTTCCTCTTCTCAAGATCAAGAATGTAAATATCATTAAAAAACCTTTCTCCGTTGAAACCTCCAAAAATAATGATTGCGTGAGTCTGTTGGATGATTGCAACGTTACATGTATTACCTTCACGATGAGATGGAATATCTCCGCTGAACATTATTTGTTTTGAGCTGAAATCAACCAAATTTACAACATGTGCTCTGGCTAGGTTCAATCCTTGACTCCTTCCATTACTCCCTCCCAACAAGTATGCACGACTACCAATACAAATCAAGGAGTGGCCATACAAAGGACCAGCACTCAATGTTCTTCTAATGGGCAACCAACATGCCTTTTGTAGCAACACACCTGCAGATGCAGTACGAATGCTCGATAGATTAGTCTTTACTCTATTAGCGGGTTCTACTGGTCTTTTAACGCTTAAATTACGACGTATTGATAGTAAAATATCATCCTTTGCACCTGAGGAATAGCCTGCAGTTCCCATCCCATTTGTAACTGGTGCTTGGACAGGCTTAGGGTCACGAACAGAGGTGCCTCTGTAACTCTTTGTCAAATTAAAAGCAGACTCAATACGCATCAGCCCATTTTGATCCGGCAATGGAGCACGATCGGTATCGGACTCCAACTGCTTTATAACGCTGTGTAGCCGATCATGACCTACAACAGCTCCAATGTACGAATATACCTTGGAATGTTCAAATTTATTGGCAAGAAATTCCGTTACTATATCCCTTATACACTGACGTTGCGAAGGTGTTGTCATGGAATCACTTGCCAACACCTCCAACAAGTTAAAGAGTGTGGGACGAGAAGATACCCGTAAATTGGATGATTCAGCTTCAGAAGCTGCACCCTGGACCTGTTTCTCCATCATTCTATTAAATTTATACTATAAGATAACTTAAACCAAAATCATCTTCTAAACAATGTGAAATCGGTAACAAAACTGTCGGTAGTATTCTGCATTGAAAGTGATTGAATAATATAAATACAACCTATAGTGACACACCTAAATTTTTTTATTATACGTGATTTTAAATGGCATGTAATCGGAAAAATTCATAAAAATATACATACATTGACATCTGCCACACAAACACACATAAATAGACAATTCAAAGATAAATAACTTTGAAACAAATTTTCAAACGAAGATTAATGTTTGTATATGAATACTACGATAAAGCAAATACGTGCAAAAGGCACATGGGCATGAACAGACACACATGAACCGTCATTTACATGTTTAATCAGAACACATTGACAATAAAATACCAAATACATCTATATGACATAAAAAAATCATTATAAATAGTGAGCATGCGAACAATGATTGATTTATGAATAAATCTCAGACTTACTAAAAGGAGTGAACAGGTACGCAATTTGTATCAAAGGTCTTCAACACAGTGGCTTCCTATGGCTGCACATTGGTGAATCATACCGATATAAAAGCCAATGATGTATAGTTATACGATAATCATGAATATTTTTAGTTCTAGCGTTGCACAGACATACCCCCATGATTATGGGCAGCACCATTGCACTATTTTGGCACATGCGAAGTAGGTAAACGTATTCTGGGACTATTTTCCTAAGATTTCGCCTATATTAGGTTGTTTGCAATCTTCTATAATTTTATCACCTCTACACACTTATATGGGTCCACGATAGCACACCTATTTTGTGTCTTTTGTGGAAGACACTATTACACAGAGTACTCTTCTACTTAATTACGCTGTCTAATCTCTGATGATCATATGTCTATCATAGAGATCTTCCGAAATTTTTTGCTCAGAGCCTTCTAAGATATGAAATCTATATCTTCTGAGCATGCGTCGCACACACCTTGGCATAGACACTTGTATCAGGAAATTGCATAATATTTATACCAATCGATGGTAGAATGTAATTTACAACAAATTTGTAAAATCTGGCGAAGCCACGAATCTCCTGTTTAGCTCACCAAGGAAGGCGAATTCATTATTTTCTTCCAAATAACAGCAGACCCTTTGTTTACAAGTCAATTTGTTTCCTTGAGAGAATACGAACGAGTGGCCATCTATCTGTAGTACCATTTTCCCGCTTTTGTGTACTCTTAGCTTTCCTAGTCTTCCGGACGGCAGGCAATCCAGGCGTGAGGACTGGTATATTTCTGTATTCACTTCTTCGGGACATGTTGGTTCGTTTCCTATAGTTGTGTATCTTTTGTATATGTGTGGATCTGCCTACCTTTTGGGCAAGGTTCCCTGCGCAGTGCCGGGAGCACGAAAGGCATTTGGATGTGTATGAAGTGCTGTCCCCTGTATATTTTATAATAACTGTACATGTATAAAATATAATAACTCATATAATATGTCTTACAGTTTGCTGAATAGATTAGATGGTTTGCCTCCCTTATCCTAAAAGCAATTGATCAATCATATATGTGCTGCCATCTTACCAATTTTAAAGGCTTTAATGGCAAAACATAAGGCAATATCAAATTAGGATTCAATTCGGCTAATTTTTCCAGGGCTCCAGAGCTGAATATATCAATGGAATCCTCACAAACGTCAAAAGTTTGATGCTCATAGTGAACCTCCTCTTGTCGTTCTAAATTTCTGGTATCACCAGGACAATTGTCCTCTTCTATATCATCGTTTGCAAATAGATCAAGAATTTCCATGATTAACTTGACTTATGAAGCATATAGTGTTAGGCATGTTATTCCCTATATAACGCGTGAACAATAGAGTATTATATAAAAGGAAAATTTAAAACTGTTAAAATACATATTCGCTGGAAGATCTCAATACCAGAGAAGCTATTTACTGTGAGGCAATTTCGTCATCTTTAAGTCTTCTTTTGTTCAAGCTATATACCATTGGGTTTATGCAAACACTCTTAGTTATATCACACGTTTTGTAAATTCCTACCATTTGATTGCAAAGTTCAAACATTTGGTTACGCAACGAAATTATTATGAATTGCGCATCTTTTGTCCTCTCCTTTATGTTTTTTGCTATGATTGACACATTCCTAAAATCTAGGGCGGCGTCTATTTCATCCATAAAGTACACTGGATTTGGTTTGTAGTGATGTAATGCAAAGACAAGAGCTAAAGAACTCAAAGTTTTTTCACCACCTGAAAGATTATGTATTTGTTTCCAACTCTTCTTGACTGGCCTAACAGAAAACAGTATACCTTCCGTAAATGGTTCCGTTGAATCAACTAATTCCAATTCAGCATCTCCACCGAGAGTTATGGCCTGATACACCTCTTTGAGTTTGTTAGCTATAATTGCAAAATTGAGTAAGAACTCGCTTTTACGCTTAAAACACAGATGTTCATGCGCACTCTTAGCATAGTCTCGTTTTGTCTGTATTATAAGTAAATCTTTCTTTTTTTGGATGTATTCTTCAACCCTCTTTTTATATTCCTCAACTATTCTTAAATTTGGAATATGTGACAATTTCCTTTTCAGCTCTTGTACCCTTTTAAGCATAGCGTCTTTGTTAATAGTTTCTAGATTCTCATTAGACGCTATTCTCAGCTCATTAGAATACTTTGTTTGCCTCAAATCTATAGTGGGAATTTCTTCTTGCTTACTAGTGTCACATTCGGTATTTTTGGCTGTATCAGGATCTATTATTTCCATTTTATCCAAACTATCTTGTCTACAAGCCTCCGCTTCATCTGAACATTGGTCCATAGTTGAAGAGCACGGTAAATTTACACCAGAATCATGCGTAAACTTATAAAGAAGCGAAGTTGCTTCATTGCTCAAATTTAATGAACGAATTGTATCTTCAAATTGTTGTTTTGTGCTAAGAAGTGTTGTTTTGTGACGACTTAGACAATCATTGACAGCATTCAATTTTCTATGAAGGTCATCAACTCTATGCTTAATATCCACAGATTGTAGCTCATGTTCATTAATAATAGCATTTTTTGTGGTTAGCAATTCATTGAGTTCCTTAAGAGTATGACTATATTGGTCACAATCCTTATTCAGAGAAGTAAGTTTGTTATTAACTTCCGATGCTTCATCTTCTAAATTATCCAATTGTGTTTCTAGCCCCTTTTCTCGTATTTTGTGCTCACCTATATCTTTTTCATATTTTAAAATATCTCTAGCACATTTTTCAGCATCTCCGAGTAGCGAAGCTGCGGTCTTTCGTAGTTTCTCTACATCACCTCTAATTTTGGATAATTCATCGTCCAGTTTAGCAACATTTAGCTTAGATTCTTTTAAAACACCACAACCAACATTTTGAAGAACCTCATAGGCCTTAGATACACTTGTCTCCTGAGATTCAACATTTTTTTTAATAGCGTTACACTCTTCAATTTTTTTTTCCAAATCTTTCTTCAACAGATTTATCCTATTGTCACCTTTAAGATCTTCTATTTTTAACTCTGAATTTCGAATGTTTTCTAGGAGCTCTCCCAAGTGCAGAGAATCATTCTCAATATTTTGACTCAACAAGTTGATATTATACTTTTCGGTGACCATATCCTTAGATATGGAGTGTTCATTCTCACTAAGCTGACGTAACTTGTCCTTTATATTTGAAATGTCTTGAATTTTGTTATCTATATCGTATTTCATCTTCCTCATAGCGTTAGTATCGACAGACTTGCCAAAAGAGGGGCGCCTATCTTTTATTCCAATATTTGGAACACCTCCTCCAGATAAACGACCATCAGGCTCTATAATTTCTCCATCTATTGTAACTACACGTTTCTTCATTTGATATCCAACAAATTTAGCGTCATCAAAATTGTTTACAACCAAGGTGTCACGGACTGCATGGTAGAAACATACTTTATATTTTAGTTGATCAGGTTTTATCAAGTCAATGAGTCGTTGTGTTCCTTGGGGTAATTTTTCGATATCTATTGAACTTTTGCGTTCTAAAAGTCTTTTTAAGTCTCTATTTAGAATGCTCAGAGAAACTGCAGAAACACGTCCAAGATTATGCCTCCTGAGTTCTGTGAATATTTTTGACGCTATTTCTGGAGTATCCACTACTATTGTTTCAATAGCTGGCCCACATGCTACCAAAAATGCTTTCTCGTACTTTTTATCTATGGAACAAAGATCACCTAATTTCCCGTGGATACCACTCAGATTTTCATTCGAAGCCAAATTCATTATAAACTTATATTGATCCTTTTCATTACTCAAGTTGGTAATGTCGTGCTTTAATGACTCATATTCGTCTCTTAGCTTTATGAGAATTGTGTTCTTATCATGTAAGTCCTTCTCTAATTCACAAATTTCATCTTTTATTACCCTCAATTTTGTTTCACCATCCTCCAAGCTAGCCTCACTAGTTTTCAATAATTCTTCGTTATATTTGATCTTGCGTTTCAATTCTTTTTCATCTTTCTTTAAGGATGAAAGGTTTTTTGTCAGTTCTATCTCACTAGAGTGTAATAACTCTATCGAAATTTCCAAGGCTTTTATCTCCTTTTTATAATCATCATAGGATTGCTGAATTGGAGCCAAAACAGCCTCACAAAAAGACAAATCTTTCGCAGCCTTTTCTAGCTCCGGTTTTAAATTATCACTCAGCCTTTCAAGCTCCGCTTCAGCGTTGTCAAGCTTAGATTGCAACAAAGGGATTGTTTTAAGTAAATTTTCAGATTCTGCCAATTTTTCTTTAGATTCTTTCTCAAGTTGAGGTTTCTTAGAAGTTAATTTTTTTATCAAAATAGTCTTTTCTTCGACTTTTTTAACTTCACGTAGCAGTTGCATACGTAAATCTTCATCCTTAGTACAGAGTTTTTTAAAGTGATCTGATAACTTCTTTTGTGTATATAACAATCTATTTAATTCCGCCTTTTGTGATTTTATTTGTGATTCTACATCTTCCTTTTCCTTAAAGACGTTGGATATTTCCTTTTTATAATCTCTAAGCTGTTCTTCTAATCCACTAATATCTTTGGAAAGGACATTCTTTTCAAGTTCACCGTCGTAAATCTCTTTTTGCGTAACTAAAAACATTGTTTCATGAAATAGTTTTTCGTTAAATAAATATCTGTTTGCTTCATCATTTGCATCTTTAAGATCTTCAACTTCCTTCTGTGATAAAATTGCCTTATTAGAAAACTGCTGATATTGATCCTGCAATTCTTCATAGTGCGTTTGTGCTTCTTTAATCTGATCCAAATATTGATTTGTTCCAATTATATCTTCCAAGTATTCTAACAGCCCTTCTTCGTCGGGTTTGGTGGCTTTTGGTTTCATTTGGGATATTTGCTCAACTTCTCCCTGTAATATAAGGAACCGATTGTTATATAAGTCCATTCCAAAGTGCTTTAATGCATTAGAAACCTCTTTCTGCGTAGAAATTGTGCCATTTATGCGATATTTTGAGGTATTGTCACAAAAAACTTCTCTTGAAATTACCAACTGCGATCCTTCTATTACATCATAATTGTCAGAATCCGGGTTGTGGTCCAAGATTTCACAAAAATGAATCGCTACTTCCATTGATTCCAGCGGATTTCCATTATTCTTGTTAACGTAGAAGTTAGAATTATGTATTAATTCCGACAGTTTTCCGAGTCTTATTTGTTTAGCACGAAATCCAAAGACAAATAACATGGCGTCTATTACATTACTTTTCCCAGACCCATTAGGACCTACTATCGAAGTAAATCTCTTATGAAATGGACCTATAGTTGTAGTACCTCCATAACTCTTAAAATTGCGTAAAACGACCTTGTCTATTATCAATCTGCGAATAGGTTCATTCATATTCCTGATTTCTGCACCAATAGTACGGATATGTTCCTTATGTTTTTTTCGCTTAATTTTGTCGGTAGTTCCCGTAATATTACCGGATTCAATTGTATTGATCTCATTGTGTAGATCTCCGATTGCGATATTCTGATCATCTGAGGTAGAGACAGTCTCAGTGGTCATTTTGTAGGAGTGAGCGTGCTATGCCTCGAAAAACATGGTGTTAGTACTAAAATTAGGTGCAAGTCGATATTCCCTCCATAACCATGAAGTTGCACGGATTTAGAATCATCTCAAAATAATTGATGGAACATTGCGTTACACATTATGGTTTCAGCATGATAATATGTTTCAAATAAAAGTTTAAAATAAAATAAATACGTTGAAGTTGTAATATTCTTTTATAATGAGCATTCTGAGTTTGCTGGTCGCAACATACGTAACCCCAAGTTGAAAGCGGATCGGATCTTAATTGGGAATTATTTGTGCTGGATATACAAATTAGGTAATTTTTAACAAATATTTAATGATATGATAACGAATTTACATCTAGAACTACATGCTACTTTAAGTCGTTTCACAATATAACCATTAGAATGGAAACATCTACTAACAGCACCTCAACATCTCCAAGCCTTCGAATCAATAATAGTATACCTCCACCTGAAATAGGTGAAAATGATAGTTTGGAACCAGAGGATGAGGTAAGTGCTTTTAGAGGATTTCTCACAAACGTAATCAGAAAATTTTAAAATTGCGTCTATTAGAAAACGATGTCAAGCTTCCTATGATTGTATTCTTTCTCACCTTTATATTTCCGCCTCTTGGTAAGGCTCATATCTAGTTTTAAAATTTACACATTCAGGATTTGTAATGTTTCTTCCTAACAGATCGCTTAACAGAGCGTCTTTGCGGTATAAATGGTTCAATCGTTCACTAATACTAGGTTCTGCGTTGTCAGTAATCTATGCCTACATTTTATGTTCCTTGCTACATCACTATGTATTCTTTGCCAAGACAGACGATATCCTCGGATATTCCTACGGCACTGAAATTAAGGCATAAAATACGTTGTAATTAGTAATATGGTGTATTACATATTGAGCTAGAATTGTTTCCGTGGATTGGGTTTATATGCTACATCGCGAAGATAGTCACATACGAAGAACAATGACAACAAACAGGATAATGTGATTATTCCAACTGTAACGTTATTTATCAATTTAATGTCGTCTTGAGCCCCAATTGGTACGGAAAATGCCAAGTAACATTCTGAATCAATGACATTCCTCCTCATTTCATGAATTATGGGATTGCATGACTCGGTGCTAAATTTCCTAGAAACGTATGCGATACCTGTCCTTTCACCTTTGCATAGATCGATAGGTTTATTGATATCATTAGAGCTTCCAAAATATAGGCGTTGCCAAATACCGTTTGACTTAGATCTGTTGCTATTGTTAGATACGAAGGTAGCAAAAGATATACTTCTCAAGAATATCAAATACTCTTCAGCATATTTTTCTAATACTTCACTCTCTGGCATGTTCTCAGTGTAAATGTATAATTTTGGTTCTGAAGTTAGGGATAAACCATGTTTTAGCTGTTTTTTACCATCTAACAGTCCAAGTTTGTCAATCTTCATTATCTCTTTTGTTAGAGACTTGTTCATATTCATGTATCTGCTATGAATGGGTAGCTTATACGAAATTCTTAGTGGTGAATAGGTCAATAGTGATTCCTCTAATATGGCATAAGCATTGTATATTATTGGTGATGAGTTTATTTCAGGCTCTTCTATATTTATAAACGGTGTTTTTAACACTTTTAAATTTATATCTGCACTTCTATCTTCATTTATAGAGGCATATGATGGTTCTAATATAAAAATATCCTTTTCATCCTCCACTCTAGTATACATAGTATCCAGCTCATCATTATCCAAATAAATGCTATGATCTAACATGTGTACCAGCTTTATGTAATACTTTCCATGTTTTGGTGAGTATAGCCCCAGTAGTTCCCTATCCAGTGAAATTGAAATTGTTATCCATCTGTGTTGGCCCTGTCCGGAGATGTCCTGGTAATTCAAATCATAGACGTATTCTTTTTCATGACTTGTTCTGAGAGTTTTATATAGTTGATTCATATCTTTTCCATTTATAGGAACATGAAAATTTTTCAACATTTCAGTATTACCTTTAAGATCAAATGATAGTCCAAATACTAATTCTGTGTCACTCTTATTAATATTGGTAGAACCAGAATCATAATTTAGGCTAATTCCTCCTGTTATAGAATTTACTCTCATATTGATAATGTCGGTAGAATATAAAAACTTTCTAATACTAATGAGTTTTTGTGTTGTACTATTAGAGAGCAACTTCATAAGCAGTAACAGGGATAATTTATCCATAGATAATTCAAGTTCCATCTGCTTTGGCATATATACATAACTCCATTTGTCCAAGTACAAATCTAAGACAGCCAGAGGGTCTATTAATGATTTAATTGATTTGGTTGAATCCTTATACAACTTCCCGTATGGAATCAAATTAAGATCCATAATATCGTTCATATAGCATTCTCTATGCAGAAAAAAATCAGCGATAATGCTCTTATCATTATTAGATGTGTGTTTCGAACAATGTTCAATATCTCGGGTGCTTAAATAAAGTGGTTTAGGGCACATGCGTGAGAATTTCTCAAAAATATACAAATCATCTAGTGTCACATTTGAAGAAAATAGTATCGATGAAGAGTATTCTCTGAAGTTATGATCACTAAAACTTCCATTTAAAATCATACAGCGATTGTAAAGCTCGTTGAACAAATGATTCTGATCTGTGAGATCTACTCTGAGCTTTGGATAGAATATAAATAAGGTCAAAATATAGCACCATCCGCCTGAAGAACTTAGCAAATGTTTATCGATAGTATCCTTTTCATATTCTCCAAAGTTTGGAGTTGGATGTGTAAAAACTGAAAGGCCGGATGCAATATTATCCAAAAGCCTATATGAAGATTCTTTTCCGTAGGACTCATCGATAATAGTGTTATAATATGCAAAATATAATTTACTACCATTAAAACTCACAAATGGTAAGCTACTGGATAAATCATTAGAATCCAAAGACACACTGGCAAATATTTTCCTATTTTCTGTTGTGTAAGAATAAGATATAGTTATTTTCACGATAATGAATGTGAATACATGGAATAAATTTCGCATTATTATCTAAAAAGTATAATATACGAGTTGTAACTCTTATGAAATTAAGATGAGGGATAGGCATAGTGTCCCATGTAGTCTAGATGGTTAGGATATTCGGCTCTCACCCGAACGACCCGGGTTCGAGTCCCGGCGTGGGAAGTTTTTTATCACTGGAAACAAATACCCGTTATAAACGTACCATCTAATATGGACCTATTTATTAACAATTAAAGATGTATTTAACGAATACGGAAAAGAAATAAATGGAAGAAGAATTAAGGATAGTACCGATGGGGTATGTCTCATCTATCGATCAAAGCTCCAAAATTACCATGAATATCAGCACACATTTTATTCACATCCACCACATTCAACCCATAAGTATTTATTCTTTTATACGATAGAAAAGAATGTAGCTTCCATCACTACCTGACGAATGTTCATCACCAACATCCTGATGAAAGTTGTGTAGCTTGTGAATGGAGGTATCGTCACACTTGAACCATTGTTCTCCCATACGGCTAATGTTTATATAATGGCCATAATGTGGAGACGTTCCAATGTGCAGAATCACAGAGAAAAGTTCATAGACAATTGGATGGGTATGTCTTTGACACTTTATTTTGATAATATTGCGTGATATTACGGAATATGGTAGTCTTTCAAATGCCGAATATATATCTTTTTGGTTATTCCCTGCTTGTACATTGTATTTGAACCTCTTCAGGTGCAAAATGAGTAGTGGTGGCATGAGGTCAAATACAACTTTCTTGGAAGCGTCACAGTACTTGTTGCATGTATCACAAAAGAACTGATCCTTGCCTGTCAATAGTTCCGCGTCACAATACCTTTCCAGACAGCTGTTTATATCACAATTATCGTTTATATCCAAAGATATTGTTATGAACGGCTCCATTATGCCAGTGACATTTTTACATTCATGACACCTGGTTTCTGATTTAACAAACCCTTCAACTAATTCATTTAACCATGTTCTTTTCTCCGTTTTTCTTTTACCGGTATTCTTCAAAGATTGAGACTTTGGCCTTAGATAATCATCCTCCAATTCACGGATTTCATCAATCATTAAGTTTATTATATACGTGAGGAATTCATGTGCATCTTGTTGATCTCCCAAAACAAAATCATCTGCATAGTTATAATTCAAAGTAAAAACGCATAGGTTGTGTAAGTAAAATCATGAAAAACCTACCATTCGTGCTACAAACTTTCTTGAGAAAGCTCTTGGGAGATTGAATCTCTATAACATCATAAAAACCACTAAATATATATATAACGATACCATTTGCTGCGACACATTTGCTGTAAAGTTTTCCGAGTTCACCGGAAATTCCAGTCTATGAAATAAATATCATCAGGATACGATAGATATGTACATACCCCTATTTTTTTCAGTCTAATCATACGAGTTCTAAAGTCATGAGATGAGTAAAGCGACTGTAAGACTACATTACAATAGCAATTGTTTGATCTGTTCTCAAATCCACAATATTTTATGTTCTCGTTACACATTGATCTGTTGACAACATCTTTTGATATTATTAAACAATTCTTTAACATATACATTAGATTTCCATTTTCAGAACCTGATTGGCATTCGCCTGGTGATGTAGATCCAGATACATCCGAAGAATTCGACGGCGTTCTGTTACTACCCACTGTTACCATTGCGGTTTATTCAAAAGTATATAAATACATGTCTATCCACATGTATAAACGAACAGTTACACGGACTAACTGAGAAAATTCACATTTTTAGGGCACCTCGTTCCCACACAGATCCTCCTGTCTTACAATATCGAACCTACGTTGGGCCCATACTTGGAACTATTTCAAACTACACGGTATGTACATTTTCTTTAATGTTTCTATCAAGGCTCAAAAGTTCCCTTCCTTTTTCTCAGATCAACAATTTTAGACACTTACTTCGCACATCTGATGCCGCCATCATCGATATAAAGCAATTTCACAAGCAAATATGTGAATTGTATACATATTTTACTCCTTATGAAAGCTTAGATGCCGCCAAGGTACTCTGTTCTATGAATGAAAGTCAACTCTGTGAAATACCTCTGGCTGAGTTAAATGAGGTAAAGCGCTTGCTTGTTGATGGCATACGATCTAAGCTATACGTGATGGCAAATGTAGATGAACTTTGTGCCATGACATTGAGCGTTACGAACTATGGAATGCTAAACAGACAGTATTTGTCTGATTTTATCTGCCGGCTCGACAGGCTTATGATGTCGGTTGCTGCTGAGAACGTTCCCATGGTTTCTGATTCTCTAATTCGAATCCATCTTACCGGTAAAATGTTCTATGTGACTGTTTAACCATACTCAATTAGGTTACAAAATAGAAAATGTAGCGAGAAAATTTTTTCTTCATTTAATTACAAAAAAAATTGTACCAAAGCTAGATGGTTCTGGGTTGATAAAGCTCTTGGACTGTATTGTAAAACTAGACATAGATTATAAGCCTATTAATACCAACATCGGTAGGTCTATCGCATTCTGACCCATATTGGTTTAGCTACCATCATTAAGGAACGTCTCCGAAACAATGAAATACTTCTTGATGATGCCATAAACATATTGAATCTCAATTGCTCCACAATTCCTAGTCTTATATACATAAATCGTTTGCTCTTGAGGACCGTTATAGCAGAGGTTGTTGAATAATCATATGAAACTATATCTACAGAAGTGTGAGACGGTCCCTCTGGACGCTCTTATAAAGTTCCTTTCTAACTGTAACTATCCATTTCCGGGTATTGATAGAGTTGATGAAGTGATAAGTTCTAGGTTTGTAAATTTTCATATGCTATCGCCAACAAGTTTTTAGGGTTTCTGTCCTATCTTTGGAGTCGAAAACTGAATTATTATATTCCTATGGAAACCTTCTGTACAAACCTTGTTTCTTAGGTACTTTAATCGTATCGGTTAGTGGAAACATCCAATTTGTTTCTGATTTTGAATCGTATTCCAAATTATTACGGAGTCTATTTCTTCTTAATATCTATGATCATAATATTGTATCGCATTTTGTCAATTTTTGGATGAAAATAGAAGGTGAGTTACCGTATCTGTCACAGATATATTCAGGATCGTGTTCATCTTTTGATCCAGAAGTCATCTGCAACTTACTTGTCGCTTGTTTATATTTCCGCATAAACCATATACCCATGTACAACACCCTTCTTCTTCAGGTTGTTATCCATCGATATCATATATATTATAGCTTGTGAGGCTCGAAAATTCTATTAGATCTGAAATACTAAAGGATCTACAACTGGTAGAATTGATCATCCGGTTTGTCACTGGCAATTTTAACTGTATGCAGTTCAAACTATTTCAAAGAGCTCGAAAAAATCCGTAGTAACCATGCAGTATTTGATTTTCTATCGAGGATTAAGGATAAGGATGTTGAAGAGATCATAACATCATCACCGTTACAAAGGGAAATCGGTAGAACCGGTACATTTATCTCATACACACTAATTGAAAACGTATGTTAACTTGTCAATAAATTAAAAATTAAAGGTTAAAATTGGGCCTTATTTCATTGACTTCTTAAATCCTATAAACTTGGATTCCCATATGTACCTCTCGGAGGATAAACTAGAGTTACCCCCTCTAAATTTAAAATCAAGTGAGTTTCCAGAAAATATTGGTCCAAATAGTTCTCAGGTATAGCTATACTTGTGGAAGATTCTAGATGTCTTTATCATAAATCAAACGATAGGTATGATCCCCCCTTTTTATCAAACGGAGTAGAACATCTCTCTCATTGTTAAAAGAGGATATAATGAAAAGGCTTGGAATCACGTACATTATAATAAGCGAATCCCACTGGCGCAAACTAGATGGATGGACTGAAAAACGAGAATATCTAGAATCAGTACTTTCAAAATGTAGGCTATAGGTATACAACCGTACCTTATAAACTAGAAAAATCTACACCGTCACTTGAATCATCGTCATTTCCCGGTATCAAATTTTCTCTAGACCAAAGATGTGTAGATGAAAAATAGTTCGGATGAACCCGCAACCTAAATACATTCTCTGGATCTTCTGGGTTATGACTTGCGATCAACTTATTATCTATGTATACGAGTCTATATAGTATCCTTTGCAACCTCAAATTCCATAAATTGGCCTGTTCTGACGATGTAGGGACTAAAATGTTTTCCAAGTACCACTCTATAAGCTCATTAGAACGCACTATGTTTTCAACGAGTTCACACTCATTAACATAGTCCAGTATGACTGCACTTATTGCTTCATATTCATTGGTACTTATTCTAAGATTGGAATCATTTTCTATGTCTGCAGGTTTATCAGATGACGAATTATCTGTGGTGTTAGTGGATTCTTTATCCAGATCTAATGGTTCCGCAGAATCTTTCTGTTCCTTAAGGGCCGAAGCTATAGGCTCAAGAAGAATGTCATTTTTATTAGAAAGTTTTGACAAAGATGCTCTAAATATAGAGTATGCCTCTTCCACATGCAATTCTTCGACAAAGTCGCTAAACTTCAATCTTGCAACAGCCTCTGAAAGACGTACAAGAGACTCCAATTGGCGTACAGTCATTCTTAGAGAGCGTTTTCCTGTTTGTACATCACCGTTTCGCAGTTCTACATAGTACTGGGCGAGTCTCTGCTTAGCAGAGTCTTGTATTAGAGGCTTACCTCTTTTAGCGAGTTCAATGTAAAGTTTAAGCTCATCACGCGTGAGTAATGTTTCTATTTCATTTTCAAAGTATGATTCATCTCGGCTGTTCTCTTCCAACAGTATCTGGGAACTTTTGAAAACACCTGGACCGTGTAAACTTGTTATATGCCATGCTATTTTAGAATCCACATCAGAAACAGACTCATCAATCATAGTGTACAAAAGATCGAACCTAGATAAAAGGGGTGAAGGAAGATTCACATTCGATGCAAAGGATTTTGAAGAATCATATCTACCAAATCTAGGGTTACATGCAGCTAAAACAGAAGCTCTTGCGTTTAAGATAGCTTGAATTCCAGCCTTTGTAATAGAAATTGTTTGTTGTTCCATAGCCTCATGAATTGCCACTCGATCCTTCTCATTCATTTTATCAAATTCATCAATACAACAAATTCCTTCATCTGCATACATTAAAGCACCGGCTTCTAGTATGTAATCACCGTTGTCAGGATCTTTATGAACGGCCGCGGTCAAACCAGCCGCAGTTGAACCTTTTCCTGAGGCAAAAATGGCTCTAGGGGCAAAATCTTCAACAAATTTAAGAAACTGGCTTTTAGCTGTGGAAGGATCGCCCACAATACACATATTTATGTCTCCTCTTAACTTGCTATTAGTAGAAGATTTGTGTACCCCTCCCACCATCATAAGCAAAATACCTTTTTTAATTTCCATGTGACCCCAAACCTTTGGAGCTATACAAGAGGCCAATTTCTCAATGGTATCTGGCCCGGTTGCAATTTCTTTTATCCATTCAAACCCTGGTATATTTAAAATATCCTCTGCACGAATTAAACGGTCCTCCAACGTTTCGGTCATTTGAGGAGCTGTAGACTTGTACTGGTTAACCCTGCGTATTTGCGTAGCCAGAAATGATAGCTTGTGATTAAGATCCTTTATACCAACTCCTTTAATACCTGTTATACCCTGGGATAGTAAAAACGACTCAAATCGGCGTATTCCTTCCTTTGCCACTTTTTTTGGGATCTCACCCGGTTTCATCAAAGTTGGAACATCTGGCAATACTATCAACGATCCTGAAATTTCAACACGATCACCAGCATTTAGACTGTCCACTAGATGGTTTCTCAAAATGACTTCTATAGAACTTGGTATTGATCCCGATTCAGCTTCTTGTGCAATTTCCTGGATCCTTATCTTTTGCCAATCACAAAAATATGAGCGATCCATCAAAAGTTCCCACTCTCTCATGTTTAGGCATGTGCTAGAGATACATTTAAGAGGAGTCGTATATTTGAATTGCTGGATAACATCGCTCACTATGTTTCCACAGCTCTTGCATTTAAATGTTCCCCTTACTAATTCCGGACGAACATCAGATATTCGAGTAACTTGACCCCTTATAGTTATCAACTCCCCTAGCATATTACATCTTATTTCTCTCAGCGGATAAATGATGCTGGGAGTATGTAAAAATTGCAGATAAAATCTCCGTGATGTACGGCTTACAGAATTAGAAATTTCATCCACCAAGGTCTGCAAAACGTCCTCGAGAGTCTCTTGCATACGCAAAAAGTTCTTCACAAGGTAGCGATATAGTTGCATATTCAAATTTAAGGGAGTATCGAGTTCAATATGGTTCCAATTAAGAATATGATCTAAATGAATAGATAGAACCTCCGTTGAACTTGATTCCTTGAGAATTAATTTGTATATACGCTTCATATAGTACAATTCCTGTGTGTGATCTCCAGTTAGGTAATAGACATCATTTAATCCTTCATCATCTGTATCATCTCCTTCATCAAAATCCGAAACGTTTGAATGTACATATGAGCGTAAAAAATAATCAAATACGCGGGCTATGTTCGAATCTTGAACGTGAGGTGCCTCTTCATCGTCATTTAAGTCAAAATCATTTAACGATGAAGTATGTGGCAATTGGCTCATGTTTTGTAGTGTATTTAACCCGGATTGATTGTGATAATTTGCATCTTCCTGGTCCATTGTTGCTTAGTATGATGTTGTAATCTGCCTGATGTAAAATATTGATAAAAACTGCGAAGATACGTTCTAATGAAGAACGCACACCTAATTATTATATAGAAATTAATAATACGACAGAAATTGTTATCAATGATGTTGTCTTCATAAACATGTGTAAGCAACCGCCATACAGGCTTATCACTACATTAGTCACCTCATAACAAAAGCAAAATGTAAAGGTCACGAGAGAAGATCAAATTATCACTTTGGCCTC
This sequence comes from Theileria equi strain WA, assembly GCF_000342415.1. Taxonomy (NCBI): domain Eukaryota; phylum Apicomplexa; class Aconoidasida; order Piroplasmida; family Theileriidae; genus Theileria; species Theileria equi. The sequence goes on along the minus strand of NC_021366.1, from coordinate 164,404 downwards.
CAAATTAAACTTGGTATAATAGTCCCATCCTTTGAACAAAGGTGGACATGAAGATGTGAATGTTATAACTCATCTATAACAAATGATACTGTAACTACCACAAATCGCGTTTTTGTCCATATTTTAGTTTGTGTTACTCTGTTGTCTTGAAAAAATAAAAGCTGCTTCGAACTAAGGCTCGTAATTCCCGTTATCAGGTAGTAAATAACTTGTTCCATCAAAAGGACTAATATTCAAAATGCATACAACCGCAGTTCAAATAAATATCTTGATGTAACACAAGTCTAAGTAAGTTGTAGGAATGAGGGCCTTAGTCACTTTATAAAATTGCCTCCAGGTACTACTTTGTGCAAGCTCGTTAACAAAGTGAAATGTGCGTTAGATTTATACACCATTTGTTACCACAAACCATTTCGAATGCTTTGTAACGCGTTTTATCTATTTTTTCGTAAGATTCTTGATCTGGATATGGGAATATATATAGGCACGAGTATGTAACAAACCAGCAAAGAGGAAGACAAGCATGCGATTAACATAAGTACTACTATCCACGTTTTCGTCTGGTTTATTAACGTATATTATGGGATAATCATCCTCATACTTTCCTTTCCACTTTACACATGTTATATCATTTCCCAAAACAGGATCATCTCGCTTGTCACATTCCTTTGCTATACTTGCTGAATATTAGTTATGAATCAATTTCTTGAATTTCTTACCCAATATCGAATAACGTTTTGCTGGAGTTTTCCACAGCGCTTTAGCCCTTTCGTGGACATATGCATCCCATGCTTTTACCAAAAACGCTACTTCTTCCGCACTCCTCAGTTCATTTAAATCCTCTGAATCTATATTTGATAGTTCGTCAGCATTCTGAGCCTGTAATTATATATTAAATTGAGAATTTGTATCAAACCGTGGATGTCACATCTTCAGTATCTGATCCAACATTCTTGGGGCTTGTGTGTTCCATGGAATCGCCAAAGCCAAACAACGTAGAAAATGGTGTGCCAGAACATATTCTGCACTTGAACATTTTGGTGTATAAATGTGTATTGCGATACGTAAATTTTCGTATAGTTTTATAGCAGATTAAAATTTACTCTTTAAAAATTTTAAAGAATAAATACTTATGGGTTGAATGTGGTGGATGTGAATAAAATGTGTGCTGATATTCATGGTAATTTTGGAGCTTTGATCGATAGATGAGACATACCCCATCGGTACTATCCTTAATTCTTCTTCCATTTATTTCTTTTCCGTATTCGTTAAATACATCTTTAATTGTTAATAAATAGGTCCATATTAGATGGTACGTTTATAACGGGTATTTGTTTCCAGTGATAAAAAACTTCCCACGCCGGGACTCGAACCCGGGTCGTTCGGGTGAAAGCCGAATATCCTAACCACCTAGACTACATGGGACACTGGCGGCGTCCCGATTATATGTTTTGTATTACTTCTGAGAATTTATATAAGGGGATGTGGCTCCAAAGATAAATGAATCCCCCTTTGTTCTAATCCTAATATACCTATCCTATATTTAGCATTTATTTGTATGATATGGCTGATCATGATCCAGAAAATAAATTAAATAACTCTTTCGTCAAAATCCAAAATATAGTATCAAATAAAAACACAAATAATTCAAGTACAGCAACCGTACATAGCATAAGTGTTAAAAAGGATGATAATTCAATTGATACAAAGCCAAAAGACCACTTATCGAAAACAGAAGAAGAGCTAATCGAACAAGATTTAACAGACGAAGATGACACATATGAGGAACCATCGATAGAAAAATACCTTCCAGGTTTGGGTCGTAATAATATACTCTAGATTTACAACAATGTGTAAATAGGTATTTATGTTGATGTCAAACTGAAGACGAAATATATCGAACACATTGGACGAAAAGTTGTTGTTCCGACTATAATAGACTTCTACTCCGAGTGTCTGAAGAAATATGGTGATGAAAGTAATTTCATTTATGAAGAATCATACCTGGAAGATATGAAAATTAAAGATGATGGATTTCGCAGCGAAAATAGGAACAAATCTAAAAAATATCCAATAGACAATAATACTTGTGGTATAGATGATAATAACAACATAAATTACGCAATACAATCGCAAACAACGTACGAATATGGTACACAAAACAGAGGGGATATTAGCTATGTAGAATCTCAAAGAGGCTTACAGCACGAAGACAATATTGATGATGTTGTATGGTTAGAAAATAGACCAAATGATCCACTTTTACGCTGTATACGCTCTATCACTGACAGACTGAATATACAGGGTATAGTAGGAGATCCTTCATCATATCTGAAGGAAGGTGGTGATGACATGCATTACGATATTAATGATCCATTCATTGATGATAGTGCCATGTTGTCTGAATTAAATATGAGCAGAAATGATATTTTGTTAAAAAGAGACATGGAAAGAGAATTCTCCGATTGGAGTGAAGAAGATGAAGATATAGACATACAAGAAATCAAACCAAGCGATTTCATAGCAAACTGTTACGATGCATTTAAGATGGAAATTGCAAAAAATTCTATAAAGGAAAACGAATGTACATTATTTTTCAATCCAGGTGGTTGGAGAAAATATATGTCAAGGATTCCAAAACAGTTCCTTACAATATACTATGAATTCGAGAATGCAAACAAAAATATAGCTGATCATCTTACTGACAAAGTGATACGTACTAAACTTAAAATTTTCCTGGAATCTATTTTCAAAAAATTAGTGAAAGTGCAAGAACCAAAACCAAAGAGCAAATTGGTGAATTCAAATGGAAAAAATGAAGATGAAACCATTTCAAAAAAACAGAAGATAAAAAATGATGAATTCAAAATTTTTGGTCTGAACTGCATATTGCCATGGAGAATTATAGGGGTTAATGGTAGAATTTTGAGGTGGATAGTAAGATCAATTATATCCATAACTAATGCAATGTCGCCATATGATCTACACAAGGAGTGGTTAACACAAGTCATCTTACATAACGAACACATGATTTGTGAGCAGACTGAGAAGTTGAGGTCAAAACTAACAACTAAACTGCAAGCTATAGAGAAAAAAAATATACTCGTAGATTCTTTTACTGAATCTATCAAAAGCCTTTCTAAAAACATTGGAAACATTCGTAAAATCCTAAAAGAATACAAAGATCATGCTAACGCATCAAAATCTGTGCAAATGAAACAGGATAAAAAGGACGGAAACACAAAGGCTAAAGGAAATACTGAAACCACAAAGGGTTCTAACACTGGCTCTTGTCTGGAAGATAAAAGGGATATTCAACATGAAACAGAGATTTCTTCTACTTACAATGAGAACATTAAGCTTGTATCCAAAAATGACTCCAATGCAGAGCCCCTCTGTGATATATCCACCCAAAACAATGTTTTTTGTTCAGATAAAGAAGATGATTCTCTTGGAAACGATGATTCACTCCAAACAATTGAAGGTAAAGAAACCAACACTGGCAGTCAAAATACGACTAATTTAAAAGAATCCACACTGAACAAGGATACAGATAAGACGAGCGAGAGTAATATGGGAGACTATGGGATTGCTTATTTCTTGAAACGTTCCAAAATATGGAAAAGAATAAAGGGGGTTCATAGCATATATAGATTAGTTGGAAATGAGATGTTAGTGTTTATACAAATGGTCAATATCAGTCTATCAGTCATAAGCACTATAGGTGACACAGATTTTGGATATATAGTTGAAGAAAACACATTGCAACAACCATTGTTCGATCAATCGTATAAGAGACTCAGCGACATAGTTGCCAAAATAGTGAATGAAACAAACAGTACAAAAGTAAACATACCATTAGATGTCACAAAAGTCGTTGTAATACATCTACAGCAAGTTCTTAAAGTTAAAGACCTCTTTGAAAGAAAAAATAAGCGACCATTATTGTTCATTGATAATTCTAAATTACAAGCGGCGCCTGGAAGGGCTCTTATCATAGGAAGTAAAGACAAGTTTAAAAGGACGACTTCCAAAGAAAAAACAAATGGAAAAAACAACATAACAGACAAAAATCATGAAAGAACCAAAAGGGAAATGCAGAACAAAGATGATCCAAATATACAAACTAATCTCGGGAATAATTCTCAACATACACATTTCCCAGGCAAGTTCCTTAAGATTAAGTGTATAATTGTTTTGTATAGAAAAAAATGAGAAACCCTCGGGAAGCTCAGAAGTAAAACGCAAAAGGAAAAACACCACTCCCGATGCGGTGAAATCCGCGAAAGATCTACTCCTATCTCGTATAAATTCCAATAGCTGGTGAATGTAATATAATAACAATTTTTATACATAATGTCACTTCTATTTCGTCTAGAGGATACTTTCACAACATCCGTTTTCCATGCTATTTCTAAGAGTTCCATAGTTTCCCCTTCCGTAGACGGACAGGTTGCTCTTTCCCTTTCTAATAAAATTTACACATTTAAATATGTGAATGAATATTTTGAAGTTACTTCGAAACTGGACATTGATATAAAATCAAGGGAAACCTCTGGAAAAAATGCCTTAAAACCTAACTATATTGAGGATACAGATGGGAAAAGGGCATTTAAAAATCTTCAGGTTTGTATTATTCATGAATTGTATATAATATTTCATATGCAGAGGTCGATGTGTTCACTCTCCACCGTGGATTCTCCAAAGTTAGGACTTTTGTTAATTTTATGTTATATATAGATTTGTCTGGGTCTGTTGGACGCCTAAATATAAAATAAAGGATGATCTACAAGCGTGCGCATTGTGTACAGTGACTATGGATAATCGTATCGATCTTTGGATCCCAATCCGTCCTAACACTGAAAGTGATATCTTTCATATGGAGGTACTGTTACATGTCTAATATGTCATACGCTTTCAGAATGTTTTGGATCTAAGAAAATCCATTGAAGATGACATACGCAATAACAATGTTGGAGTTGTTGTAAGCGATCACAATAATAAAGAAATAATAATGAAGGATGTACTATCAACATTGAACAATGCTGGATTTTCATCACTAGATTTTGTTCAACCCGTTGTAAACAATGTGGATACCGGATTCCTTGCTGCAATATGTTCTGGCGAATACATTGTACTCGCATGGATATCCAATCTTCCAACTGCATCTGTCAGAGCAGTGATGCAAGAAAATACAGTATCCAGGCCACAAAGGTCCAAAAAGAAAAAAAAGTTTGATTTTGGTGAATCTGACGATGAAGAATATGATACAATTAATAACAAGAGGGCGTCTAAAGAAAATGAAATTCCTGCTATTGCTGGCTATGAAGTCTTGAATCAACCTTTTGATAGTATTGATAGATTTGATTTTACTAAATGTTTTGAAAATTTCCCGGTTGCCAGCAAGAAGATTTATTCCAGTTTGTTGTATGCAAAAACCCTGGCAATTGTTGATGTGGGTTTGTGTTACTCTATATTTGGTATACAAGATAGTAACGATAAAGACTTGGTGTTTAATATTTATTTCTCAGTTGGAACTTCAATAAGAACATTTAAAGTAAAATTTGAGCGTGACGATGTTACATTTCCTAATATAAACGATTCTAAAACGGAAATTAGTCCATTAAAAACTATAGTAGATTTAAATAAAAATATAGAGATGTTGAAATGCTATAAGTTAATATCAAGTAATGAGGATCATCATATTATTATCGCTACGGTGGAATCCTCCATTTTGGTACATATAATTGCCAAGAGCATTACAAAATATATAACTTGCGGAAATATCCCTATAACGTCCTACTCCTTAGAACCTCTCTACATGGTAGATGGTAATTTGGCGCAAATAAACGCAATTGATTCTGGAAGTACAGTGTATCGCATCATACTCGATAACACATACAATCTCAAAATTGAAGAAGTAATAGACAAAAATCCGGATGCATTGCAGTGCTTCACTGCATGTGAGAACTTTAGTACAATGACGTATGAATGTATAATAAGCGGACAAATAATTGAGATGCGAGCAAATATACGCCATAATAGCATATTTATTAGTGTACTCTTTGCCATAATAAACGGGAATGGCTTGAGTCCCCTAATACACTACATCATTGCAAATAAGGGGAATCTCATTCCAAAGAATACAATATTCGGACTTACGACTGGGGTGAACAGCGAAAGGGAACCCGTAAGCACATGTGAAAACATTGACGATCTCATGAAGACAATAGATGCCTATGTATCCGCCAAAGACGACAACCTCGTAAAAACATTCTACGATGCACTAGGGCACATACAAGACGGTAATAGATCTAAAATTGCCTTCACTCTCTACCTACTAGCTTGTCTGGAGGCAACTGGCGAATTGCAACCAGAAAATGAAAAGACAATCACTTGTACAGAATCTTCTAAATCTATACTAACAAAGATTCTAAAAGATCTATCACCCACGAATTATGACTTGAAGAAGATATACAAGTTAATGTCAAACGCTGATCCAAAAAATCACATAGTACAAATACTTAGAAATCGCAGATTGCCCTAAATGCGAATCAAGATTCTTGTAACTGTTCTCTAGTTGAATTATACATTTCCTTTATTTCGGATTCGTAGTAAGCTTTAATCTTGAATCGCACAGATTTGAATGTTGGCGTCAATAGACCATTCTCAGTACTAAATAACTGATCTACTAATTTGAATATCTTCAGTCTTTCAAGAGAGTTGAAGTTTTGTGCGTTTGCAATTTCATCGAATTGCTTGCGAACTGCATTTATCAGCTCCGTATCATGCAGTAAGTCAGAAACGGGCTTGTTTAAGCCTTTCTGGCTTGCCCATTTCTGTACCTCTTCCGAAGCTACAACTACTATGCCAACTATGTGACATTCTGTAGATTCCCCATGAACATAAACTTGTTCAACTAGTTTGGCGTTCACATACGCATTCTCAAGCTTATCTGGTGCAATATATTCGCCCTGACTAATTTTAAAAATATTCCTGGCCCTATCCAATATCTTTACACCCATATTATCCAAAAGTTCAACAACATCACCGGTGTGATACCATCCATCAGAATCGAGGACTTCAGATGTGAGTGAGGGATTGGCAAGGTAACCAAGCATAATTCCCGGAGATTTTACAAGGAGCTCCCCTCTAGGGGGTGTACCTCTTGCATCATATTCAAGTGCCTCAATGGAACGAAGCTTGAACTGAACTCCATGCAAAGGTCCTCCAATTGTACCCTTTGTAGTATCGCGATAATCCTGCAAAAATGCAACTCCAACCTCCGTGGTTCCCCAACCCTCTGAAACTGGCGCTGTTAGAAACGCTTGGAAATCTGTTATATCAGATTCAGTCATTGCCGCAGAACCTAATACAAAGGATTCTATTGCACCACCAAATTGACTCTTGACCTTTTTCATAAATATGTCGTAAAGCCAATGAGTTGGATCTTCTGGGGATGTTTTGAAAGTCTCACGCTTTCTCTCAAGAGCTCTCTTCATAATATAACGAACAAGACGGGGTTTTGCCTCAATTCCAGTGCGAATCTTGTGTAATATCTTCGTGAAAACCCTGGGAACACCAATAAAAATCGTTGGACGGAGTTCATTCAGATCATCCAGTATCGCCCTTATATTCCCAGAATAATACCCTATACGCACTGCATATGTACAGCAAAAGTGTTCTACGAAACGCTGATATACATGTGTGAGTGGGAGGTAGCTGAGAACTGTTGCATATTGTTGCATTCTAATTCTATTCTCGACATTCGATAGCCTTGTACCCAAGGAAAGTATGCCTTCATTGGTATAAACAGAGCCTTTTGGTGCGCCTGATGTACCAGATGTATATATTATTGTACAGATATCAGTACGTTTGGATTTAAGTGGTTCTTTGACTCTATCCTTGTATTTCTCTACCAAATCATCCATGAGCAAGTACTTCAATCCTAACTCCTTTATGATCTCCATATCACCGTCTGCGACCGTATCGAATATGATTATGGTTTCCAAATACTTTATCTTGCTAGACAGACGTTTTAGTATAGGCAATTTCTTGGAATCTATACACATTATCTTCATCTGAGTCGTAGACATAATGTTCAATAGAGCCTCATCCCCAAGAGTTTCATACATTGGAACTGTGATAATGCCATAAGCAATAGATGCGTAATCAGTTAGCAACCAATATGGGCAATTAACTGCCCATATTCCCAAAATGTATGCTTCCTTCAATATAGGGCAATCAAAGGTCGATTTCTCAGGCAAACACTCAAAAGTCAAGGCTGTACCGATAACTTTCACTGTATTTACCGAGTGGTTGTACGATGTGAAGACATAGCTACCCAACTTTTCCGAACCATCTGGCAAGAGGGTCCTACTGCGTGATCCCAAATGATCTTTATCCCCAAAAAACTTAGAAACCTCACACAAGAGATCGAAGCTACAAGAAAGTGATTTATTTAAATGAAAATTTACTAACCTCGTATTTATGTGCTCAGGATACTCTGCCAATTCTGAAGAGAAACCTTCTACTTCTAAGCACCCATAAATATCACTTTCCCCTAAATTACGAGGTGTGAAATAGCAATGTTATAAAAGTTACCCTTTTTGTTGTTTTTCTCTACGAGTTTGGAATATTTGATATTCCTCAAGGAGATATTCCTACGCTCTCCGAGCCTAGAAATGTGCTTTCTAAGGAAATATTTGGAATCTTCCATTTTCATAATTCATGAAATGATGCGAGCATGCTTCTAAGGCCAAACTCAGAAAACTATCACTTTATGGGGAATCAACTTGGGCACTCAGCATAAAGTATAAATCATTGCGCATAACGGTAGACAGCTTTGTTATACATATTTTTATCGCCATGGCGACGACAGGCTCTCTTCAGCGTATGTCAAACACATGTATGTGTTATACTAGCTCGCAGAACCACTGGACATGATCCGCTTGAATCTAGATGAAGTAATATATTTGAGATGTAAAGGTGGTAGAGAGATAGTTGGAAGATTACACGTAAGTATTATGGTTCAATGTGTACATAAGATTCAATCAGGCCTATGATGAGCATTGCAATATGATCCTGTCCGACGCCAAGGAGACAATTACAACTGCCGAAATTGAGCCAACAACAAATGAAGAGATCAAAAAGGTTTGTTTTGTGCATATGCGACAATTCAAAATTTTTTAGAGTGTACAGAGGGACAGTGGAACTGTATTCATACGCGGGGATTCCTTGATTCTCCTTTCTCACCATGAACAGTAGTTACTATTAAATGCCAAAGTGTAAATAACAATAATATCGCATAAAAATTGCATTATAATAATTCATTCCACCGTTTACTTGGGTAATAGTATATAGAAGAAAAGGGGTTGCAAAACTGGGAACACAAATATGAGAGGATTCGAAGTGTTCCCTAGAGATTTTATGGATCTCAATGAGAAGATCAGTGCGGAAGCGCACACATATATGATCAGTACGATTTTGCCCATCTTGAGGGGTATAATTGATGCTGCGATTAGAAAATTGTCTATCAGTAAGTATTTATATCCTACTATGAATAATTTTTCCGGCAATTTGATTGAAGCCTTTTGAAAATTAGATTGTTTCATTATAGAACTCTCTTCCGTAAATTGCGTGACTCCATATGGCTGTGTGCTACTGGCTGGTTGATGCAGATTACCGTGAAAGTTTTGGTTACTTTGTTGCAAAAAATTGCCAGAAATCGGTTTAGAATAACCTCCAGATGATATAAAATACAAAAGAATTGTCAATAGAGTAATTTCACCGAGGTGTACAAATATAACCCTGTAAAGAGAACGCGACAGGGCATCTCCAAATGTTGTTGTTCCGGAAGAATTTGTACATGACAATATTGAATTTATCAGTATAAATGTTACTATAGAAACAGTTGGTATGTACAAATCAGGGACCAGATGTTTAACCTTACCAACAGGTAATACCAAGCATCGCACATTATTCAAAATTTCCGGATATGTTAGCTTAAAATACGGTCTAAATGAGTCAAAGATAGGCCGTAACAATGTAGGCAGTCTAGTATCCTGTATTTGTTGATTACTATCAAAATCACCTGGATATGACACATCTTGCCTAGTTTCGTCAAGAAATGCCGTCTGAAAATAGTTAGATAGCGAAAATCCTGCTTTTAGCAGTTGTGATTTTATCATCTTTAAAAATGAATGTAATATATGATAAAATGTGCGTGAAACTGCCATATAATTGTCCCACAGGCAATAGTGGTTAATGGAAGTCAAGAATTCCAATGTATACTTATTATGTGTAATATAAATGTATCAAGAGTATTATTTTATAAACGGTATAATCATAAGTTTAAAACAAGAATTGGTTTTTATAAACCCGGTAGGAATAACACCAATCTAGTTCTCGATTCTGAATTAGCAAACAAAACCGGAAACTGTACGTTCAAAGCTTTGTAAATATATTCCATTACAAAGGTACTATAAAATCTCTGTCTAGCGCAAGTATGTGAAGTAACTCTGTCAAATGTGTATGTCCGAAATCAGAAAATTATGGAATTCTGGCTATAAATGATACGCACAAACTAAACATACTTCAAGAAAGTCTAGAGAAAATACTCTCCGCTAATTCAAAACAAAAAATATGCATATACGCCGAGTATTTTAGATTCAAATATATATCGCAAGTTTCTAAAAAGTTTGTTCAATATATCTAAGAAGTCACAAATCCGGTGCTATTCAGGATACAAATATTCCCAGACATTAAAGTGCATCAATATCAAGCAAAAAGAAATTTTAGGTGAGAAAGTATATCTGACCTTGTCTAATATGAACAACTTTATTTTAAATCTGCAGGAAATGTGAAAGCATCTTACTTCTATCGGATAAAGCCCTGTGTAAAATACCAAATGTCGACGTAATTATTCATTATGATATTCCTAGATCTGTTGGTGATTTCTATAATAGGCTAAAGGCGAAATCCATGAACATATTTTTTTACCAGAAATACGAATCTACTCTAGTTTCTCAACTGCAAAATACTTTCAGTTTCATAATTACAAACTGGGATTTGCCATCTAAAAGTTCATTAGTGGAGTCATTTGTAACAGAACTCGGTATGTAAAAGTCATTAATAATCATTTTGATTCAGAGAAAGTCATCGACAATACAAGTACTAAGAAAACGTATGAAATTGAATTGTCTAATTATGAGCCCCGAAATATGCTATCGTGCTTACTCTATATGTTGCATTACAAACTCAGGAATGAAAAAAGGAAACAATATCTATTATACGATCCAAAATTCAAGATGTTCAAAACACGCCAATCCGTCGTGAATTTTCTAAAGGATAATGGTATATTTAATTACAAAGGTATAACTTTGACCAGAAATGGATTCCTGGTGGAATCGCACAATACACTGGAAATACCACATACTATACCACTACTAAGTTACAAAAGGCTTAATTCACACATCAAAAATGTGAAGAGACGTATAGAAAAATCATGCATCTCTTCACCGGTTTCCAGGAGGTTACTATATATAATATATCCCGTAAACCTTATACACAGGAAGATGTACAATAAACTCGTAAAGGAAGAAGAAAACAAAATAGTCAAAAGATTAAGATTTAAACTTTAAGCAGTTTCAATTTCACCATTCGAATTGATAAACAATTTGTCAACTTTTGAAGGGCTCAGCTGCAAATAAATCTGACGTGTAACCCAGGCATCAGTAGAAGCATACGCTATTTGCTCTGTTGTTAATGTTTTTGCTTCCCAGTTAGAACACTGCTGTCTCTTAGAAAGTTTGAGATTTAGTACGTGTGCAGTAGCATTTTGAAGTGTTGTAGGATGTATTTTGTTTTCTCTACAAATTTTTAACAAATCTACAAAATTAGTGCATATAGTTCCAAAGTGCCTATACAGCAAAAGCATATCCGATGGAGCCCCGTGGGAAACCTAAATATATTAATGTCTATACATGGAAGAACGACCTTTAGTATATTTGTGTTGTTGAGAATATTTAGCAACGAGAGTGGTATGTAGCCGATTTTGTAAATTAGATAGATAAGACACGTGGAATCTCCGCAAATCTGGACTAATGAGGGTTTACGCCGATCGGATATCTCACGAATGGATGCATAATAGTCTGGAAGATATTCCAAATCAAATCCAACACATCCTAAATTTAAAATTGTAGGATGTTATAGCTAAAACATCTTACTTGTATTCAAAATCTGCTCTACTGATGTGTTATATTCATTCACATTCGTATTATCGATTATAATGTTTTTACCCTTGAACACAGCAAGCTCTGGATCTTCAAACTACATAGTGGATATATGATATAAAAAACGATTTCACCTGTATTGCTGTAGAATATAATTTAAAAAGGAAGCTTGGCTGATTCTTGTAAGAGCAATACCTGATTGTAAACGAACCTCCTAGTCTAACTAATAACGCTAGTTTCAACCATAAAATGGCCATGTGGTAACCAAAAGGTATTCTGATTCCATATGCACTGTAATGGAAGGCTACATTCCCACAGACCAGAGAGATCTAGGTCAGTAGATATTCATCTAGTTAATATTTCATCTTTATTTGGAAGTATAATGGGCGTATTTATAATTATAACGTTTAAAATGCATAGATGCCTAAAATGAGTGCCAATCTCTGCTTTATTAAAAACAAAGTTTTGGCGCCACAGGCCACAACTCAGGAAACCAGGAAGTGCTCTACTTGTGATGTAAGTTTCTCAGATCCTTCCTCTCAGAAATTGCACTTTAAATCCGAGTGGCACCTGTATAATGTAAAGCGCAAGAATTCCCAGATAAATCCTATATCTTACGACGATTACGTCGTAATTAAAGCTCAGATACAGGAGCTTCTAGCAGCTAAAACATCAAAAACAAGTGACAGAAATCTGTCTAATAAGTCTAAGGGTGATCACTCTTCTTTGAAATCAAAAGGCAGCTCAAAACAATCGTCACAAGCGCAACGTGAAGAATCAGTTCAGACAGAAACTACCAGGAATATTACGGAATTTGATGTTAAAAAATGCTTGTTTAGTAATGTAGTAAGTGAAAATATTTTGGAAAATGTAAAATATATGGAAAAACAATATAGTTTCTATTTGCCAGAAAAGGAGTATATCTCTGATTTGCCTGGTCTGTTGAGGTTTGTACATGATAAAATTATTGAGTATAATGTTTGCATTTATTGTAATAGGCTGTTTGCTGATCATTATGCAGTTTTACATCACATGGTTGGAAAACAACATCATAAACTAAATGATGACAACTTTGATGAAATTAGACAGTTTTACGACTTCACTGGGTCATACTTAAGGTTTATTACTAATCTTCCTCCCACTGTATTGAACTCAAATGATGGCGCAGACAATGAAGATGACTGGGAGGATGTTATAACTACAACAACAGACGGTGACAAAATTACGGAACTTTTGTCAAGCTATGGGTTGAAAAAGGCGCACATTACCGAAAGCGGTAACCTAAGTCTGCCAAATGGGAAGGAGGCTGTTCATCGTGAACTATCCTACATTTACAAACAAAACCTTGTTGTGCATAGCTCCTATAACTTAAAAAACAAACAAGAGAATTTCAAATTTAAGAAAAAGTCCGAGAAGAGGCAAATAATAATGACTCAGAACCAATCGCAATACAGGACTGGAAAACGCGACCTCAGAGTAGCAGTAAAGTCATATAAACTATTCGTTCCAATACGTCAAGACATTTGCTTTGGATAAATTGTATTAAATATCATATATCCATGATTATTTAAAACAGTGTGAGGACTCCATTACCTAGGAATACTTTGTTGTGGACATGTTTACATCCCAGTTACTGTAGTTGTAAATTATGTGTATATGTGTATAATTTACCTGTAAAATGGGTCAAAAACTATACTAGAAGACGATATAAATAGTAAATCTACGATCAGAAGTACTATGAACACAGATGTTACCACAACCCTAAAAAGAAGTTCATTTTCCTCTTATAGAACTAAAAATACCAGAATTTTGTCCAGACATAGGGAGAAGCGAACGACAAGAATAGAAAAAATAGTATTAGGATTGTTAAGGCTATGACGTTGACTGATGAGCGATCAAATATGTAAACTTACATTTTGTTCTAACATTTAGGAGCGCCATACCTTCTAAATTTTCCCATAATCTTTATACTAGTGTTTGTTGACATATCTTAATCGGATCGAACTGTAGGGTTGTGTGTACCTCAGTAAACTTATGTGTATATATGTCATCATTGTAAATATTGAAACATATGGTAAAATCATCTATAAATAGATAAAGAACCATATATATAACCAATATGGTCTGTTTCATTCAAATTTGCGGTTTTATTCGTTCTGACATTATACATAGAATATATAACCTTTAAGTACGCGATTTACATCTATACATTTATGTTAATATAACCTTATATATAATTTTCTCCAGTTTATTGGTATAATACCAAGAAATGAGACCGTATGTTAAAGTGAATGACTTTTTCTTTACATTATATGGTTCGATTGGATCCCTGAGACTTTAAGGTGTTAGACCAAATAGTATGTGCACTTGTCTCCAGTTTTTTAGTGCTAGAAAAATACACCATAGAGACAAGTAGCTACTATGGTATTAGCCGAAAATCTAGATATGCCACCAATTAATGTGATTAAACATTGATTTGACGGATTATTCGTGCTTAACGCATTATAGATCCATCTCTTTTAGAGATCTGGCACAAGTAAATTCTGTACTTGCAAATTTGTTATAATAATCCCAACCAGAATTCCAAGTATTTTAGAGCAAAATATTTAAAATGATGTCAGATAAGACATTTGGAACTGTATCGGCTGCCTAATTCGTGTTTTATTTCAAAATGCTTCCGTAGTACTACAGTTTAAACATCCATAATGTTTTACGTAGTTTCCTAAATATGTTTTATTTTGTACCAAAAAGAAACCGAATTCTTTCCTACTACGAGAGTTATACTACAGTATCATTTCTTCAGATATAAAACCACAAGGAGATCCTTCATCATGGATCACAAGAGAATATTCACTTCTGAGAGTATAATAATCAAATTTGACAAACCTGATAACTCTCCTGTGAAAAAACGCCGCAAAGAAGATTCTACAGGAAGAACTATAATAGTTATAGTTGCATGCTTATTGTTTTCTGCAACTTTGGGGTACGCAGTCGTAAATGAATACTACTATAGAAAGTCTTTGGACCGTGAAACAAGAACCGTAATAAATGACTCTGATATAACAGACTTAGATGCACAAAGAGAAGAAATTCGAGACGAATATGTAGAACTACTGACTGCTCATATAAACTCCCAAAAAATAAAAATCATACCTGGAAACTTTAACGCTTGTCAACAAAATGGTTGGCATTATGCATGTATAGACAACCAGAGAAAAATAGTAGGAATTATGCAGTGGGAAATTACTTCTATAGCCACAGTATTGGTTAATAATGACATAAATATCGATGTTAACCTAGAGTTGGATACTATCCTAGTATATAAAAGATTTCTCTCATTGGTCGATGTTCGTTACAGAAATAGAAAAGAATTTAGAAGGAGATACTACAACTTTCGTAGTAATAAGATACATATAGAGACACATAATGCCAGTAAGTTCATCTATTATATAACAAACATTTACAGGAAAAGACAAAATGTACACAATGATATATACTGGCCATTCCGACGAATCTCAAGATGAAATCGAGGGATTTAGTAGCATCTTCAAAGGGCGGTCGAACGATATAGTTTCAAATGGGTCTTCAACATATGAATATAATATGCTCCGATTCACTTCTAAAAGAACAGGGTATAAAGCTAAAGGGCCAGAAGAAATATTTGATTGGAGAAACCATGGAATAGTTAAAGGAGCGATAGACCAAGGAACTTGTGGGTCATGCTGGGCAATATCAGCGGCTGATGCTGTTTCAATGTTCTATTCCATTGGGGATAAGAGCAATGAGACTTTTAGTTCACAACAGCTACTTGATTGTACTTCCTCAAAATATAGTTGTACAGGAGGCAGTCTTTACCATGCAATGTTATATGCTAGTGCAAATTTACTTTGTAAAGAAGGTGAATATCCGTATAAAGGTATGAAAGGCAATTGTGAATCTAAAAAATGCCAGCACAGAGTGCAGAAAAATAATATTAAAAAGCTTAAAAATGCGGATATAAGAGAACACTTGCTTAAACATGGTCCAATCGTTGCTTCATTTACAATAAGTAGGGATTTTTTATTTTATGGTGAAGGTATATTTGATGGCTCGTGCAAAGGTAAAATTTCACATTCAATAGTTATTGTAGGTTATGGATATGATATAAATCATAAAACAAAATATTGGATTATCAAGAACTCTTGGGGAAGTGGTTGGGGAGAAAGTGGTTTTTTCAAAATGGTAGATGAAGTGGTAAATAAGGAATATTATTGCTCAATAAGGTCTTATGCCTATGGGTTGGAAGCCAATCCAAAGGCCACCTAGACAACGCATTTTATGGGTGTTGTAGCCTTTCGGAACGAAGAAGAAATTTCAAGAAAAATGACATTAGCGGTCATCCAAATTGCATTTTAATGTTCCATATCACTCTATTAACATGATGTAATTATAGATATCCTTCCTAGAGCTTAAAAATTTAATACTGTTTATTGGTATAGTTATTGAGTACATATTCAAAGGCGTAAGTACAACAGAGACTATAAGCATTCTTTGTAGATAGCAAGGTGCCAGTCCAAGTAAAATTAGGATCACAAGAATCGCTGCTACTAGAAAACCTGAAGACCCCAAAAACATAGGGCAGTTTAATTAGATTCCATGATGAATAGCAAAGATATTTTATACCAATAATATTACCATTATATGGTAGAGATAAATCTGGATACAAAAGAGTGGAGGGTGCTCATTTGTATAAGGGTGAATTTTGAAATCTAAATATGGTAGGGACATGACTCAGAACGCTACACTAAGATTGAGACATAAAACAAGACTTAAGTTGGTGATAATTTGCAAGTATATATATACTAGACAAATGTTTAGAGCGAGACAGCATAATTAGTTATTACTGTAATAATTGATCAATTATTTCCTCAACTTTAACCGAATCTTAATCTTTTTAGACTAGTATCTTATAACACAGAATTTGCACATCTGGAAATCAGCATATAGTGTACTTACAAAGATTTAGTCAGGTAAGGAAATCTATGTACAGATATATTAGCAACAACTTATTAGAACATTATATCTGGCAACACCTCAAAACATTATCGTTGGAAAATATCGGAGATAGAGACACATACCAAAAGACCATATAGCATTCACAAGCATAAATTTAACACGTTGAACTGTATAAACTTTTGTCAATCGTTAAACAATTAGGATGGATTCATACAGAGAGGGGTACAACCCATACAGGTTGCGTAGCGGACAAAGATCCAGCTCCAGAAAACTCACATTAAGGAGGCAACAAAGTGTCAGAAGCAATACAAGTTTCTCAGGAAAACGGAAAATTTCGACAAAGCTTGCTATACTATTTGGCTTTTTGGCAATTCTTCTTGTGGTAGTATTGGCACTTTATATTTACTTTGGCGTAATTAACACAGATTTAAAAAGCATATCTATAACCCCTTATCCAAAAGATATGAAGTATCCAAAGTTATGGGATAGTGTTGAAAAACTGTGATGTATACTTGATAGTGACCGTTTATAAAGGGACAGCGCGTTCCAAACTGTATTATAACCTATAGATCATTTTTACACACAATTATGTCATATTATCGTCGCATTTGAGGCGAATGTAATTAAATATTAGATCCAACACATTTCATATAGACAATTATATTCAGTATCGCTAAAATTTCCGATGTTTGTATTCTATTTGTTTCACCATACCCAGAGCCTAGCTTCCATATTAACACCAATTTCACAACATAGTACATTACTTATTCTAGAACACAGAAAACTCTGCATTCCTCTTTCCATTAGAGTTTTGGGTTGGGTTCATATATCCTATGGAATTCAGGTTATTCCACATAAACCGATTCTCATAATCGCTTAATTTTAAATATGTATATAATATCGTTATTATGATGCATAACGTATTGTGGAATTCTTTTCTATCGAATGGCCTTTTCGCTATTTCGAGGAGAGCGTTTCACAAATCAGTAAATTCCGATATACCATTCAAAGGAATCAAAAATGTTATTGGTTTTACATACAATCTATCTTCTACCTATGAAAGAAGCTGTAAATGTTGTAATATTTATCACTTGCATAGAAAATTTATACATATGTCAAATATTAGACAAAACAAAGACCCATATAGCGTTTTGGGTGTTAGTAGAAATGCAACGAATGACGAGATAAAGCGTAAATTTAGAGAACTGGCCAAAAAGTATCATCCGGATTTGAACCCATCCCCGGACGCTAAACAAAAGATGGCTCAAATTACTAGGTATTTCTGGAATTAATAAGTCAACAAAATCATATTTTTAGCGCATATGAACTCCTTTCCGATCCTAAGAAGCGTAAAATGTACGATCAAACTGGTATGCAGTCCGACGACGCTGGTTTTGACCCCTCAGGTATGCTGATTTATCCACAGGGTATCCCAAATATTTACTGTAGCTGGTGGATTTGGCGGATTTAGTGGCTTTGGTGACTCTTCATTCATGTTTACCGATTTCGCTGAGATGTTTTCAAGGATGGCATCTGGAAACGGAGCAAACACGTCTTTTACAGGGTCAGTAAGAGGGGAAGATATCCAGGTAATATAACATATATTTTTTACACTATGCTTTAACAGACTGAAATAACAATAAGCTTCATGGAAGCTATAAGAGGATGTACGAAGGTAATCATACATACGACTCTTAACATTTTTACAGAATATATCTGTACCTGCTCGTGTTTCTTGTACTGATTGCCAAGGCTTAGGAAGACAGCCTGGCACATCTGTCGATGTTTGTAAAGTATGTAATGGAACAGGTTAGGGACTATCATCTAACAATTTTAATTTTGTAGGTGTGCAACGAATGGAAAGAGGACCTATAATCATAGGTGTTCCATGTAGGACTTGCAACGGGAGCGGTCAGATTGTGCCATATCCATGCAGAGCTTGCGGGGGCTCAGGTGACAGAGCACAAACAAAGACTGTGAACATTGATTTACCTGCTGGAGTGAGGAATGGAATGCAAATGAGGATCCCAAATCAGGGCCATGTGGGTGTAAGAGGAGGTAAAAATGGACACTTATTTGTCAACATCAACATACAACCACATCACACGTTTAAGTGGATTGACGATGATATTCACGTGAATGTACCAATATCTTTAAAACAGTGTTTACTTGGCGGCACCATTTCAATACCCACCCTCGATGGTTCCATGGATATGTCGTTATCACCTAACTCTCAGCCATTTTTTATAAAAACTCTAAAGAACAGAGGGCCACCTAAAATCGATAGCAGGAATAATGGAAATCTAATTGTACATTTTGAATTAAAGCTTCCTGGATCCTTGACCCCTAGACAGAAGGAGATCATTCACGAGTTCGATAAGGAAACATCCAAAGAAACCAAGGCAGATTATGACACTTCTTCAGATGAGGAATCCAAAAAATGGTGGAAACGTGTCGTTTGCAACAAAAAGTAGTCACACACTAGATATCGCTCGCAATGGTGTTTACGATAATGTAGTGCCTTACATTGCATATATGAACTCTGTACAGTTAAAATGTCATTACCGCGCTGTTTGTCGCGTGATTTTTTTTCTACGTTGGCAGAGTCAGTAGGCAAAGCAAATGAGCAGTATTTTCAGGAGGTCCATGAGACTCCCAATCCTATTAAGCTTCTTTGTCTTCAACAATCATGTATTGCCGACAACAAATACTTGTAAGTTTAAAATTTTATAGTATTTTTATTTGCTTTGTATTTGATGTGTACCTTTTGGTTCATTCCCGACCCTGGAATACTATTATCACGCCCATTATATTGCACAAACGTTAACATCTGTATAACAGGATCGAAACACTGGATGGTTCTGTTCCAGTTGAGTTTAAGCACACATGTCTAGCGTTGGTACCACCTACGATCGATGGCGATCGCCAATTAGTTGGAAAAGTTATTAGTTTCACTCAATATAAAATCGCACCTACAAAGTTAGAATTATTCACTATGTCTCAATCATATGCCTTTTAGATCTCGTTACTTGATTGTATTGACAAGAATTACCATAATTCCAGGGGATTACAGACACTTAATTGGACACCTAATACCTGCACTTGTTTATCACCCAAAGCTGGCTGTGCCTCAGGATCCTCAGAACATACATGATATGAAACAAGAGAAGCTTGTTATGCCATCATCTGGACCCATTAGAAAGCCTCAGGAACAGCCAAGAACTGTAAAAGCAGTTTCAGGTCCCTATGATTCTTCCAAAGGTGCAGGGAAAAAGACGGATATATCACCGGTTAAAATCACAGATTTAACTTTGTACACACCAAAGTGGCTTATACATGCAAGGGTTGTTTACAAAACGGAGATTCGCAAGTTCAATAACCAAAGAGGAGAAAGCCAACTTTTTTCAGCAGATTTATGTGATGCTCACGGGGAGATCAGGGCTATATTTTTTGGAGAAGCAGTCACAAAATGGTATTCATTTTTAGAAGAGGGACAGGTGTACTCTATAAGCGGTGGTCAGCTCAAACCTGCTAATAAGAGGTTTAATGCTCTAAAACATTCGTGTGAAATGATTTTGGATGAAAATTCACACATCCAATTGTTTCAAAACGATGATAAAATACCCTCAATTTGCTGCACATTTACACCCCTTAATCAGCTTGACGACATTAAAATTGGTGAATCAATAGATGTCATTGGTGTTGTGGTAAAAACCAATGATTCGCAGTCAATTCAGCAAAAGGTTATAGTGAGAGCTACACAAATATTTATGTTTAGGGAACGGGAAATGTCATTGAGAAAAAAGATGTATTTATAGTGGATTCAACGAGAACAACTATTTGTTTAACTCTTTGGGGAAATAAAACCCAGGCACTAAATGGTAAAGGGTCAGATTCGCACCCCGTTATCTGTTTAAAAGGTAATATTATGTTCTAATAACAACATTTTTACAGGGGTAAAAGTTAACAGCTGGCAAGGTAAAAAATTGGATGCTCAAGGCTCCACTCAGATAACCATTGAACCTGTTATCCCAGAGGCCCTTGAATTACGGAAATGGTGGACTAACGTTAGTTTTAACTCTATTTTTGTATTAACTTTTAGAACTCTCACACTGTCAGCGTTGAATCAGAAGGAAAAAGAATAATTGATAGTCCATTTAATGAGTTATGTACATTATCACATATTGTATCAGCTACAAATCAGGCACTGCAGTTCAAGTGTAAGTTCGATACAGTTTTAACTTTGTTTTTAGCCATTGATTCGAATGGAATGGTTTTCACAACTAGAGCGTTAATTGAAATTCTTAGGGACAATAGCTTTTCTTGGCCGTAAGTTCATAGTTCTGATATTATTACTTGTCTAGCGCTTGCCCCGGTTGTCGTAAAAGGATGGTGAATGAAGGAGATAGATGGAACTGCACACGTTGTAACAGCAGTTCGTCTCCGATACACTTGTACATGTTGACATTGAAAATTGTCGATGGTACATCTCATCTTTGGGTTACGGCCTTCACTGGTGTTGGAGAGAGTATAATGAATGGAGTAAAAGCTTTCGAAGCGGTCACTTTGGCCGAAAAGGGAGGGGTGGATGCCAATGGAAGAAACTTTTCTAACCTCTTTGAAGAGGCAAGACTTTCAGTTCGTCTCAATTTTGTTCTATATTAACCTTTTAGGAGTTCGTTTTTAAAATAAAGGCCACCGTAGAGAACTTCATGGACGAGCCAAAGATCAAATACGTGAGTTTTCCACACATAAATCTAAATCAATCACAGAAAATCATCAAGGCTACGCCCTTACACCGGGATATAAAGTTTGTAATAAATGACCGAATTAAAGGTATCAAGAAGCTCATGGCCTCATAAATTTTTATATCATTGTCTTATTCAAATGCTTCTATTGTTTGAATTTTTGTGGTATTGAACCGTTGTTAATATCTTAATAATGCCAACCTATACGCATTACTCTGTATGTTTACTGCAAATCTCCGAACAAGTTTTTTACTCGGGGACTTGATTCTAACAGTTGCTCTAGGGTATGCGTATCAGATGAGATTTGTGTCGGACTAGTGCCATAGTGAATCCCATCCTTCTTAATACCCAGAAATGAGTATGTATACATATATAGATAGACACGATACAGTTAAGGATGACTTTGAGGAGTCTGTAGATCTTATGTTTAAACTATTCTTTGTATTTATATAGGAGTACCTCTAAACTTCAGAGATAGGCATTTGGACGTCATATATACGTTAATTTGCCATTATTAGTGTCATATCGCACAGATGAAAGTAACTAAGTAGATCGGGTAGTATGTTACTTAGTATTTACACATGGCCTCACAGATTAAACTTAGATTTCAACATGTGACAATAAATGGCAAAGTATTTAGTAGCACAACGTCAATCCATACAATTGACCAAAAATCGCAGAATCCCTTCAAGATCACACTTTCTCCATTTTTCAAGGTATAATTCTATTCCCGGGCGACTCACTGAGAAAGGACAGCCAAGAAAGATTGACCTAGCAAAATGCTTAAATATGCAGGTTGGAGACTTAGTACAGGTTCTGCATGGGCAGGACAAAGATAGGCAAGGTGTCATACTGAGGATTTTTCACAAGAAAAACCAAGCAATAGTGGAGAATTGTAACATGGTATGTTCCTTATACTTCAATGAACTTACGATTTGATAGCGTGAAGTATTTTGGAACCCAAACTTTGATGGTAAACGGCAAAGCCTCATCACGCAAGAAATGCCCATACACATAACTAACATCGCTATGGTAGATCCAGTCGCAAAGTAAGTATATGCTTTTGCAAACATTATACTACAGGAAACCGACGATTGTCAAGCGTAGGTATATGATGAACGGGGAATGCGTACGGATTTGCAAGCTATCTGGTAGGAACGCATTTATTATGTTTAAATTTCTTCAGGTTCATCTGTTCCAGAACCTGTAAAAGTTAGTCAGAGTCAATACCAAAAGCCGCCAAAGCGCAGAACCCCTACAAGGGTTAGTCCAGACAAACCAATGATCATTGACACTTAGGATATATATTTGAACAAGGACTATGAAAATTTCAATTTGTTAACAAAATTTGCAAGACTAATAAAGGACAAACGGATAGAATCGAGATTAGCGGACAAAAAATGATTCAGACAGTTCGATATTACAACACAAGAGATACAAATGTTTGGAATCAACATTTAATAGGCTTTTCAAAGTTATCACAATACTAGTGCGGAAAATAGGCGAATTTTAGGGTTTGTCCGGATGTTTTGATGAACAGCCCTTTCATCTATTCACACATAAAATCTTCTTAAGTTACCGGATC
Organism: Theileria equi strain WA; assembly: GCF_000342415.1. Classification (NCBI taxonomy): domain Eukaryota; phylum Apicomplexa; class Aconoidasida; order Piroplasmida; family Theileriidae; genus Theileria; species Theileria equi. The sequence goes on along the minus strand of NC_021366.1, from coordinate 140,843 downwards.
ACACCGTAACATTGACATAAATATTACCAAAGTCCGAAATTTTTAACTTTGTATGTTTACTCCGCTATACTCCGTGGGTCCGCCAGTCACCCCATTCTCATTTTCGGTGGTAGCAGATTCCTGGAGATAGAATACTAGAGTTGATTTAACAATATCTTTATAAGGTTTGTTTTTACATTTTATAATACGTTTATGGGGATGTTAGTGTTTTTGCCTGTTACTTTCTGTCCATATTTTGATTTATAATTAAGTTTCTGCCGCCACACTCTATATTCTTGTTCGTTCTATACTTGATTTTGTCTGCTCTACGGTGGCTTTACAAGGACGTTTTCATCTACCATCTACGCACACTTCCATTAACATATTTCTGCTTTAGGTAGTGGTATATTTTATCACTTTTACTGATATTGGTCAGATTTCTAAGTTGTCACAGCATATTCTAAGGATATTTATAAAAAATGGGAAGAAGACCAGCTAGGTGTTATAGATATTGCAAGAACAAACCCTACCCCAAGTCTCGCTTTTGCAGGGGTGTTCCTGACCCAAAGATCAGGATTTATGATATGGGTCTTAAGGGCGCCGATGTGGATGATTTTCCGTGTGTTGTCCACATTGTTTCCGGTGAATATGAACAGATTTCATCCGAGGCCCTTGAGGCTGCTCGTATTTGCGCAAACAAGGTTAGTTGTCTACATTACGATTCCCACGTAATCACATGCTTATAATAAATTTTAGTTCATGGTAAAGTCCGGTGGTAAGGAATCTTTCCATATTAGGGTGAGGGTTCACCCATTCCATGTACTTCGTATTAACAAAATGCTTTCATGCGCCGGTGCTGATAGACTTCAGACAGGAATGAGAAGGGCTTTCGGAAAGCCTACCGGTGTTGTGGCAAGAGTTAACATTGGTCAGATTTTAATGTCAATTAGAACTAGGGAGCACCTCGTTCCAAAGGCGGTTGAAGCACTTAGAAGGGCAAAGTACAAGTTCCCCGGTCGTCAGAAGATCTTCGTTTCTAATAAATGGGGATTTACGCCCTTTTCAAAGGAGGAATACCTCAAGTATCAGTCTGACGGAAGGCTTGAAAATAAGGGAGTTCATGTGAAGTGGATTTCTTCGCACGGACCCCTTTCCAAAATCTTCCCAAATGCTGCAGATATGCATCTCCCTCTTGATGATGCAATTGTTTCTCCAAACTAACAGCATATAGTCTTCATATATAAGTATACATTTTAAGGGTTATTTTCGCTAATATGCTCCCACCAGGGAGTTGTTATCGGTACTAGGTTTGGGTTTCTTTCTTCGTCTCGTGGATTGTGAATTGGTGTGGATGTTCTTGGAGGAATCATTTCATCTATGGCTCCAGTAGCTTTATTCCACCTTTCGTGTATAGCCTTTATTCTATAGTTCTTTTTTAGTTGATTCTTGTTTTCTTTTGTTTTTTTAACTACATTTGGGTTTGTATCTGTGCGTAAATTGCCCAAAAATTGCAAGCTGCCGTTTCCTTTTAGTTTAGTCTTGGCAAAATCAAGCCATTTCTTCTTGTGGATATTTTGTTTCTCCTTTTTAACGTAGACTTGGTAATCGTTAACAATGTCACAACTTCCCGTATATAAGCCCTTGATATTTTCCACCGTTCTTTCGATTTCTTCCTTATTTTTTACAATTTCTTCAACAAAACGTACATCCAGACACCCGTATTTTTTCAAAATATTCTATACATATTGTGTATTAAACACAGAACAAGGCATTTTACATACTTAAAAAGCCATATATGTAAAACATATTCATACAAAGGAGACTTTATGGACATAAACATTGTATCTTACATGGTACTCGATGAGGGTGTGTTTTACGGAGTCAAATTTATTACGGGTTTTAGTGTTAGGGGTAGATAGATTGAGGATAGTTTCTACGCTACCAAGTGAATTTTGGATCAGTTCTTCAATCTGGAAATAAAGGTTATAAGGAATGTTTTTGTTACTACCTCATGAATTGAGGGCGTTTCATTTTCAGGGTATGAGTCACAAGTCCTACAGATAAAGTTGATTTCTCCAAAAAATTGATCAACACGATTTCTTCTTTTGGAAACTTTGCTTTGTGAATCATTAGTACATATACCTAATGAACCGGTATTTTGCTTTAAATGGGAACCTGGAATAGTTTCATCAGGTATCTTCCATGTTGTTTCACCGGTTTCTACATTCCAAAAGTATATCGAGCGAGTTAAAGGGTCTATTACTTCTTTCCATATCTTGGTCAACTTGACATTTTCGTCTGCGGTGCTGCTTAGACACATTACCTAAGATGAAGAGTACAAACACATTACAATGGGATTCCCGCATAAACACACTGGAACAAAATATCTGAAAATGCCGGAAATCGGACGGGTTTTATGGATACCTTATAAACACTGCTACTTATGACAAGAAGGGCAATCCAGCAATATTATATGATGGTGTTTCGGAGGATAAATAAGATAGTACATCATCCATAGAAACCACTCAAGTGTGTAACGTGCAGTCTGAGACAAACGAAGATATTTAGACGTTATAAATGATTTATCCTCAGTTTCTATAAAGGTTTTACTGGGAGTATGACTGCCCCATTAGATTCCATGGAGAGGTCGCAAGTTCGCACGGGCTGTTATAATAAGTTTGTATCGTAGCAGCTTTGTTGAGCAATCGACATTTTAATTACTTTTATTTATAACTATCGGTTTGGTCTATCTTGTGTTATTAGGGATGTTTTAGCTCTTTAGTACGTTTTGTTTTAATTTGGGATAAGACCTTACTTTATAAAGTTTATGTAGGAATTTAAAATAAGGTATAAGATGATGGATGCGGTAGCTTCTGCTGATTATGTTACACCAGAAATGCTCGCAGCTCGTGAGAAGCTACGTGCTCGTCTGGGTGTATCTGGAACTCAAACTGGTGGAAAAGGAACTGCTAGAAGGAAGGTAAAGAAGACTAGTAAGGCTATAGGTGACGATAAGCGGTTGCAATTTACTTTGCGCTCTATTGGAGCGGCAAACATCCCAGGTATCGAGGAGGTGCAGATGTTGAAGGAAGATGGTCATATAATATCCTTCAGCAATCCAAAGGTGCAGACTGCGCCAAATGCCAACACATATGTTGTTACTGGAGTTGGTGAAGAGAGAGAAATTACTCTCCCTGAGATATTACAGCAGCTTTCCGCTGCTGGAATCGACATTTCAAAGGCTGCAGCAGATAGCACACCTGCGGATGATACTGCTGACATACCAAAGTTGGTTGAAGTATTTGACGATGTCAGTCTTAAGGAGAAATCTGAAGACTGATGCTTAATTATAAGTATGTGTTATATGTCTACTAGTATTTGGTTCATGGCGCTTGTGTCGCGAGGTGTTCCTGTTTGTGAGGTACGCATCACGGCTTTATGGAGAGGGTATACTATAGTTTTCCCAAGTTTTGGTATATTTTTAGCCCTAGGAATCCGACCATGGAGATGTGTTGAGATGGATGGGGATGGGTTTCTGTCGATCCCCATGCTCGTCTCAGGATTTTGGTAATCTGGGCCTCAGTTGTTATCGCCAACATTTAGGTCTATCGTATTTCAATTCGATTGTTAGAGCTGTTTTAATTTTATCTTCCACAAGGTTAGATTTTTTTCATGGCGTACTTGACCTTTGCCATTTTGCTTCGTTTATTGTGAGGGTTTATACTTGCTTTCAGCCCTCTACGTATCAATTTGTATAGTGACATATTTTTATTTAATTATTTTTTGCTGATCTCGTTGATTAATATCCTATTTACAGATGCCACACTCGTATGGTAAGCGCGCTAGAACCCGCGATAAGTTCGCAAAGCCCTTCCGTCGCCATGGTATGCCTTCCGTTGGCAGATACCTACAGAATTACAAGGTCGGCGATTACGTTGATATAATTTGTGACTCCTCTGTTCATAAGGGTATGCCATACTCCTTCTACCATGGTAGAACAGGGGTTGTCTACAATGTCGCCCCAAGGGCTCTAGGAATTATGGTTAAGAAGGTTGTTCGTGGAAAGGAGCTCTTGAAGAGGATAAACGTTCACATTGAGCACGTAAGGAAGAGTAGGTGTAGGGAGGAGTTCCTCAAGAGAGTTGCTACCAATGATGCTTTACGTAGGGAGGCTAAATTAGAGGGGAAGAAACTAAAGCTCAAGAGAGAGCCAAAGCCGGTTGCTCCTGGATACCTTGTAACCCTAGAGCCAGAATCTATAATTACCATGGACCCAGTTCCATTCGTGGAAAAGTATTAAGCTTTTAGACGTTTCATTGTTTATTTAATGCGATAGTAATGACAGCTCATATTTCTTGGGGCCTTATCTACATTACTTATATGCTAGTATGGATGAAGAACCATTCAATTGGTATCCGATTTTGACATCGACATCCCTAGGATTCTTGGAATTCTTCCTTACTGCAATCATGCCACTTATTTCGTCATTGATATTTACGGCGATATTGTCCTCAATGTAAAATACTGTTTGTTTCCAGTGTGTATATTTACTTCTTGGACTTGTTGTAAGGGTTAGAGGTTTTTTACAGGCGCGGAATGTAACGTCGAACCAAAATACGAAGGCATGAACATAGTCCTTCCTTTGTGCGACCAGGGAAAAGCTCGAACAGAAATCTGTGTCGTCTGGGACACATGTCATCAGATCGAGGTCCTGAAGGGATAAAGTATATGGATTTCTATAGGATACCAGGATACAGAACGCATTTGTTGTTATACTTTTTTCGTCTACAACATCGACTAGGGCCTCCTCTATTAAGTGATTCTTCATGAGTGAAAAATCAAGGCCATATGTAGCTTCCCATCCATCAAATTTTTCACTCTGTATTGAAATTTAGATGTGCACAGACATACTTTGAATTCTGCATCTTCGATTCCTGCTATAAATAGTCTAGCTTTGTCCGGAAATATCAAGCCTCCTGACTTCAGCCACTGTATATACAATATATTCAATATAATTGTAGAAAAGAACCTTGTCTCTAGCGTAAAGCACAGATGCAAGCATGTTTTCATATAGGAGGAAGTAGCCCATCCATTCGCTAACGATGATATCAACTTTCTCCGTAATTTCTTGAACATCCTCCACCTTATTCTGTATATAGATAATTTTATCGGAAAATCCGTTTGTCTTTGTGATATTTTTGGCTAATTGGATTATATTGCTATAATCAATGGCATACACCCTTTTAGCTCCCGCTTTCGCGCAAAACATGGATAAGATCCCAGTTCCACATCCAACATCCATAACAACCTTATCTTTAAACAATTCTTGGTTGTCTATTATGGCTTTATAGTATAACCCTGTGAAATATTTGTACAATACGCTAATATCGCTATTACCAGTTCTAACAGAATCTTTAATCATCTCTTCATGGATCCCAATGTATTCATATGAGCTAAAATAGACATCCTTTTCAGTCTTTTGAGGGTACGAACTTTGGCCAACCTGTGCATCAAATTTGGGCCACTCTTCAAAAAAACTTGACAGCACATCCGCATCACTACCCTGTAAATTAGCGCACATTTTCGCTATATTCACGAAAATATAATGTGAAGCATGAATACGAATCAAACTGAGTTCCCACAAACACGGATGAGGCGTACAAGTTAAGATAACGGGAAAAATTCCTGTTACACACAAATTGACAACTATACGTATGTAAATAAAGGCCTAGTAGGTTTTCTTCTTCCTCATGTATTCATACTTCCTCGTAGAGTTAAGGAGCTTGTTCTTGAGAACATTAACGGGAATATTCTTCGGTTGCAACTCTTCTTCACCATGAGCGTGTCTACAATCTTTACCAACACGGCATATTCCACTTTTCCAGTGATGACATATTGTGGTTCTCCAAACACCGATAGTAGATCTTAACTCTTTCTTTCCATGTGCAAAATTGCAGTCCTCATTCGCACATATCCCTCTCTGCCAATACTTACACAAAGATGTCTTTTTAAAACCCAAATTTGGATCACTTGGCAAGTTAGTGCAGGTCTCAGAAACGGATCCAACATTAGTCGAAATCTTGCTATTTCCGCCAGAACTCTCGTTACCAGATGAATACTCAACCGAAGAACCTCCAAAACCCTCACCATCAGAAGAACCGTAAACATATTCAGAGGGGGGTCGGGCATTGAATCCAACAGATTTGTATCCATTAACACTGGAGTTTATAGACGAAGAACTGAATGCTCTACGATTCTTGAGATAAAAGGGGTCATCAAAAGATCTATGAGTGACAGAGTAATTCCTGGGATCCAGATCATTAACCGGTTTTACAGCATTGCTAGCAGAAACAAAAAGTCTCTTCATAAGCAGATCCCATCCCTCAGAATCATCTTCCAGACCAGACCTAGAGACAACGTCCCTGACACCATTATAGATTAGATCGTGATCAAAGCCCCCTTCGTAGTCATGTTCCGTACCATACTTACTATCTATACCATCACTATTTCTGATGGTGTAAACATTGTCCATAGACAGTATGCTGTCCAGTGAATCCTTGAACGTACTCTCTCCAGAAGGGAGGGTATAAGTACCGTTCAACACTTCCTGACCTTCCAATGCGACACGAAAGCTATCCACGTTGAATGTACACACGTCTTTACCGCTGAGAACAAGACGATTACTTTCCACGTTTCCCGATCTAAATTCAAGATTCATATGATTTTGTGGACCGGCCGGCGTATCATGCTCCGGAGCTAGGCTGGAATAAACATCAACGCCATCCCGATCAGATGAAAACGGATTGGGATTGTAGGAATTATAAGGACTAGAAAAGTGTTCCAGGGTTTTCAAGAAGTAATTATTCAAGCAATCACCAAGGCTATCTTTATGTGAGACGGTTTCGTGGTGAGTATCTAAGGAATCATTCAAACCAGACTCGAAAGGATTTCTCCAAACGTCATCGCTACCTGAAATAACCGAGGCCTCACGCCTTATAAGATCCCTGGAATAGTTGTTAGTACCAAAAAACTCCTGATTATCTTGTGAATTACTGATACTCGAGTAGCTAGAGTCACACGATCTTGGAAGATTTCCCGATTCATACCAGTTGCGGAACATATTGTCATTAACCTCATTTGCAGAGAATGTCAAAAAGGATGACCCAAGCCTCTCTTTGTCCGGCAATATCTCCTTATCGAGCCACGTATGTAAATAGTTGTTTGAATTCATTTTGACGCCTAAAAATAAAACCAAGACCAAATCTTTTAAAAATCAAAAGTATTAAAGGTTGAGAGAGAAACGCGGAGATTCCGAGTTAAGAACTACTATTAAACTTTTCAATGAATAATCCCATTGAATGCAGACTAGCAAACAAAGAATAGCTTAAATATTAACAATCCACTCCAAAGTACAAAATACAAGCCGATTATCCAATGATGGGACGTACAAATTAACAAAATACTGTGTGCTGCATTGCTGTCATTTTCTGACGATTATGAAATATAGACAAAAATAAACGAACATAATTGAGTTTGAATGTATCTATTTCCATTTTATTGTTCAAATAGCCTTTAAAATGGTGAGAGTGTTACAAATTATATCATTAGCAATTGATTGAGAGAATGGTACTAATGAAACGTACTAACAAAGGATCGTAATGAAAAATGAACCCTCAGACAGAAAAATTTTGTTTAAAGTGAACATTCATATGTCAAACAAAATCTTTTGTAAACATGTAAAACAACTATTAATTTCACAATTGTGATAATTACGAAGATTCTTTAAATTGAAGAGACATTAAAAAGATGATTCATGACTGAGAACAAATGAGCACAAATGTATAAATGCAACATTAAACTAAATTATGCGTGAGTGAAAAGTATCTAAGATTTCTAGAATACTTACGTGAGTGGAGTTTAAAGGGATTAAAGATCGTGAGCAATCGACGCATATGGGGGAGTAAATGAGGCTTGCCGTTGAATTACGTGACAAATATTGCATTTCCGCGTTGTAAACGTGTTTCATTTTTTGGGATGATTGCTAACTTGCATTAAATTGGGAAATCCCCCGAATCGTCTGGTTCCTTTCGCGTGAATACGCTAAAGCGGATTGTCTTTTGCTCCATCACTTAGCGGGTTGAAAGCAGGATTTTTCACTATATACCACATATCCTAGGAAGGAAAAGGCTACTAATGACTCGTGCTACCTATCTGGGTTGGTTATATGTGAGATTATGGAGTTGAGTTCTGACGCAATTCTATGTCTTTCATCTTTAGCAGATTCTGAGTTTCTGTCCACACGGTGTGTTCTAAGTGGCATTTCCCATGCGTTCTTATTGTATCCTTTTGATTTTAGGTTCTCTTCTCTTATGAGTTTGACAGTAGACGTGATTCTGTCGTGCATGTCCACTTCGTTTGGTCCGTATAGTGGATAGGTCTGTGTAGTTTTCCATTCACCACCCTTCCATAATATCCCAGGAGCCAGTATTTTGTTGATTTCATTATCAATTTCCTCAGTTTTACCTTCTATCTCTAGCATAATTTCTTCCCTTGTGGTATGAATGGTCATCGTTGGTGCGGACCTATATTTTGTGTTCCCAGAGGGACGTACTACATTCATAATATGCGATATTTTGTCCTTTTCCCAAGTAGCTAATTCACCTGGGATTTTGTTCACTTTGGATGAGGCATAGGGAATCAGCAGCTGTATTGACCTCAGAATTTTTGTTAGACCAGTGAATTCATATGCTATCATTTTTTTATATTCCTTTTTACTTAAAAATCTACAAATTTTTGTGTAAATTGAATGATAGGGAAATGATCGTCCGGTTGTAATGGATTTTCCGTATTCTGCCAATACCATTAGCCACTCAAAAACTCTTCGTTTCACATTTCTTGTATTTATATGTCTTTCATCATTAAAACTATTTTTAAATTTGTAATCTTCTAGTACCCGAAAATACGACTCTACGCGTTCCGATGTGTTCGCGTCTTGGAATGCTCGAGAACGAGATGTTTCACAAATTACACCTAACATCCGCATTACCAACCTGAAACCGAATATTTTGTTTAATAGATTCTTACTTTATGGTAAAGTTAAAGGAGAGTCTTGATACTGTGTGGAAAAGAACAAGAAAAAACAAGTGCGATCTAGAAGGTCTGTAGTTTGCGAATATGAATTCTACAAATATGGAAATGAAAAAATCTTCGTAGATACATCCATTTAACACCTTTCTGGATATTAAATATATCAGTTCAATAAATGCCTTGTCGTAGCCATGTACCATTTTTTTAGCCTACATAATTTATATTCCTAACAGACGTATATTACCGGTTCAAGCTTCCTGCTTATAGATAAATATCTTCTTCTGGCGTATATACTGAGAATCTTCATACAGTCAGTGAGAATAGTTTCGATTCTCATATCTTCGACATTAGATTTTATCTTCCATGGTACGTATTTGTTAGGAGTATAATTGCATTCACCGTTGATGTTTCTGTTTAAACCCCCGGTTTTGCTAGATATGGTGAGATAGCAGAGAGTGTATATTGCAAATAGCCAATGTGTATCAGAACTCTTATCATTCGTTTTAGAGGCAATCATGTCAAATTGGCATATCCTACGCAAATACATGGATATGATATAGGGAAATATACCAGTATTTTTTGTAAAGATAGTTTATAGCTTCCTTGGCAACAATTCGCAGAGTGTCTATATCTGGAATCTCGCTGTGAGAAGATTTGTGTCGACATTTAATAACACTTTCAGGTAAATTAGCCCTTTTTGCCATTAGAAGCATACTTTTTGCATATAGGGAATTCTGTTCCTGGTCTAATAACAGGTTTACAGCCCTGAGAATTCATATTATAGTTGCACGAGTCATGGATCCCATTCATACCTGATTATAGACATAGAATATATGCAAGATTTTGTATGTGAAGATAACGATTCATCATTATCGCATATTATAGCGTTTAGTAGCGAATATGTGCCCTGTATTGCTGCGGGGACTTGCCCGCGCAACATCCATAGTTCTATATTAAACAAGATAGATAAATATTCATTCTTATCAGAAAAACGGTGGAAAATATCACAAAATTGCGTGTAGGAATACCAAGCTGTGGATTCGTAAACCATTAGACAAAATTATACCACTAAACCATAGTCTCATTAACCTAATAGATAATTTTAGAGGCAGATTACCGCCAGATGAAACTTAGAGAAATAAAATACCCACATTAACGCATACGGCATTGATCAATCCTAACACATCGTGGGTAATTATGTAGTTTGCCTCCCGTTAACTAAACAAAACTTGTATTATGCATATATCATCAAAATACAAATTACACGTCTCCGTGGACAAGACAACTTGGTATGGAAGATTATTATAAAAGACCTCGCACACTAGAATCAATGCTAACAGTTATACAGCGTAATCAAGAAAGACCACATTTCGCTTTGCAATGACTTACACAAAGAGATCAGCTGCCTATTTTGCCAAGACAGAAGCTGTCACTGAATTTCTGGTAGAGTTTGTTAGAGTACGGAAGGCATTTTTGGATAGTAATAAAAAGGAGTGTGCGGGACGTAATTCTCCTTACCGCAGATCAAAGAGCGCAAAACGCGGCGGAAAGAATCTAAGTCATAGGGATGATCACGACTTACATAATGATAACCTATCGAATGTGGCAACACAAATGCTAGCGGACAGCGACATACACCTTGACGCATTCATTTCTCTGGTAAAACACACACCGCTACATATAACCAAAAATTAGGTAGCTGCATATGGTGCCATGGAAAAAGAACAGGCCAAAATTCAAAAGTTTGAGCTCTCAAAAATACTGAGAAATACTAGGATTACCCGTTAGTGACAGTGCCACAAATACTTAATCTTTAGACCGTAAATTCCCAAAAGTGGAACACGGATATGATATCGCAACTAGCAAAAGAATCGCACAAGAGCTAGAATACCAACGCCAAACGAAGGATATAAGAGAAGCATTTTCTTCCAAGACAAATCTGCACGAATTTAAACCGCCAATAATGTAGGCCTTTCACAAATACCAACAATAACATACAGCTCCGGAACTAACACCATATTAGGGGTGGCACTAACATTCTTGGGAGCTTACTCAATCTCTGGCTCTTTAGGAGTTAAAAATACCCTCTACGTAAGTACTAAACAAAACAATACACACCCTACAGAAAGCCACAATAGGAATAGGAGTATCTCTCGTCGCACTTATAGTAGATACCATATTGTATTTAACTAGATGCAACCACTAGAACATTGTAGAATATCAGATCAGGTCTCCATGTTTTCCGCACTGAGAGCCTCAGAAGAACGAAAGTTATTTTTAATATCATCACCTCTACAATTGTCAAAGAACAAGACTCATAGAATATGCACATTGCAGCGCATGACGCAGTAGAATAATTTTTACACATTCTAAGGTCAGCGACAAACCAACGTAATATGCCGATAATCATAGACTAATACATATTCATAGTAAGATCAGTAAAAAAACTGTTGAATCCTCAATTTAGTTAGGATCTGGTGCCAGTTTTTGTCATCATGTACTAAGTCAGTATCCTGTATATTTCTTCACTAATCAGAAACACGGACCAGGCTTATCATCATCAAAAGCGGGATATAGAACATACAAAATAGACAGACAGTAAACGCAGAGAAAGGTAAAACAAACTACGAACAGAGAAATGTAATTGTTAAGGTGCGCATCAAATAGATATGGATGACACGAGTGCATGAATGACAAGGTAACATACCAAAGATCAAGTTGCACTTAAAACATCAGTTATGTCGCGAAATAACTTCCCATAAAGATAACCAGAACCCCGAATCCAAATGATTGTCCAAGACATTCCTGAACACTGTAATTAAATGGCTGTACGAGGGGGGAACGAGGCAATCTTTATAATTAAAGAGAACCAAACTAACCCCCAAATTTTTATATGCATGTACAACGAGGAAACACCAAATAAATGGTATGACCTGCTTTTCCATGCAACACATGTAGATCAGAAACGTGTTATCATCAACTTTCAGACCCGAAAGATGGAAAAACAAATGTTTCATCACAGAGTAGAGCTGTATGTAGTCAATATCGGCCCATAATTGCCAGGACAAAATGGTTCCTAAGAGACGTTAATATTAGCTGCGTTTGGCAGAAACGATGCCTGTAGTAATAAACATCATTCCCATGGCAGATGACAGCTACAACTCCAAGTAAATGTATAAATCAGATTGCAAAATTTCCGCATAAAAATCGGAACAGGTCTGTATTTATCATCACTCACAGATCTGAAGAATACATAAGTATATACACCGTGCTGATGTTACAAAACTTTACTTATAAGCAAGCCCCAATTTCTTGGCATTTTCCATAGCGATCAAAGCCTCCTTTTTAGCCTGTAGATGCTGGGATTTAATACCCATAATGTGTCCTCCCCATCTCCTTCTCAAGTCCACATTATCATTAAACATGGCGGTAAAGGTCTTAACCATAGTGTCAAATTCAGCCTGATCCTCCTTTCTTACACTGTCTATTGCGACAACCGAGGCAGTCTTCTGATGAACAAGCTTACCCAACCTACTCTTTCCCTTGATAATGCAGTAGGGAACCTCCTTCTTTCTACATAAGGCAGGAAGCCAAAGCACTAGTTCCAAGGGATCGACATCGTGAGCAATAACAACCAACTTTGCTTTCTTGTATTCAACAAGATTTGTGACATGGTTCAAGCCACTCTTCAAGAGAAAAGGCTTCTTAGAGCTCGAAACCTCAGCTCCAGATGCAATAGCCTCAGCATCCTTCAATAATCTGGCAGCTTTCTCCTTCTTTGTCTCTGGTTTATATTTGCTCAACAATCTCAACAACTGAACAGCCTGACTTTTATCGATTGTGTAGTTAAACTGATTTATGGCTGGGGGAATCTTAAGCCTCTGCAATAAGACTCTGCGTTGACGCTGCACCCTAATGTATTTGGGCCAACGGACATAACGAGAAAGATTAACTCTAGGTCTTATGGCACGACCTATCCCAAAGTCACGTGGTGCTTTTTCAAAATTAGGATCTTTTGCATCCACAGGCTTACCCGCACCAAGCAACGGCGCAGGAGCAGGTTGCTTCTTGCCCTTTTTAATACCGGAACTGACCATCTAAAAATATCTTATGAAAAATATAAAGGTGAGTGACAAATGGACGAAGGATAAAGTAGGGCTAGCGGAGCATCCATGAAAGGACGAAAACCAGGTATGGTATAAACACCAATACGCTTAATTCAACGCAAATTAGGATTATATAACATGGAAAGGTGAAAACAAAACCACAAGTACCGCAAAGACAAGAAATTAGACGTAGAAACACACATAAACATCACATTTCCATCTGATTCAAAACGTACCTTGTACTGATACTTTCCAATATAAATAATTAAAAATATAAGATACGATTGTAGTTTAAGACAGGACTAAAATAATACACTAGATTCCTTAGGCTGTTGTACTGTTCTGGGATCCATTTTCAAATTATGGGGAAGACAGGTGTATCAGTCTAGCTGGTGTCATAAAATTGATATGTATATGATGTTTTTGGAAGTGCCTAGCGTCTTTTTTAGCTAAAGAGCCATGATGCAAATATACTGTAATACCGGAGCAATTTTTGGAACCAGTCCCGTCCACTTTCACTTGAGGGACCTAAAATCTGTTTACACATGTATTAGGCATGATATCCGTACAATCTACAAATATATATAACCGTTTCTCAAAATGATTTTGCCAGTTTCTATCGGAGAGTCCAAATATATGGTAATCATGTTGGTGCCAATGACCTTTGAGATACCCATATTAGCATTGGAATGGTATAATGTATTTCACATAGGATCATTTCTGCCTTCTGTTACGGTCTGAATGATGTGTAACGGTTAGAGTTTTATGCGGTGATGGTAGTTCCTGGTGTTCTAGGATTACAATAAACCGTATGACAATATACACCTAGTTATTCATGCTTAATATAGATGTAGATGTGGATAGATGGTACAAGAAGATAGCCCGCAAACCTATGGACAGCCGTCGTTGTTACCACCCCCATTTTATGACTCCAACCAACGCTACAGCCGTACTGGGATTCAAGCGTTATAATTTATTTGTCTTATTTAATCTTTCCATACATAACAATATAGGAACATATAGTTTAAGGGTAGGTACATATTTCTTGGATTTTCCGTCATTTTGATATCTACATCACCACATGGTTTTTTTGGTTCATACCGAATAATTACAATACTTTTACATCCTCATGAGTGTTTAATAACAACGTATTTAGAGCAAAGATGGTTTTTCTTAGAGTAATAAAGAATAAGGCCTATTTTAAACGTTTTCAAGTAAAATATCGCCGTCGCAGAGGTGAGTTATACATTTATTTCTGTTCCGGAGGCTCGATCATCCATGTTGTTTTATTATGTTTGCCTAATGTATATTTTCTTTGAGTTCTATCATTGTTGAATCACATATGGCATACATCAAATTACCGGCTTTAACCAAAGTATAAAACATTGTTATGCTTTGACCTGTCGTCTGTGACATTTTATCTCTTTGTGTATATTATTTTAACGACATTGTTTAGAAGGAAAAACCGATTATCATGCCCGCCGTAGGCTGGTACTTCAGGATAAGAACAAATACGATTCTCCCAAGTATCGTTTTGTCGTACGTATCACAAACAAGAGAGTAATATGTCAAATTGTCTCGTCTACAATCGTAGGTGACAAGGTACATGCCTGTGCTGACTCATCAGAGTTGGTACATTATGGTGTTAAACTTGGTTTGACCAATTATGCTGCTGCTTACTGTACTGGTTTACTCCTGGCTCGTCGTTTACTTACCAAGCTAAACTTAGATAGTCAGTTTGTTGGTAAAGTTGAGGCTGATGGTGAGGTCTTTCATGTCGAAGAGGAGGATCATGAAAGGAGACCATTCAAAGCACTTCTTGATGTTGGCATCAAGATTGTTACCACTGGTTTGTTTACGTTTTGGATAATTCTTTTTATTTAGGTAACAGAGTCTTTGGCGCATTGAAGGGTGCATGTGATGGTGGTTTACACATTCCTCACAGTGAAAAGAGATTCCCCGGATATAGTGTGGATGAAGAAAATAATGGGTCTTATGATGCTGAGGCTCATCGCGAACGTATTTTTGGTCTTCATGTCGCAAAATATATGAGCGAATTGAAGGAGGAGGATCCAGAACGTTATGCCAAGCAATTTAGTGCTTATATCAGAGCCGGTATTGATAGCGATAACATTGAGAACATGTATTCAACTGCCCATGAGAACATCAGGAAGTCACCTATTTTGCCAGAGAAGAAGAAGGGTGTTTACAAGAGAGAAAGAAAGGGTCATACTATCTATACCAATTCTGGATCATACATCAGAAACAGGAAGATTACCAAGGAACAAAGAAGAGAAAGAGTCAAACAAAAGGTAATGCTCTTCACTTGTTCACACTATTGTTCAGATTGCATTGTGTGTACAAGATTCTTGAATCTCCCGGTGCAGTAAAAACTCATAATATTTACCACGGTATATGTATATTGCGTATTAACGTTAAGGATTTTGTGATGATCATACAATCCGTGTTTCAACTGAACAATATGTTGACAACATTAAACTGAAAAATCCGTCCACCTTCCGGGCATTGGTGCTCTTTTAGGGTTACCATAATCAAGGGAGGTTACAGAAACGCTGATTTAATCACCACTGTGTATAACGGTGGTTTCATGCATCAGCTACAGTAGATTTTGCATGTTCCTGCTCTTAATAAACTCTTCTAAGAGTTCTTCTGTTGTCCTCTGACTGAGTCTAATGCCTCTGGTTGATCTTCCTTCAGATAACGAAAGGAGTTGTATCAGTATGCCGATGCTTATTTTGATATGCCTGGAGGAGAGACCTAGTATTATACTTCTAAGAGTGCGGATATTTTCCCTACAAGGGGTGTCGATTGATCCATCGTTGCAGCTTGTGAGCCAAATGTAACCTAAAGTTGTGTATTTAATGCGGAGTTGTTACCGTTACATCCGAGTATGATTCTTATTCCGCAGTCTAAGTCGTAGATATGTTTGCTTTCTCTAGTTATCAGATTAGGCCTTACGATTACTAGTGTACCGTTGCCTAGACGGCCGTGTCTGCTGGTCCTGGTTTGTAGCATGATCGTTCCAGTCGGCTGTGTAGATTGTGCTATGTAAACTTGCACTTACCGATATCCTCTGCACTTCGCAAGCTAGAACATCGTTTACAGCGAATGAATTGCTCATTTCGTATACGTCTTCATCCACCTTTCTTCGGTTTGCTAGATCCTCCGAATTTACTTGAAATATGGATAGCTGCGCTCTCTCCGGGGATCCTACCTCGAGGAGCCATTTGTTTCCGGAGATTTCATCCACGGTACCAACTATTATATCACCAACCTGAGCCATGTATCTTCCATTGAGAGGTTCAACATATATCAGCTGGTTGACCTGAAAAGGTTACGTCTACTCTGCGTCATAAATAGAGACATACTCTTCTTATTTTCCCCAGGTAACTGGCTTTAAGTACATTGTTTTCCGTGTAAATTCCATGTCCTTGTAACCAAGAAGATGCATCAGGATTGACTACTTCACCAGGAAGGACAACGTCAGACAAAGGTACCGTAGTTTGCACTTGCCTATCCATTAGATTGCCTCATATAATGGAGAAGACAAACGCATATATTTATATCTGACATAGATATGATTATACATAACAATATTATAGTTATAGATGAAATAATCTCTCTTGTGGGCAGTATATTGCTATTTCATACGAAAAAATGAGCCCCGTCCCGAGGGCCGATGGTGTAGGGGTATCACGTTCGCTTTGCATGCGAAAGGTCTCGGGTTCGAATCCCGATCGGTCCATTCCCTTTTTTGCAGGATTTGATGTAGTTATGTAGCACGAGCATTGAGATAACTAAAAGGACATATAATCGAAGAGAAGTTAGGAGAATTTGCGTTAGTGAATTATCCGAGTTCACTCTTCATCAGCTTCCTTTCTTTGATGTTTTTTGCAGAATTTCTGGTTCCTCAAAAATTTGGGACACATCTATAAATTATTTTGTATGTATTTAGGCAATGTATAAAGCTACATGAAACAGCGTAGACAAGCACAAACCCCTTTGGTTGAAATCTTCTTCGGTATTTTGACCCTTTTGATACCATTACGATGGGCCTTCTTGTTCTGTGCAATGAATTAGTATGAATAACATTAGACAATCGTAAAAGAAAGATGGATCACCAAGGACTGGGAAACCCAGACAGTATTAAAAATGGAACACAGACTAACTTGGTTATGATTAGTATGATTCTTTGACTTTGCCATATTTATACACAAAACTTATGTTATAGTCAGCAAAAGAGCCGAAAATACGGTAAATCGTACAATTATTAGCACTAAGGTTATGTGGTTACAGTTGCGAACTCAGCCTATGGGGACTCAAAGTTTTGTGGTCCACAGGGGTCAGGTTGCAATATCATTTGAATCTATGGATGATACAAAGCACATAGGCATAATTATGGAGATTCGGAATATGTACTCTATCCAGCGTATTTGGTATAGTTTAATATGGGTGTGTTCGGTTTAGGAACGATTTTTGAATGCTTTAACATAAACATATAGCCAATTTATGATTACATAAATCTATGATGATGCTGTATTAAATAGTAAAGGCGTATCGCATAACATGGACCCGTCGGGAATTGAACCCGAGACCTTTCGCATGCGAAGCGAACGTGATACCACTACACCACGAGCCCTCCCCGCGTCGCCTAAAATGTGCAGAAAATAACGCTTTTTAGAATATATAATTATAGCCTCCCTTAAGATTTACGTAAATATTACTATGCACTCCAAAACGTTATTTTAATTTATAATGTCGTCAAAAGCTAGGACTGTTGCTGCAGCCTCTAAGACACGACTTCATTATCACAGTGCAATTGGAACGCACAGGTTAAGCCCGCGTCCCCTTAAAAACATATTATATCCGTACCATCGCAACTATAAACCTGTATATAGAGCTAGGAATGCTAGAACACCGTGTTAGTTTTATGCAGTTTATATATAGACAGCATAAGTTTACACAAAATTCATCGTTTTGTACAGCATACTACTGGCCAGAGATTGATAAATACCCTTGGCATTCTCACCAAAAAAGATTCCCTGCGCAAGAATCCTTAGGTATAGAGTTTTTCTCTGAATTTGTGAAAAGAGATGAACGTATACGTACTTTATATGAAACGTTACACCCTTTACCACTGCGCGGCGTCAACTGCCTGGTTTGGAAACCAGTAAAATACAAGGAATCAGATAGCCCAGCAAATAGAAAGATCATCAAGATAAATGATCTTAACTATGTTGTAGACGAAGAAACACGTAACAATACCTATTACTTAATAAAGAGTATTGACTACAGGGTGTGTTCATGCACTTAATTTATGACCTCTGTACAGTTACGACCTTTCAAAGCCAAGATTATAGCAGATTTATACATGAAAGGTACTTCTTATAAATCTCTACCCATTAAAATCTTTTAGATTCACTGATAAAAAGTAATATTAGTCCAGTTGGTTCTGTTAGAGGGATATGGCGATACTCATTTCCGTATAAATTTTCAGACTGCGATTTAAATTTAAATGACAAAGATACCTACAAAAATATTGCGTTTAAGGTCTCAGATTTGAACTTGTATAGACCTAACAACATCAGACCTTTTAAAAACCTCTGTAAGGACTAATACTTATTTCATTTACAATGTCATTAATCTCCATTAGTATATACTTTCATAAGTTGGATTACTAAATCTATACAAATGAGTGCTAAACGAGTGCGAAGAATAAACGTGTTGTAGTGTCTTGCCTGGGAGTGATTGCTCTGTTCAATTAATATATGCATAAGTCAACTTCAAAATGGTGACACATCAGTAGAAATACTTGTATAATATTCTATTCGTCTCTAGGATGATGTATAACGATGGCTTAACGTCGTTAACTTTGCAACAACGTGATTTGCTGAGTAGACTAACATCGGCTAGCTCAGACCCAGTACCTGGATATTTATATAACGAAATCATAGAATTAATAAAGTCAGATATATCTCTACTAGGTATTGTTCAAGATTACTGTATAAACAAACTAAGCCGTAAGGAGCCTTATATCAAGTACAAGTGTTTAAAACTACTAAAACACTTATGCAATCAGCTTCCTAATGATTTTATTAGATCAAAAGTTACTCAATCACAGGTTTTACTACAGTGTAGAGGTTATAAGGCACAGTTTAGTGAGTACAACGGTGACTATTTATCTAAACTTATCAGGACCGAGGTAGAGGACCTCATTAAGGTCGTCTGCTCGTATGATTCATCATTTGATTCAAACAATTCTATTGCAGTGGACACTATGAAAGATAGAATTATAGGATTCGGAAATTCCGGGCATTCAAATGCGTCTAATAATGGGTTCCACTCTCAGCCTAGTATTGATTATCAACAGAGTTCTAAAATGGTTGGTTTTGGCAACCAGGTAGCTCCAGATACCTCATACAGTATGTTCAGTAGAAATGGAACTTTGAAAATGTTGAGTGAGGTCGCAAATAAATATTTATCATCGGAGATCGTAGAGAAGATAGAAAAGGTTGGTTCAGCGATAACAACAACCGCAATGGAACAAATTGAAAAACATATTGGGTATGGTTCTGCAGACAGAAAATTTTCTCCAAGCATTCCGCAACATAGCTATCACAACGTGGCCCCGAGAATAAATACATATGGAACACATATTGACCATAAAATTCCTATTTTATCAACAGATGATAATAGTTTAGTCGCATCTGATGAAAAATATCATATTCCAGGTATACATATGAGTACGAAATATATGCCTTATTTAGGAGAAGAGGAAGTTAAATTTGCAAAAGAAATGATTTCTTTTACCGGAATAAAAATTTCTCCATCTCCACAGCTGATTGAGGAATTTATTAAAAAAATGGATACTATGGATAAGCAAGTTATTGTAGACGAGCTTCTCAAACATTTGAACAGTAGATCGAACAAGTGGCAAACCCATTTCAGAATTTTATCCATTCTAGAATCATTTCTAATTAAGGGCATACTTAGCCAAAGGATAGTTGATGGATTTAAATCCACGGCAATTCCAATTTTCGACAAGTGTAAGTTAGAATCTCAGTTGCATAATAAAGCAACAAAGCTTGTAAACTTGATTTGTGATTACACTGGACCATCATACGATATGGAAACCAGTGCTAAAAGCGTTAAACAGTCTCAGTCAATACCTTCAGATGAGATTTCAAATGATCTTGATTTACTATCATTTGATCGATCCGCAAAGGAGAAACATAAACCTACCACAGAAGACATTGACTTATTCAACCTAAACACACCAGCAAACATCGCGCACACGACTGCAAACAACCTTGGCGAGAAAGAGACGAACACTGTTGATGACCCCTTCTCATTCCTAGGAGATACTCTCAAGGGTTACACAAAACCATCACACCAAATTGATTTATTATAAATATAAACACTTTATGAATTTAAAGTTCAACTTAAAACCTAAGCTTCTTCTTTAGGAAGGCAGTGTCCTTGCTACCCTTGGCAGAAGAGTCAGCCGATTCTGGTTTAGAAAAGCTAAAAATATTCATATGCATAAACATGAGCATACCATTCCTCCAAAACGAGTTTTACAGCCTTTCTGGCGCTCTTCCTTGAGGCCTTGTTCTCCATTTGTTCATCGGTGACCAGCGATTTAGGGTCTATACTGCTGCTTACCATATACCTATAAATTTTACTGTGACATAAAATTGGGGAGCATACCTGGTTGGCATCAAGTGATTTACATTAATGTACTTGACAAAGGTTTTGATCTTAAGTCTTTTCTCCACCTTAGTCTTTGACATCTTTTTGGTGACCTTTCTTGGTGGTTTTTCGATTCCAGCTATTAGACAATTGCTATATGGCCTGCGTTTGCTTGAATTCTCGTTGGTTTGAACGATAATCCCCTTGCATCCAGCCCTGCGGCCACTAAGAACAATGACAATACGCCCAGGTCTCAATAATTTACCCATCTGTAGATAATGATATATCCAATATATTGAAGAGAACGTTTTACATATAAATAGATATAAGAAAGTAAACAACCTTCTACGATCTGCACTGTTACGAAAATGATAAACCACACGATAATTTATGCTCACCACAAACTTAAAATTTATCTAATATAAAAACAATAGAGTGGGGAACGTTTTAAAATAGATATCCTATAAACTCGGCGCATCTGGCCCAAGGATGTGTCGTCGACCCAAATGGGGAGCACCGGCAACAACTACCCTAGGGTATTTGTATAGGCCTCAGGATAACAACATTGTAAGAAAGACTATTACCTAAGAATATATGATCTAAACATAATTTATAGCGGTAGTTGTAAGTAAATTTGTGCTTCGTTCCCAGGTTCACTCTTCGTTATAATCGATTGATGTTGAGGACACGAGTCCTTTGCTAAAGTACAAACCTGTCTTCAGTTTTATGCTATTCATGTGTTTGAAGCATTCGTTACACATATATGCTGGATTGTTCGGGAGTAACTGGGAGTTGAATACGGTCTTGTCTACTTTATTTAGGTCACATATTTGGCAGTCCTTTGTGTGTTTCCTGGATACGAAGATATGAACAGGATAGCATGATACATATGGGCAGTCTCTTGATTTGTCGAATGTTCGAATTTTTGTAATCATTATTCTGTGTTCACATTCTCCATGATGAATAAAATACCCTGGCGTGTAGACAGGAAGTTTTATGTCTCCAAGAACAGCGTCACTTTGATTGATTGGAGTTATTGATTTTAGCACTCCCGGCTTGTAGCTTTCATAAAATTCTACCAGATTAACTGAATAATCACAGGCTCCATTCCTTAAGTCTGGGTATAATGTGCCATTGATCATATAACATGATCCCTGCAGATTTTAATTATATGGAATTGAGATTACCTTTAGTTTTAGGGTGCGATCTCCTGATATTATCGATGAACAGTTGAATGTATCGGTGATATCCGAAAGTGTTTGCGATGCCAGAACATCGAATTCTCTAAATTTATGACCTCTCATATGATGATAAAAACTTATAGTTATTATTATCTCATTTTCATTAACAAGCTCAATGTTAGTTTCTTCATTACCTTTCAAAAATTGTTCAGAAATTTTCTTGTGTATATCCACGGGGTTAGTGTTACATTTAGGCCCATCTAACTGTAAAAATTCTGGAAGTGGTTCATATTTGCTTAAATCTACATTTGTATATCGTATTTTTCCACAAATGAGTTGGTAACTCTCCAACTGTACACATTCTGAAAAGTACTCATATAAGTTTTCTTCAGACCAGGGATTGTTTTTGTAATCAGATAAAATCCCTACTTTCTTAAAATTACCTTCTAAATAATTTAAATTAACCTGCAAAGCTGCATCTATGAATTCTAAAACTCTAGGAATCCTTAACTTCCTTTGTAATATCGTATTTAAATTTGAATTTATTCTAAGTTTAGCAATTTTCTCTGCATCAGAACTATCCAATTGAATAGACAATGGTGTTTTTGTAGTATTTAGTCTTTCTGCCCTTTTATTTAGTCTTCTTAGACGGTACATAAGTTTTTCATACTTATCTTCATAGCTATATACGTCAACAGTTAGTCCAGGAAAGCCTTCCTTTAAGTTTGTATCTATTTTGTTCTGTGCAATTGTATGGTCTGAGTTAGATGTGTTTACAGCCGAAGTAATCCTTCTGATTTTCTGTTTCTGAGTTTTTTCTGTCTTGTTGATGCATATAATACTATTTATAGGCAGTATATCAGCTATTCCTACACTGGAAATTTCTAAATATCCAGTATAATAATGTTTTCCTCTTATCCTACCGGACATTACCACGAGTCAATCATTCCGGTTGTACGTTGTAAAAATACTCATCTAAAACATTAGTAGAAGGTATAAACTCTTGTAGTGTACATTGTCGCGGAGTATTTGCGACTAATGGAGCTATGGATGATAAGCTTGCCGCACCAGGATTTCTTTGAACGACCTCATAACTACCCCTAGTAGCATTATTATTCTCAATTTCAATGATCCATACGTTATATAGCACATTAAGAACGGCTAGTTCATTGTTTCGCGATTCCTGTATAAATAACCGGAGTATAATATGCAGGAGTATATACACATCCGGAGTTAGATACGATGGCTCTCCGGAGGACTTAGGTAACGTATACATAGCTGATTTAAACTATATTTAAGTTTTTGGATGATATAATTTGTTGTTGTAGGCCCTCCTATTAAGAAGCCAAGGAAGTATTTTGACATGAAGACATTTCGACAATTTCTGAAGCAACAAAAGACACACGAAATTGAAACAGAAAAACGGGCCATTGCTAAGGCTCATGCCAAAAGTCCTCCCGGTAAGTATTCCACAAAACATTTCAAATATGTAGATGGGTGGGAGATCCTAGACTTCCTTAAAGCTATAAATGTTGGAGATGGAGCAGAGGTCATAGCGGAATCATTTAACTCATGGAATGAATTCATTAGTTCCACTTTAGAGGTTTTTTTAATCATTATATAATCCTTTTTTAAAGGAACTCTATTCAAATACTTCAATGACAAACAAACAAAGACGTACCGTTTTCAAATATATCACGTATGTTAAAACGATCTCGCAATTTTATCTCTTAGGTTGTATAACCATGGTTTGTGGCCAAATGAAAACAAGTTAGATTACGTAAATACTTTCCAAGTATGTTCGCTGCGCATAAACTGTTGTTTTTAGGCACCTCCGCTAAAACATGAAGGAGAGCCATGGAATGAGGAATCAGATGCCAAACTATTAGAACTTGCCGAATATTATGATGCAGATTTTGGGGATCCGTGGATATATATATCTTGGGAGATGCAAAGAACCATTGAAGATGTTCAGGATAGATATATCGAAATCTTTACAAAACCCAAGGTAATTCTATTTTTACAAAATAATCGTACAGAATCGAGACAAAGAGTGTGATATATCTATAACTAGATCACACAAACCTTTATTAATGAATAGAAAATTCAAAATTGATCCACCATTTCTGTATATTATCCCATCTGAAGAAAATTTTCCGTTAAGCGCTATATATGTCAACGATGAAAACACAGTGCCAAAGGCGGAACACATATTTTCTGATAAATTTAAAAGGTATAGGAATGATTCCTGTTTTAAAATTGAATAACTATACATTATCAATACTAAGCTAGTTAATGGCCCACTTTTCGATTTCTTCGGAATCGTTATCGAAAATAAATGGCTGAGAAGCCAGCAAAAGTATCGGATAACCACACAATAAACATGCTTTTGATAAGTAATCATTATACTCAGCTTCAGTCTTCTCATCCTGGGTTTCATCAAATCTCTTTTTAATGGCTTTAAATTCAATCAAATCGGCACCTCCTAGTAGGCCATAAAGTGTTTTTGCGATGCATCCGCGGTGAAAAGTGTGTTCACACGGAAATACTATGAAATCTCTTAAAAATACTACATTTCCACAAACAGTGCATATTTGATTGGGTGATATCTTTACACATCTCTTGGAAATATATTGTATATCGGCTTTGGTTTCCTCTATACACCCACAAAGATATGCAATTTCTTGCCTCTTTTCTTGCATATTGTCTTCGAACTTTGTTAGGAAATTATTTACTACGTCCTTTAAATCACCAACCCTTGAGTCATCCGGAAGATATTCGAGAACATCCTGTATATTTTATATATTTAAATTGGAACATACGGTAATTTTTATAAATCCCTTTGATTGTTCCAGAATAGGGGAAATTGAAAGGGTGTCACTTTTGGAACTGTGCTCCAAAATTCTTAACCACAGTTTGCGTTTGTCAAAATCATCAACTGGTTTCATTGCACACATTTGTGCCAATTGGATATTTCCTTGTTCTAATGCTAAATCCAAGGCATCATTGATAATTCCACACAAGCTCAGTAGATGTATAAATGGGACCTTCCAAATTGAGTCAGAGTCAAGAGATTTCTTTCGCAAATACCTGAGTGATATCGAAAGATCATAGTTTGAAAAACAGATATCGTCTAACAAAACCTCTAGAAGCGGTTTTTCATCCGGTAAGTTAGAAAGAAGGATTATGAATAGAGACCAAAGCACCGATTTGCAAGATTTGTCAAGTGGAATCGGGTGAGTTAGTAAAATCCTTTTTAAAATACTCAGTGAATGTTCAAGGTAGATTGGGTTGTCTAAAACTACAGATAGAGACAGTATTGGAACAAGAAGATTTGGGGATAGGGAATTGAATGTTGCATTTGAGAAGGCATCTGAAGCACCTATGAATATTATTGGAGCAAATCGTAAAAACAAAGAATCTCTCTTTTCATCAGGTGGCATTTGAGATAATTCACTTAGAGCACCAGTATAATTTTCGCTACTTATGTGATAGCATATAACAGTGAATGTGTCATTCCTTACTTTAGCGTATTCTATACATTCATCGTCACATCCCATAGTATGCAATATAAAGTTAATTGGGGCACGAAGTTCATATATATCCTTTATAGATAGCAAAAGCCTGGAAAATTTTAACTTTAAAGTCTCATATAGCTCTCTTAATCCTTTATTTATAGGACCACTTTGCATCATTAGTGATAAACTCCTAAGTTTATAAGAAATTAATTCCACAACCCAAATAGTTAAAATTATGAAACGAGGGTATTCTTTTGTTATATTCATAGTTTGGATTTTTCCCGTAATATATTCTATAAGTGCGAGCTCCTGATTTAAATTAATAAATTTTAGATACACAGCCTCGATCTCTGGGAAACTATTTTCCACATTTGCATACATTTTTGCAGCTTCTTTATACATTCCCCTCTCAAAATAATCATGAGCTGCTTTAAAAGAAACTTTATCCCTCTGTGCGCTAGTTTTACAACATAACATTGCGTTTTTTATATCGCCCTTTAGCATATAATGATGCCAAGAATCATCGGATTCGTTTTGTACTACGACTTCGTAAATTCCATCGGAAGATAAAATACAAAGTATTCCAGAAATTGGATCCTTTACTATCCTTTTCATTTCACCGTATGTGCTATAAGGTAGTGGAAACAAAGCTACTTGTTGTCCAATTATAATGTTTATGACAAGAATGATTTCATCAAACAAAAGAAAGAGGTGGTTGTTTAGAGCCACTGAATTTTTTGGCATGTATTCGGCAGGCTTTGAAAGAAACGAATTTTTGTTATCATGATGTTTCTGAATCTTTTTGTTGGAATTTGAGAATATCAACGACTTAAATCCGGTAGGATATGCTATGATTGTAGGTGGAAAAGCAAGACATGATACGGCATCATCATTTATTATACGAGGTATAGTAGAAAATAATATACCTGTAGCGTTTATCCAGAACACATTATGACTCCCATCGTCCTTTTCGGTTGTTAGTAACTCACCGTATGGAGCCGCAAGGGGAACCTCATATCTGAGTCCGGTACTACTAGAATACTTAGAAAAAGTCTCTTCAAAAGTAAACCCACCGAAAAATTCATACAATCTCTTGGTAGTTGTTGCGATAATTAGAAATGAACGGGCTCCCCTGAAAAATATGGGAACCAACTCTATACTCAAAACAGGCTCTCCATCGCTCAAAACATGGAGTGTTTTGAAAAAAAACTGTTTGTTCTTGTGGTCTATATTTCCTTCTATCAATGACCCATGCTGTGAACCTATTAAAAAAGGCCCAGTTGAATCTACATCTGTTGAATCTGTAAATGCTAGAGATCTTATGAAAACACTTTGTAGTTTTCGCAAGAAGTACATTTCATCACTCTGAAAATTTGCATACCAGTTATCACCTGATGCCAGACAAATCAAACAATGAAAGGATTTGGAATCTACATAAATGTGTCTAACTTCTGATCCTATGGTATAGAATGTTTAGCATAATATAAACTACCTCCACTTTTTTGCGTCTTCAATATAGCATAGTCAGAAGATACGTCACCTATTCTAGGAGACACATCGCTGGCATATTCGTCTTCGTGCGAAAATTTCAACACATTTCCATTGGTTAATCCAAACCAAAGTGAGTTATTTGCCATAGCAAGCGTAGTTATTGTTCTTCGAGGTATACCTCGGATGGGTTTTATTTCTACGCTAATCTTTATGGGCATCTTTCACGCTACTCGGTCTTCTAAGTACTGTATGATGTAGCAAAACTGCCATTATAGAAGTCTCGTTCCCAGATACACACTGGAAAAACGACTAGGTATTATTATATAATTAAAAGAGAATCACACATATTATGAAATGTAACTGAACCACAAATCATGGACAGCGTATCTCCACATACGAGATACACAACAATTTCCGCACAGTTGGAGTAGTTGACAATATTTTGCAGAGTTATTATGACAAACCCAACTATACTACTTCAGGGATCAGTTTTTAAGGAGGAATGTAACAAATATGTGAAAAAATTAGCGGAATTTGCTGTAGAATATTGTGGACTGAAAAGTTCCAAAAATGTCAACAGAGTTGACCTAAAAAAGAGTCTTTTAAATCTAACTAGAGGCATATCACTGACCGGTTTCGTAAAATCCCTGTCAATACAGGATAAGAAGCACTTTCTAAATTTTGTATCTATGGAATGTCCAGTAACATGTCCAAATAAAAAGGTAATTATTCCGCCAATAGAATCTATGCCATGTAATGTCATGAAGTCTTGTAAGAAGCTACGCAACTTCTTCGGAGTCCCAGAACTTCAAGTTTGCAGAGGGTGCATAAAGAAAAGTAGATGCAGAAGATATCAGCAGATAGAAAGGGATATACCAGATTTAAGTGATTTAGCATCTGTCATGATCGGTGTACATTCCATTTGCAAAATTCATATCGATGGGAGTGACTTAGTCGTACCAGAGTTCGCTTTCAGGGAGTTGCCTTCCGTAATAAAAATGCTGGATGCCCTAGGAAAATATTTTAAGGACAATCCCACCGTAGTAGAAATACCTAGAGGTGACGAAAAAGCGTGTAATAGAGAACTCAAAAAAAGGAAGAAGCAGAAAGAATTGGAAAAGTTAGAAACGTTAAAGGAGAAGATATTTAACATTCCAAGGGGATTCAATATTATGCCTAAAGAAACCACATACATGGCATCATTCCAGAGGAATTTGTATAACAGTTTGCCGAAGAGAAAACATAAAGAAAGTGACTATGTTTGGGTACCAGATATAGGAGATACCACAATCATTAATCGAGATAATAAGTTGGAAAAGATTAATAATGCAAAACTAGAGAGTGATGCACCCTTTATGAACGATAGTAAAGATATAAATGTGGGAAAAATAGAGGAACTCGGCATTAACGATGTAGAATTTAGAATGGAGTATTCCAAACCTATAGGCAGTGAAGTAAATATCGTAAGATACGATGTAATAAACGATGAGTTCGTACAAGGGATCAAAATAAATGCAAATGGAAGAGTGATAATAGACTTGGACAAAAATTTAGACGAAAATAGAAGCCTGCCTATCAATGGACTTGAAATGTATAGAATACCTTCTCCACAAAAATTAGCTATGTACGAAGGTTTTCTCAAAACCCTTCCATCTAAAACACGATCACTTTCATTTTTAAAACGTGTACCATATAACTACAAATGTCAAAGCTCAGGGGAAACATTAAGGCAACCTGAAGATACAACAAAAGAAGATTTAGAAAATTTAACGGATATAGCACTAGCTATAAATGCTAAGTAATAGTTAAGTTGTATTTCTATTTCCTTTTATGTAACTTATCAACATGGTCCTTTGCCCATTTGTCCGCTTCTAATATATCTTGTAGATCATTTGAGTATTTGTCAGGATTAAAATTCTCTACAGTTGTTTTAACAAGATTAAACATTTCATCATAAGACACCATATCCATTCTAAATAGCTCGTTAGCCCTATCATTTGCCGCATTTAAAACTGCTGGAAATAGTCCACCCACTTTTCCAACTCGGTACGCAAGTTTTAGGGATGGAAACTTTTCAAAGTCTGGGTTTGCAAACGATAATGTGTATTTAGTTAAATCTAGAGATGGTAAGCTGTTATGGATGCGCTTTGGCCAATTTAGTGCATAGGCTATAGGCAACCTCATATCCGGTAGGTACATCTGAGATATTATAGAATTATCCATGAATTCTACCATAGAATGTACTATGCACTCCTTGTGTACTAGAACTCCTATTTTATCCACTGGTATTCCAAACAAATGATGAGCTTCTATTATCTCCAACCCCTTATTCATCATAGTAGATGAGTCTACTGTAATCTTTGCTCCCATCGACCAAACTGGGTGTGAAATATTATCACTTACTTTCATTTTTCCAAATAGAGAGGCGTCAACTTCCCTAAAAGGGCCACCACTGCTAGTTAGTACCAGCATTTTGATACTGTTGATTATGCTTTCTGGTATATTGCAGATGGATTGTGAATGGGCTTCATTGTTGGTAGCTATGGGTGATAAACACTGATATATAGCATTGTGTTCAGAGTCAACGGGTAAAATGATACTCCCACATTCTCTAACAACATTTTTTAATATATCCCCAGCAGATACAATCGATTCCTTGTTGGCAAGTGCTATCCTTTTTCCAGATTTTGCAGCAGCGATCGTGGGTTCAATTCCGGCAGAACCAGAGATGCCAAGAACCAACAAATCATAGATATCTGAATTGCATAGATCCAAAAGTGCCCTTTTCCCCGTGATTATTTCTGTTTTATCACTTACAAGCTCCCTCAATGAATCAGCATATTCATATATATGTGCAACTTCAGGTTTGAACTTTTCGATTTGTCTAGACAACAATTGAAAATTTTCTTTTGCTGTCAGGGCTACAACTTTGAATTTTTCATCGCCTTCATTCATTTTTGATATAATATCCAAGGCTTGTGTACCTATGGAACCAGTACTTCCCATAATAGCTACCCTGATTGGTGAAGATTTGCAATGATGGGTTGGATCACCATTATAAAGAGATGTTGAATTTCTTAATATTTTATGACGATTAAATTGGTATAAAAAGGATTTACAAGGTGTATAGGCAAGAAGTATGATACAAACAACTGTAGTAATATCCATTTTAACAGATCAAGAGTGTCTAAAAATCAAATTTATTCAATTGGTTAATTTTCTCTTCAGGTGTTTTAAACCACCTAGTTTTACCACTCCACTTCAACAATTTGATTATATCACCTTTAGAATTTGTACATTTGGCTAATGTATTCCATTCGAGGCCAGTATAATATTCAAAACTGTGACTTCGGGATATAGCATAAACACCAACCCAATCGGATCTAGATCCAACAATTTGTCCAAATTTTTTGTATAATCTAACCGCAGAAAGACGGTTGGAACCTTTTAGATTAGTATATGGTACTTTTGTAAGAATTACTGTATTTCTCATATGTGATGATATGTCCTCAATAGACGAATGATGCAATGTTACGAACGGAATTTTGTGATATGAGCCATATAAAGATTGCATTTCTAAAAATGGAGATGGCCTACAAGATTGTATTACACTCTTGAGTTGTCGGGAATAAAAATAAGAAAACTTTGTTAGTTTGTCATTTGCCTCTACAAGTTTCAGATGACTTGTATCTGATCCAACGATGTTGATTCCAACTTTAAACTTGGAATTGATATCAATATAATTTGTAATTAATGACTTGTAATCGTGTATGTGTTCTAACGTCCTCAGATTTGGGAAAGTTTCTTGATTAAAATTTGGCAAAGACAACAGTAATGAAATTATTTCGCAAATTAATACGCCATTACCACAAAATGGGTCCCAAATGGTATGTATCTTTGAATTAAATGCTTTATAAATATCACTGTTCTGTAAAAATGCTCCGTAAAGAGAATCAGTAGTATCACAGTGATCATTTGAAATAAGCTTTTGGCTCTCAATAAAACGCTCACGTTTATTCTCTATGTGTGTGTTTAATACTTTGGTGCTGTTCGAACTTATAAAGTCTCCATTTTCTGAACGTAGTTGGGTTTTTAGTTTTGATAGAGACCAATACGGTATAAAGTTCTCAAAGCTTTTAGAATTCAAATTATTTATTAATTCTGTACTGAAGTTAAATAATCTTGGAGATAATCTACCGGAACATTGAATTGCCACGTAGCATGTGTTCCTATTTAATGTTATTGAAATGCAACTAGAGTCCAAACTAGTGGCTTTAGTCTCGCTAAAAGGTAAATCCTTATACCTTTCAAAGGATAGATTCAGACCACTTCTAACACAACGAGAAATAACATAACTAGACCAGAGTGTTGAGTTGCGCGAAATTATGCGCAATGGAACACTAGACAAAGAATCCGCTGAAATATGTAGGTTCCACGGTAGCTCTGAAATAAACCTCGTTAGCTGTTCCTCGTTATTCGACCTAAATGGGTGTCCTATACGTAACCAAATGCTTTCAGCAGACTTAATAAATAATATACTCTTTATCAACCACTCAAAGGTACATTTAATCTCTAATCCACCGGATTGTACATTTATATCGCAAAGGTCGCTCTTACGCTCGGTGAATTTAGTTATTCTATCCTTCGTAGTAACAGAATGTCTACTTTCGGAAGATTCCTGTGCCTTTTCGTTGTTAAATTTGCATATCCATCTTCCTTTTTCTTTAAGTGCATGTTTATTTAGTATCTCAGTATTAAATTCGAAATCTTGATCTTTAGATAAGATTCTTAAGTCCTGATCATCGACGGTTTCAATAGGGGTTCTCTTATGATGTATTCTGTTAATCTTATTCAAAAATATATTACGTTTGATTTCCTTAAGTAAGTGTGACTCCAAACCTCTGCGTACTGATATGAAAACTGTAGCGCCACCTAAATTAACATATTCTAATGGCTATTATCTTACTTTTTAAACTAATCGGCATTCGTGTACTTTACAAAGTTGTACATTGTACGATTTCTGTAAATATCAGTATAAATGGAAAGTAATATCACTCTACAAATTTAACCTCACTCTACAGAGCAATGGAAGACACAAATCCAACAGGTAGTTTTAATACCCGTACCATAAAAGTTAAACTAATAAGTAATTTGTGGTAATATACTACAATTATGATCCTGAAACCATCAAACCTAAGTTATGAAGTCCGTGGAACGAATTCTTGCGGGAAAGTCTCTTAATAAATGAAAATAGGGAATCGTGGAGTACGTCGATCTTCTTTTCTGACACATCCTATATATACAATAAGTATGGAATACGTATCAGCAACTCACCTCTTCCTTTATGGTCACGTCTATTGAACCATCTGTCCAAATTATGGTCGAAACGGTATAAGATTTCCCTGCAACGAACTCACAAATTTCTCTTTCCACAGCTGGAATCCATTCAATATCCAATGGGTCCCTGTCAACGTTTCTATTTAAATTTATCAACAACGTGGCAATATCATCAAATTTTTCTATATACCTTAAAATCTCTTCTCTGGTATAACTTAGATTTTTGTCATTCACTAAATCATCTACCATCTGAACCTTATAAGAGTCATTTTGTTTATTGACTTTTTCTTCCATGATATTCCTTACAAGCAAGATTTCGTCATCGCTTAATAGTCCAAAATTCAGTTCCATAAAACCCTCTTCGTCAGTATCATACGTATCAACATAATCATCTGTATCTTCTCCTAGATCAACTAGTCCAGGTGGATAATCTCTATCTTCAGTAATAGTGGCATTTCCATACATAAAGTTATCCATCACAGAACCATCAACTTCAGGGGACAATGAATTAATACTTTCTATGGCTTCAGGTAGTGATAGACCTCTGTTCCATAGATCCATAGTAAACTCGTTACATTCGTCAGTGTCCAGGTCTTTCAAAATCCCAGGAGGAGTATTCAAATCTCCGCCCAGTATCACCTCTGTCTTCTTAGAACCATGATTATATCCCAAAAAACGATTTAAAACATTTATTCTACCCAAATTAAGAGCTGTACCTTTTCTGGAGATAAACCCATGGCAATGGAATCTCTTTACAAAAGGCTTATAAATGGTAGTTTGGCAAAGGGTGGATTTCGATGGTAGAATCCGATGAGTATCTAAGGCGTATGTATGGGTCTGTATAGTAAGGGTATAATTATACAGTATACTAAAAATGTATAATATAGATTTCATTAGCCTCCTTGGAGATGAGAATGAGTTATCACCGGACATGAAACCAAATCCCCAGTATAATGTATCCTGATAGATAAACTCATTTACATACGAACATAAATAAAACTGTGGAAAGTAAATTGAAGGGATTTATTCCAATCCGTGTAGTCTTGGCGGAGATAACCCAATACATATACAGTGGAATGTTTAACAGAGAATAATGGGAAGTTACAGTTACAATTTTCCGATTTATAATTATATAATATCTATTTTTATATTAACCTTAAATATCAGAAATGTGTACATACCTCCCGATTGAATAATCTCAGATTAACGCTAACACGAACAACCTCAGAGCATCTCAGAAACAACAAATACATAACATGAGCTACATTTACAAACTCTACTAAATGGTAAATAAAGAGTAATACACGAGTTACAGGTACAAAGTTCATGAAAGAAACGCTACCAACGATAATCTCTAGGTGGTGTTGGCATCCATTGTAGTAACGAGTTATATATGTACGGTATATGTTATCTCTGTCCACGTAGTATTTGAAAGTACATAGATGTTATAATACAGAGAGTGTTACTTAGGGAATATAACATGTACTAGCCCCAACAGTGTGCTGCGGAACAAACTCATATTATAATACTACTAAAAACATAAAAGTGATACAAACGAAACAACTGTTCAGTTCATTAATGAGAAATGTGAGACATAAAAGCGAAGTATGTGGTGGTTAAATTCGCTGCCCTAGCGCTTTCATCCCACGTATATATGCATTTATAGGTAATTGAAAACATACATATGTGTTATTTAGTCCAAATTGGTGTTAATTTCCCTGCTCTGAGTTGTGATTCCCCATATCTGGAATTCCTGGCACAATTAGACGCAGATGTGTTGATGGAAAAACCAGATATCAGGTTGTTGTGAACTTGCGTGTTTTACTTTCCACAAATTGAGGGGTACAGTCTATGAATTAGTTGGTGGTGTGAATGTTGTTGTGTCTAAGTCCCTGTTTGTATTAACTCGTGTGAATACCGTTGGGATTTAACGATTCACGTGCAAAAGTGTTTATTCATCGATTAACTCGTATTTAGTATCTTGATATTAACGTTTAGACAATATATTTGTATTTATCTTTCAAGTGTGTAGGATATATGCCCTTTAATTTTACAATACACCATCATATCGCAGTGATGTCTTGTTCAAACTAACAATGCTATGGAATGCTACTTCTAAGATTTTTTGTTGGTGGCAGCTGTATTAATAGGTGACTTCAGGTTCTTCCTAATCCATGATTTATCAATTAATATAAGTTACTGTACTGGTCTATACTTGGGGATACGGGGCTTAGTGATATAACTTTCAGGGCAAAATATGATAGGAAATACTTTATTTTCAGCCATAGATGGAAGAAACTCCTCTCCATTGCCAAATTTGGACTATGTTGATACTCAACATATCTACAATTATACACCAAAGATTACACGAAAAAATCATGGGACTAGTGGCTTAATAGTTGATGATATAAGAAGGTCTGACATATTTGATGATCCTAATGGCTTTATCCGCCATATGTCTAGCACTTCACTAGGCGCTCCGGAATTATCTAAATTCGAATCAAACGTTTATATAAGCAGATATTTGAGCACTTCAGAATGTATCTCACTCTTGTCTTCACATTGCCAACGCATAATGCTGAACTATCACAGCCGTGTTTCTTCACTTTTTGCAAGTAGGATTAAAGATGTAACTCTTTCTCAGCTAAATGATATCGGATTATTTTCAAGCGACCATATGAGATCATTGACTATAATTTCTATTTGTGGTCGTTATCATAAATTGATTAAATCCAATAATGATGATTCTTGTGTTGAACCAAATATTTTCCCGTATGCAATAAAGCTTTTGCGCCTAATATATGCATCAGTTGCAAACACCTGTAGTAAACCTGGGACCGGGAATATTGAAGAATGCCAGTTTTTCTACCAATTTTTGAAAAGAGGTACTACATCTATGAATATCAATGGTAATTTTGAAGGACAAACTCCACAACGTATAACCCTTTTATACTCAATCGCCTTGCATCTAATAGATATTGCATTATACAATAGTAACGAAACGACTATTGATGATTATAATATAAGTGACATAATTTCATACACAATTTGCTCTTTTGTAGAAGGCTTACTAAAGAATGGTGATGACGTGCTTGGAGATGGTGAAGGGCTATTTAGAAAAACGAGATTCGTTCCGGAAATTGGTACTCTGTCTGATCTGTTCTCAAAGCAC
Source organism: Theileria equi strain WA (assembly GCF_000342415.1). Lineage (NCBI taxonomy): Eukaryota > Apicomplexa > Aconoidasida > Piroplasmida > Theileriidae > Theileria > Theileria equi. The sequence continues at coordinate 105,259 of NC_021366.1, read as the reverse complement.
TTTAGTGTATTAAATGGATTTTTGTCACATGGGTGTACTATGACGAACAAGTCTCTTTTGATAAAGTGCATAAATGTGGTCATTCATAATCTGGAGGGCACAAGGAAAAGGCATCCTATTCTGATTTGGGCATATATTATTCTTATGCGTTTATGCCCGAATGAAATATCGGACAATTCCTTTAAAATCCCAAAGCATTTGTTTGACATAATTGTCCACACGAAAAATGTCTTGCAACTTAAATCTGTTACTGATGCTCTCGAATTTTGCCTCCAAAACAGCAAGTTTTCGCAACATGTTAGAGACAATATGAATCCAAACAGTGTTATTTCCATATTTGTCATACATGTAAGCGGATTGATAAAGCATAAAATGGCGGATGCTGTTGTTATTATTTTAAGTCTCTTCAATACGATATTAGACAATTTTAGCAAAATTTTGAGCAAAATTTCTAACATACTATCTGGAGCGAACAATTCTGACATAGTATTAGCCTCTGTAGAGATATTTTTTAATACATGTTTATTTGGGAAAGGAATATTGCAGTCTACCTTATGTATAACGTTCTATAAGCTGCTCTCCTCTGGTGATATCACAAAATGTTTGGCTTCTAACGCTAGAATTATGAGACTTCAGGCGCTTTTATCCGCTCTGGGTTTACTTGATAAAGGAGGTATAGATTTATCAATGGATAGGGATATACCAGTGTATGAAACTGCCGGAAGATTGGCTCTGTTATATGCATTTGTGAAAGCTGGTGCCTTGCCAGATATACTAAAGATACTAAGTAGGAAATTTAAAGCTCAAAATATCTTGATAGAGCTACGGAATTCTGTAATCGGATATACACAGAATACTGAATCACTTCTGGAGGTGTTTTGTACCGGAGAGCTTCCTAATCGTCTACTGGCACATGATGTCTTGTCTGCCTCTGCTGGGAAAAATTTAGATATACTACCTCGACCAGGAGCCAGTGATCCCTTTATTTTCTTCTGTTCTTCCTTTGCAACAGCACTTACAAAATATCCTGCATTATCTCATATCTTATCGCAATACTCTTGTCATTATACGGAAATGTGCACCCCTAGTGAGTTTTTGCGCAGTGCATTACAATCAGAGAATCCATACTTCAATCAAAAGGCGGCTTTGCTACTTTTCATACATTTTATACTTTCATCATTGTATGAGGTTTGTGATGTCTCGAAACAAAATGTGATGAATTCGCTATTGCACAATACTGTAGCAAACAAATATCGCAAGGAGGTTGAAAAACGACAAAAATATAAAGAAGAATATGAAGAGAGTATGAAAAGGATTAAAAAAGAGCATGCAGAGAAATATGAACTCTACAAGGTCGAAATCGGGAAGTTACAGGACGCATTCAATGCCAAACAGGCAAAGGTACAAAATTTGGAGAGTAAAATATCTTTATTAACTAGCAAGTGTGGAAATATGGAAAGAGAATACTCTAGAGTCTCTGCTGAAAAGGAACAGATAATTGAACATCTTAGACAAACAAAGGAACAAAATATATCCCAAGAAACTGAGATCAATAAAATGAAGGAAGTTGTAAATGACTACAATATTGTCTCTGCAAAACTCAAAAAGTATCAATCTGATATTGAAAAGGCAACTCGTGAATTAAATAAACAAAATTTTGAGTTGGAGAATCTTTATCGCATGTTGATATATTTAGCCCACCAATACAACAATACCGTTTCCCTTCTGGAGAAAGAAAAGGAAGTTAGTAACAAGTACAAAGTCCAAAACACACAGTACAAAACAAAGATGGAAGAACAAGACAATCTTGTAAGAGTCAAAGATCATAAACTGAATGAACTTATGACCCGCAAGAATACTCTTGAGACTGAAATAACACGTTTAAGTGATGAAGTTACAAGGAAGGATAGTTTACTGCATGATTCTAATAAAAGAGTTCAAGAGTTACAAGAAAATGTAAATCAACTCAATTATACTTTGCATAAGCGTGAAGATTATTGTCAGCAGATTAAACAACAACTTGAAGAAAAGGAGCGGGAACTAACCGAAAGAAGGAGGCAATTAAACACAATCGCATCGGCGTGTAATTCGCACGTATACTAACTTAAGTTGCATTTAGCCAGAGTCTGGTATGCATATAAACTGACGAAATGTATGTTACATGCCTATCATCCTTGATGTAGCTCTGGAGTACAAAAAACGTCAACAATAAGAGATTACGCATTGGAGATGATAATATCAGAGGCATGCAAAGAAGTCTGTACAAATCAATATCGCTTAAGTTGTATACCAAGAGTTAAAGTTATGGACTCTACAAGATCATCTTGAAGAAAATACAACTCTGCATAAGACCTATAATTCCAGTACACCAACAAGTGAGTAGTCTAGGGAGGGAAAGTCTCTACCACCTACCACAGGTAGGGGAGTACTACACACGAGTTGCTAGGGAGATAAATAGCTTATATCCACCATATCCTAAAGCGCTTCCACCTAGTCCAGTTCCAAATCCTATAGCACTAATTTCAGTGTGGTTAGATGTAATGTAGCGAAGTATCTGCTTAAAAATGCCCTGTGAACTATCATTAGCCACAGGAGTTCCTCCAGGGCCTACATCAACGATTTCATCAGATCCAAGAGTACCACTACCGCCAACACTGGAACTACCAGAGCCTGATCCCCCAGCACCAACAGCTCCATCATTAGTTCCACCAGACAGATTAGCATCAGGACCGTCTCCATTCTTACCAGCTTCACCATCAGATATTAACAGGAGATCCTTTATGTCCAGAAGTACCCAATCCTGTAGATAAGGATTGATCACTACCATGAGTACCAGAAGATCTAGATCCACCTCCACCAGAACCATCAGCAGGAATGATTGAGGTTTCAGCACCTGGAGAGAGTCCTTGTACAGAAGGTGGTGATAATGCTGGTGGAACAGCAGAGGAAGTACTACGTACATGTGAGCATCCAATGTTGAGTTCCTTACAAATTTTGTTAAGCTCTTTCTCAATAGCGTCTATTATGCTAGAAGAACTTGGTGTATGAGTTTTCAGGGAATTCAGATCAGTGTCTACCCAAGAGTTGCTTCCTCCAGTAGTCCTTTTAAACCATTTTCCACTCCCTGATCCTTGATTCACATAGAGTAATAATGGCTTATTCTGATCATCACTTTTACAGAAATAGGCATATACACTTCTTATGTTATTTATAGAACTTGGCCATACATGTTCTTTGTCATCCTTGAACCTATGGATGTTGAAGCTAAAGTTGTTCTCATACCTATTATTAAGGTGCATATATGAAGTATATCCATCGGGTGTGTTACGATTCAATAAAGCTTGAATCTTCCTATGTCTACTCATGCCACAACAATATTTATCCCTCTTTTTAGATAGATCTACTACAACAATGTTATTTAGCAGACAATTCTCCTGATCGAGCACCTTGGTAAGATCTGATGGAGAGTATGTAGAAGGCATCCATTTATTATTTCCAAGAGTATAAAGCTTTGATGTTTCCTGACCTGGTCCATTTGACAGTTCTAATAACAAAGGCTTAGTATCCCTCTTTCCTGATCTGTGATAAGCATTTACGGATTCATATTCTGTGGCTACAATGGACTCCTTAAATGAGATCATAGAGTTGCCATGGTATGTTCCTAAAACTCTCATCTTGTTTCCAGAGGGAGAGTGCTTAAGACCTTTGAAGCCACTAGGAACTGTACCAGTTATCTCTGAAACAGTAATGGTAACAAAGGAAGTTCCATTCTGAGAACAGCTTTTAGGGTTGTCCTTAGGGTCCTTAAATTCATCTTTGGAAGGATGACCACAGTACTTCTTATCTTTATCGGCATTGAGGTTGACTATCACAACGTCGTTAAACTTTGTGTTAAGTTCAGACAACACTCTCTGATATTCTGATATTGTAGCTGGAGGTATAATCTTTTCAGCCCATTTCCATCTGTTACCAAGAAGATTTCCTTCACGTTTAAAATAGGTTGGTTTTGGTGTACCAAGACCAATGATCAGTGGAAACAAATTGTGTTCATCATTTAACCAATATATTACCTCCGCTACCCTATAATATTTAAGATCACCCTTTTCCTCTAATTCCTCCTGTTTATTATTTCCATGGTATATAGCAGATAGTTCGTAATTGGCTGACAATCCACTACTTTCCGAGAGTATATGGTGATATCGTTTGTAATTCGTGAGTGGTTCTTCCTCATTTCTATCCTTTGTTTTAATATTTGGCTCGTTTGTCCTACTTAGGCCTATGGTATTCCCATTTTTCCCATAGTATGTTTTCTTGCCATCACTGACATTCTGAGAAATATCTGCAACGACAGGATATGTACCACCTATATACTACCCTCATCCATGTTCCTCCATTTTAATCACATTCCTCCATCTCTACCATTATGTACCTCTCTTCCTCTTAATGTCTCAACTGGTGTGAGCAGAATGGATGAATGGTGGTAACTATGTAAAGAAGAGACAATAGGCGTGACAAAAGACTATAGGTCTAGACAAACAAAGGGTATGGGTTAAGTAAAGGGACTTTAGATCCTCTACAGAGACTTATGCATGTTAAGTTAAGGATGAGATCTACCAGAAAGAAGCTGGAATGATACTGAAGGCAGTAATGGGTGATGTAGAATGGCATAGACCCAGAGCGGTTTAATTAATATTGTCACAATCTTTCTGTATTTTTTTACTGAGTTCAGGAAAATGCAGCTTTTATATTTTTACAACGTTATCTTAATACACTTCGCAAGATATATTTATGAGCAATTTTTCGAAATCCTAAGTGAAGCATCGAACAATGTTTCTTGCCTCAAGGTGAAAATGGCAGTTACCATATAAGGAAAGCTAAGCGTGAAGAAAAAATAAACTATCTTATAGAAAAACAGAGAAAAATCAGTTATACGTATGATAAATAGAAGCTGGCAGGTACATTTCAAAAAAATTTTGGACAGCAAATGGAAAGAATCCGAGATCTAGAGGGCTCTGTATCATCTAGCACTTCCAGAGTCTTAGAAATGCTCACAGGCCTATCGTTCGTAGATTTTAACAATATTTCTAGTTTGTTACATCTGATACGTAACTTTTCACATTCTGCTAATAGGTCCTGGTACTGCTGTTTTTGGTCTTCTACACTATGACTTAAGTGTTTCATTTGTACTAGACTGTTTCTTAGTTCAGTTCTTTCACTTCTAAGAGATTCTATTTGGTCATTCATACTTTTAATTACAGATTGTCTACTTTCTTCATTCTTCCGGGCATTTTCATATTCCTTGCGCATCAAGCGAACCTTTTGCTGCATGTTACCAAAATTTTCTTGGCACTTTGTGATGAGATCTACAATATCACAGTTAGTGTCATCTATCCCACTTTTGTCATCGGTGTTTGGAAAGAGCTCAGAGTTAGGGCCAAATGTCGCACTGATTTCCAGTAAAAATGTCCTGAAATTTTCCAGGGCCATGACCTTTTGTTTTAATTCCAGCTTCAAATCTCGGTTTATCTGATCGGTAACTTCTAAATCCTCATGAACAGACATTGATCTTCTTGAATTTTCTACACACTCCGAGCAAATCTTGGATTTGTCTACATCGTTGCCTTCACCCAAATTGGTATCCGGTCTTCCAACAAGACAATGCCTACAACATATCCTTTTACACTTTGAGCAGTGTCTTTTTAGCGAAAGTAAACCAAGTTTGGTGCTGCAAACTTGGCAAGTCGAGGAATCGCCAGCCATTATCGTTAGTACGTAAACGAACGGCTCTAATTTACAATATAATAAACTATATAAAACATTTTGTGCAAACATATCACAGATATTTCAGAGACTTAAAGGTCGTTATAATATACCTGTTATATTATAGCGCACGTACACAAGTCATGGTACAGATAATATACAGAATTGACAAGAATATCATTTAGGAAAGTATAAGAGATTTTAGAGATAATGTGTACGGCTTATGATATCCCAATTGTAAAAGGGGGGGTTGTATCAAGATATGCCAAAATCCCCGAATATAGAAGACCTTACTTCCTTTTAAAATCCCTGTCTAACCACAATAACAAAATAATATAATATAGATTGGGTATATATCCTAATAGTTACTGTAAATATGGTTTCACATGAGAAATTGAGTATTTCCAAGAAGCTTGAGATGTCGCTAGGTTACTATTTACTCTTAATTGTAATGAGATAATTTTCATTTTAGATGATATCGGAAAAGCCATGGATAAGGAAACAACTAGGAAAGACTCTAAATTTAAGAGACTTCCAGCTAGGAACAACTTTGTAAATCAGAGAAAACCGAGATACAACTTCGCCAACGATAGAAAAAGTTTCAGAGGAGGAAGGCAGAAGCCTAAATTCATCGTCAGAGTTTCCAATTTGGACCATACTATTATGCAGAAGGACTTGATGGTATGTTTTCTAGGCTTTGACCTTCAGAAGTTTTAGGAGCTGTTTAGTTCCGTTGGAGAGGTAATAAAGGCTTGGGTAGATTATGATAATACGGATAGATCGAAGGTTCACAACGTGTTTTTAAATATCACTGTTCAGGGAACTGGTGGCTGCATGTATAAATTCGCTGAGGACGCGGAACGTGCCATAGAAAAGTTCAACGGGAGTATAATTGAAGGTAAAGCCATTAAGCTTCACGGTGAAATTTTAATCCAAGACCGGGAGCCATTCAGACAGAGAAACAACTTTAATAGATTCCAGAGAAATAGATTTTCAAACAACTTAAAGTCCCCTTGGTAGGTAAATTATTTTATGTATATGTATAAGTTCTGTTATTATACACTATCACTCTCTTTTTGAAAAATCTTTAATCCTTTCTGAGAGGGCATCAATTGAGTATCTTGATAGTACGTTGTTAGCCGCAGATTCTATAAGTTCAACAGCAGCATCGATCTTATCTTCATATTGTTGTAGTATTGGCGATATCACATATCTGTATATGGCTTCCGCTCCCTGAACATTAATTTATTTATGGTGTAGACAAGGTTAGGTCTTACCTGAAATTTATGATGTAATAACGTGACAATGAATAGCAGTTTTAGAATGTAGTAAAATGGAAGCCATGATAGAAATATTCCAGCGAGATAATTAAATATAAAGCCAAGTGAAAATACGATCCAATATTTTGTCCAGTAAGTTAGCTGAGCATTAACATATTCTTGCCCACTTAAACCAGAACCTTCAGCAAAAGAGTGATCCTCTGGGTTAGTTTTTAGACGTTCGATGAGTTTTAGTGCTTTGTAAGATTTGTACGCTGGGTACAAAAAGCCTACAGTATCACAAATTATGGAACCACCAGCTCTGGTGATAAAAAGGACCAGAACAAGAAAAAATATGACTAAAAGAACGGCTCCAGGTGACATATTTAGCCTTTTTGCCAACACCTCGAGAAAACCTAATCCCTGGGCCTGCTTATCAAAAAAGCCGATAATTTTACCCCAATCAGGACCTTTGAACGATACACGGCGGGTTAATTGTCTAGCAAACAACAATTTTCCACAATCATTAGTTTCTAGTTCAGGATTACCCATTTTGGAAGAGTACTTTCAGTCTCCGTGGTTTTCAGCAGACATACAACAAACACTAATACAGATCACAAAGCGCTACGAAAATTAGCGAAGATAAATATATTTTAAAAATTTATGCTTCACTAGGTAAGTGTATGTAATGACCGGTACGCCTAGCCAGCTTCACAACGGTGATGGCACAACAGTCAATGTACGGAGCAGGCAGTAGATATTTATTTTTCATCCGTGTTGAAGTTTGAATCTCTTTAGTGTTTGCAAATATTAAAACATTGTTGATCATTTAAGTCACCAATTGATGCAGTGTGTAGATGATTCAGACAGCAGTTGGTGTTCTTATAAATCGTAGCAATATACACCGGAAACATTATCAATGGGTTTATTTACCCTTTAATAAGTAAAAAGTCCCATTTACTCTCTATTTTATACCATGTATAGTTACAAACAGGGTAGCTAGGTTCACACAAATTACACCCCTTCTATAATTGTATGTCATGGTCTTTAGTTCCAGAGTCTGTTTAGTAATTACTGTGAGAGAAATATATAGATTATGCGACTATCCTTTTTGTTCCCGCTTCTTACGACATTGTAATGGATTTTCAATTTTTGCAAAAAAATTGGAAGCAGACGATTAGCTCCAAGCCTGGTCCATCAGACGGTTTGAGACAAACAAATACATGACATCAACATATATACACATCGCCCTGATTTATGTTTGCAATATACATACATATAAAGCTCTCATTCTATGCGGATGGGATGGCTATCGACAGATTTTATACACCAGGAACGACCGGACTTTCATATCTGCCCTAGGTTAATCATTTTGCAATAATAGCACACACAGAATGATGGATACGTACTTTAGGGTCATAATTATGCATAAATAAGACTGGAGCCTTCTATAGCCCCTGTTGATCCATTCATGGTAATGTGTAGATTCGTATAACTCTGTATACCTGCATAATATATAACTTATGACACATCTCTATAATTCTTGAACATATGTATAGAGCAATAGGGCCAAGTACCGTGTGTAAGGTATGTGTAAACTAGGTGAACAATACCCACGAGCAAACATCTCAGATACTCTGGCTGTGGACAAAGCCAGAGAAAATAATATAAAACAGAGATATTAGGATGTAAATTCTGGAAGATATTTTACAAATCGTAGGAAGGACCAGCCTCAGGCCTGCGGGACATCCCCACAGACAGCCTGAGGTTGCTGTAGCAAGCAGGGACCCTCCCCATTCGGTATTTCGCGAAAACCCTGGTATATGTTTTTTATAGATATATTTTAATATAAAGGTGGTTTCTGTAACATTTTATAATTTGGAAGATTTGAAATACTGCGTTTGTCTAGACATCTTGGATTTCCTCTTCAAACTTTTGGATAAAGGTAAGTTTCCGATACAAACTGTGATCTTATGTTAATTTTATAGATGGTTCGCATGAGTGTTTTGGCAGATTGCTTAAAATCCATTGTAAATGCTGAAAAGAGAGGCAGACGGCAGGTTCTGATCCGTCCATCGTCTCGTGTCATCGTAAAATTCCTTCAGTGTATGCAGAAGCATGGATATATTGGGAGCTTTGATATAATTGACGATCATCGCAGCGGAAAGATTGTAATTGAGCTCTTGGGTAGGATAAACAAATGTGCTGTAGTATCTCCACGTTATGATTTATCGCTAGAGGATATCGAACAGTGGTCCTCTAATATACTCCCAAGCAGACAGTTTGGTCACTTAGTTTTAACAACGGCATACGGTATCATGGACCACGAAGAGGCCCGTCGCAAGCACACTGGTGGCAAGATACTAGGATTCTTTTTTTAAGACTTTCTAACGTGTATGTCGATCTTTATGGTGTTTAGTTTATTCTTGCAATTTGCTGTTAATGTACATTATTCTTTCGTTGTAGCATTTTGTGGCGGTTGCTACATGTTTTATCTTGCGATTCAGATTGTGGAACAGCTCCTCTGTGTTTTGCCTATAGGTTAGAGTGTCGAGTACTACGCCCTCAATCCTTTCGTTGGTTTCGGATATTTTTTCTCTGATTAGGTCCGATGATTTTTCCGTGTCTTCTGCGAACCGTTTTGCAAGATTGATTCTGAGTTGCGATTCTTCTTGTTCTCGTCCCAATTTTTGTTTTTGGAGTTTTTTTAGGTGTTCCAACTTATTGACTATGAAGTTTCTATTCTCTGTGAGTATTTTGATTTTTTCTCCTAAGGAGTCGCATTGTGCCTTGAGTTTCTTGAGTTCTTGTAGACTGTCGACATGAGGTATCGTTACGTTATTGTGATGATGTTGCAAATTTTTCCCAAGTTCCTCCAAGAACGTGCAAGATCGTACGATATTGTCATACTTCAACCTTAAATCCGTTACGTTTTTTTTTAACAGCCCTATCTTCCCATTTTTTATTTGGAATTCATTGTCCAATTCGCCAAGTATTTTTTCAACCGCCGCCGAATCAATGATAAAGCTATCTGATAAATCATCAAACAAGCATCTTTCCTTAGTTTTAGAAAGAAGTGTATTGCTCAAAGCATGTTTAACATCCTCAAGTTCACCTTCTATCTCATTTTTTTTATGCTTGTATTCGTTGAACAGGTTCTTTGCTTCTACCAATTTTTTCTCTAGGGTCTCCTTTTGGTTCGATAATGCTCTATGCTCATCCAGAGTTTCATTGTGGACCTTCTTGAATTTATCATATTCGTCATTTATGGACCTAATATCCCTTGTTACGTGCATATCACGTTCTGATAATAGATTGAGACTGGCTATCGTTGTCTCAAATAACTTATATACAGCGTCTCTGAATCTTAAATATACATCGAATGCTGTAATAAATCGATTAAAACTTTCGGGAGTAGGATTAAACAGTTCGTAGCGCTCAATTGGTTCTAGACCTAAGGTTTGATGAAGCCTTTGACAATAGCGCCAATATCGCAAGTTACCAATACCACACTTAAGGAAATCTATATCATTCGGTCCGATATCAACTCTACATTTGGAATTTATGTTGTACTATGATGTAATTATTCGTACATATATCATATGCAAATGTGTAAAGCTCACCCATCAATTATGGAAACAGAATCACTAAACAAGCCGAGCCGCTCTTCAGGACGTATATCATCCACGGTTTTTCCATATATAACTTGGATAGCTACGCTATATATACCCAATGATTCATCAGCAGTTGGATTTTTAAAGGCTTTTGGATCAATATCCACACCCAGCTCCTTTAGATCATCAGAAATTTCCTCAGGCCTAACCTTTCTAAATAACTCTACAAAGAACAAAGTTAGATTGCATAGAAAGACATACCATCTATAATAATAGGATCATCAGATCTATCCATGGTCCATCTCAATTATAGCAAATATATGACGATAAAATTACATTATTAGGTATGTTTGTGTTATGTATATTTCGTGAATTAATGACGCCGTATTCATTATGATTTCTTCCGGCACTATATCCACACACGTCCCATCAGGAGACGTTACTTTCGACGGGGTCACGAAGGTGAAACCAAATGTATTCTTCGGAAGTTTCTCTCTATTAGGATTCCCGATTTCCAATCTATATAACTGTTCAGCAAGATTCATTGCGAAAGATGCGATGTCAACATTAATCGAAGCGCTAGGGTCAGAGTGATGAGGAGGTTTAATCTTTGACAGGAGTGAAAGTGGATAAGAAAAGTTAAACTGTTTGCTCTGCCCAAAAATCCTTCTTAAAAACCGTTTAATGGGACCTTTTGTATTCTTGTTGGATTTCTTTTCTTCTTCAGTATCATAGGATGCCTTCTCTAGAAGTTTCCAACCATAGTTTGGAACTGGAACTATATTATAAATTTCATCGGAGTTTTCTTCAGATTTCGCATTATCAGATCTGGAAAACACAGGACTTTGCAGTCTCCAAAGCTGCGATCGATAGTTTCTTACAAATCTTTTTCTGTATGATTTACTAATAAGGTTCCTTTGTATCGATGAAGATACAAAAACACCCAAAAAATTACACTTTAAGTACATTGTATCCTTTCCACATTCTTCATCCACAAAGTCCACTCCACCCTTGTAATGGTAATGCTTCGGAAGAGTTCTGCTATTCATGCTCTTACTACTTCCCATGCTGCTAGTTCTGCTAAGTGCCCCGCTACTTGCTGTGCTAAGTTTGGAATTCCTTCTGTTTAGCCTATTATTGGAGTTGTTAGATTGTATGTTTGCTCCATTTTTGTGGTATCCAGATTTCGGATTATTGCCACGGTAATTCGTACCCCTGTAACTTGAGTGGGACGAAGAATTTCTATAATGGCGATTAGAATTGTTATTTCTCTGTCTTTGATTTATTGGGTTACTTTGAAATCCAAACTGTGGATAAAATCCCTTTGGTTGAGTGCGTAGAGTTGGGGATTTTGGTACTACATTCGAAGAGATATGTGGAGGTAAGAATTTGAAGAGAAAACGTGGCACACAGCTAAAATCAAAATATCCATGTGTAATTGCAAGTATCACACTTCTGCATGCTATATTTATAGCTAGTTCATGAAGCGTAATCACATGAGTGGTTTTTTTTGATTCAATGTAAAATATACAAGATCCTCTTAAATCATCCTTTTCGACACTTTCTGTGTTGTTACAAACGTAAAAGGGGAGGGTTTTATGGTCGTCTACTAATCTTCTCCAACCAAAATCTGGGTTAATATCCAAATAGTTGCGACAGAAATTTTGAACCTTTAAAATAAATATACTAGAAGCACCTTTATTTACAATTGTAACCATGGAGTGAGTATGTAAATTTTCCGGAACATTCATTTTTCTTCGCCCACGGAAAATTGCAAATATATTGTTGGAGCGCCTTGGAGTTAATTTAATACTTCCGACACCCACAGATCGCATTTTAGAATTATATGCATTTAAATGAGCTTCTGTATTACCTTGCTTCAAGTTACGATTATGAGCTTTAGAATAAAAGCTTGATACTCCAAAGCCAACGCCTGCATTCGGTTGTGACTTAAATCTTCCGGATTTATGCAAATAGTCGTTTTCCTTAGAGAGTACATAACAAGATGGCATCGCACCATATGTTTCTTTTCCATTGATTTTTGGAGGAGCCTGTGTATGTTGGTAAGGCGGTGGTTTCGCCTTTTTCGACAGGTCATCCTTGTAACGTTGATTTTGATTTGTTAAAAGAACCGCACAACTAAGCGTAGCTGTATTCTTAGGATCCTTGCGATAGTCTGTACCAGAACTTGTATCTATGCTAAAGTTTTCCCTTTCTAAGAATTTGTTCGAAGGTGTGACATCTGTACAGGTGTTTGATCGCCCATTAAAATCGTTCATACTCCTTACTTTATGTCGTGGACTGAGTTTTACATCAGGAGTACTCAATGGTGATGTAGCATGATTAAGATGCTTAGAAGAATCTTCTAAACCTAGGGAAGATGATGTGACATTCCTATAGCGATGTTCAGTATCACAAAATCCTATGAATGTGTTGAATACACTACTAAATGAGCCAACGTTCGACGAGGTCACCGAATTGCTGGTGGTGAGTTCGCCAGATTGGATTTCAGCATTTCTTTCTACCATAAGAGGTGAAAAGTTATCACCATTATGTTCAGAAAATTCATTTCTTGCACCAATATCGGCATTGGAATCGACATCTTCGAGCTTTCCAGATTCAGAAGTTTCCTCTTCTATAATCACCGTATTCACACCCAGAATGGTGTTGCGAGATTCCTTCCTATTTGTATGCATCTCCTATTATTAATTTCTAAATCTTTAGGACATTTGCCAACTGCATCATATGGTACACATTCCCCTAAGAGAAATTACAAGTTTACAAATCTGCACTCTATACTTAGGAGCAAAGAAGGACGCATTATACATCCAAACATCCTTAAAATTTAATATATTACATGTAAATTAGAATATGTAGATTAAATACATCTGTAAGCACCTGTGTCACTAGTGAATGAAAAATTGTGCTCGTAAGACCACGCCGACGTGTATTAGAGAATCAGAAAACAAAACTATACAGACCACTGGAAAAGTTACAAAATGTGAAATACCAGTAGAGCCTTAAAACGTGGGACTGAAACGAACAATGACCACTGTTAGGCAATTCAAGTGTATTGTAGATGCAGATTCAGAATCACTTTGACTCTAATGGGTATCCTAACTCAAACAAAAAATATAACCTACTCTTTGGTAGCAATGTTCCCTAAAGCATCTTTGCATGTTATAGTGTGCTGACCGGAGTGACTCTTCCCATCATAATCAGATTCCACCATCGGTTTTCCACATCTTCACATTGTATATACCTGGGAATACATATGAAATTTACAAAACCATTATACTTGTCAATCTTAGCAGACGTATGGAATAGTAAACTTCATTTTATAGCCCCTGGAATAAGATCATCCGGAATAAAGTACAATATAACCGATATTTGTGATTTAAAACTTAAAACTTGTGGAAGAGTCGAATATACCACATATTTGTTTAATAAAAACAGGGAAACGATGGCGAATGCTTCTTGTCCATTCTCACAAAAGTGTTTGTTTTTTGTATTTTATACTGACCAGAAATTCGCGATATAACACTCATATTTATCTTAGTATATACAAACTATGTTTAAAAAAGCGCTTCTTATGTCTTATATGATTTTTTCAGGTTCATTTGGAGGTAAGGCTGTTCTCTTGGGAGAACCAGGAACAAAATCGTTTGAGGTGGGATTCGTTGATTCTGATGGGAAAAAAATATCTCCGTGGCATGATTTGCCGTTGGTACCGCATGAAGGATTCTTTACCATGGTTGTAGAGATCCCAAGGAATACCAAGGCAAAGATGGAAATATCAAGTGGTTCAGAAAATAATCCCATAAAGCAAGATTTACTTTCTAATGGAGAGTTAAGGGATTTAGATTGTCCCCTTTACTGGAACTATGGAGCTATTCCTCAGACTTGGGAAGCGCCCGTACCTTATGTACATGAGTATCCTGATGGTAGTGCTTCCGGAAAATTAGCTCGTTTGGAACTAGTTGGAGATAACGATCCAATTGATATTATCGATATTGGAAGGAAAACGGCCAATGTTGGTGATATAATTCCCATGAAGCCTGTTGGAGGTCTGGCATTAATTGATCAGGATGAAATCGATTGGAAAATATTTGCAATATCACCTCATGATGAGCATTTTAATGATATTAATGACCTAGAGGATATTGATCTCTATTATCCTGGTACCACTACGGGAATCTGCGAATTTTTCCGCTGGTATAAAACTCCAAAGGGGAAGCCTTTGAACAAGTTTTTGCCTAACAAGATGTTTATTACCAGAGATGAAGCTATTGAAGCTATCAATAAAACACATACACACTATAAGGATTTACTTGAAGGAAAGCTTAAGAGTGATTTGTGGCTTCCAAAACACTAGATGTTAACGAAAGGCGCCCCCCAAATGTTGGAGTCACAACTTGATTTTCGGAGTGCGATCAAGATCGAGGGAGTTTTTGCGATTATATCGTATGTATCGTTTTTATACAGCCGAATAGTGCAAGATTTGAGCTTTGGATCATTTCGTTCTAATGGCAGATACTTCATCGCCTGAGATTTTAAATAAAGTACTTGGCGACTTACAGCTTCACTCATAACCCATGTAGTTGCAGCGTCGACATCTACTTTGCCAGTGAAATCATCGTCGAGTATCTGTGAATATAAGAGTGCGTGTTTTATAGTTATACTTACAGTATTTCCGGCTACGGAAATCTTTAGATGATTGTGTGTGAGTTCTAATTTGACATGTTCAGCTCTTACACCTAAATGAGGTCATACTGTATACACATGCCTACCATCTACTACTGGTATTGCAATATAGAGCTTAAAGAGGGTTTCCTTCCATGTGTAAAATTTGGAAACACCTTTTGCAAATCTGCCTGTGGAGTATGATACATAGCGTTTAATAGAACTTACCAACGTCATAACCTCTTATTTGCCCGGTTGACTTTATAGATTCACCGAATCCACGTGATCCAGAATATTCAGAGCACTTCATTTTTTCAGATTTTTCCAATTGTTTATCAAAATGCTCTACGTATGTCTCCCTTTGACTTGAATTCATTTTTTTAAGCACATCTTCCCATAAAGGAGACGCAGGATTTGTGGCCATTTCAACCTGGATAAATTAATTATCTGAATAATACTTACCTCCATCTTCTTCTTAAGTTCTTCTGCCTCTAAATCTAACTTTTCCATTTTTGTCTTGTTGCTTGGCTTTTCTTGAGGGTATAAGTGAGCATCTAACGAACTAAGTCCCCACCATCTTTTTTTAGAATCATGCACATCAAATAAGTCTAACCATAGTCGCAACCATTCAACACCTTCAAGTTCTTCTATTATTTCATTATCAGGATTGTACTCTGATACATGAAATATGAATTCTGCTTGTTCACCACATTCCATAGATTTAAGACACCTTTTAATAACATCGCCTGTATCCTTAGAATAAGCAGTTACCATTTGAGTATTTAGATCTTCCATATCTAGGATCTTTTCGTTTGTGAATGCATTCAAAATCTTGAAACTGAACGTATTACAACTCTCATCATCTGGCACCATTTTATCGTCATCAAAATTCATACTATGACGTAAAATGTGTTTATATATAGTTCCACATTCCAATATAGACCATCCATTCTCAAATTCTGCAGGTAGAAGATCATTTAAATGCCTTTTGCGGTACCACGTTGGTCCATATTTAACGTTATCATCCGGTTCATAGTCCTTGTTAGTGTCCATAAGATCTATCAGTGGATCTTTATAGCTCATATCCTTTATGAAATTGTCTTCTTCTTCTTCTTCATATGGATCATCGTATGTATTTGGATGACTAGATGCTATTATAGATACATTTTCGTCTTCGGGATTTTCCTTAATATGCCCAGTATCTGCAGAATCCTCTATGTTTGATGATATATCTTGCGATTTGTTAAATCCACTAGGATGTTCTAAGTTCACAAAATAAGGTAGCTTGTCAGTAGGAGGATAATTTGGAGGATCCAGAGGATTTGAATTTTGATATTGCCTTTTTTTTTTAAGCAAGTTCTCTGGAGTTGATGGTGTTCCAAATGTCTCAGCCAATTCTTGTTGACTTATAGTTTTTACTGGTTCAATACTCATGGGATTCAAATACTTCATGATTTCTTCCTTATTGCGTTCACTGATAGAATTCGCCACCTCATTATCATCGAATGTGGCACCTTTAGAATTGATTTCATGTTTACTGAGTATAGGAATACGACCCTTAAAATTAGAAGGTTGCAGATAAGCACGTATTTTACATTTTTGAGAAAATATGATCAAAATAACTACACATTTAATAGAAAATAACATGTGGCGACAGCTAAAAACCTCCGTAATTATGTAGTATTGTAAATTTTGCATTCATCACCCTTACTTTACGGAAAGAATGGAAATTATCTTGTAATTACAGACATCTCAATTTATAAATTTCATATCAGAGAGTGTAAATTAAGATCCAGTTGAACTCTACTTAACAACGTTTTGAGTGGGAGGTAACAGCGAAAACAAGTAGCCCGGAATGAAGAAATTACCACGCACGTGGGCTCGGAACGGTAACTTATTTAGGCACACTACTTACCCATAAATCTGGGTGCACTGTAAGTCTACAAAATTATATACAGCCCGTATGATACTCTACAATGTAATTTAAAACAATGGCTAATGAAAACCAAGAATATAGGAAAGATAAGAACGATATACCCCCTGATAAGAAAATGGACAAAATACACACTCCAGAAGGGTTGGATCCAGAAACTCTAAACAATATAATGTCAGCACTTAAAATACATGTACGACGGACTCTAAACAAATTATCATGTCTTAGGGTGATTCCGGAGATGGACCGAAATTGACAAATAGTCGCTTGATTGAGTTATACTCTCAAAAAGAAAAAGGAAAACCTGTAAAAAATGATCATAAGTTTTGGGATACGCAACCTGTCACGAAATTTGCAGAATCTGTGAAAAGCGAGGTTCGTTCAAAAATTTGGAAAATCAAATACACAGGAGATCGGACCAATTGATGCTAATAACGACGTCGAAAATGTTCTCAAGGTACAGTTATATTTCTATATAGTTAATTGTTACAGACGCCATATCCTCTACCTGATGGATTTGAATGGGTTGTTATCGATATTTTTAGTGAATCAGATCGAGAGAGAGTAGGTTTTTTGTTATCCACCATCTTAATCCTATAGGTATACACACTTCTGAACGAAAACTACGTTGAAGATGACGATAATCTATTTAGATTTGATTATAAGGCAGAATTTTTAATATGGGCCTTAACACCTCCAGGGTATAATAAGGATTGGCATATTGGTGTCATGGTATCATCATCTAAGAGGGTATGGACAAGAGTATTTACATATATGAAATTTTCAGCTTGTTGGATTTATAACAGGGATTCCCGTTACCTTATCCATCATGGACAAGAAAATGGATATTGCTGAAATCAACTTTCTTTGTGTCCATAAAAAGCTACGTTCTAAACGGCTGGCACCTGTACTAATAAAAGAAATAACCAGAAGGATAAATCTTTGCGGTATATGGCAAGCTGTAAGTATTTTTTACAATAAAAAACCTATCAGGTATACACGGCGGGTATTTTAATTCCAAAACCAATCGCTAAATGCCGTTATTGGCATCGTCCATTGGATATAAAGAAGCTTGTGGATGTACGTTAATACATGATATATATTTCCTTGTAGGCAAGATTTTCTGGGATAGGAGATAGAATGACTATGAGTCGTGCCATTAGACTTTATAGAGTTCCAGACGTTTCGGAAGATTTACGGCCTATGGAAAATAAGGATGTATGCGGTGTACACAAATTATTGAAGACACATTTAGAGTTTGTAGAGCACTTATAGTATTTATTACTGTAGGAAGTATAAGATCCATCAAGTTTTTACACCTGAAGAAGTAAAACACATATTTTTGCCAAAAGACGAAATAATATATACATATGTAAAATCGATTAAAGGTTTTTAACCGTTGCAAATAAACAATATTCAGGATCTGTTACTGATATCATAAGTTTTTATTCTTTACCGTCTTCGGTCATTAAAAATCCAAAACTTTCGACAATTCGTGCGGCATACTCTTATTATAACATTTCTACTACAATTCCATACAAAAAATTGATAGAAAATGCCATATCTCTGGCAAAATCTAACAATTTCGATGTTTACAATGCTTTGGATCTCATGGAAAACAAACCAATACTAGAGGTATCCATAAACATCCATTTTAATACTGTGTTAGGATCTAAAATTTGGTAAAGGTGATGGTGATCTGCATTATTATTTGTTCAACTGGAGGATACCGATGGTATGTATAAATTAAGCTTCATATTTGTTACAGATTGAACCAAACGATGTTGGCCTTGTTCTACTTTAAAATGGATGATTCATACTATATTCTTCATAAAATCGTATGGTACTCTTTTTGGTACGAGGTTTTATATGCGATAGCGTATCAATCAAATGCGATTTTGATACTGGGAATGCATTGTTTCTAATACCAGTTCGTTCAAAACTGTCTGAAGTATTGTCATCTATTAACTTTATATGTTCACGCAATGCACACATTGCAGATTCTTTACAGAGTAATGCAATTTCGGCTCCGCTATAATTTTCCGTCTTTTCAGCTAGTTCTAGTGATACTTCGTCTACATTAAAATCAGACAAAAGTCGACCGAGGTAGATCTTGAATATCGATACTCTGGCATCAAAATCTGGAAGTGGAACATATACAAGTCTGTCTAATCTTCCAGGTCTTATAAGGGCAGGATCTAACATGTCTGGCCTATTAGTGGCACCTATTACGATCACTTGTTTCAGAGCGTTAATCCCGTCCATTTCGTTAAGTAACTGGCTTAAAACACGAGTACCAACACCTGTAGATTCAGAATCCTCTCTGTTAATGGCAACAGAGTCTATTTCGTCGAAGAAAATTATACATGGGGAATTTGTTCTCGCCTTTTCAAATAATTGGCGTATAGCTCTTTCTGACTCTCCAACCCACTTAGAAAATAGTTCTGGTCCTTTAACTGAGATAAAGTTCATATGACTTTCTGTAGCTACTGCCTTTGCCATAAGTGTTTTACTACATCCAGGAGGGCCATAAAGTAGTATACCTCTTGGTGGCTGTATGTGTAAAGCTTCATAAAAATGGCCATATGTACGTGGATATTCTACACACTCTTTTAAGGAGAGCTTTACCGTTTCATAACCTCCTATATCTTCCCATTTTACGTTTGGAATTTGAATATAGAGTTCTTTTAGCGCAGACGGTCTGGTAATCTTTATAGCTTCTTTAAAATCGTCCAAAGTTACCATAGAATCCACAGATGTTTCTTTATTTTCAATAGAATTTTTTATTCTATTCAAATGCGCAGCTGATGCATTGGCTATCAAAGCTTTTATATCAGCACCAACGAACGCTTGACAAAAGTCGTTGATATAGTGAATTTTATCCGCAGTTAAACTATGGTTTATATTAGAAAGTAATGTTTTAAGAATTTCCAAGCGGTCATCTTGCGTAGGCACGCCAATTTCAATTTCTAAATCAAACCTGCCAGGTCTTCTCAAAGCTAAATCCATGGAATTTATATCGTTTGTCATTCCTATAATCGTATAATTTATGGCACCTTTTATACTATCCATGTTGTTTAAAAATGATGTAACAACTCGTCTGTTAGTATCATTGCCTGTTTCACGCTTCTGGCAAAGTATGTCAATTTCGTCAATAAAGCAAATACATTTTTTAGTTTTAGAAATGTTTTCACACTCTTTAAATAATTCATTAAGGTTCTCCTCAGTTTTTCCAACTATTGAGCTTATTAGATCACTAGATTTTATGCTTTTAAAACATATTTCATGACATAAATCATCGGTTATACCAAATAGAGATTTATAATCTTGTTCAATAGACTTAGCCAAAAGGGTTTTTCCGGATCCGGGAGGACCGTATAAAATAATACCAGAAGGTGGATATATCCCCAAGGATTGATATTTATCATATATTAGGGGATATATAACATGCCATTTTAGAATCTCCAATTGTTTTTTTAATCCAGCTAATACATGATTGTTTCTACTTTTAACATTATCAGATGGTTTAAACTTATGGTCAAGCGTAACATTTACATCCGTGTCACTAGTAATTTTTAAAACAGCTTTTGAATGCAAGGGTCTTATTGTAGAGACCCTGAACCGCACCAATATACCCTTCAAATTCATGGATATAACATTCTCATGGAATAATATTGATCCAGAGAGAGAATATCGAATAACATAATTCATTTCCCCGGTTAGTAATGAATTCCACCACTGTGATGGAGGATGTAGATCGTTTGTAAAATGTGAAGCGTCCATAGATTCCAACCAAGAATGTGAATCACTGACATTATTTTCACGATAATTTTGACTAATACTTTTCCACATACCTTCCTTTTGATCCATATGTTCAACATAACTTAATTCAATTGAGGATGCAAATTCAACGTCAGATAGCGGACATAAGTTGACTGAAACATTCGTATTACCAGAAACATTCAGACTCATTAGTACCTCTTCAGTGGTAATTGCTTTAGGTGGCTTCAGATTATTGTATTCTGCATCGGATTCTACGGAACTTTGAATCAAAATACACACCCTTCTATCTTCAACTCTCGCCATACACAGAGTCCCATGAACAACCCGTAAGTTTTTTAAGGTTTGTGGAGGCAAGATGATCATCCATAGGTTAGCATATTTGCTACTATATTGCAACTTACGAGGTATAAACGTGAGTTTTACCTCCGTGGAAGAAGCAATAACAGTCATCTTTTTACCTCCATAAATTGAATATATTACACAGAAAATAGGTTAGTATGACTGGTTATAAGTGTATAATGAGAAAAGGCAACCTTATATACACATTTTTATTGTTTGTGAACCAACATAATAATCCTGACCTCTTGAAATAACTTCCATCTTTGTTAAGAATACAAATTTTCTGGCATAAAGAACTTATAAGTTTGACTAAGTAACAAGATATGGATTCAAGTAAAACCTGAAGAATCTCCACAAGTGCACTACTTCTACTTTATTATTTATATAGTTTCATACAGATAATATAATAACGTTACATTTGCATTTATTGAATAAAAATGGATATGGAGCCAAAAAAAGACGAAGAATTTCCATTATTGGCCTCAGAAGCCTTGCATAAGGAAACAGCTTCTATGGAAGACAGTTTGGCCAAAGTGGCAGGTATAGACTTTGAAAAGGAATTGAAAATGGAAAGTCTACTAGGGCATTTTAAAGATTTTGGGTTTCAGGCTACAAACCTGGGAAAGGCTGCAGAAATGATCGATAGAATGTTGAAATGGCGTCTAAGCGATGAATCTCTCAGTCCAGAGGACATAGGTACTATATATGAAGATGAAGAAGTTAGAAAAAATACAAGATGTACAATATGGTTGGCCTTTACATCAAATATGATATCCTGTGGTCTAAGAGAAGCATTTGTATATTTGGCTAAGCACAAATTGATCGATGTTATAGTAACAAGCGGTGGAGGAGTAGAGGAAGATCTAATTAAATGTTTAGGTGATACTTATATCGGTAGTTTTAGTTTAGATGGAGCATCTTTGAGAGAAAAGGGATGGAATCGTATTGGAAATCTCATTATGCCTAATGAGAACTATTGCGCCTTTGAGGATTGGTTACAACCTAAATTAAATTACATGCATGATAAGCAGGTGCAGGAAGGAGTTGTATGGACACCTTCATCCCTAATCGATTTTTTGGGTTCGGAAATAAATGATGAGAGATCCCTTTATCATTGGTGCCATGTTAATAAAATTCCCGTATTTTGTCCAGGTTTAACGGATGGATCCCTTGGTGACAATTTATACTATCATACCTATTCTAGAAATGAACCAAACCTCATTGTTGATATAGTTAAGGATATTAGAAAAATTAATAGCATAGCTGTAAAATGTAAAAAGTCTGGGATTATTATTTTAGGTGGAGGGCTACCCAAGCATCATGTCTGCAATTCTAACTTAATGCGTAATGGCGCAGATTTCGCAGTGTACATATCTACAGCACAGGAATTTGATGGTTCAGATTCTGGAGCTAGTCCTGATGAAGCAATTTCCTGGGGGAAAATTAAGGCTAATACAAATCCAGTAAAGGTACATGCAGATGCATCCATAGTTTTCCCTCTGTTGGTTTCTGGCGTTTTTTCGAAATATGTAAACAAATAATGCAATTACATATGCAATTTTTGCAATATATTTTTATGTTAGGTATGTACATCTAAAAGCATTTACGATGAATAACTGTTGGCCCAGCTTCATCATATTCCTCTTTAGTAACCCACATTGGTTGAAAATTTGGAAGATTTGCGATGATAGAGCCACCGATCCAAACTGCAATATCACGGGGATGTGTTGATGATATTACTTTCACCGGAACATTTTTGTTAACCAGCGCCCCAATTTCATATTCACAACGATCCAAAAATCCTTCAAACAACGTTGTACCGCCAGTTAGTAGGATATTGCTAAACATAGTTCTATGTAGTTCTGGTGAACACATCCTTACGGAATGGTAACATATTTCAGCCAGGTTAGGACAGTTTCTACCAGCAATTTCTGGTTTGAATAGTAACTCAGGAGAAGTTATGCGTTCCTTAACCAAATTAATTTTAGTACCATCTGGTAACGTATATTCTTTTTTAAATAAATTAGGATTTTTTTCCATTTCCTTAATTTCCTTATCGAAATCTTTTGAAACATAGCAACATTCCTCTTTTATCAAATTTGCGATTCTTCTTCCCTCAAAACCACTTTGCTTCAAAACTTCAATCTGGGATATCAAATGAGAAGTTAAATCAAATCCTCCAATGTCTAAACGCACTATTGTATAAGGCATTATACAACCTTCGTGTATAGGAACTGAATGAGCAACGCCTTCACCTATATCTAAAACAAATCCACTTGTTTTAGCAGAGCTATACAGTGACAACAATGATGTTGGAGCAAGATATAGAGCTGGTGTATGAAATGATTCAAAAAACAGTTGACAACATCTTTCTCGGTGTAACTTCGGATTTAGTGGAGGCTCTGTCAGTAACACTGGATGGTCTTCCTGCGATACTTTTAACTCATTTGCAAAAACATGTTCCCAAACACTTTCAGCCAGTGCCCAATTTCGAACAATACCATGTTGAATGGGTCTGAATAGTCCAACATTTCCTTGTCTTTCAAAGGCAGATTGACCAACTACGACGTCATCTTCATTATCCACTGCAAATATCGAATAAATGAATAATAGACAACTTTACCTCCAACAATTGTAGGAATTCTGGTTTTAGGGACATCTGAACCTGCAAAACCGGCTTTTATGGATGAAGATCCGGTGTCTATTACTATAGCCAAAGTTTCATCAGACATTATGGATATTATTGTTCCATTTATGATTATAAATGGCAGATATACCTATTTAAAAATACAGTTTCATTAGTATTTATGAATATACGATGTGTATTTGATTAAATCTCTAAAAATAGAAGGATTTCATAACCAAAGGCAAAATGGTATGTAACATTTACCATGTAGATAATATAACACGAACGAAGAACAAACCATAAGTTTATTATAAGTAATCAAAGTACAATTAAAACCAAGTAAATAAATGTATGTGTAAATGAGATATAATTCAATGAATGGGGAAAGTCATTGAATGATAGATTGTTTTAACATGAAAACACTCGTGAGGCACTGTTTTATTCATAAGCTTCTAAATTTCTTTACGTAGTGGATGGGTTTCAGCTAACTAGTCACAATGATGATACTTAAGTAAGGTAGGTGACTTCATACTTCCATGCTAACAATACACACGACCAAGAATAGCATGGAATGGCATCATCGCAACAGTCAATAATGATGCTCAATGTAGTTTAAACCAAACTCTCCAGTAAATATGGTTCCATGGGTGAAATGAAGCATCCAATGGTAATTTATCCAAGACAATATCGCAAATCGTATTGTACTGCTTACTGCAGACACAGCCATAAAAAGAAGTTTTGGACAAATAGGAACAACTACAAAGGACTCAAATATGTTATTAAGCCTAAGAGAAGACCTAGTCACTTAAAATTTAATCCACGGAAAATTGATAGCGGAATTGCAGATGTATCACGAAACACCTTTTCTGATTCTTCTGTATCAGTTGGAATAGAATCTGACCTTTTGAATCTATCAAAAATATACTTGAGACGATGTATGATACAGGATTGTGAATTACTTGGATTGGAAACATATTACGTGGATAACATCTTAAACTTGGTTTTCCTTCGTGGATTATTAGCTAAGAAAAGACACTCCGATAGGGATATAATAAATCTAGTAAGCATTCTGGAGATAACAGAGAGCGCATTGCCACTAGTGGGCATGAATCGTAAACACAGGATATCTGTATTCGGTGGCATAGCGTTTTATGGAAACTTGTTTCATTCAGGGAAAACATTTCAGGTGAACAACTGTAGAATTTTGTTGACAAAGTCTTTTTTGTCTACACAACAAAATAAAACTAGCTATGAGCCTATTTTGGGCATTAGCCATTCTATAAACTATATCAACCGTTTAGTTGATAAAATAGTCAGTAGCAGGGTTCAACTTATATTATCTGAAGATCACATACCCCAAGATATATCACAGATTTTATACGATAGAGGTGTTCATTGTTTCTGGAAGGTAAAATATAAAACCTTGTCCAATGTGGCATTTGCACTTAAATGTAGTATTTTGTCATCTATAGATGCAACAGAAGACTATGAAACCTATTTAGGTTCAAACATTAATTTCAAAGTTATTCAAAATGGACTTACTAGTATAGCGATGTTGTCGTTATCGAATAAGTTTAGAGGATTTACAATATTTATTTCCAGCAGAAATTCTGGGTATGAACATATTAATAGAGTAAAAAAACTGATCAAAATCACAATCGTTAGATTACAAGCGATTATGGAGGAATTGCAGATAGTTAATGATTTGGGAGGTACTTTTAATACGAACTCGCACCGTTCTTTTAACATAAGCTCTATAAACAAAGATATATATTGTCACTATTTCTCGGATTTTTTATACTTGTTGCTCAATAATGATCACCTAGACAGCATCAAGCTCATGCTTACTGATTCAGTTTACACAATGAAATTGGACAACTTTAAAGATAAAATGAATCCAAAAATTAGTTACAAAAGATACAAACAGATCGCCTGTATTAAATGTTTCAAATACTATACCAAGGCATGTGAATTATGTTCTAAACCTACCCATGAAACGATTTCAATAAGTGATTATTCAACCGGAAATTTTTTAAGTGATTTTTTATCAGAATATACTACTTGTGCAATAAACAATAAGTGCCAAGTAAAAAATGATTGTACAGAAACATTTATAAATCATAAACTGCATTTTGAAACCTGGAACCTAAGAGTGAACAATGTGCGACTGTCCCTATCTGTTGAACACACTGAATTTACGCAAAAAAGTAACAATATTAGTGTAGAAGTGCAGTGTAATATATGCAAGGAATGTAATATATTTGCAGTGAAGGATCTTACATTTGGAAGCTTTATCAGGCTTTTACTCTGTAACAAGTGTTATAGCGCCAAGTGTGGTCATCTACTATTCCAAAATAGCAATTTTTTTTTGATAGCTGGTTCATACCGTATATCCTTAAAGGTGAACAATGTTAGTATTTACAAAATCCATCCTATATTTAATAGAGACCTCTACAATTGTCTAAAATCTTCGCTCTATCATCATGGACTTTGTAATATAAGTTGGTCATACAATCATATGAACTTGGATTTGTCTACTACATTACCTAGTTTGTTGTTTTGGAATAAACGTTCTATGATTTCTTATAGTTTGTCCTATTTGTTTCACAGGGCTTTTACCATTGTAACGTCAAGAATAAATTTTCAAGAAAAAATAGAAAATTGGTTACCATGCATGTGTGAAATAGCTGATATATCATTTAGCAGAATAAACAGTCATTTTAATAACAGATGGTTGATGTCCATAAGGGATTTGAAATATAATAACATAGTGCAAATGTTTGATAAACACTCTGTACTTGGTATTGAAATGAGCACTGAATTAATGCAAACTATGGATTCATCATTACATTGCAAGCACTGTGGAGTAAATCTCATAGACTCTATATCAGATATGGATATTTTAAACTGGATATATCTTTTTACGGGGGTTGTGAATGCGTACGAAAGTAAAATGAAAAAATTACGTTGCGCATTGGCTCCCTTGATTGACCTATCTGGTGAATTAAAGCAATTTTACGAATCATTACACAAGGCAAAAACTGATATTATTGGCATTTATTCCCAGTGTATTTCTCATATGATTTATATAAAATATTGGTGCCCTAGGGATCCATTACACATTTTTATGATTATACAATCATTTTACCATTCACTTCATAGTATTAACAAGAGACTTACCTATGATCTTAGTTTAATTTCTCATATAGAGAAAATCAATGATTTAAAAATTTTGGAATTTGGTGAATCAATTATAGTAACACATTCTTTTATGTCCGATTTTATTAATATTGAGCGGATAAATATTAATGACATGTCAAGGACATCCAGTATCATGACATCAAGAGTTTCTAAGATGCAGAGTATTGAGGAGCTTCTTGAAGAAGAAACAGAACAAATTAACACAGATTACACTATTGAACAATTTTTGGATCTTTCTTACAACTATGGGATCATATTTCCATCTCCGGGAAGAGAATATACCAGGCTTATACGTAAAATAATCAATTCTGCACCTATTACAGATAATTCTATAATATGTGCAAATTATACCGCACTACTACAACCTAGGCGCGATATTGGAAATATAATATCGAACAGTATACTTTCCGACCATTATTTAAGCAATGCAAATGGATCCACATATTTTCTCAAACAAAAATCCTTTATAGGAATAAGTTTATTGAGGCGAATATATCTGAAAGCATTAGCTTCAAACAAAAGTGGTGTTTTACGAAAAACAAATACATTTGACGTTAAAAAGTTGAAATATCTTTTTGGAATTAACTGGAAAACAAAATCCTCCAGCGTTCAACAGAAATTAATATCTAGAATTTGGATCCCTGTAATAGATGACAAAGTTGCCAAGGGATACTTTAAATCTGCACTAGAATGCTATGAAACTAAAAGGGTTGTTCATGTACGCAATTTTGAACTCTTTTATGGCATTCCTATAATATACACCAACCACATTAACCATATAAAAGATGTAGAGTCACGAAATGCTGAAAGTGTACTTCCGCTATCTGATCTTTTTATAGAAAATCTTAGAAGTTCTAACAATGAGTATCTAGTAAAGATGTCTATTTCTAAATCTGTCTTTTCTCATTTATTTTTTTTATCAATTCGGGATGTTGATACAAACAGACTTTTATCGTCTCTGCAGTCTATAGTTATAAATATTTTAAAGGTGAATACTATGGAGAGTTTCTCCAATGATTTGTGCGTTAATCAAATTGAAACACTTTCTGAGGGAAGTAATACCTTAGATGTTGATGTATTCGACAGATATAGGGTAACTATATACTATCCACTTCATTTTTATGACTTGCGAAGAAAGTCATGCGGTGATGATTTTAATTTTGTGAGATCTCTCTCGAGATCTTTAAGAATGTCTAATACAGGTGGTAAGAGTGGATCACCAATATTTCTAACATACGATGGTAAATTTACAATAAAACTAATAAACAAACATGAGATGGCCCTGTTTATAGCGCAAGGGCTCAGATTTTTTGATCATTTTTTAAATGGAGATACTCTCATGGGTATACCGTATGGACTATATAAAATTCATCATAAAAAATCTAACACTAGCATAAACTGTTTTGTAATGCAGAACATAAATCATTTTCTTTCATCGTCAAAGATAACTTTTGATATAAAAGGAATTGCATTTAAGCGGTTTGTTGTCAGTAATGATGGCTATACCACATCTGATACACAAGATATTGTTCTGCTCGATCAAAATTTTAAAGAATATACTAATGGTTGTCCAATACAATTGGAAGATAAATCTATTATTCACCTTAAAAAAAATGTTTTACGTGATTTAGAATTTCTTTCCAGTATAAATATAGTTGATTATTCGCTTCTTTTGCACATTTTCCCGGAGCATAGTGTCATTACATTAGGATTAATTGATTTTTTAAGACCATATACCTGGGATAAACAAATTGAAACAATAGGAAAGAAATTAGCCAACATAGGAACAGGTCAAGAACCGACTATAATATCTCCAAATGAATATAAAATAAGATTCTTGCAATTTATAGATAAGATTTTTACATGTTCTCCAAGTGACGAAAAGTTGATCACTGAAACCGATAAAAACTCTTGTAAAGTTGAAAAATTATATTCAATACTACCGTGCATGTGCAAGATTTGCTCTACACTCCAGAAACTTTATTCAAATGATCACATCTCATCCTACAAATGTTACAATATGCTTACTTGCACCAAGGCGAAAAGGTATATCCGATCCCTTATTAAAAATAGCTCAAACACTTCAAAAGACATATTACAACTCCAAGATTTAGTCGAAAAGATTTATTAAATGTAGTGAATAAATGTATAATATTATCTTACAAAAATTTCGTAAAAACGTTGATCATGTGATCTTATGTGATTATTATTCAATAAAAGATTTTTTATGTTATAATCTTCTACAGGATCAATAATTTGGATTACAACGGTTCCTGTACCTTTAGATATGCATTTGGCAGTATGTTGGCCTATATAATCCTCCGGAACTTGTTCCCCGTCCAATTGCTCAAAGTAAAAACCATCCTCTGGAACTTTTTCCAAAATATTCTTGAGGTTTCTATAAGTTTGTAAATCGTACTGACCATATGCAATGTATTCCTCTACCGGAATTGAAAATATTCTTTTCCTTTTTTCTTTTGCCAATTCTAGTGTCCTCTTCTCAATATCACCAACAGGAATATCTTCTTCTAATGATTCAATCCTCTTTGCGAGTCTGTAAAGGAGCATATGTAAAAGTTCCCTTCCCTTTAGAATTTTTATAAATTCACTTTCTACGGTGTGAAATGACATAGGAACGTTTAAAGATAAGAGCTCCTTGGTGTGTTGAGGTTCCATACGAATATCAAAATTTAGAACCTTCATATCTCTAGGATCGATTATTTTGTGGTTTTTCATTATATTTTCATATATATTCTCCATTAAAGTGAAATCTGGGGAGCCAATGTATGAATCAGATATCCGTGTAGATTTTCCAGAGGATATATCTCTTTCCATGTGTTTTCTTTCGTCAATGGAATGAGCAATTTCAAGTAACGATTCTGAGTCCAGCGAATCAAAAGAATCTTGAAGATTCATAAAATTGTCACTTAAATCAACGATATCGCTATCATCAAACGATTCATCGGATTCTTCAGAGACCAATTCACCAGATTCCTTAACAGCCGGTGATATGAAACCCCTTTTATTGACTTCATCCACCAATAACTTGTGCGAATCCACGGATAACAAATTGAAGAGCTTATTAAGAATCGAATTCACGGTAGGATCATTAATATCGCATGCTTTGTGTATAAATTCGTGTTTAAAGTCTAAAGGAGATGTCTGTTCAGCAATAGAGGTATAATAATTCAGAATGTTCGCAGTATCCATAGTTAAAAGATTTAACATATAAAGTGCATAATCATTTGACCTCTCTATTGATAGACACTTATTCATTCTGTGTAATATCTGTAGACTAAAACAAATGCCCAAAGAATTACCTACATTCTTTTTCTTCAATTCTGTTCCAAAATATCTCTGCATGGAGTTTACAATATCATCAACAGAAGATTCCATATTTTGGTCAAGTGCATTTCCAACAGCACCCACTAGAGATTTCGGAGGAATATTACGACCAGGGCCTTTGTAAGGGGATGAAGATACAATTCCAGCAGAATTTATGTATTTACGACAAATCTTTCCGGCTGGGCTGTTAACCAATTCCTTCAGTTCATTTTTTTGCGTTGGATCAGAATATTTTCCCTTTGCCAATCTTGAAAATGATGTTATGAGAGATATCCATGGAACGTTACTTTCATGAAATTTCTGATCAATTTGGAAAAAATGCCATTGCTGGAGCAATGCTGCACTAGCGCTACATAACCCAGCTAACTCAAAGCTATTATCATCACTTATCTCGCGAAAATCTTTTAACCACGTACCAAACATTAGTTGGAGTCTTTCAACCAAATCTTGCGATGATAGAGATGTGATCATATCCTTTATAGAACATTCCCGACCCATTTCTTTTACTATAGGAGGTAAACGTGTAATAGATGTCGCTGTTCTAGCAAAAAATAAGTTTTTCACTCTGGAGAGATTTTTATCTACATCTTCTTGAGTAATTCCTACACTTTCATAGAATGGTCTTACTGAATTGTAATTTTCACTTGCTATTAAACCATACGTTATTTCAAACAAGTCTTTCAACTGTTCATAGGAAAACACATGGCTGTCCAAGAATTCTTTGAGATTTCCACCCTTTTTAAGAAGGTTCATAACATCCAATGCTATAATCCATAAGTTTAACAATTCAGGGTATTTGCTTACAGTGTCCCAGGATAACTTATATCCATTGAGTTTCTTTGGCACGTTACTCAAGGATTTCTCATATCCTGATAAAATAAAATGAATGTCTTGATGAAGTGGTACTGTATTAACCTTTTCATCTAACAATTCATTTATCGAAACATTACTTCCATTATTATCCTCATTGGAGTTAATTGTATAGCTCGTTGTAGGTTTGTTTGTCTCTGTAGAAGATGTTTTTTTATCCAGAGGCAGATCATTCACGCTGTGTGTAACCAAAAGGTTTCCATATTTTTGGACGAATTTTTTTAGAAATAGATTTGGCCCAAAATTCATACCTAGATCCACAAGTTTAGAATCAGACAATGTTGGAAAGTTTTCCTTGAACTCCTCGAATGAAAGTGTTATCTTCCCACTTGTAGATTGTGCATTTCCAAACAAGCTAGTGATAAGGTACAATGATTTCAACGGTAATACAAATTCAGGTTTGACCATAGCTATAGAAGGTTTTTCACTCCTGAAAACAGCATTTTCTACGTATACCGAATTCTGGAACGCCAAAGCTTGTAAGAGGGAAATTAATCTTCCCCATTTAAATGCCACTGCTTCATCGTCCTCATAACGGCCCATTAGTCTATTCCTTATTTCACGAGCACATTCCTCATCAAATTTGTCTGATCTACAAATCTTAAATATAGACCCAGGTACTAAAAGGATAGTTTTTGTTATTACATTAACACTCCTTTCTTTATTTGCATTGTAGAAACGAATAGTCATTGTAAAATTCAATGTAGTATATGATCCAGAAGAAATACCCAAATTATCATACGCTTCAAACATATCCATCAATAGAGTCTCATCGTATTCCTCAGTTTTTGAGTTTGTTCCGGTAGTTTCTCCGACATCAGAACCCCCGTTTGAAACATTCTCATCTACCTTTTCTTCGCTGTTGAGAGATTCTTGAACATTTTCAGATTTTCCCTTGTTTGATTCAGAATTTTCTTCTTTTGCATTTAGAGCTTGATCTGTTTCAGGAGTCTCCGGTTGGTTATCCGGATTTGAATCCGGAGGAGTATCTGAAATGGTCGTGTTATCATATTTACCACCAACGTCCGATTCTTCAGTCATACCGTCTGTATTATTGTTTTCAGGAGGGATTTTGTCTACGGAGTTAAGACTGTTATTCGCGCTAGATACTTTATTATCTGATGACTTCTGTTCCTGACCATTATTCTCATGAATGGGCGTTTCAGGAGATGATTGTGTATCTAATGCACCTTTTTCCCCAGTTACAAGAGATTGATTTCCGAAAATAACCTTCTCATAATAATAAGCGTCATATTCCCCTCCAACTGAAACATTTGGCACAGCATATTCTTTTACATCATTAAGGGCAATCAAAAAGGACAAATCCGGCAAAGGGGATTCCAGCCATTCCCAATCTTTTACATTCGTGTGTTGTGTCACATACTCTGGGATGTTAACAGAAATGCTTCTATCAAATTGATTAGTAAGAGAATTTTCATAAACTTGTACATTTCCTTGGATACAGATACAGGTTAAGATAGTTAAAAATTTGTACTTCAGAGTAGGACCGCTAAAGTTGTAATGTGAATACCTCTTAAATAATTTTTCTCTGAAAATACGGAATTCCTGAACATATTGATTGTTTTGAGTATAACCTATCAAATCTTGGATTTCCTTATCAGACAACCATAGGCTTGAATGAATACTAAAATAAAATCCAAGCTTCTGTTTATTGCTATCCACTAAATAAAATTATATGTAAATACGGATAAAATGGTACACACCTGGTACTATGGTGACGTTGAGTTTTACTTTACCTAAAAAATATGTACACATTGCAAATAAAATTGAACATACTTGTTTTTGTGTTAGACCCCTCAGGTGTGTCGGCATTTTCGATCAAATTAAGCCATTGGGGATCATATCTTGAAGCGTTTACCAATGAAATGAATTTCCCGGTATATATCAGAACAAATATCAACACTAGACACCTGTGGTATTTTGAAATATATCTAAAAGTTGAAATTCCCATATTCAGCAAGCATGTGTACAAGGGAGAATATTGACATATCCACTACTCAAGGCGACCGCCTGTCTAGAAAAATACCGAATCCGTACAATTGTACTACAATATTAGCAATAGAAATATATCATTAAACTAGGCCATATTGTGTATATTTAAATGATATGGAGAATTATCTTAGAATGTGTAGCGACAACTCCCCACCCTCGTTAAATTTCAAATCCTCCTGTTACACACGCAAGTAGTGAAAATGTTTAAGTGTTAGTTAAAGTTAATTCAAACCATCTACGAGATGATAAAGGCCCAAAATAACGAACGTTGATTTCCATTATCCAATACATAACCGGAATATATCGTTTAGCACTACGCAATTGGTGTAAGCATAACCTAGATAGACACTTACCAAAATAGCTGTTTCCATTTGGAAATAACTGAACAACATGTGCGAATTTCATGGGAGGATTATTTTCAACGCTCAAATCACCTGTAAACAAATATTTATAAATCAATTAAAATACCCATTATAAAAGCTACCACGCCATTGTTTGGAGCTGGTTGACAATCGCAGGTCAAAATGGAATATTTAGAAGCTGGGTTTGAGAGTAACTTTTCCATTATTTGGGCCTGACCTTTGTAACTATTGTTCTCAAAAGTCATCATACTATCATCAGTATAGAATTGAGCTAGACCCTTCCTAAATAGAGAAAGATGTGTGCCAAACATTCAATAATACAAACCTGTCAGATTCCATAAGACGATAGTACATCTCAGTGAATTGGAGACCTATTTGGTTAAATTGTGCATTCATACCAGACGCCATCCTATTGTAAACTAAAAGACGAACAAAAGAGGTAAATATATACTGAATATCTCCGCAAAGGACAAAAGGATCTATGGGTGGGGTAGCGTTATTTCAAAATGAGACTCTATGAGTCCATACTATTAGTTTATATTGAATTAACTTGTTTAACTAACAAGACAAAATCAATAAATATACAAGTTACCATCTCCTACCAGAACGGTTTAATGATGGGTGGCATTCTCCAGCTCTGAGGAATGATAGAATATTATAGCCTTCCCTTCGCATTTAACACGTATTCCGAATCAATCACACTAAACATACAATTATATTCGTTTCGTTAGTATATGAACTAATCTGGCAGTCTGCCGAGAAACATGAATCAGCAGACAACGCTACCAAAATTCTGAGAGTTACACATCGGTTTCCCAGAGTTATTATAAATAAAAATTTCCAAATAAAAATCAAAGTATGCACATATATTATGCGGTCACTTGTTTCCCGAGGAAGTAGACTATTGTTACAATCTCAGAATGGGAATTACGAGCCTTCGTTCGAAGCAGCTTTTATTTTTTCAAGACAACAGAGTAACACAAACTAAAATATGGACAAAAACGCGATTTGTGGTAGTTACAGTATCATTTGTTATAGATGAGTTATAACATTCACATCTTCATGTCCACCTTTGTTCAAAGGATGGGACTATTATACCAAGTTTAATTTGGAGGCCAAAGTGGTGATTTGATGGTACATATAACATGTATCTGTGTAGTTCTTAATTTAAGCCTATTATACATCCTCTGAAGCGATATAGGGTAGGCAGAGATACGTAAAAAATTTGTATGAAAAAAACAGTATCAGAATATATCTATTGGGAATAGTACCATCTTGCGTTGCATAACGCTCCGTTGATATCCACATAATAGTTGGGTCCTTCAAAATTTCAGTTCACTACGCATATAGTGCCGATCAGAGTAGTCTAAATCTAAAACTATCTAAAATGTTGAAGGTGATTGTTTTGTTGCTTTCTATCTATCATGTTTACGCATATACGGTAACACACCGCGTGACATTTGAAATTCAAAAGGATAATGAGTACATAGGAAATATCGTATTAGGGTTGTATGGTTCTGTGGTTCCAAAGACTGTCAAGAATTTTGTACAGTTTTGTAAAGGATATGAATATAAAGGGAAACATTACTCTTATGTAGGCGTTCCATTTCACAGAATCATTCCCAATTTCATGATTCAGGGAGGAGATGTCGTTAACCAAAATGGAACTGGTTCTATTAGTATCTTTGGTCAAACATTTGATGATGAAAATTTTACCATAAAACACTCAAAGAGAGGTCTTATCGCCATGGCCAACAGAGGTCCTCATACAAATGGATCACAATTCTTCATAACTACTGTCATCACGAGTTGGTTAAATAACAAACATGTAGTCTTTGGCGAAGTTTTAGAGGGGGATTACGTTGTACAGGCCGTAGAATCCGTGGGATCAGGTGAGGGAAGGCCAAAAGCTACGGTTGTTATCTCTAAAGCAACAGTAGAAGAAGTAGGAGAATTGTAAACCAAAAGTTTTGTGTCAAAGTAACATACATATTCTAACGTTGAGGAATTGGTCAGAATAAATCATAAAAAAGGGTCGGTATAAAGTTCCTTGAAGGAACCATATTTGATTAAACGTATACGTACTAATATTCTATTTTTTCAATCTGGCAAATCTCTAAAAGACAGACCAATTATCATGCGACCATTTTGGTGTGTAACTGAATTTTTTGCTAATATCGAGTACTAAGCTCTATTACTACTTAAACTAGGAAAAATCACTGATCTCTGTTTCTTACCAGAGGCAGACAAAAATATGTAGATAAGCTTGATATATATTACATTATTATTGCTTTGGCCAGAATCCTTTGTATGTTAAATGAATGCGTCGCCCTTTTTTGTTGAGGAAGTTCGGGTCCACATAGTCACTTGGAAGTGGCTCTTCTGGCAATGTACCCGGTAAATATGCACATACAACTTCTTGCTTCTCTATATCATATGATCTATGGAATAAAACACTTTCATCCTTGGGAAGTAGATGTAGTATATCTTCGAGATATATGGAACTAAATGGTTCTTTGTAATCAAGGTTAGAAACATCTATTTTAAAGGGAGGAGGTATAGTAGCACCTGCAACTTCGCACTTTACTGTGGGCATCATCAATTCGATGTGATAGCCTGTGAATAAGTGTGTAATGGAGAATATATTCTAACCCTTTAGGTATGCTGGAGATGCCATTAGACCAATTAGTGTACAGGGTATATCAACTTCACTAATTTCCCCCTCAATATGCCTCTTGAACTTCAAAAAATATAGCGATTTTTCAACAGGATCTGCTTGTACATGCGATATTATACACTTTATAACATTTCCACCAAGACGTAGATTATAAAGTCTTCCGGTGAACAAATGGCTCAAATGGCCATGTTCTTCTTCAAATGCTAACGGGTAAATATGTTCCCTTCTAAGACATATTTTATGCGAAGGGCCATGACCAGAAATTAGGGCAGGGATTAATCCTTCGCTCCATAGTACTTCTCTACGAATGAATTTTGGCCATTCAAGAGCATTTAAAGTGACTTCTGTGCATCTCTCCCTTTCCTGGAAGAAATTGATGAGTTCCCGCTTTAGGATCGTCCAGTGCTGACGTTTTAAGCATTTCTTATAGTACATATCTATCATAAAATGAAATATATATTAAATTCAGTTGATTATTATGTAAGTACACTATACAGTGCCTTTACAAAGTGATTGATCTTGTGATCATTCAACACAGCCACACATATCCTGGAGTTACTAATAATGTACACATGATGTTCATCCTTCAACCTTTCAATAGCTTCAGGGGAGATATTTAAAAAGGCGAACATTCCTCTTTGTTTTATAATATGCTCCCAAGAACCAGGTACCTTGTTATCAACCAAAGTCTCATACAATTTTCTTCTCATAGCAATGATACGTTTTATTAAACCATCCAATTCTTCGGACCATAAACTCCGTAAATCAGGGGTACTCATGATTCGGTAGGCGATTTCAGCGCCGTGTCTAGTGGGAGAGCCGTAACAAGACCTTGCCAATCTGACCATATTGGAATTAATAATTTTCTTCATCTCATCATCCTCCTTTTTCATGACCTAAACGTAAAGATATGTTTCGTATCAACTAACAAGATGTAAAACACCCAGTCTAGCACTGAAAATTCCCATAATCTTGGAGAAAGATTGAGCAACAAAAACATCAATATTCGCCTCTGCAAACAACCTAACTGGATAGGCATCTTCAACTAATTCACCGGAGGCGAATCCTTGGTATGCACAATCCAGAAATGGGATTAGTTCCTTTTTTTTAATAATTTCAAGAATCTGAATCCATTGCTCATGATTTGGATCAACTCCAGTAGGATTATGAGCGGAAACCTAAATACAAGAAAAAGTAAAATGACAGAATATATACCTGGAGCATGATAATGTCTCCCTTGTTGTACGAATTTAATGATTGTACAAGCCCGTCAATATCTAAAACCCCCGTTTTATAATCAAAATATGTGTATTCTCCATATTCTAAACCCAGACCAGTTGCTATTGTCTTGTATGCTACCCAGCAGGGATTGCTAGCGTAAAATTTCTGTGTAATGAATGTATATATCGACTATGTGATATTTATACCTACCCTTGCATATGGAATGTTCTTTTTAATTAGTAGAAGTCCCAAAAATAATGCATTTGTTGCAGATGCAGTATGAATCGACAAAATTCTGTTGCATAACTTCGCAAAATCTTCATTATTATAACAGGGTTCGTTAAAAATTAAGTTTCTAGCTTCATTTGTAAACTTTTCGTGACCACTAAGTGGAAGATACTCCTCGAATTCATTTACATCATTTACAATGGCATTCTTAGCCCTTTTTACTGCACTTTAAAGTGATATAGATAAGAAAATCGAAAATTTAAGGAACTTACTTGAACAAAAACGGTTTACCATCAATACCCTTATATACACCAACAGTAAGATCAACTTTGTCCGGATGAGGATCATTCTTTGCTAATTCCGCAGGTCCAAAGATGAGATCAGGCGGTTTAAATTCTAAATGTTCAAAAACTGACATTTTAGTACTAAGGAAAGTAAAACAACCGCTGATCTACAAAATAATCAAAAAATTATAACTGGGTTACTGCATATAATTAAAAATAATGCATTAAATTAACTAGATTCATAGTTATCTCCCACTAAAAACAACACCAAATACACCAATCACACATACTACACCAAAACAACCTCATATAGATGAGCAATTACATAACTTCTATACCGAAGTATTTTTAAAATTGTATGTATTTATTATGTTCTTCCAATGGGAGCGAGTCAACTGTATCTGGTGTGTCTGAGGGATACGATTCAGGAACCGGATTTCCCCATTTACCTAGTAAAACAAATATATATAGACATATATACTCACCTTGCAAGAATAGCTGTTTGTATGTAGCATTTCCTACGGGCCATCTAACATAGTCTCCAAAGTTCCACTTGAAATGCCCCTTTGCAAGTATATCCTTATGGAAAACATCATCTACATCCTGATCCAACGGGAACGGATCTTCTCCATCCGGTAAAGCGAATAAAACACGTACTAACATGAAAATTTGATCACATTCACCACATCTGTAAAGAAACCCTTCACGACACCTAAACCAAAGAGGGACATGTTCGTGGTCTCCAGCGCCACCAGTACAACCAACAATTCTACATTATCACGTTTATGAATATAAGCACGTACCTTTCTGTTAGTACCGACGGAACAAGCACCGGGTTTTTGACAGTTCCAAATGGTCCGACGAATGGTGAACTTTTAAGGTACTCGTAGAGCTCTAAGAGTCCAAGCATGTGTTCTGAAGGTTCCGAAACAACTTGCATACCTAAATCTCTGGCAATTTGTTTGTATGACTTATGCGGTAGAGACTCCGTGTCCATCAAGGTAGATTCCCCGCGTATACGCCAATACCAATAGCTACCAAAGTAGTCCATCAACCCTGGATCAGTTTTCATGAGAGTATCTACATCTTTTGGCATAGTATCCAGAGGTAGCTCGAAATCATGAGGTTCCGGGGTGGTATAATGAATATAACCCCTAACACTGTTTAATAACGCATAATTAGCGGACATTTTGTGAAGATTTTTACTTATTCCCAAAACTGTAGAGAAACTGTTATTGCTACAATGTTCATGCTGGGTGTGAAACCTAGAAATGTTGATAAAGATTGCCGAATGGCCGAACGTGGTTTTATCAGCAATCTTGTTAATGCTGCGATGTAGTCTTTGGAAAACCATATCGAAAAATCTCAAAGACGAACTATGAAATGTCAACAATTATTCAGATTTTATAGAAAGGTTTATATACGATAATAGTCTATTGAATTAAACGAAATTAAAACGTCTATAAAAGAACAAATGTAAACATATTGAATACAATATCTATTAGCGTAAATAGAAAAGACAAGTATCCATATACGCAATTATAGATATAACTAAGAACGTCAGTGCACTGATGGGGAGGTCGTCATATCCAAAGGATATGTTTCGCTTTAATCATAATGGATGATAAGAACACTGGTTCGGGGGGGTAAGATCGTGTTAAATATATATGTTACTTCTCTAGATGTTCATAGTACACATCTGACCACGTATCTACACCTGCCATATTATCACGTTTACATTTCATCATAAATTCTATGGATACACAGTAATATATAATACACATCCAAACAGGTCCCTTTTTTCACAATATTCTGACCTATCCCCCGGAAATAGCCCATCACGATCCTCAGAGCAAACTATTGGTATGTCATCACATTTTCCATATATCGAACCATAGCTATAGATACAGAAGATCAGACATATACAACCAACATGGTCTCCGCTCAAGACAGTGGTGACCCTAAAAAACGCCACAAACAGCGTCCTACAGGTGCGGATTTAGATATTTGCAAACGATAGACTAATACAGAAAAGAAAATCAAACACGTTATGAAACCGCCAGTAGTTCTTACACCCGCAAGGGTGATAGAAGAGTTTAAAAAAGGCAACTTAACAAAGTTCGAAGCAACGGAAGCCGTTATACGATATCGCATAAATACAATGCTTCCTCACAAGTCAGATGGTACACATGTAGATAAAGAAGGAAATGTAATAATTCCCAAGGGATATGATTTCGGTCCTGGTAAAGACTCTAAAGGTCGACTATTCAAAAGAGGAGGCCTCACCAGAATAGAGCGTGAGATACTTGCGTACCAAAAAAGCACACACCATCTTATTCCCAGAGCAGCTTTTGCTAGAATCGTACGCGAAATTGCACAAGGATGGTACAAGGGAGAAGGGCAGATAAAGTTCACTGTTGAGGCCCTCTCCGCACTCCAAACTGCTACAGAGGATGAAATTACAAAAATATTAGAAATTTCTACTGCGTGTTCATATCACGCCAAAAGAATCACACTGAAAATAGATGACATGAGATTAGCAAGGTTCTGTAGGGGTAGACAAGAGTATGAATCTTTCAATATTATGAGATAGCTTTTTATTCAACATGGGCATCAAATCCGCCTATCCCCGAAATGCCATTATTATCTGTCTAAATCTTGTAGTGAATCAAATTCATCCATTTAACTTGTTACCTAAAGTCTGAGTATATATCATAATATAACCATGTAATTTGATCCTTCTGGTTCTAATCTGTACCTTGGTGGAAGGACAGTGTGACGTGAGGATCACCGTACTCAGCGTGCTACACATAATAAAAACGGGTACAGTGGCGGTAAACCAAAGGTTTCTATTATATTATTGAATTCTAATCACAAACGGTAATTTAATAGTCCTAGTTATGCATTAGTTTCTAATAGAATAAATCACATGTTTGATAACACGGACGTCGGTTATATAGCCTGTAAATTCTTCAAAGATGTACAGTCTATGGTTTCTATGTAAGCACTAAAGACGACTGGATATTACGGGCAGAAATCCATAGATATTACTATGGATCCGACACGTGAAGCTCCATAGGCAGTGTTATACCGAGATAGCTCATCCCCCAAGAATTTTAGACGAATATTTGAAGTAACACTGCTTATACTGTTTCTTAAACAATTTACTCTGTCATTTGTGCTTATATAATGGTGTCATTCTCAGAAACACTGTACTGTGCAACATCATAATATACTAACAATCCACAAGGGTTAACATTAAACAGAAATTAATCAATAAGATGGAAAATTCATCTATAAACGTTCGCAGTGGCTTTGGTAAGAATTCTTGTAATAGCTAGACACCCCATCCGGGAAGGAATAGTATAACCTTCCCTTATCCGGAGCCGTTAGTTTGTTCTTTAATATCTGGCTACGTATCCACAAGGATTTTTAATTAGAGCTATACTAGTGTCTGTACTGTGCTCTTGAAAATTTTAGACAATGACAACCCTTAAGGACTTTTCCCTTTCAGAAGATGACTTCCAGAGATATCCTCATTTTCACAGGCCAGGACTCAACTTTGTTGATATAAACCCCCTGTTTAGAGAAACGGAAAAGTTTAAACAAACGATAACTACTATTGCTGATCATTTAAAGGAAAAGCATGGTGATAATATTGAGATATTGGCCCTTGTGGATGCAAAAGGCTTCGTGGTAGGCGCTGCAGTGGCATTAGAAATGGGACTTCCATTCGTACTTTTGAGAAAGGGAGAGAAACTTCCAGGTTCCCTTTTGTCTGTATCTTATGTTTACAATTATGGCAAGTCCCTTTTGGAAGCACAAGATGATGCCATAAAACCTGGTCAAAAGGTCGTAATCATAGATGATGTTGTAGGTAGTGGTGGAACTATGGAGGCAGCCTGCAATCTAGTTAGAAAGATGGAAGGAAATATTCTAGAGGCTGCCTGTGTCATTGAACTTCCTAGCTTAAATGGAAGAGCCAAATTTGGTGATGTTCCATTATTTAGTGTAGTACAACTCGGAAAACCTGAGTTAGAAAAGGAGTTATAATCTTTAAAATGCTAATTAACATATAAATGACCTGAAAAGTTT
This sequence comes from Theileria equi strain WA, assembly GCF_000342415.1. Taxonomy (NCBI): domain Eukaryota; phylum Apicomplexa; class Aconoidasida; order Piroplasmida; family Theileriidae; genus Theileria; species Theileria equi. The sequence goes on along the minus strand of NC_021366.1, from coordinate 62,966 downwards.
TCAGGTATATGTAAGCACTAGTGATACATGCAATTTTTGCTGCATAAATTCTTTAGTACTTCAAGAATGACATCTATCTAGGTTTTGTGTCATACTTTTACAATGTCCCTTAGGGAGTCCTTTGTGGCAGTTTTCTTGTACGTTGGTTTGTACGAGTAGGGTTATACAACTTAACATTCTTACTTTATTCTACTTTCGTGGAAAACTAGCATAATTGGAGTACAAGTTTGTCTATATTGTATATAGCTCTTTATATATTTTTGGTACAGTAAACGATCATTTACAGTACATTAAACATATGTGATAATGCTGTATTTTATCTGACAATAACTACAATCTACTATCTCCTCAGTCCTGCATGTTCTAATGAGAGGATCACATTTCATTAACAAGTAAATAAAAAAGAGGTAGCAGAACGTGTTGTTATATCAGCTTACCAATAGTTTGTTATTATTGGATAAGTTAATTATCCTTGACAACAAATTTGTGTTATCAATACTATACTCGGTTTTTTTTCACTAGAATCTTGGTATTCTTTCATTCCAAATACACATATTCCGAACCATTTTATCAACCATAGTAGATAATGGGTAGTTGTAAAATGGGAAGGGTGCACAAAGAGAGTTCCCTGACACCCGGTCGGAGAACATCTGACTAGTAAGTACCAGATTTAGTACATGAACATAGAATTATTGTACTAAATTATTCTCGTTAAATAAATGGCACTAGGCCAGCATTATACAACCTAAAGTTTTGCCTCAATGGCCCTGACCTTGGATCTTGCATCCTCGGACAACAACAAACCTAACCTTGAGATGATATCAACAGCCAAAACATCACCAATCTTAGCTGAGACTTCTGGATGATAGCCCTTGAAGTAACCATACAAGTAGCCACCCAAGTGGAAGGTGCCAATACCAGTAAGATCAACGACCTCACCAAGCTCAGGAGGAGCAAAGTCAAATCTCTTGCCGTGCTCGAAAACAACTGCACCCTTTGAGTCCAATTGAACGACAACCAATTCAAACTTGCTATCAGCAGTACCAGTGCAAAGAGTAGCCAAGTGAGCGTAAAGTTGTTCAGAGTCCTCAAGACCGTAGAACTTCTTGAAGTCCTTCTCGTTACCAGACAAAACAGCAGTGGCCTCAACAACAGGCTTGATACGATCGTAAAACTTGGTAACGCAGCTCACACTAGCCAAGTTGAACATGAGCTTCACACCCCTCTTCAAAACCTCATCGACAAGTCTGGTGGCACTGGGCAAGTGCTCGTCACAGAACTGGAAGGCAGAGATGAAGAAGTAGTCAAAGTTTCCAACAATTGAGTAGTCAACTTGATCAGGGTCAATTTCACGGGAAGCACCGCTAACGGGGAGAACAACACGCTTAGCATCGCTGGAAACCAAGATGTAGTTGTAGGTACTCCTACCACCCTTCTTGACCAAACAGTGATCCTTCACGTTGTACTCCTTTAGTCCAGCGGAAATCATAGCACCCTTCTCATCATCAGCATACTGACCAAAAAGAGAGACGTCGCTGCCCAAAAAGCCCATGCCCCTTGCGACATTAGACATACCAGCAGGACAAGTAAACACAACCTCAACGTCCTTAAGAACAGCCTCAAGAGCCTCAGGGCTCAAAACCACAGTGGAACCCTTCTCCAAATTGTGCTTTGCCAAGACCTCATCAGAGACGAAGGCGTACAAATTGACGACTGGGTCGGCCAAACAGAGAACGGTACTATCCTTGTGAGCAGCTGCCATCTTCAACCAAATACACCGAGAATGCTAACTAAATTGGGAGTTTTGACTTTCAATACCACGAATATAAGAATATACTCGATGAGAACGTAGAAGGCTCAGATAGAGGGAGAATAGGTATATGGGGTCCAGGAATGAGGACCGACAACAGACCCGCATGGAAGTACACAAGCTTATAGACGAATGAAACCAGAAACCTGAGGGTAAAAGTCTAATCTAGTAACTGGAAATGAGGCTATGGAGGTGCAGAACATATACCACCAAATGTCACACTGAACACTCCCTCAGGAGACAATATAGACACCCTACCCAGCCCCTACGATTATTTCGGAGTATTAATGATACATTAGACCAATAGGCAACGTGTAGAATCCGTACCAGATCACGCACCAGTACCAAGACACCGGACTTCATTCCCAGTCTGGATTCCACCCTCCAGATGCCATGACTAAATACTCGTGCACATTGTATGCATAAATCGTTGAGGAAGATTCCATAGCACCTGGTCTTCCGAGATAAACACCCATAGACAGAATGATACGAGCATGTGGGATGTACCATACACGTGGAGGAGTGAGATTAAGATAGTAACTCACGTCTTGGTGTAGGAAACCATGTAGAGATACTTACCATAACTTATATCAAATCTTAGGGTGGAGAGATTCCCGCATAGTTTAGTGTTTTGAGCTTCATTGCAATATTTGCCAAAGAGATAATAGTGTATTTATCGTGTTTAAATGGCTATATAAGAATCAGCAACGATCATGTTGTCCAGATAATAACTTATTCTGTTTTAAATTCTTCCTTGATGGAACCTACAGCATCAGCATTTCTATGTTTGAACAAGGTATCAAAACCATATCCTACAACCCATACATTGGGAAGTATACCTCCCACAAATTCAGGATCACCATATACGTTTTCTGGTAAGTTTTTGGTGAATAATACGCAAACTTTGTAATCAATAGCCTTTACCTTTGCTTTTGCTTGTTCAATAAATTTTACGGTAGTGACGCCCTGTTCCAACAAATCATCAAAAATAAGAACTCTTTTCCCATTGTATTTGGACTCATCAAATTCTAATTCTACTTGCTTGTTTTTGTCTGCTTTAGTATCAGAGCCATAGAATGAAAATTTAACTGTTATCATGCTGAGAGGGAAGTTCAATAAAGGAATAATTTTCCCCAAGAAAAGAACAACACCTTCTGTAAATCCAACACAACATACTGGCTTTGTTTCATGCCTATACTCATTATTCAGTTGTTGAGCGACTCTATAAATCATATTGTCTACCTCTGGCGCCTCATGGAAAATTTCATCAAAGACTTCTCTCTTCCTCTCACCATCAAAAATCCTCGCAAATAAGGACTCCAACTCAATCAGGTATTTATCCTTATTAAAGCTAACTGCTACCAGATGTTCTTCAATAACAGATTTCTTTATGTCAAGGTGCTTGAGAAGATTATCCAATTTAGAAAATAGATCATGCAACAGAGATATTATCTCTTTATAATCATCAAATGTCAACCAAAAACCGGAAGAGTGATGTGTCAATACCTTACTGGCCACGTTTCCTGCTGATTCGAGCGAATCCTTGTCGAACAACACTTCGCCAAGATCATACATGCTCTTCAAATCATTAACTACAAAATCTCCAAATTCAGCAAGACTACAAAGTGTTTCTACAAACCAATTTGTTTTAGTTTTAGAGAAAGTAGCTGTATTAAATAGCTCAAGTTTCTTTGCCAGAAAATCTTGCGCAGGTGGCGAATTGCTATCAATGAACGGACCTTTATGAACATCAACGAATGACCCCAAGGAGTCATTATTATTAACCATCTCTACATATCTTCTATCAAACGTTACCTTTTCTAGGAGAGCGGCAAGGGTAGTGTAATACGAACCAAACCTATAACCAAGGGTGGTAACTTCTGGAGTTTTAAGTTGGAACAAGTATTTATTATCAAGAGCCAGATCTCTAAGGGTGTTTCTATGTCCATACAACTTCTTAATCACCCACTCGTTTGTCTGTTTAACCAAAAGTTTATTTGTAAGACTGACAATACAACTCTCTTTTATGATATCCACGACTTTGGCTTCATCAGCCGAGGTTAAAATCTTTTTTAGAGATACTATGAAATCCTTATAATGTGGGTTTGGTACTCCCGTTGCAAGACTTTTAATCTTTCCAGTAATGGATTCGTAGACATTTTCGTTTATTTGGTTTGATAAGTAAGCCCATTCAACGTAAGCCACTAATACGGTGGCCCAATGGGTATTTGTTGTTCCTATAGCGAGAGTCGGAATGAGACTCATTATTAAAGTATCATAAACCTAGTCAAAGCAGCGTATGAGATAAGTTGTTACCGATCAACGGTTCCTAGTATATCCTAAACTACAAGATACGATACCAAAAATTCAGATGGAAAAATTCCAATGTATGAATATTTTGGTGTAGAAGACTCTTCCGCAAATTAGGGAATGCAGGATTCCTGTGCAAATGGGGACTCTAAGAGCGTCCAATTGGACAATTTCCTATTTATATCATAAATCTGCATAATTTTAATTAACCCCAAGTCCTCCAATAATCGCCATGTACCGATAACCAAGGAGTAACACCTCCTGCCGACGGGGAGTATAGAAGTAACATAGATACAAACTAATACATCGTCCATAGAAGAAATTAACATAAAACTTAGAGTGTTGCTATTCTATAAGTCGTATACGAGTTTCAAAGCTTCTGCGACACCCCCGTCATCACAAGTCTTGTTTAACACCCACTGGGCGTGTTCTTTTACTTCATTAGGTGCATTTCCGATTGCAAATGAGATTCCAGCCATACTCATTATTTCTATATCATTGTATCCATCGCCTATGAATCCAAAATTGTCAGCCGGGATATCATAGTGTTCTAAAAATTTTGTTACTCCAGATGCCTTTGTAACACCGGATGGATTCAGCGTATAAAGCCAGTCAGCTTTCGCTAGTTTCTTGTTGTAGTCTACGCCCTCTATATAATAAGGTATTTCGACGTTTTTGCTATTAATCGATATGGCGACAATGTCCATCTCTGATATCTCTTCGGCAGTCCTAACATCTGGGACAGAAAGTCCCCTAGAAGCAAGATAATCCTTCCAAAGATCATCTATCTCAATTAATGAATAGCAGGGACCTTTTGTGAAAAATATGCACTTGCTTGTGACAAAACCCTCTTCTATACATTTTAAAAACTTATGAATAAATTCCTTGGTAAAATTTACAGCATTAATCAACACACCCTCATCGTTATATACGATGGCTCCGTTGTTATAGACACCTGGGTATCCCTTGTACCCAGTTTTTTCTACAAATTCCTTTCCTAACATTCTGAATGCAAAATCAAATGACCTTGCTGTGCAAATAAAGGGTACATATCCCTTTTCTCTCACTTTGGCGAATGCTTCTGTATTTCTTTCAAATGCTTCGGAATTTTCTGTGTGGAGAGTATCATCCACATCAATTCCAAAGTATTTTGGAAGCCTTTCAGGCTTAACAAAATGTTCTTTACCGGAGACAACCATTGAATATGGTTTCTATTTCATTGTCTGTCAATTCTCTATCCAACGGAGTCACGAAGTATATCGAGTCAAGAATAGGAAACGTGTAGAACACTTGTATTAAGGCCAATGCTCCATTGGATCGAATGTAGACAGAACTATTCGGAATAACCGAATACATTGACGGATGTCACACCGACTATGGGGATGAGAATCGAAATAGAAGTTATTTTTTTGAGTTATACCAAAAACAGGAGTATAATGAAAATCACACGTTAATCTGTGAGTCATTCATTCCAACTGTACTTTGTAGAGTTAATATTGCTCTCCGTATTAGGACGCCCTCCTAAAGTTAATTTTCTACATCCTTCCAACTGGTACCATCTTCCAGACTTTCTTACATAACTAGGGAGTATCATTAAGGATCTCACGATAATCTTAGCTTTGATACTAGCTGGTATTATTGAAGGGATTTGAATGATTCGACCTTCTACCGGAACTTGTACGCATGAGCATCCCATCTAGCAGATCATGATCTTCAGAAAATTCCGTTAGTAGTTACATAAACTTTACACAATGAGGTTTCAGACCGTGTAACTAGGAACATTGAGATATATGTCGAGTCACTCTTGCACAGTAGGTACATTCTTAGGGGTTAGCTGAGTCAAAGTAATGTCCGTCAGCAAGAAGCTCTATTAGGAACCTAATGCAATAGCAGTTCCATATACCTCATGTGCTATACCATATGTAAACGATATCTAGAGGTTAAGTGACTGAAAATCAGCTATTGATAGTGATGTGCTGAGATCTTAGGGCTGGAAGATAAATCAACCATATTCCCCCGAAAAGATTGCATGTTAGTCACACACAACGAATGACACTTAAATAAAATTCATATTTATACTTTACAATCAACTAGTGATAATATGTAAACAAAGTTAATAGTATTGGTTGAGACTGATCAGTGTGTACGAACACAGGACTCAAGGGGTTAGCCTAGCAATAGTAAGGCCAGGATGGAAACTTAATACCGTTTCAGGTGTAAAATCATGGATATTTAACAGAAATGCATCGAAATAGTGCAGGGAATGATATCAAAATCATGAACACCCCAGGGAGTTACACACCCTACAACGTACCTGGTCCCGAGAGGCTGACCAGCATTATTTTCGATTGTAGATAGTCATGATGTTTAAATTGTTTGCTATATTGGCATTTATTGGCTCCAGCTCCTTTGTGAGTGCTTTGGATGTTACGCTGGACTACAATACCATTGTAAATTTTGAACATTTCAACTACTTGGGTGTGAGAAGCGGCCCCTTCTATGAGATTATTTACACACCAGTAAAGGATTTCGTCTTGACAAAGATTGTATGACATGGTTTTACCTTTTTTGAGGCTGCTGCAGGAGAATCTGCACTTGACTTTCATCTCATCTTGAACTTCACCTTGCCCTTCATTGCTTATTTCACTGTCCAACTTCCGGACGGATCCAAGAAAGTCCGATACTTTAAGAAGTGCAACGGATGGGCAGGGACTACCAAAGAGATCTATGATGGAATTTACAACAGGGACTACCCAGTAGAGCTTAACTTCTCTGACAAGGTTACCTTGGATATTAACGCAGTCGATGAAAATAAGTTCTTAACAAACGCTTCTGACGAGAACGGACACCGTATCTTCAATATTTCTCCACTAAACGGAACTTCTATCGGCAAGATTGTTGATGGCGAACACACCATCTGGGAGACCTCTTCTGGTGATGTATTTGGTTATTATTCTCTTATTTACTCTGTCGGTGACAGACCACTTTTGTGCCGTGTTCACATTGTTGATAAGGCAAGATTCAACCACAAACTCTTCATTAAAACCGATGGACAATGGGGACCAGTTAGCTTGCCATCATACATTGAGAATCTCCGCAAGTCCGCTTTCTACTCTCGTTCCCTTGACATTGCTAGCGACAAGCACGACGACGTGTCTATTGTTGAGGGTGCTAGATTCGGCGTTGACTATAAATTGTTTACCCCTAGCCTGTATCGTAACCTGGACAAGGTTCATGCTGGTGGTCAAGTTTTGTACGAGAGACAGGACAAACAACACTGTTCACATGTTGCTGTTCACTATGAGGCAGGCTTGCCTACTCATGTACATCTGATCGTTGTTTCATTCAGCAGCAGTGAAATTATCCACAACTTCTTCAAGAAGGAAGGTGATAAGTTTGTTACTGTGGCTGGAGAAAACTTCCCAGAGAACTTCAAATTTTTGTTGAATTAACAGTTTTACACACTAAAACACTACTACATTGTTGTACCAGCTGTTAAAATGCAGTCATCGAATTTCTAGAATATTCATATATCCATTATCTAGACATTACAATCTTGGCTGTTCATTTCTACCAAGTCTTGTGAAAACAGCCTCCTGTATGTACTTTAGAGAAAACTATGCAATATTCTGCATTTTGTGCGTTTGTGATCTGCGTTGGTCATCTGTCCCCGGTGGGAGAAGTTGCGATTTTAAGTTGATTCACTTTTGCAAGAAACCTTTTTCCACGAGTTTACCAATCTGTTCTCTGCGCAAACGATCCAGAAGTTGGATTCCCTTGATAAAACCACCATATACTTCAAACTCAGAAGATACCAAGATTACAATACGTCTGAACATCCAGTAAATATAGTTTCCCAATGTATGTATCTCAATCGCTTCCATAAACTTTTCAATAGTCTGAATATCTGATGGCGGTATATCCTTTTCTAAGAGTTCGGATAGGTACAAACTAGAGAATATAACCTTCCATTCATGACTCAAAGGTTTGTCATCGCGGAATTGTGGTGGTATTCCAGGAGCATACCAAATGTTTGTTTCATAGAAAAGTTTTGCGATGTCAAATCCAATATAATTGAAACCCACTGTATCGAAATCTATGAGACGGAGAGAATGCTTTGAGTCGATCACATTCTTATAATACATATCATTGTGACAGAGCCTTATGGTAGTTACGAATTCATTATTGCTACCTTCGAACTTAAGCAACAATTTTTTGTACTTATCAAGGGAATCAAAGATATCATTGAGATCCAATCCTTCCAATTTCTCATTACCCATGTTTTCCCTCACAATCGGTGACCATTTATTCAACATCTTTGTCATAAGAGGTGTTCTATCATAACCTTCTGGAGCAATCCTAGTACCATGTTTGTGAAATCTCGCGAGTAATGTTCCTATTGACGTGAAAACACTGAATCTTCTGAGTAAATCGGATTCCAGTACATCACCCTCTAGCCATTCTTGGATCATGAACTTGTCGGTCTTCTGGATTATTATGGGCCCGCATCCATGTTCACCGAGCGCTTTTAGTACAGTATACTGAGAATCAAACTCATACCAATCAGATGTATCTGTCGGTTTTAGCTTCACCAATACCCTGTTAATGGCCATGGTTCGGCTTGAATTCTCAACCTCCACTTTGAAAACATGATTTGAAAAGGGAGAAAGGTACTTCCTCACGGATAGGGAATCATTGGAGAGTTCATTCCACTGTGGAACATGATTGATACAAATCTCTTTTATTTCATTAGGCTCATTTACATCAACAAAGTAGTCAACTACTTTAGGAGTCCCTCCCTGTGAAGCCATTGTTAGAAAAGAGATTTAAATCTGTTATATATCGTAAGCGCGACACCCCACGATCGGATCATACCATGGCAAAAAACCAGAGTATATTATACTATGTGTAATGCTAATAGAGTAATGCAGCCAATAAATCTTAGAACGATCAATGGCCCAAGTAAACTTTAATATGAAATAACGTGTCACTCCATTGGATATTGCCCAGCTGCGATTCTGTGCCTATGGGTAATCAACATGTACCAACACCATCTTCGGATATTACTCCATTCTCTATAAGTTTTTTCAACTGATTTTTATATAATTGATACTGTGCTTTAGCGAAATCGATAAATTTAGGAAATAGCTGGATTCCCTCTATGGACAACCTGAAAACTGTTATTAATGAAGGGTTTGCTTACATTGTCACGCGCCAAAGTGCGCAATAAAGATAAACTCCCAGGGAGTGTATTTGTAGAGATGTCAGAAATTCGTCAATAATTGTTTTATCCGATGGTAAGACGTTTTTTCCAAGAACTTCAGATAGATATACACTTACAAAGAGTGACCGGTGAGTATAATCAATATCCAACGGATCTTCGAAAATGAGGTAGGGTGGTACTCCCGTTGTAAAGTACATAGATGCCTCGTAAAAGAATCTTGAAATTTCACAGCCAACATAATTAAATCCAGAGTACTCAAAATCTATGAAACATTTCCCGTGACCTGTATCTATAACGTTTCTATAACCAGGGTCGTTATGGCAAAAGACTACACTGTTTGTGAACGTGTGACTATTTTTAAGATGTTTGTTCAGAGCTCTTTTGTATACGCTGATTCCATTGATAATTCCTTCTACATCAAGATCCAAGTTGTGCTTATTTGCTGTATCCAGGGCTTTTTTTGACCACCTATCCAACAGTCTTAAGATCATGGGAGTCCTGTCTAGGTGTTTTGGTGCAATCTCAGTGCCTATCCTGTGAAATCTACCCAGGAATCGTGCCAGTGAGGCAAGCGTTGATATGTTATGAATCGTTTCAAATGTCACCGGTGCTCCCTTTATCCATTTTTGTATTACTCCCCCCTGAAATTTTCCTACAATTTTTGGTCCCAATTCTTGATTTCCTAGCAATTCAGCTATTAAAGTATGATCATCAATGTCAAATAATATGGACTTGTATGGAGATATTTTTTTAATCATAACTTCAGTTATATTACCGGGTGTGTCATAGTTAGCTCTCAGAGATACTTTATAAGCATCATTAGTATATGCAGCGGCAATTTTCTCTACAGCAATATCGCTCCTGGATACAGTACTCCAGAATGGAACATTTTTGATACACAAATCCTTCAGATCATCATAGCAATGCATATCTGCGATATTTAAAGTACAACCCTTTGTGGAATCATCACATTGTGCACTAGTTGTATTATTTGGCGATTTGTCTGAAGAATTCATTGTAGAATTTTCATAATGTATCATATCTGGTTTATTCATTCCATCGGGAAAAAAGTAGAATTCAAGAAAATGTATTTAGAGAAGTTTAAACCTAAAACCAGCACAGTAATCCAGCTCATACAACTGAAATCCATCAAAAGGTATGGGATGGGGGTCTGGATTCCACACATTAACGGCAAAGTCATTAGACATCTACGTTTATATGTTGGATACATTTGGTTATATGCCTGAACAATTTTAGACATCCCTATTTTGGAACACATCCAGTAATCACTCTCAACACACAATCGAGATTTATCGTTAGAATTTTAGTGGCCTATAAATAATCACATATTAACGAATATTCATACATAAATACATGTGAAATGTCATCTATTATTGTATTCCAAGATGGCTGAGCCTAGTACTTCAAGTAGCTTCAGCACTGTTCTATCTGTGGACACTTGAAAGCAATAACAAACCACATCAGAACACTGCTTGAGTGCTTCATTACTTATGGATTTATAAGAGTTGTTTAAAAATATTATCAACGTTTCTATAATACCTATGACTATTGTTTCATCACTATTCCAAACGTTGGTACTACGTTCCCTCTCTGCATTTACATTCATATAGCTTTGTAAAGTATAAAGAAAACATGAGACTGCACTTGAAGAGATTGCATTTAATTTGTTAGTATTCGGTTTTATCATTTTTGATCCTGAAGTAGCGCCGTTTCTAGGATGTATCACCTCTCTTGGTTCTACATAAAAGTCATCATTTGTACAGAGTGGACTTTCTGTTGAAAGTGATGGTATCACGGAAATCTCAGGCTTATTAACAAGTGCGCTCTTAGAGTCTGTTACAAATTTGTTTTGTTCCCTCTTAGAGATAAATTCATTGCAAACATCACGTATATCCATGGATCTAGATAGTCCAATACTCGCATATTGTATAGATAGTATCATGGTAACCTTTTGCGTAAGTGTAAATTCCGAATTGAAAAGCTGAGTAGAGAAATGCTTTATCATATTCAATGGATATTTATATATAATGGAAACCAAGCCAGCAAATATAAGATGTTCAGGATCATAAGATATAAAATTCGGATAATGTGATGTTTGTACTGAATGATCGAATTCAATTAGAATATTTTCCTCTGAAACCAATTTTTTGTGATTAGCAAGTAAATTCTTTGAAACCTTTTCTATAGCATCCTTATAAATTTGAAGGTTATCAAGCTTGATAAGCAAGTCACTAATTGGAACTGCAAGTTTTTTTAATATTGATTCGTCCTTTTCAACTATATGAGGAAGATATAATAAAGTTTGACTTATTGCCAACGCTTTATTTTTAAGTGTATCATCATTCACTTTACTCAAGTCATAGCTTAATACAGATTCAAAATCTACATCTCCCCTTGCTGGCCTGGATAATAGCCGTTCATAACATTGTAAAATATGTTGAGGAGGAGTTATCCAAACCTCATTTATGCTATCTTCAATCGTTTCAGAATTCATTCTTGGTACACCTGCAAATAATACATCAACTTGTTTGTCTATATCAGATTTTCCACCAGTATTAATATTTCCATTATTCTTTTGATAGTACACTGATTTATCATTTAATTCCTGGAAATAAGGTCTTTTTGGAGCAGTTGCTACATTATTGTCATGGCTAGATTTAATTAAAATATCAAGTTTGGCCGCATAAAGTAACCATAACTCTGTGCAACTATATTCGTAAAACTCATCAAAAGTCAGTTCGTCATTTCCATTTAACCCTAAGTTAGTATCATTTAAAAAGTGCGATAATAATTCAGCCACTGCCATACCGCAGCATCTTTCAATTTTGTTGGCGCTTCCAAGCCTTTTATTTATACCAAATAAAAAATATTTTGTTATATAATCAACTCGTTCTTTGTTATGTTCACAGCCCCTAGATTTTACCAACAATCTACAAATGTAGCTTGTCAGGAAAATGTCTCCCTTGCTATTTAATCGTGCTATAAGTTGAAAATCCGACCAATAAATGGATAGTTTGTGTAATAGCTTTAGCTTTTGCTCATAAGGAATATAGTCAATTATTAAAAATGAAATAGGACCCGGTACAAAGGAGATACCAAAGGGATGGAATAGTTCAAAAAGAGCATCTATATTCCATGAGTTGTTGATATTAATGAATGAATTCATCAACAATGCAATAATGTTAATAATAACATTATACGATTTATTAGAATCAATGTAGAGTTTTAGACCATCACTAGTATTTTCAACACCAAGCAGATCAGAGAGCGAACGTAGTACATTAGAGCACAAATACAATGTCGTTTTATGATATCCTATTCTTGATGTTGTGACTTCGTTCTTCTGCAACCGTCGATCGATTATTACGAAAGACTCGTAATAATTTATGATAGAGTATGCCAGCTCCTTCGAAAAACCTCTAATATAGAGTCTTTTGATCAATGTGTAACATGTTTTATTGGAATCAGACGTTAAACTTTCATATACAATGCTATCAAATATAGATTGGCATTTTTTACGACTTTCCGACGATGACTCTTGCACATTAAACTCTATCAAATAAACCAAGTCATTAACAATAGAATCATCCCCGTTTATAGCAGATTTAAGTATATTATTCAGCACGAAGTGCGTATCCTTTAGAAGAAAATCCGTCAAATATCGAATATCATCCAACGTATGTATTTCTGTGCCTGAAATTTCATGTAATTTTTGGAAAGAATGTATTTCAGACATAACTTAGACCAAAAGGCGATAAAAAGAAATCAAAATTCTGTTCACTTTATAATATCACTCATCTTATATGGACGTGGGAGGAATTAGTAAAATAGATCCACCATTAACAAACACATAACAGTTAATTCTACAAGGAAATGGAACATAAAGTTAGAATGAAGTCCCCTAGAACTAAAATAAACTTACGAAGGACAAACACCTAACATAGGGACATACATTGTATGCACGATACATATATAAACAATTATTCCTTCCAAAGTGTATCAAGGAGAATGTTTGTCCATATGACAAACTTTACGTGTATAGTTAGGCTCATCCTCAGAATCGTTATCCTCTCTATACTTGCAGTTTAGTTCCAATCTTTCTTTGTGCGATGATTTATGAGCATTAAGGATATCTTGTGGACAAAACTTCCTTTGAAAATTTATAAAAGGTCTATTCTCATCACATTTTTCTTCCTTATCTCTACAAATAAACGGTATTCTAAGTCCATTTTCTTCGGTATAACTAAGTAAAATCGATGAATATTGTTCCAAAATAGCCTAAAAGTTTAAAATTTAACTTAACATTCTTACCCTCTTGTGGGATAATATTTGGCTCTTAAACTGATGTAAAATTGTGTTAGTTAATGTACAATCAATATCATTATCAATGACTATGGTTTTGACAATTTCGACAATCTCCCAGTCAGAATTAAAAAGATTCCAAGAAATTGTTTCGCTAATTCTTATATCTTCATATACTGCTACATTTATGACTATTGGTTTAATAAAATCTTGATGTAATTGTGTTGTAACTTTAAGCTTAAATATAATATATTCCACAAGTATTGCAAAATCTGATTCAACAATAAATGCATCCACAACTTGTCTCCTAATATCCTTAGTAATATTTTCATCAAATGGTACACCATAATCTCTGCATAAAATCTGTGACATTACGTCTATTGACCTAGAATCTATCATGTTCCACATGAATTTTACCATAACACTATCTTGGTATTTACTCAGCGTTGGGTCACGATATATTGTCACTTGAATTGGAACCAAACAACATTCACGTGGTATTACTATGTGAAAATCGTCTACTTGTGGAATATCCATAAACACTTTATAATAATCTTTATTAGATGTTATAATAGATGAGCCTCTTTTGTCTTCAATCCTATTTCCTAGAGAAAGATTTAGAACCTATGGAATAAAATCTACCTTCAATAGTTACTTGTTGATATGGGCGATGTAAACTATAGAAATAGTGGAACAAGTAATAGTAATAGTACTGATAATCGAAAGACGATAATATTGTCACATCCTCATTTTCAATACCTAAATAACAACATTTTCTCAACGGAAATATGAAGTAACCTCGAGATGTTAATTCTGAAATCAGACATTTTCCCTGCTTTATTAGGGTGTTGTAAGCATATACGGCTTCATTCAATGTTAGATTCATATTCCAAAGAAATATATAAACACAATACTAACTAAATCCACATTTTAATGATCTGTATTTCCTAATTGGTCGATAAAGTACAAGAAACCTTTCAACCGATGGGGATGGCACCGCTGCAGATGAATGGTCACATCATTATTAATTATTTCTTCTAAAATTAGAGTGACAATCACACGTCATTAAAACTCTACATAATGTGTGTACTAAGTAGTACTTATGACACCTTGTAACTTTGAGATTAATTATTATTTCAACATTGGCTATGTTTGGAGGAGTGAATCAAGATTCTTTTGGAGCAAATTGGGGTTTCCGCGATTTTAATCAATGTAAGTTTGTTAATAATGTAGTTTGCTACTCATAAATGCTGCTGTTACAACTTAGTGCCACCGTTAACATTAAATGTGTAGATGATGATAATGTCGAAGGAGGATTTTTAGATGAGGACGTATCCAATTTCATCACCGACGATGTATCAAGTAAAAATAAAAGTGAAAATGTTCAAAAAAAAACCTTCATGCCCCTGAAAATAAGTATGTAATGATCCAGGTGATTATATGAAAATTATAGGTATGATACATAATGCGTGGAAAAGCGGGGGAAGCTTTTTAAATGTCTTTGGATATCAGTTAGAGATTATAAAGATAGTTGGACGTATAAAAGAAACGAAGTCTACAGACCAAGAAACTACATTTGTTGTTGATGATGGTAGTGGAAAAGTTGACTGTATTTATATGCATCCTGGAGACATTAGCGAATGGAGAAAGAGATTTCTTAGTAATCTGGATAAGAACAAGCAATTGGTCAAAATATACGGGGGATTTAATCCAATTTATAGTACACAAGTTCCCACAATTATCATTTACTCAATTAAAGAATTGAGTTCACCTGACGAATCAAAACTCCATGACTTAGACGTAATAAATGCGATATTATTGGTTTGACTCCATATGGTGTGAAATAAAATTTTTTAGAGTGATGGAAAACACAATCCCGATGCGCTTAACATACTTAACGAGATGGATGCTGTTCTTAAACAGTTTGATATTGTACAGCCATCCAGGGCTGATAGTCCAAATTCAATTACTTCCGCAAATATTGTCGCGTCAGCTATGGAAATTATAGATGGAAAGGTATTTAATATATTTGTTTATTCATAATATTTTCAGGTTCCTGCAAATGAGCTGGCGTTGACAAAATACATTTCATCAATGTTAGCAAATGAAACTAGAAACCATAATCCTAATGGTTTACATATTTCGGAAATCCTGAAAAGATGTAAACAACAGCATAGTTTTCAATGTAAGATTATACATCTAAGCGCTCAACGTACATAATACAGCTATCCTCGAGCAACATGTAAGGAAGGTACTTACCGATTTAGAAAGGGATGCTACAGTATATCAAACGTTAGATTCAAATACTTTCGCGTCAACAGATTCGTAATTTTAAATTATGCCCAAGATGGTAAATTATCCATGTACCCACAGCTCGTAGTTACCTCCATAATATTCATGTGAGAGTTTGTCTCAAATTTTAATTATATAGCACTTTTAGATATTTTTGTCCTTTTATCCAATGATTTTGGAAATGTGTGTGAGATAATGGTGGTTACGATCTTGTGGAAGTATTTATTGGTAATATTAATCAGAAAGTACCAGTAAACTTAGAATGGAACAACATGTAGTCAAGTATAATCATTAAACTGAACAATGAACGGATATAGTTCGGCTTACAGACCAATAATGTATAATATAATAGCATCGTTAAAATGGACTCGCATGATTCTCATATTGAGAATATCGGAGAAAAGGATTTCATATTTGCTGTAACGGATCCATCTAACCAACTTAAAGCGCTAAACCCCCCGTTACCCTGTGATTATGCAGATATATATCATCAGAAAATTACCAAAGATAACCCTTCTAGTGTTAGGCTACTATCTGGAGACACAGGCCTAACAAACCCAAAGGAGATAGGAATTCCTCAGACTGGTGAACGGTTTATATTTGATGGTACCCTAAAAACTGGTATATACGATCGAGTAACTGATAGGATTGTTAGGGATGCTAATGTTATAAATATCGATAAGTCTGATGTCTGCATATCAGTAAAACATGAGATAAATCAGTCATCCAGGAAATTATCGGCTGATGATGACACAAAACTGCTTATAAACTCGATAGCTTCGAAATTGAAAAGATTCCCCAAACTACAGCACCCATGTGAAATTTGCGCCAATAACGGATGTATATCACTTTCTAGTTGTAACGTGACTGGAAACATAAAAAAAGAAAATGTTGGCTTAGCTGAACCCTGTCCACATTCTTTGCTAAAAAGTGTTCCAATGATACGTGACTTTGTCAATTTTGATGGTTGTAATATATCAAGTATCTCCAATCGAATGGAAGTAACTCGGAAAAACGTCACAGAAACTACTCAACAACATACATGCTATAATACTAATGTTAACAATGACCATGAGTTTACAACACATCACTATTCTTCGGAAACCGAATTGGATTTCTCTGATGTAGATTATCTCTTAACATATCGTCACAATAAGAACAATAGTTCTTTAATAGAATCGGTAGTATCTCCACAAAATAATAATATCACCTTTGACGATTCAATATTATCCGTAAGTAAGCTAAACTCAATAGACGAAAGTTCATTGCGCTTCATAGAATCTAACATTAATAAATTTAAAGAATCAAAACTTATGAAAATTCCTAATCATAAACATTTGGATTGTTTAAAAGAAAGGGGCATCGTGAATGCCAAAATTCCAATTATATCTTTGGGTGAATATAAGAGCAAGACAGATATAGACATTCTAGAAAGTTGGAAATGTCCAAAATTCCACAAACTATCCTATTCTTCTGATGTCAATGATAACGATATTTTGGCTTTGCAAGAAACTGAGGAAACCATTGTAAAACAAATATCCGATAGACAAAATTCTCGCGATTTGGCTCTTAAAGAGATTGAAAAATCGATTTATAATGGTGATATGAATATAGATTTTTTAATTTTAAAGTACAAAGAACTAAGAAAGTCAGATTGCCCTGTAGAAATGATAAAGGCTCTGAAGCATCTTATATGTATGAAGTTAAATAAACCAAAGCTATACATATCTCGTAAAAATGTGAAAATTGTTGAAAACCAAAATCGCCACAAAGAGCTATTGTTAGATAAAATTGTTGGAAGGATAAATGCTTTCGAATTGGAAGAATATACGAACGATTCAAGCTCCAAGGAAAGTGCAGATAGTATATATACATATTCTAGTTTGACTGTTTCAAGCTATGATTCGTTTACGGAAGATTTAACATTTAATGTTGGAGAAAATGGCTATTTGCGTGATAGTATCGAATTTATTCACAAATCAACTATTGACTGTTATGGATGGTTGTGCGTTACCAATGAAACTGTTTCAAATTCACGTCCAACGTTCCTATATTGTGAACTAGTCGGTGATCATTTTTCACTGTATTCAGCAACCCATGAAACAAATATTAAAGACAATATCGCCACAGAGCCATTAATGAAAATTATAGTGGATGAGTCATTTGTTATAGAAAAGAAACATGATGGAAGAAAAAATAATACATCTATTAAAATAAGTGGTATAGAACTTGATAATGATACTAGTGAATACTCTTCTGACAATAGGATCATATTAAAATTAGAAGCTGACACACGGAGTGAAATATTAAGTTGGTATAGATCACTAAATTCCAGAGTACAATTGGGTTTGTTTATTAACTATTTGAAAGATAATGATATTTGTCCACTTGATTATACCATATATTCTTTTACGTATCCTAAGAGAAGGGAACTTATATTTAATAAATTACCATATGATAAAGATTTGGAGGACCATATAACAAATAGTTTTATAAGATCACGATTATACTATGTAGACTTTTCAATGAGGATGATGACTGATCATGACCTAAATCATCATATGGAGATCTGGAAAGTTCCAATTTCTGTTTTAAATCTGTCACAAAACGATTTATCAATGAATGTAGATGGAGAAATATTTAACGACTATTTGTTAAGAACGGGTATTCAGAAGTTATATATAGATAGAAACCCCTTAAGCGAAAAATTCTTCGGTTCGATGTTTGTCAATATGATCCTAGGTACAAGTGTAAATTTTGTTAGTTTAAGGAGGTGTAAATTACACAACAAACTTGTAATATCAATTAAGGAAATAAACAATAGGTTGTCCATAAGTAATGCCATAGAATTAGACCTAAGAGATTGTGAAATTAGCGATGAGTTTTCGCATTTCATATCTGCATATCCACTAAACAAAGTTACTATTCTATCAAATCAATCTGTAAATAAAGAAGAATTTGAAATGGGTTATTTTATGGATAACAAAAACCTTCTTCAAATTTCATCTTTGGGCTCGCTATTTAGTGGGAGATTGTCATCTACTCAATGGGTATGTTTTTATAAATAAATTACAATTATTGCAGAAAAGAAGAAAGAGATTCAGAATTCCATTTATAAAATCGAAGACTGACAATTCTACAGTAGATGTTTATTTCGAATACAGATCTCCATATCTAGTATGGTCTGATTGGTGCCCAAAACGTAAAGGAAGTCTTTTTAAGAGATCAGAGGTAACTGAAGACGAAGAATCATCAGATATTAAAGAAAATCAAATCTTATTTGTTAAAAGTTGTAGTATAATAATAAAGAGTGGAAAGGATTGGTTACTCATAAGAGGATTTAAACCTAAGCATCTTGTAAAAACGGAAGGATATGAGATAAAAATTCTCCTAAGAGGTTATACGAATGAGTCTACTAGAAGATGGTATGAAATTATGAGTAGAAGCGTTGCTGGAATCATGTATGTGGATCACTTGTTACAATCTCGTGTCACTATCCCCTCAAAATATATTCTATCATTCTGCAGTAGAATTGATACCAAAGTAGGTGAATTTATTCCTTTTTAAATTATATTTAGGAACTTATAATGAATGGGTTTCCACTAGAAAGAAAATTAATGTATAGGTTCTTAAACCTTTTATCAAAGCAGCAAACCCTTAAGGCACTGAATTTTACAAATATGGGTTTGGATGCGCGATCAATGTCATTGGAATCACCTCCTTTTAAGAATTTGAATCTAGAGAAATTGGACTGGTCGTTTAACTCTATAAATTTGGAAGATGTTGCATACAACTTTTTAAACATTCTAACTGGAGCAAACACTTGTGAAAAGTTCATAATAAGTCACAACCCTCTAGGTGACAATTATAATTCTGCAATCTTGTTTTCTTATTGTTGTTTTAAGCTTAAAGCTTCAAAACTTTCGTAAGTTACTAAATTATCTCAGATTAATTGAATTTGCAGATTTAACCATTGTCAGTTGGGAGATACATTTTTAAGTAAGCTCGTTGAACTTATAGATTCGGAAGACAAAACGCGAGAATTTGAACATCTTAAAGTCGTAGAACTAGAAGGGAATTATTTTACATTAGAGGTATATGCACCACTCATTTATGCTTTATCTACAGGTGATACATGACGTTACAACGCTAATTATCGAAAATTTTCCAAATATAGAAAATATTCGATTATATGCGTCGATATCGGATGCTGAATATGTGGAATCATTCGTAGAATATGGTGATATTGTCAGCTTTGATAGAGTTGGTCCTATTGAACCATCCATAGGTAACTTCAAAAGAGTCGGCCATATAAAGAAAGGGAAAAGAACTACACTCAATACAGTTACACAATTCGTTAATGACAGCAAAAATTACCATAGTAATCAGTAAATTTGTCTGTAGTATGCTAGAGCCGGGGTTTTTGCCCCAATATACTCAGATATTCCTCATATTTTGAATAGATTCTACACATTAATTTGATATTTTATTTATGTTTGTAGTATGATCGCTAAAGCCTTATACTGATGTTTGATGGCTCGATAAGACCTCCAAGGGTTATACGACTTTCTGGAACCTCGTTCCTGGAGAAACCATCCACCGATCGCAAAAATGAGCTTAAATTTGATAGGTTTTCACAGTTAAGGGCTAGATCCGCTAGAAAGATTAAAGACTATTTACAGCTCAGAATAATACTTAGGAGGGAAGTTGGATTGTTAAAAAACTGCATAAATGACTATATTCATGATGTTAGGCAGTTTGTTGCCAACAAATTCTCATTTGATGATTATCCTTTGGATAAATTGGTCTCAAAACATCCGGTATGTAGATTGATGAGGGTATTAGTTGCAATATCTAAGTATGATACAAATAGCAAACCATTACCATATGTGTATGAATGTTTGGAACACATTATAGAATGGTTTAATACACCTGAAATTAGGGTGACTTTCATTTTGTTATCCACGGATAAATTGTCAAAAGATCAATTCATTCTTTTGAATTGTAGATTTCTTAAGATATTCTTTCCATTTGATAAAAGAATAGGCGATAAATCATCTTTTCTTATTAAAGGGGTGTTAAGATTTGATGAAGAGCCTTTTTCTGAACATGATATACTACTGTGTAACTATGTTATGATTCTGTTTTCAACGTTTCCAAGATCTGCTTTGGATGAAATATTCAAACGCTATGAATTAATATTATATTGGTATCCAAACACTTTTAGAAGATGGTTTGTGTATAGTAAGGAGAAAGATTTATTTCACTTGTTTCAAAGCCTATATCAGTTATTTGAGCCTTTTATTTCCACACATTATGATGCAATGAATTTGTTAGTAAACTTTTGGGGATTTCCAAACATTTTTAATATGGACATATCGCAAAAATCACTCATAAATATTATGAAATGTACTATACATGATAAACTTTTGGTTGGATGTAATGGAATAGGATATAAATATTCTTCACATTGGCTAGATGAGAAAAAACCAACATCTGTAATTAAAAGTTTACTAAAACATTTGTCAAAAATATCTAAGGACGTTCTACCTGCAGATTTGGCACTTAATAAGACAAAAATGGAAGAATTTGAAAGACAGTTAAAACATGAAATTGAAATCGGTACAAATGAAAGCAACCTGAATATTTTACACTATAACATAAATGGAAAACCAGTCTACGCACATATTTTTGACACATTTATAGTACTTTTGCAAAAATTAGTTGAATTTAACATCTTTTGCCAAGATGAAATGTTACCGCTCACTGAGGCACTATTAGACGTTTTACTTCTGTGCTTTAGTCATTTTGATTTTGAATCACGCCCTGATTTATATCATTTACAGAGTAGTTCGAATTTCTTTTGGACAAAATTGCTTTGTCTCTCCAATTTTAGTAAAAAAAGCGTGTTTATTATTGTACAATTGTTAATTCCCCTTTACAGAAAATCGCATTTTATTAATAGTTGGGAATATTATACTGTAGAAAGAGTTCTAAATGGTTTCATGGATATTGATGTTTACCAACCCACATTCGAGCTTGATACCTCTATAGCGAATGTTTTACTATCGGGCTCCATTATTCCCTCATTACTGGCTCTCTTTAAAGAGCACAATAAGAAATGTTGTAATAATGATTTATTAGTACTTTTTTCACATTTTGACCAAAAATTATCCAATAATTCAACAATGTCATCACTCTGGTCTACTTTCTTGTTACTCCTAAATCACTCACTAAAATTTATGTATGATAACGAAATAATAACCGTGGAGGAACATTTTAAAACAGGATTGATGGATATTGATGATGCTAAATGGATTGCAAAGGTTTTAAATTATTTCTTTTGGTATAAGTTTATTGATAGAAAAGTTGATAGAAATCCTGAACTTTCTAGAAGTAGTTGGTATCCATACTCGTGCATTTGTAACTGTGGAATGGAAATTCTCTCTAATTCTATTTCTAACTATGCTTTTTCCATAAATAATTCTGATAATATTCTTCATGAAATTGGAGCTCTTTCTAGAAAAATGAATGAGCGTCTCCACAGATTAGCCGTAAAAGATAATTTTTGGATTATCCCCGAAGTTGATGGTTCAATTATTAACAACTTGATAGGTAAACAACACAAAAGAGAGTTTTTAAAAATATTAGAGTATATTCCTCACGTGATAACTTTCAAAAATCGTTTATCCATATTCTACAAGTTTATCGAAACTGATAAACTTTTATCTAGAGACCATGTAAACGATCTTATTAATCCTTCTGTATATGTGATTAGAAGGGCATTTATTGCGGAGGATGGTCTCTCAACCTTGGGTGTTCTAAATGATCACCAACTCAGACAAATTTTTAGAGTTATGTTTGTTGATGAAAATGGTATTGAGGAGCAAGGTATTGATGGTGGTGGTATTTTTAAGGAATTTCTAATTACACTATGTTCTCGGATTTTTGACCCTACCTACGGAATTTTTGAGATGTTACCGGACGGATCTTATTGGCCATCTCCTAGTTCTGAGTTAATTCATGAAGATCACCTTAAATTATTCTCATTCATAGGAAAAGTGGTAGGCAAAGCTATTTATGAGCAAATCTTAGTAGAACCTGTATTATCCAGGTTGATATTAAACATGATTCTGAAACGTAGGAACACCACGGATGATTTAAAGCTATTTGATAAAACCGTCTACCGTAGTATCGTTAGCATGAGAAAAATGTCTGAGGATGACATTAACTCATTAGGTTTAACATTTACATGCACACAAAATTGCTTCGGGAATTCTATACAAGAAGACCTTATTGAAAATGGTAGAAACATAAAGGTGACGAAAGACAATTTAGAATCTTTCATACACAGTTTCTCTGATTTCAAGTGTAATAGAATTATTGAGAGTCAAACGTCAGCCTTTTTGCAAGGTCTATCAACTATTATTCCACTAGAGTGGCTACAGATGTTTTCCCCATCTGAGCTGGAACTTTTAATATCTGGATCATCAGAAGATTTAAATATTGAGGATATGAAGAAAAATACCGTATATGGAGGAGGATATACTAATGAATCTGACACTATACGCTGGTTCTGGGAAATTATGACAGAATTCAATCCCAAGATGAGAAGTTCACTTTTGCTGTTTGTAACCTGCTGTAAAAGAGCTCCTCTACTAGGATTCAAACAATTACAACCGCCATTTTGCATTCACAAGGAACCAGATTCTAAAAGACTCCCCACCGCTTCAACCTGCTTAAACCTCTTAAAACTCCCAGAATACTCAAGTAAAGATATCTTGAGATCAAAAATATCAGATGCGATGTCTATGACAAAGGGATTCGGACTTCACTAATAGTATGTATAATATCAAATTCAAATCATTTAACACCAAACTTATCTTGTATTTTTAAAATTCTGTCTTCAGTATCCTCGTTAGATATTGATTTTATAATGTGTAGAGATATTTCTTCTAACCTTATAGAATTGTTCCCACAAGTCTTACTTAATATTACGGATGACTTATATATTTTAAGAAGGGTATTTAGTGTGTCAGGGCTATCAACATAATTTTCAAATTTATTATCATATTCCACACGGAGATAACAAATTACGTTATCTACAAGTTTATTAATATCATTCATATTTATATGAATGATATCCGATTTATACCGGAAAAGGAAATGTGAAACTGCGTCTATGACTGTAACAAGATCAGTATTGGTGCAAAATTGTACATTTAAAAGCACGTGTTTCACTAATATATTTGATAGCCCAAATAAAAGATCACTCTTTGGTAATTTAAGGGTTTGTGAAAACAACTTAATAGTTGCGGATGTATTGTTTAAAAATGGATATACCTTACGCGATAAGCTATCAATAAATAGTTCTATGCATTTGCGTTCTACTCCAAGCTTAGGAACATCCCATTCCATAAGTGTCTTAAGCATCAAATATATTTCATCATTAGTTATCATATCATCCTTATTTAATGAATCACAGAACGCATCTAACAGGATTGTTGCTATCTTCTCATTATGTATGTTTAATGATGCCACAGAAACAGTTAAAGGAACAAGCAAGGGGAAACAATCAAATACCAATCTAAATACTGTAGAAGCCTCAAGTATAGAATCTTCTAAACGCACTTTAGATGAACTAGGCAATCTGTAGCATTTTCCTACAACACTTAAATTCCTTATGATGGGTTCAAATTCTACAACATCAGTTACCTTCACCTTTAAATCACGAAATTTTTTAATAGCTTGTTTTATTGCAACCCTGCATGATGAATTAACTAGTTTCCTTCTTTTTGTATTTGGATATCCATTATAAAACGCCCACAAGACACCACCTAGGCAAAGTTTATAAAATGTATATTGCGTTCATACCTTTCAATTCTCTAGTAATTATATTCTTCCTACTTTCAAATGATCTGCGTAGTGCCAAACTTGTAGTTTTATCAAATGCCTTCAAGTCATATAGGCAATTTGCTGCATTTACAAGAAAATTATCGGACAAATCATTAGAATCCAACGAAATTAGTAGTTTTTGTTTAAACTCCCCAATAATTGTCGACAATTCCTTTGGATTTAATGTATTCTTATATAAATACGGAGACTTGCTTATCAATTTTAACGATGCCAGTGTAGAACTCAACCAAAGTTTATTCACCATGGTATATAAAAAGTATATCGTATTATAAGTTGATGTGTAAATAGATACTATTCATATGATGCAAACATGAGAAGAAATAAATGAGAAATGGTGGGTAGGTGCGACCAAGTTTAAGGGCAGTATATTTAAATGATGATATAATGCACATAAAGTATTGTCAAAGAGTAGGCAAACCAATAGGGCCATCTCTAAACGATTTTGTGTATACTAATTCCCTTGGGCGTTCTGTAAATCCATGTACTAACAATACAAATCATGTTATTAATCTTTCTGCAAATGCTTCTATCAGGTTTGGGTTTATAGAGATTAACGTCCTATTTCATACGTAGATCCTCTGGTTTTAAGTCAAGAAGCGAATTTCAATATGATCGCAGTATATCCTGGTTCACATCCCATATGGCTGCCGGAAAATTAAATATAACCAAGAAACATAGGGCAGTAGATTGTATATTAGAAATAAGAGATGCTAGAGCTCCATTTACGTCCTCCAATATCGGTATTCTGGATGGTTATACTTCAAACACTTCCAAACTAATTGTTTTAAACAAATCTGATCTTGTCTCCAAGTACACTCTGAAGGTATATTTTATAATAATAGTGGCTAAATAAACATTTAGAAATCCATAGAGCTCCTCGAGCATGCCGGATTAAAGGTATATTTGAAAATATAAATAATAAAACAAATAGGCTGTTGTTTGCAGCGCATTAAGTTTGGGAAGAATATCCGAAATTAAAAGTTTTGTTGAATCAAATATAAAACCAAGATTTCCAAGTCTTGGTGCTTGGATTCTTGTAGTAGGACTGCCAAACGTGGGAAAATCTACCCTTATCAATGCACTTAAGCATCATTCATTTGTGGTAGGTCATTAATATAGTTATACCCGATTTTAATTTATAAACAAATAAATAGAAACAATGGCACAGCAAAGCAAATGTTGAAAAAAAGGACAAATTAAGTAAGCATACAAACGCAATATATATCTATTAGGAAAAACAAGAGCAAAAACAGAAAATAAACCTGGCGTTACGAAACGTTTGGACTTTTTCCACGTATCACAAAATCCAAAGATATATTGTTTTGATACACCAGGAATAATGCTTCCCAAAATGGAAGATCCGGAGATTAACTTGAAACTAGCTGCTCTTGGCTGCATAAACGATGCCGAAGCTGGAGAGGACTATATCGCAGATTATATATTATACCGATTAAATCACATGGGATGCTATAATTATGTTCAGACTCTAGGGATGAATGAACCGTCTGATGATATATCCAAGGTAGCTATTATTCATATTCTCATGTTTAACTTTGTAGATTGCGCTACATATTTCAAATATAATCGAAAGAAAATGGAATAGTGTAGATCCAACGCAGTGCTACAGAATATTCATAAATCAGTTTAGAAATGGTCACTTTGGTAAAGTGTGCTTAGACGATCTATCAAACATAGTAAAACTAGAGGATCTCAGTGATTTAGAACTAAGGTAAGTGTAACTAATCGCAATATCTATATTTTAGTGAGCCTCCAGACAAATGGACAGCGACATACAAAGTAATACATGGCATATAAACTGAATCACTATAGAGTAATATTTAAGATATATGTAGGGATTCGATTTTAATTGTAAACTATCTTTTAGCCATTGTTTTATGAAATTTATCATAGGAATTAATGTTTAATGTCTACAAAGTGGAACATGAATATAATAATCAGCCTTTACTCCATGAGAGGTATAGTTGAGATCTTGGAATTCTCAAATAAAACATTCTGTTGATGTTTTCTTTTGTATTTAGAATCATCCTGTGGTATATCTTGTATACAATCTACATATATCATGTAGAATCTCTCAGTATATCAAGAACGTGCCATAAAACAGAATGGCGTGCTACACATAGTGCAAAAGGTAACAAACTCAGGGACAACTGTCACTATTTTTTTGTTAATGGAAATAAATGCAACGGAATTGCGCTTCGTGACGACAGTTGCTCTCCTCTGGGTAACGCTTATCAGATACAGGCTGTTACTCCGTTCAATCTCATTGAATATGAAGATTCTTTGAATAAGATAAATGAGATAGACTGCACTTATGGGAATAGACCGTTGGAATCGGAGGTTTACGTGCCATATGACCATTTACAAGAAGCCGCCTATGAAGGAAGCTGCGCACTGGAAGTGGTCCTAACACAGATTAAGCCAACCCTCAAAGAAAAATGTGAACTTCTGTACAATAAACACAAATCATTCGCACTTGATAGAGGTTCAACTGATATGCAAAGTTGTAACTCCAATGCCCTAAGGTCTATTAAATGTTTATTATACTGGGTCACTGGGAAAATATTAACACTTGTAAAGGTCTCTAGGGATAGGTACGATATACAGGTATATTTATGAGTCTATATTTTTATAAATAACGTTTATTTAGACTGGAATCCCTATAGAAGAGGCAAACACTGAAAGAGAAAAATGTAATGAACTAGTGAAACACTTTGTATCTGATATATTATCAAACTGGGAAGGTTCCACCAGTTCGAAAGCAATAAAATCAGAAACTACCAAGTATCCAGTTTATGAAGATTGTAAATCACCAGAAGAATATGCACGTAAAACTTGGTCTTATTTCAATGCTAAAATTTTTAAAGATGCACTACCAGACTTTTGGGAACTTGAATTTAAGTGGTATGATATATTCAGTGATAAGCCAAGAAGCAAGTATGTATCTGGAGAATTATTCGATTATTCAGATGTGAATCTTCTAGGCTTCCCTTCCATTTTATATCCGAAAGAATTAGGAACCTATAAATCTGCGTTTGGAAATATAATTTTTCGTTCAATGGTAAAGTTTTTTTGTGATTTATACTCAAATAAATTGGAAAACCTTGATCATTGTAAAGTTGTCATCGATGCATTTAAATTTGTGGAATCAGAGCAAGCTTCGAACGATGGAATAAATTTTACTGTAATACAAAAACCATTTGAGGTACTTGTAAATTATGATCCAAGCACTATAGCTGCATATAACGCAATTAATAGTCATATTAATTACGATATGAATGATAAAAGGGCACTTGTTTTAGATGTAACTCATGTACCATATATTAAAAACCCAATAGATTTTGATAATATCTGCAAAGTATTGGTTGATACGGATAAAAAGAGCATTCTAGAGTTGTACAATGAATCTTTCGATATTTTAATGCTTAAACAGCCTGAAAATATTCAAAGATATAGAAACATATGGAAAGAGGAACAAAAGGGTAATATCACAATACCTTTGATGGAACTAAAGAGGGCTCTAATATTTGGGGATTTGGACGAATTTGGAAATATTATATCCTATGGAATGAATGATCTATTAAAATTAAAACCTGTTCAGCTAAATTTTGTTCAAAATTCTATAGTTACTCTTTGTGTTGATTTCCTAAATAATCTTAGATCATTAGCGGCCTATGAATCTAATTACATGTTTATAGATACAAATTCGCCAGTCTCTAAAAGTTTAGAACGGATGAATAATTCTATAGTTAACTGTGTCGCTTGTATTTTGAAAGTATATGAAAAATGTGTAGCGAATAACGGTTTATTTCCACTTGGAAACACATTCTTGGGGACAAGTCCACTGGAAAGTTTGATACCTTTTGATGTATACACTGCAGAGAATGTGTCAACGATAGAGGACTACGTAAGTACTTACGCAAAAGAGATATCCACCATGAAAGGGGATAATCAAGAAATTAAATTCCCAGAAGAATATATTAACGATGCTGTATCCCCTGATAATGTATTAGCATTAAAATTTTTGGTAAACTACTATAACTTTAATTTATTTGGTGGAAGGCTTCCTATTGATATAAGCATTAAATTCAAATGTGAAAGTAACAGTTATTTATCGTCTAACGATGCGTCTCCTTCTATTTTGAGAATTCCAACTATATATTTACATCCTCTTATCAAGGAAAATAAAGTCTTAATATCTAGATTAATTCTCGATGAGTGTTTTAAAATATTCTTATACTGGACAAATAAGTTTAAATTTGATGAAATTGGTACGCAAACAACACTAGAAGATATTTTAGAAGGTAATTTAGAGGAAAGACTTTTGGTGCACATATACAACCGTATAGAAAGATCTAATTCCTGGCCATTTCACTTCGACAACCTTCAGTTAGAAATGAACCATAAAATTTCTACACCGGAAAGTAATAGGTTTATGGATTCTGAAAGTGACAATCTAAATAAAATATTTAGAGAACTGTTTCACAAAGATGTAGACATCACAAAAGAATTAACTAAATTGGTAGAAAGAGATGATCCCTCAAATCTATGGGAAAAAAATATTGTACCAATGCGTCACTTCATCACAGCATTAGAATGTGGAGATTATGACCTGTCTTATGCATTAATTGCTAATCCAAGTTCAATATCAAATGTTTCTCGACTTTCAATTAGCGATATAAACAGACTTGAGAATCTATTTAAAGATGTTTCAAAATCATACTTGCGCAAGAGTTATTTAAGTTGGGACTATGCTACTCATAAAAAGAAAATTATAACATATTTTGAAAATCTTAAGATTATTGAATGCGCATGTGATGAACTGAGGGAAGAAGCTGTAAAGCATGCGTTAATATCTGCACCGGACCTTATTATGGGAGTATCAGACGTAACAAGCCAACTAGCATACTCCCTTTCACATAAGGAAGACATAGATGCAACGGTTAACTGTTCTGTCAAAGAGTTGGAAAATATATATTTGGAATATGAAAAACAAAACAAAAAATATTCAGAAGAAAATGGAAACAATTTGACGGGATCAGAACCTTTCCATGTTCTATCAGAAGATGAAAGAGCTACACTCGCACAACTTCTCTATAAGTCATATAACGAGCATCTTTTTGGGAACTCGTTACCTAAAACTCCAAAAATTGAGTTTGTAGATTATATAGACGATCTTTCGCTCCTAAAAATAGATTATTTTAGCGTTGATGGATTTAAGATACTTATTAACGATGTTATAAACGAAATTAAATTCTTGTGCTTACACATTCTGATACAGATGATACACATAAACTACTTCTCTACGAGGCATTGTGTAGAGGTAGACTCTCTTAAAACTCTCAATTTCCCATTTAAAAGTGCGTTCAACGCTGCTCATCAAAACAAGACTAAATTTCTAAAAGGTAAACTGCTTCCCATAGCAAGGGAAAAACGTTTAAAGGCTAAAAATTCCAAGGGTGATCATAACGAAGAATTCATTAAACTAGTACAGGAAAGTGTAAATTATAAAATTAAGTCTAAAGAGGACATATTTTTGATGGAGGTTGACGAATTTGTAGATGAGATTCTAGTTGGTAGAGAAAAAATACATAAGAAGAATAAGTTGTGCAATCCATTGGAAGAATATCACACTCTAAAAGTGTTTGCTACACACTTTATGAGCTCTAAATATGTCACATATGATACGAGTGTCGAAAATTACGATGAAAGTGTACTAAAAACATTCCATCCCACGGCAATGAAAGATGTCTGGATTAGAAACAAGTTTGAGATTATTAGAAATATTCTCAGTAAAAAAGGCATAAACATACCAAATGATGAATCTAGTGATCATATGTGGTATAATCATTTGGATAAAAAACAACAGGAGCTGTTTGTTGAATATGTTACAAACAAATCGGTTGGTGGTGAAGGCTTGTTCTTAATTTTGACAAAAAGTGGAGCTTGTGATAAGAAGGGAGCTTTTGAAATTCTTAAAAAAATATTTATTTCTGAGGCTTCTGAGGAAATTGTACGAGAACATGCAAATCCTACATCTACTGGCCTTTATCCTGAAAAAGATAATAATACAAATGACCTAGTAGATAATACGGATGTATTAGGTGAAAATGAATTCTCAAAGGAAATTTCATGTATATTAGGTTCTGCGGACCCAAAAATAGCTGAATGTGCCACAATTCTTTCGGAAAAACTGGTAAAAGAGGACTTTATAGAGGCACGCAATATAATAAACGCATCGCAATCTCCTTCATATCTTATTGAGGTGGTCACCAAACTCATAGAAACGATAAAAAAATATAACATGATAGATAAAAGAACGTATGATAATATGTTGACGTTTTTATCCTAATAATTTAAAATGCTAAATGTTTATGATAATGAGTAGGTCTTTTTAATTTCCATTCTAGAATGCAGTCATAAATATACTTTGGAGTTACGAGTGTAGAATGGCGTGCTCCATGTGTATTCGCTATTTTGTCTTCATCATTATTTCCAAACTTCCTAAACCAGATATTAATAGTACGCAAACTTGCCTATAAAGTTCTAAAGCCTCATCAGTAGTGTTGTCGGTAACTATCACATATTCAGCATCCTTTGCGTCTTCAACTATTTTCCCGTTTCCCAGTTGGATTAATAATCTGTATGTATTGTATCATATAACATTATAACACTAACCTGCACAGCATGGCATCACGATTCATGTTACTTCCTGAAATATAAAAGTCCTCTTCAGAAAATAGTCTTGTTTGAGCAAGGCTTTGTCTCCCATCGAAATCTAGACCTCCCCAACATTTTGGTTCATTCTTAGTGACAACATTAGTCCACTTGGTATAATTAATAGTATCATGTGGACTTGGCCATTGTTTAAAGTTTGAGATTAAATAATCAATTGCGCTTTCCTTTATGATAAAAACTTCTCCTATCAAACTGGCTAGTAAGTTATGATCGTATTGATCTACTGGAATATTTCCATCTTCATCTTCATTTGGAACTACACAGAATGAAATCTGGTTCCAAGTTTCTACGTCCCTAGGAACCTCAACGAACTCAATACCCCCAGTTCCGGCACCTCCCATTATAATCTTTCCATTAGATGAAATACTCGATTCAGGAGGAGAAATTGTCTGAGTAATGCGATTGATCTTATCTGTAAGCCGTGGAATGTGCCGATTTTCCCCAGCCGCAGTAATTAAAATCTTACTAATTGTTTCAAATTCATCGTTCATCTCTACATCACATTTGTATCTCTTGTTGTCTTTTACTTGTAGATTTGATACTGGTCGTTTGCCAACAAACCTATCAGGTTTTAGTGCAGATAAAAATATTCCCTTTTCTTCTAAAATCTCCTGTTCATTAACATTTTGCTCTCGCAAATTCGGAAATAAAGTCAAAGCATCTATAATCAAATCTCTTAACCTGTTGCATCTCCAATATTGATTGGTTTGATCCCATAAATAATGTGGCTTCACTGAATTACGCTCTTTGAACAAAGAAATTAGGTCCTTATTGTAAGGAATTATATTTATACTTAGATATGGATCTGTGCTGGAACTGCCAGCCACATTTTCGACGGTTCCAGAATTTGAAATTGTCAGTATGATACGCTGAAAAGACCAAACATTATAATTCTTGACCCACGCCGTGAAAGTATGAACACTGAATGTACTTGATACGTTCTTGATATTTAAATCTCTTATCCAATTCCAAAGAGTATATAAAACCTTTTCATTAACCTTTAAACCAAGATAAAGTGTAAATTTTACAATCTCATAAAGAAACAAACATGGTATTTTCCAAACTTTTAAAGATGCATTCCACTCCAGATTCTTGTTATTTATTAAGGTTTTCAAGTAGTATATAGTTTTGTTATGGTTCTCCGTCCATTTAAACTTTAGTAAAAGATATTTGTTAAGATCATCTAAATCTGATGACTTATCAAAGGGAGTATCAAAGACCAAAGAATCAACTGTTAATTCATACATATACGAATTCTGCAACTCTAAAAATCCAGGTTCAGAAGATAGTTTTTTTGTTATATTGGTCAATGGAGCAATTAAAGTTACCTTTTTATCTACTTTTGAAACTTCAGAAGTGTGAACATTCTGCTTGTCATTGGGCTGCGATGTTTTAGGTAGAATTTTAAAGAGCAATCTCTCAGGCACTATGTTATCGGTGTTACTGACGTACCACTCTATGCCTACATAAATAAGTATGTTAAAGTTTTATGTAAATATGAAGTAAAATTAACTAACAGTCGTTGGGGAAACACGAATCAAAACTTGGATTCAACTGTAAAGTATTCGACGATTCTATGAAACTTCTAGGCCTGACTTTTACTTGAACCAAGATCTGTAGCTTAACATCCAATCCATCGAATTCAATATGTGATGCCAGTTCAGATTTACTAGCATACATACATGATGGAGTCGCAAATATATATTTGTCGTTATCCGGTAAGTTTGCTGTTTTTGCGGGATTTTTAAAAATGTTTTCTGCTAAATCTCCCTGCGTTACAAATTGTGTAGACGAGCATATGTCTTCCGCATCTTCATTTGTAGAATCATGATTGTCTAACCATAACTTAGAATGAGAAATAATTCTTATCAGTGACCTCTTAATGTGGTAAATATCATCATTGAAATTCCAAACATTCAATGGAACATATGCAGTGTACCAGTCTGATGTATCAATACCATTAAATAAGCCTAATCCAATGTAATTGATCGAATGATATGTCCTTTTAGGAGGATGTCCCATATGAATGAATGTTTTAAGCAGGCTTTTCTCTGTATTCTGGCACCCAGGTATGTAACATTGATTCTCATCAACGTTCATCACATCTGGATGAGTCAGTTGTAGAACATTGCTAATGAACTTCGAATGTATAAACGATATGTGTTTGCAAGATTTCGGTAACGTTGCACGTGAACACAAATCTTCGTTCATCTCTACGCATTTATTCAAGAGGAAGGTTATATACACATCCGTATTTTCACATTAAATGCTCAATTAGGTGTTCACTTTATATTATATACGTTGAAATTAAAGAACAGGTACAAGTAGGCTTCTTGACAGCCATACAAGAATGTCATAAAATGTGCACATTGAAACATGTGCAATGTGTTCAAAAACATCTAAGCCTATGATATAAAATGCCATACTTCAGTGTGTAACCAGCATAGGTAAAAAAGGATGGTGTCAGTGTAGAAACACTATATTAGCCATAGTGGAAGTTACCTCTTTCGTGTTCTATCATTTTTTAAATATGTTACGATAAATTTTAACATTACATCTATGCTTCTGGGAAAATGTCCGAGTGTTGGCTAATAGCGTGTACAACTCGTGATGTTAACGATCGCGAAGAATTATACGCTTTACTAAAAAAACAGCTGATGAAAAGTAATACCGTTCAAGATGTAGGAGTTTTTGAGATACCAATGGATTTAAGATTTTCAGCATTTGATGATTTGTTGCTATGTGCAGACAATTTGGAAAAGGAGGATCAACTTGTAGAAAATGCCTTAAAAAAGGCACGCCAATTGGCCTTGGATATAAACCCGAATATGGTATTTAAAATAAACGCTGGTGGTAGACAATGGTCAGTATTACACTATTTAAGCAAATTTACATGGGATGATCGCAAATTTCCTAAATATGTACCACTAAATGAAAACTTAAAGACTCTTTCACAGTTAGTCCAGAAACTTGTCGATGATATAACTCTAAAGGCTATTGCGTATTCGGATTTAAAACACAAGAAACAACTGATGAACTCAAATATGGAAACCGCAACTATATACAGAGATCTGATCTATGTAATAACTCCCGACGTTGTAGAAGATCCAAATGATTTTATGGAAACTGAGCACTTGACCACAGTTATAGTTTTCGTGCCTTTCGGAGCTGAGGAGGAATTCTTGAGGGTCTATATGTCCCTAGCAACTAACATCGTCCCTAACTGTGCAAAAAATATAAATATCAAGTGCAAAAGTTACTCTCTATGGCGTGTTATAATCTTCAAATCCAGTGTGAATACATTTGTTGAGGGGTGTAAATCAAACAACTTTATGGCTCAGCAGTTTACTTATTCGCCTGAGCGCTATAATATTTTACTAAATGAGCAATCAAAACTTGAGGCTGATACACAACGACATCAAGCTCTACTATCTAGGATTTATGACATTGCACATTCTGACATTTTTACGTGCTGGATACACCTCAAGGCTATGAGAATATTCTGCGAAAGTGTACTACGGTTCGGGCTCCCTATAAGATTTGCCTGTTTTTATCTGTTTCCACTAAATTCCACGAAATCAAATCAGATCCATAAAATTTTGACGGATATGCTTCCGCAATACTCAA
The DNA here is from genome assembly GCF_000342415.1 of Theileria equi strain WA. Lineage (NCBI taxonomy): Eukaryota > Apicomplexa > Aconoidasida > Piroplasmida > Theileriidae > Theileria > Theileria equi. Next base: position 27,708 of record NC_021366.1, on the reverse strand, counting down.
ACTACGCCAAAAGTGGTAAGACTCTTCATGTGTATAAATCTGTGACATTTCATGTGTTCCTTATACACTATTCTTTAGGCAAAGGAGATCATTCAAATAAGGACGCAGGAATACAGGATGATTCGTACTTTCCATATGTCCACTTCAGCCTAAATGTAGGGTGACGACCTCTATCCATCACATACACTAATTAGTCGTACAATATAATTATTCCTATATCCAAGTACTTACGTGCGCTGTAAATACGATGCTTGTAAGTAGGATCGCGTCCAATCTGGCAACCAGAAGGTGCGTAACGGGATTTCAGAGAAGATTCGTAGTAACTGTTATAGACACTGCAGATGACTATAAATCAACCATTTCAAAGAATAATGTAGTTGTAGCTAAATTTAGCGCGAGTTGGTGTAAACCGTGCCAGAAAGCAAAACCAATAGTAGAAGAGCTAAGCAAAGAGTACTCGGAAGTAAATTTTGTCGATGTAGACGTAGATAATCTACCACAAATTGCCGACGAAGAAGGTGTAAAAACGATTCCATTCTTTAAAATTTACAAAGGTGGCAAATTTTTGGACGAAGTAATAGGTTTGTACCCGCTAGCTAACGCAAAGTAACATATAGGTTGTGATAAAACCCAGCTTAAGGACATAATATCCAAACATGTTGCCGAAAAATAGATTTTAATTCGAAATTCCTGTATAGAGCCTACTATCGTATGACATGCCACCCGCACATTAATTCTTACAATCTATATATAGTTTATTCAGATTTTCATGGCTAACGTGAATCTTAAATGTTCCTTATAGTTGTTCTGGACCATATATAATGGGTAAACTGTTCGAACGTTATCTGGAAGGTAACGATGTATATGAGTATGTCGAGTTCTCTCCAAATATTGGTGGCGCTACAGGTGCAAGGGCTGTGGAATCCATCTAACTACATCCAGGGAGCTTATTTCTACTAGTTTCAGAGGGCGTACTGGTCCTGCATGGCTATTTACAAAGTAAGTCCTCTACCTTTTATAGATGCACATATTCTTTTATCAAATAACTTCACAGAGTTGTGAATATTTCTGAGGGTCCATTTGAGGAATGTATGCTAACAACAGGTCAACACACAATCGTAGACATATACTGTAACAACTGTGGGTCCAACCTAGGTAATACATTAAATGGATTCCTAGAATAAACAAAACACGCAGGGTGGAAATATGAAGAAGCGATAGAAGACTCCCAGAAATACAAGAAAGGGAAATACATATTGGAAAAGGTAGGACTACCATATTAAGACTAGCCACTTACGTAGGCTCTACTCAAAATCAACAATCCAAACCAAAACTATGGCGAAGAAGATACCTCAGACGACTAATATTTGTGTATATTCAGCAACGAAATGTCTAATTAATTCCTAACTACGGAGGAATTGTGCTTCGTAAAAGATGTTTACAAATCTTATAATTTTTGTTACATATTGGAGCCTTGTTGTACTCGAGCTATATTGGAATCTGTTGATCCCTATCTGGGAGGTCATAATACTCATTCTTTGCGTCCTTCCTCCTAAGTTTGTGGTTGCTATAGATTGGGGGTGTTTCGGGGTCCCTTCTTTTGAAAATAGTGAGGCCACCACCTTCGTCAAAGACTTCGGATTGTTCTATTTCGTCTACATCGTCATCTGGCCGTAAGAAATCCTGTGGAACGTGTGCAAACTGTACACCTGGTGCCCTTTCCACATACTTTAGATTCTCCAGTATCTTTGTCTTTATCCTTTCAAGATGCTCCGGAGTGTTGTAATTAGTCATCTGTGAAGGAGTGAGATGCAATTGAAAATCTGGAGCATAGTAATCGTAATAATCATTGAGTGATATCTGGTTAGACATATCCTCGTGTTTGTCAAGTATAATACCCGTTTCATATGCCCAGCAACGCGCAACATTTCTTATTGTATAGCCACCGCCACCCAATACCAACAACGGGATGTTCAAAGAACGTACAAACTGGACGCAAGCCGCATGTCCCTTGATTGTCAAATTGAAACGTCCAAGACGGTCTCCAGTAAGTGAATCTGCTCCGCATTGTAAAACTATTGCACCAGGGCAATATACCTCTACACATTTTCCCACGACTACTTTAAAGAGATCCACGAAACTATCATCATCCATACCATCATTCAATGGAACGTTCACGCTATAATATTTACCCGAAGAGACACCAACGTCAGTAACATCTCCAGTACCGGGGAAAAAGTTTCCAAACTTATGAAAGCTAACAGTCATTACACGGTGGGTTACATAGAAGGCCTCTTCTACGCCATCTCCATGATGTACATCTATATCAATATACATGACTCTCGCATGATATTTCAAAAGTTCTAGAATACCGAGTACTATATCATTCAAGTAACAAAATCCTGATGCCTCAGATCTCTTCGCGTGATGCAATCCGCCAGACCAATTGATACAAATATCAGCTTGTTGGTTATTTAGGCGATAGGCAGCATCTATCGAAGCACCACTGCAAGATTGCTGGAACACGTAAAGACCGTCAAAAACTGGGCAATCAGTAGCCTCGCCCACGTTAAAACGCTTTAGTTGGTATGTAAAATCCCTGTAATTCTCAGGGCTAACTCCTGATAGGAAGTGGACGTACTCACTATCATGAAAAGAAAGTAACTCAGGTTCCACAGCCTTGTGAGGACGAAAAATTTCCATATGGCGATACAAATCATAACTCAAGACCAAAGCATGTGCCATGCGAATTCTCTGAGGCTTCATAGGATGCCCAGGGCCATAATAATAACTACCCACATCTGGGTCATAAAAGTATGATACGCGCTTATCCATAATAGTTTCTAGATATGCGAATTGTGTTGAAGCATGTGTGTATTACTTGTGCATAATGTATGAGCACGCAAAAATATGTAATCAGTGAATAATAGACATTAGAAAGCGAAATGAACGATAAGAAACTTACATAAACATTCAAGAATTAACATGAGAGAACATTTTAACCAAAAAATATAAAATACAACTATAAATAATATTGACACTACCGTTCAAGATATTATTTACTGGTCTTCACTATATTGCAATGTGTAATTACCATGGGGGTAGTATGTTCATTATACATTGAAAATGGGCGAAGGTTAAGTGTTAGATACACATTTTACTGAATGCGCGATATTTAGGGATGTTTAAATGATATATTTCATGTGTAAATGCGTTGCTGTGTATATTATTATCATTACAGTCATTCAATACTCTAGTGGTAAGTATTTGCATATATCATATCTTCCGTTGACAAACTTTTTAAAATCATTTTAGGATTCAAGCATGGCGCTCATAATCTATTTTATGATACCTACAGTTCGCATAAATCCTCCGGTATATATCGCAATGGGCTTTCGAAGGCACACAGTAACCTGAATTCTGAACTTATAGGTATTCCTAATAACCGTTCTGAGGATGTTTCTGCTTCTCCAAAAACTCTTCTTCAGAAATGTGGAATAGCATCTAAACTGACATCTGGGATATGTACCATACTACCAGTTGGCAATAGAATAGTTAATCGCATAAAACGTATAATTGCTACAGAAATGTCCAGTATAGGTGCAGCAGAAGTCACTTTTCCGATTATGCAATATGCATCTCTTTTCAAATCTGGGTCTAATCCTTTTGATAAAGAGTTATACAAAGTTATAGACAGAGACACGCAGGAACATGTTTTGAGTCCAACATGCGAAGATTTGGCTACAGTAGTACTTAGAGACGTTTGTTCTCCGTTCTCTAAGAAGTTTTTACCCCTATTGGTATACCAAGTAAACACTAAATTTAGAGATGAGATACGCGCAAATAGTTTAAGATGCAAAGAGTTTATCATGAAAGATGCCTATTCGTTCCATTCTGATGAAAGTTCCGCGGAAGACATGTATTCAAAATTTTTAATAACCTACGGGAAGATCCTTGATACCATGGGTATAAAATATCATACAAGGGAAATGAATGAAGCCGTTAAGAGTCATGAGTTTAGGGCATACATGAGCAAAAACAGAGAAGATGAAGATGAAACAGTAGAGGTCGCACATATCTTCAAATTTGGTACCTTATATACAAAGAAACATGAAATGGAACATGAGGGAAGCGGTAGAAAAAAGGAAGAAATTCACATGAATTCTTATGGTATGGGTATTTATCGTTTACTCAACGTTCTAGTATATAATAACTTTGATAAATATGGCATTAAACTACCACAGGTGGTGGCACCTTATGATATAGCCATAATATCCTGCAATGAAGACACCGAAGCTGCTGTAGCTGTCAAAAATTTTCTCCTTATGAAGGGACTATCTGTTGTCCTTGATATAAGAGATATTTCTATAAAGGATAAATTTGCTGACATGAAGCGAATTGGTGTACCACACCTTCTACTCCTATCAGATATTTTCCAGTCAAAAGAAGTAAATGTTCCTGGCGCAGAATTAGTAGCTGCACTTTCCGAGGGCTGCAAGGTTTCCAACTATTATAATTTGGGTCAATCTAACGAAAACATAACTGCAAAGAATCAAGAATGTAGCATTAAAAAGTATCTCAATATGAGAGTAGAATATCATCCCAGAATTACTAATGACAGTTTTATAATTCCAGTACGTGGTTTTATTGAAATATTAAAAATTTACAAGTATATGTTTAAGCGTGTGTTATATCTGGTGGGAACAGTCATCCACATTGCTCCCACACGTGTTATCACGACATTCCTGAGGCTATCATATGTGTGTCTCGCGACCATTAAGTATCCATATATTACACATTTATCTTTAAATTTCATATACGGGGATGTCAGGCTAAGCTTTGATTATTTGTTAATATGGCTTTTAACATGACAAACTATAAATGGGCAGACATTGCGAGTAGCGAGTCGTGTAAGTTGTCTTTTCACCTTTTATTTGTTTTTCCCTACGATTTTCCTAAATTTTTGGTATAGGTGCCTCGTTCGGGAGAACAACGATGATGCTTATTGAGCGACGCGAACGATATAATGCGATTTATAAGAATGGATCGGACCAGCATTTATCAAAATATGACAATTTTAGTAATAAAAATAAAGGGTCACACTATATGCTTATGACCAACGATTCGTACGTTGATAAGAATAGCGTTCCGGAATTTCATGATAGCAAAACCCGGTTAGATTTAAAGTTTAACAATGTAAAACTTAGCGGTTTGTCACATGGTAAGTGTGTGGTGTATGAATTATAAATTATGCTTAGATAAAATAATAATCGATGATAAATCAATCATCTTAGACAAGTCTCTAAGTCTAGATGATGTGTCCGCTCAGAGTTTGAATTTCAATAACCCAGATGATCTTATTAACCAAGATGAGGTGATAGATAATAAGAATGTTGTACAGTCTTTCGCAAATTTCCTTTGTTTACCTGAAAATGTGGACAAGAGCTTGTCCCGGGTAAAACATCCTAATACACACAAAGATGTTTCAAATGGAAAAGAAAATGTAAATTATAATGCACAGGCAAATGTGCAATTTACACAAAATTTTGATTCCAATGTAAATCGCTCGCTCCAAAACGGCACACCTGAAGTTTCAGGAGCTACGTCCGGGGAAGCGAATAAGAGAATGAATAGCAGTAGTATGAATTACTATGACGATGATACCAAACAACTGTTGAATCCCACAAAGAAGGCGAATTTTGGTATTAAAATGGATAAGAACCAAAAGGACGAACTTTCACAACTACTTTTGGGACAGCTCAGCAGGAATGATAAAAATAAAGCTATAGAGGATACTAACACCAGGATATATAGTAGACTCAAAGATATTGCTATCGGAAAAGCCACTAAGGTACGTTCTCTATCCTATTTTCGCATTGAGATCTAGGGATACCAAAACTACATTAAGAAGGTGCCCATTGCTGAAAGGGGTCCAGACGATCCGCAGACTCCAAATTCGAAGGAGAATATATCTGCTTCTAGATTTCGCGCAATCTACAGAGCATGGCGTACACACTTGCATAAGTACGATAATATCACATAATACAAATCCTAATTTGTTATGGGGATCTGTATACACATTTCACGTCGTTGTCCCTTTGTCAGCCCGTATGATGAGCAATATTGACAAGGATATCGCTCAACTAAAGAATTGCGAGTACTTGAGCGAAAACGAAGTTAGATTGCTCTGCAACAAGGCCAAGGAGATATTAATTGAGGAGTCAAATATACAACACGTGGATTCTCCAGTTACGGTTTGCTTATATCCATTAAAATATCAATTTACTAGGTCTGTGGTGATATTCATGGTCAGTTTTACGACTTTAAGGAGCTCCTAGAGGTAGGAAAGGACATTCCCGAGACCAATTATCTCTTTTTGGGTGATTATGTAGATAGAGGATATTATTCTGTGGAAACATTTCTATTATTACTTTGTTTTAAGGTGCGTTATCCTGATCGTATAACGTTGATACGTGGTAATCATGAATCTCGGCAAATAACGCAAGTGTATGGGTTTTACGATGAATGCATAAGAAAATATGGTAGCGTAAATGTATGGCGTTATTGTACCGAAATATTTGACTATTTCGCGATAGGAGCACTGATAGATAACAGATACTTCTGTATACACGGAGGTCTATCCCCGTCGATACTAACTATCGATGAAATAAGATATCTAGATCGCAAACAGGAAGTTCCACATGAAGGTCCAATGTGTGACTTACTGTGGAGTGATCCAGAGGCGATGGATGGCTGGGGAGCCTCGCCGAGAGGTGCAGGTTTTCTCTTTGGTGGAGACGTTGTACGCCAGTTTTGCCATCAAAACAACATACAAACTATCGCAAGGGCACATCAGCTCGTTATGGAAGGATATAAATGGTGGTTTAACAAAATGCTTATCACAGTATGGTCTGCACCAAATTACTGCTATAGATGTGGAAATATCGCAAGTATAATGGAGGTAGACGAAAATCTAGGTTGCACATTCAGGAAATTTGAAGCAGTACCTCCTAACAAACGAGGGGTTCCAGCCAAAAAACCACTCCCTGATTACTTTTTATAAATATTAGTCATAGGTCTATGTCACTATAATTCGTCAATCAGTTCATGCCTATATTTGATGAATTAATATATTGGAAGTTTGTGTAATCTTCATTGCTAGGAATACGTTCTTTGATCTGTCTGTTTTTGTACCACACTAATCTAAGAAGAAATCATATTCAACCATGTTTGTCTCTGTGGAGTAATATTATAGGATGTTCTATTCACTATTTGATATTGTGTAGTATCTGTATTTATCTATTAAAGGCTGTATGATTAAAACCCTTATCATTATTAATCTCCTGAATCTTGTTTATCGGATATCGTCTTGATAGGATTTATCCCTGAGTCCAAACAGATGTTACTAGAGCATATAACTAGATATGGTGAGCAAGTTCATAGTAATATTTGAAATGTCACTGCAAATATAACAGTAAAGATATCCACAATCTTAGATACAGTATGTAGTTTTCTATGGAAGTGTATGTGGCCATTTGATTTATAGATCCTATTCTAGAAAATACTGAGATATGTGTTAAATTAAGTTGTCCCGAATTTAGATTATTATATATTACCCTTACAGAGCCTCAAGTTTTTCCTCTGGTTCCCTTTCTTCAACTCATATTCTTCTATCGTTAGTTAGACATACAAAGTAGTACGCGGTACTCTAGTTTGTATGTAGGCTTTGATTTTGTCGGTACAGCTATTTTTCTAGATGTATATAGATAGGGTACTGATCTATACCTTAAACATACAAATATATTGTAATGATAAATGTAAATGTTACTACAGTATGGCCATGGAATATCTGCATGATCAAAGTATAACCTAACTAGGAGTGGATTAATCGGACAGGATATAATGGCAAATGACAAAAAACAAATTGATATTATTGTATAGATTCGCATGAACCATTAGAAAAATTTTCAATGCTAATACTCGAAATAAATACATTAATTAGGAAGGCTGGAGATCATTAATACGTTAGTCAAGACAATGGCAAAGTACTAATTAAGCGAGGGAACTATGACTTTGACTTGGTCATAGTATAGAGGCACTCCTCACAGGTATGGAGTATATAGTTTAATGAGTTAAATCTCCACATGATCTAAAAGAAGGAACTCTCCCTCCTTAGATGGGCATCAATATCAACACGACCCTCATTCCAAATACACATATTCCGAACCATTTTATCAACCATAGTAGATAATGGGTAGTTGTAAAATGGGAAGGGTGCACAAAGAGAGTTCCCTGACACCCGGTCGGAGAACATCTGACTAGTAAGTACCAGATTTAGTACATGAACATAGAATTATTGTACTAAATTATTCTCGTTAAATAAATGGCACTAGGCCAGCATTATACAACCTAAAGTTTTGCCTCAATGGCCCTGACCTTGGATCTTGCATCCTCGGACAACAACAAACCTAACCTTGAGATGATGTCAACAGCCAAAACATCACCAATCTTAGCTGAGACTTCTGGATGATAGCCCTTGAAGTAACCATACAAGTAGCCACCCAAGTGGAAGGTGCCAATACCAGTAAGATCAACGACCTCACCAAGCTCAGGAGGAGCAAAGTCAAATCTCTTGCCGTGCTCGAAAACAACTGCACCCTTTGAGTCCAATTGAACGACAACCAATTCAAACTTGCTATCAGCAGTACCAGTGCAAAGAGTAGCCAAGTGAGCGTAAAGTTGTTCAGAGTCCTCAAGACCGTAGAACTTCTTGAAGTCCTTCTCGTTACCAGACAAAACAGCAGTGGCCTCAACAACAGGCTTGATACGATCGTAAAACTTGGTAACGCAGCTCACACTAGCCAAGTTGAACATGAGCTTCACACCCCTCTTCAAAACCTCATCGACAAGTCTGGTGGCACTGGGCAAGTGCTCGTCACAGAACTGGAAGGCAGAGATGAAGAAGTAGTCAAAGTTTCCAACAATTGAGTAGTCAACTTGATCAGGGTCAATTTCACGGGAAGCACCGCTAACGGGGAGAACAACACGCTTAGCATCGCTGGAAACCAAGATGTAGTTGTAGGTACTCCTACCACCCTTCTTGACCAAACAGTGATCCTTCACGTTGTACTCCTTTAGTCCAGCGGAAATCATAGCACCCTTCTCATCATCAGCATACTGACCAAAAAGAGAGACGTCGCTGCCCAAAAAGCCCATGCCCCTTGCGACATTAGACATACCAGCAGGACAAGTAAACACAACCTCAACGTCCTTAAGAACAGCCTCAAGAGCCTCAGGGCTCAAAACCACAGTGGAACCCTTCTCCAAATTGTGCTTTGCCAAGACCTCATCAGAGACGAAGGCGTACAAATTGACGACTGGGTCGGCCAAACAGAGAACGGTACTATCCTTGTGAGCAGCTGCCATCTTCAACCAAATACACCGAGAATGCTAACTAAATTGGGAGTTTTGACTTTCAATACCACGAATATAAGAATATACTCGATGAGAACGTAGAAGGCTCAGATAGAGGGAGAATAGGTATATGGGGTCCAGGAATGAGGACCGACAACAGACCCGCATGGAAGTACACAAGCTTATAGACGAATGAAACCAGAAACCTGAGGGTAAAAGTCTAATCTAGTAACTGGAAATGAGGCTATGGAGGTGCAGAACATATACCACCAAATGTCACACTGAACACTCCCTCAGGAGACAATATAGACACCCTACCCAGCCCCTACGATTATTTCGGAGTATTAATGATACATTAGACCAATAGGCAACGTGTAGAATCCGTACCAGATCACGCACCAGTACCAAGACACCGGACTTCATTCCCAGTCTGGATTCCACCCTCCAGATGCCATGACTAAATACTCGTGCACATTGTATGCATAAATCGTTGAGGAAGATTCCATAGCACCTGGTCTTCCGAGATAAACACCCATAGACAGAATGATACGAGCATGTGGGATGTACCATACACGTGGAGGAGTGAGATTAAGATGGTAACTCACGTCTACCATGGATAGGATCCGTACAAGAGACGAATAGACCGAGGTTCTGGGTAACAGCATTATTATCCCCATATTAGACGCATAATTCCAATAATGAAGTATATTGGGCTTTGATCCTACCTTCTTCATCCTACTAATAGTCCGTGGTTCGCACCAGTATTGGTAGTAAAGTTATTTGGTTCTCTTGATTACATAGCTTGAAGTTTATTCTTCATTCTTAATCCTTCTGCTGTAGTTTACTCGGAAAATGTCTGACTCCGCCCCCGCCGTTACCGCTACTGAATTTGTTCCAAAGATCCCCGGAAAGGAAGATCTTGGTCCAAAGGATGTTGAATTGTGTTTGTTCGGCCCAAACCCTGACTTGCCAAGGTTCATTTACTATGGTGTTAGGTTTGGTACTGCATACGAAGCCGAACTCACTCCTGGTGTTGGAGACAGAATGCTTAAGGTTAGCAACAAGTCCTTCGTGTTCTGGGAGCCAAAAGAGGAGGGTGAAACTGCCACAAGCTTCTTTGTCTTTTTCAGTTATCAGCCCTTCCAAATAGTCAAGTTGACTTATGCTAAGGCTGACGGTTCCCTTCACTATCTCTTCTTCAAGGGTGATATCAGTGATTTGAACTTCCCGGGCACTTGGGAAGTCATTACTGAGGAAGAGTACAACACTCTCTATCTTGAGGCCAAGAGACCCGCATCCTTTGAGAAGGACGTTGTTTTGGACCTTGCCAAGTGCGAGAAGCATCCAGAGACCACCCAAGAGGGTGTATATCTTGACAGAAACTTCAATGGTTACATTCATTTGTTGAACTACACCGCACTATATGGAAACAAGATCACTAAGCTTATGGATGGTGAGCATGAGGTCTGGGTTGCTAAGCCAGGTGAACTCTGCTTCACTATCTTTTCCCCTTTGATCAACGGGAGGGCTGACAAGATCCGTCTTATCAACTTGGCTGATGGCAAGTTCCATCACAAGTTCTACGTCAGGGTTGAAGGAAAGTTGACTGAGGTCAATGCAGCTGCTTACTACTATGATTTCAACAACTATCCTTTCCTCGGAGATATTGAGTTGAACCTGAATGCTGAAAAGTTTGAAAAGTTGTGCGTCATCAAGGGTGAAACATTCGGAGTTTGCTACGATTTGTATATGTTGTCTCGTCTTCGTATGATGCAAAGACTCTTGGAGGGTGATGAAGTCATCTGGGTGAGACAGGAAGGTCAGGATCCTAGTCACGTCGCTCATCATAGAGGTAAGGATGCTTCTTTTGTCCACATTGTCTTCTTTGATGAAAAGCGTGTTCTTCACCATTCATTCCACAAGAAGGTCACAGGTGGTAAATGGACCACTGTACCTGAAGCTGAATTCCCAGATAACTGCAGATTTGTATTGGTTTAAGGATTTATCTGGTGTTAGTCTTGGTCTGACTGCTTCCCATTTATGTCTTTTGCTTTCGGTAGGATTATTATTTTATTATCAAGTGCAGTCTCATAACTTTTATCATGCCGACTATTCTATAGCTGGATGAATCTAAAATGCGGATTTAGGATGTAAATATTGGTCCACTCGTGAGTGGTTACAAAAACAATTGGAAGGTGGTATTGGACTGGTGTGTGCTACTACATTTCTGTACTCTGAGTTGCCGTAGCATACTTTCGGCGTTATGAAGGCATTTGGTTGCCTTATAACTATTGGTAAGGTCGTTTTGCGGATTTAAGGCTCTATAGATGTTATTTGCATCGCTTTTTATCTGTTATAATACACAACGGTCTCCTGCAGTTTATTGCTAGGGTAATCTATGTAACAATAGCCACTCCTGAAACTTTTGTAGGATTCATTACTTTGTAGATATATTCTCTCATTACTTACACTGCAAGAGTTCGCAACTGCCATATTTTGCTAGTTAGTGTTGTATCTAGTTGTCTTCTTTTCAAGTGCTGGCCACCGGTAGGTCGTTGAGTTCGGGAGTTGATTGTAGAATTTTCATTTTAGTATCGTCTGGATCCCGTAACCCTAGTGCAAATGATAAAACAGAACAGCACGGAGAGATGTACATAGCTTGTCAGGTACTGGATTTGTACTTATAACGAGGGGTTGTTCTGTTTTATCATTTATCCAAGTGTAATTCAGAACGAGATTGTGATTATGTCTTTAATACCTCTAGAATCATTTTACTTCTAAATAATGTTGGTTTTACCCAAGCTTGTACATATAAGATAATAGTGCCAAAACTAATAACACACATAAAACCAACCTTGCACATAGGACAGCTTAATTAGTACTATACAAAGGAAAGATAAAAGTAAATAATTGCTATTGTTTATTTCCCCGCTCGTATGATGCTACAATAAATGAAATGTTTGGGTAATTAACGGTCCAATTATCAATGAGTAGGGTTATGTTAAATTTAAGATTTCCTATTCCGTTTGCATGCAATATATAACATATCGAAGAAATCTAGAATATGGAGACCAACAGTGCCATTATTTGGTAAATTATTACTTGTTATAGAAATACCAACTCTCTTGAATTTGAATTCTACAATATTGATAGCCGTAATGAGACAAACTTATCAAAAATGCTTCCACACTGACAAATCATTTAACATTGCCGAACAGTTTTCTACTACACAAACAGAAAGTCGTCAACATATCTCTATCATGAAAAATAGAGATCCTGAATTGCAGTAAGAGATTCACATTTGCGTTCAAGTTGATACAATTGTCTCCATAGACACGCAAAAGTTTTGATGATCTTAAGGCGCCGGTATCTTTGATAGGAATCAGTGCTCTTGTTACAGCAAGTATTATCCTACACAAAGTGGCTAGTCTTTTGTTTCTAACTTCCCGAAGGATTGGTCCATATTAAACCAACAAAACTCCACTAAAAGTATTTGGAAGGACAACATATATATCGCATAAATCGATTACTACGAAGTTTATGTGTTTATACGTATAATCAATGTAAATTTTGTGTACAATACCGAGCAACATGGTTAAAAATATCCTTAGAGCAGAGACATTTAAAATGCTACTCATTAAAACAAAACATTTGCCGCATTAAGCGTGTGTGGTAATGCAATCCTCTATGATCTTCGACAGGGAGTCGCTGTCTGCAATGTCCTCAGTCTTGCAGGTCTTGATGAGAGACCCGCTATGGAAGACCCAAACTGAAGTGCAGAGACGCAAAACGTCAACATCATGTGCCGCAATAAATGTTGCGCAGTGTCTAAAGTGTGCCCTTATAATTTCATAAATGGGAGTCTCAGCGATTTTGGATGTCCCTGATTCCTCCTCTGGAGGCTCATCAACCAGGAGAACCTTGAAGAATTCCCTGTAGAGCACTAGTCTTGCTACTGATAGTGTACGGAGTTGTGAGTTTGAAAGGACCATGCCATGGTCAATGTTCACATTATCCACAGAAGAATCATGTGGCTTTAAAGTAGGTCCATAGTACACCCTCTTGTAATACCTTGGCATATCCTTATGGTAATGGTCAGGTATAATGATTGTGTTAAGGCCTTTGCCACCTGGAATGTTTTCGACAAACTTGAGTAAACCACAAATTTCCAAGGCTGCTTCAATATCAACATCTTCAAATAACATTCTTGGATCAATGAATCTGCGTACAGTCCAACCTCTGAATACGAAGGGCAGTTGAGGAAGTACTCCGATGATCTGCCTAGTCACATTCTTTGGCATATCATTCAGATCACAACCATCTAAGAATACAGAACCATCTCTATTCGCCAGATTCTGGAGCACTGACAATAGGGTAGACTTTCCTGCACCAGTTCTTCCAATAACTCCGACAATATCAGAAATATTAGCCGAACATGTAACATTCTTGAGAATAGCATACTTCACTCCCGCTTTTTTATTAACGATATGGATGTTTACATTATCCAACTTTATCCTAGTCATGCCTGGAATGGCGTACTTGGACACGTCAAGCACATTAACCTTGTGTTTAAATAATAACATCTTGAGGCTAGTACATCTAGCAGCTCTTCTCTCAGCATACTCGTTATGACGTCTTCTACGAAGGGTATCCTTGATATCTTCATCTGCTATCTTATCATCTCCACTTGACGCAGAACGATCTACAATAAAATCCGTCTGATGAATGTTCCTCTTCTTTTCAAACTTAACCTCAGTACCAGGAAGGACAAAATTCTCAAATCTTCTAAACGAACCCATGTAAAGTTCAAGATAACAATACAGCTTAATTAAGACTGCAAGGGTAGTGTTTATACTTACAAAGACAGAATATGTCATGGCATAATAGCCCACCTGTACCTCTGTGCCAGACACCCTAGACTTAACCAAAGGAAATACGAGAAGGAACAGAGAAAGTAATGCGAGTATACCTCTAGAGGTAATTGAACTCCAAAATATTTCAGACTTTGAAAGATAGTCACACCTCAGGTTATAATCAACATGCTCAGTCAAGCTGTGTATCAACTCCCATTCCTTTTTAAAACTGCGATATATGGGTGATCCCACTATAGAGGATTCAATAGTTGAACCAATAAGATCATATGATTCCAAACGTGCACGGCAAATGTTCCTGCACGACTTCACACAGTAGTATATAATAAACCTAACAATGACAAAGCAAAGTAGAAGAGCCAATGGAGTAGACCACGGCATCATAAAGAACAGAGTCAACATGTGAACCGTAACCTCGATTGACAATAGACAAATCTCGTGAATGAAATAGCTTAGAAAATTGTCAATGAAAAACATATCTATGTGTAAGAATGTGATTATACTTCCCAAAGACTTCTTTATTGCCAACGCTGTAGAGTTATTGGCAAAGAGAGAAGTTATAGAGTACTCATGGACCCTCCTTGCAACATTAAACGATGCACCAGTTATGGCTATAAGACGAAGTAATGCACCAGCCATCACTAATGTTGAAAGAACAATGATCCATCTTGATGCCCTAAAACTATAATCTTTTATGTCAGATATAGAGATTAATTTCCCTTCATGTTCACTTGCACAATCAAGGATAGAGTCGGATATCTTTGAGGTAATTATAAACTTCGTATTATCCAATGTTGAAAACAAAAGAGTGAATACGACAAAGAAGAATAGAGGCCAACCAGCTGCATGGAAAAAAACTTTGTATGGTTTGAAGTTCTTATTCTCACCACGTTTAAAATTGATCCTGTCATATAATATTTGAACTGTTGGCGAATTAGAGTATCTAGATTCTGTTGATCTCCTTCGTCCATCACGAGTATAGTCATCAGAGCTGCACATCCTACGTAACCTGTCAGGCATGGTGTGAAGTCCCATATTATCTTCAGAAGGTTTTGGAGGTTCAATATGACCAACTTCGTGCTCTATTAGGGATTTAAGCTTATTTCTCTGCACAAGACCCTTGTTCTCCAGAAAATATATTGGAGCATCCGGGAATGACTCCGATGACTCAGCTGATACACAAGCATCTAATATACGCTTGGAAATCGTGATAATAGTAGCAACATCGTCCTTGGCCAATAGTCCATCATTAACATTAAAGAGATTCTTGAAGATAGTCCTCGCCACGAATGGATCCAAGCTAGTGAAACAGTCATCAAGGACTACAAGGAGGGAATGTCCAGATTCACTCTCCCTATTAGTCTTGCTAAAGATGAGGTAAGCATAAAGGGCACGAGCAAGTCCAACTCTTACTCTCTGACCTCCACTGAGAGAGTAACCATGTTCAGAGATCTTACGCAAGTCACCTCCTTCCCAAGTGGATATATCATGTTCAAGTTCAATAGCCTTCAGAACTGTGTTGTAGATATCCTCATCAAACCTGTGACCAAAGGTAATGTTAGCCCTGATGGTACCCTTTTGTAGCCATACTTCCTGAGAGGCATAGAATATTGGCATGTTGGTAGAGAGAGGTAACACAGCCATTGATCCTTCTACCAGAGTCATGTCACCAAGAATAGCCTTGACAAAGTTGGTCTTTCCAGAACCTTGAGCACCAGTAATGATGGCAAGGTCACCAGTGTTTAGGACAAAGTCAAGGTTCCTAAGACAAGTAGTACCAGTATTGTCAAGAAGATCCTTCCTGCTATTGATCCAGGCAAAGGAGGCCTTCTTGAACATTACAACTAGGCCTTTTGGCAGTGTCTTATCCTCATCAGGTAGCGCCTCTGGCAGAGGAATATCCCCAGTAAACTTGTTATCCGGAAGATAAAAGTTTGGTGAACAAGTTCTGAAGAAACGTTCTACTCTTAAGAACGAATTAAGACTAATTACAAAGAACTTTAGCCTAAATGGAAGCAAATACAAGGGACCAATGATCTTCATAATAACAAATACGGATGCCAATAGCCCCGAAGGATTGATGATCTTGATATCAGTGGCATCCCTAACTTGGGTGACAAAGTCATTAACCAAAATGATGATATCCAAACAAGTGATCGCTGTAAATATAACCTTATTTATGAGCGATATAAAGAAACGGATGAATACCAACACTAGCTCGTCGTTTCTGGCCTCCGTAATAATATCGTGACCAATGTCATCAAGTGCCATCCTCTCAATCAAGTGTAAGCCAGATATAACTTCCTCAGATTTAGAAATCCTATTATCCCTAATTCCAAAGTAATATTTGAAAAGGATACCATTTATAATCTCCACAAATAACATACAAACAGCCAAAGATAAAGACACCATGAGAATAGTCATTGCTCTCATGTTGAATTGGCGACTCATGAGAATTATGCCATAAGTTAGTGATGTCAAAAAATCAATGAACCCAGCGGCTGATTCTACGGAAAATGGAATATAGCGTGCATCATTTAGAATCAGACTGTATATCTTTGGTGTGACCTCATTGTTTTTATAACGCCTTGCTGGGCACAAGAGTGGATTATATGTGCACAAGTTTTCTCCGGAACATCCATGGATGATACTGTTGCACTGTCCTCCCTTTGCCTGAAAGTTTCCAAATTGACTCCTTCTGTAGCATAAACCGTGTTGAAATATAGTAACGCGCAGACAAGAATCCATAAGAAAAGAAACTCTCTCCAAACAGTAGTCAAGATGACTCATACCGATCATCTTTATCTGCTCTAATATAATGATCAAAATAGTCAAGGATAAAAACGTCACAAATTTAAAATCTTCCTCTGATAAAAATCTAAGCAACTTGTGCAGGAAAATAGCTACACTCATACCAATTGCATTAACCACTACCACACCAACTAGTATAGCAAGGAGTCTCTTCCAGTAGGTCAACATTACAGCCCTGAACAGAATGTATCTCACAGGCTTCTTGGCTTTCTTCTTCTCATCTTCACTTAAAGATTCATATACTTCCAGGCTTGCGATACCATCACTAATATGCCTGGAAAGAATTGGCTGCCATTTGAGAATCTGGTCAGCCAGTGGAAGTGGGTGGAGCATATAAGGGTCCAAGTACTTCTCTGCAGTTGCTTTAACCCACTTGAACATCCATAGCATAAAGACAAAGTTGAAGACACCATTGTCATCAAAGTAGCGAAACTTCTTCCCATCATGTGTCAGTGTCTTTTTCCTTACCACCTCCACCTCACTCTCCCAAAAGTGGTATTTCTTCTCCAGAGTAGCACGTTCTTCCTCCATCATTCATCTTTCACAGAATAGTTTAATACCTGTGAAACTTCTGTTCGTACTGATTAAACAGTAATGTGTTAAAGAATAAGTCATGGAGTATCCCGTGGACGCCCTGGAAGATCCATGATCGTATGTGTATCCTTCCAGTAGCAAAAATTCGCAAGTAATAGGGAATGACTAAGATTAGGACTGCTCTGATCTATTCTCGTTATCAATAACAAAGGTGTTCCTAGTCCATAGTATGACCTGGTGTTCCCAAGTAGGCCACTCCAAAACAAAATTCCGGGTGTAATATTTAAATAAATGAGACTTAACCTTCTAGGTGAAAAGGTCTCCAGAGAAAGTAACTGTTTTGGTACATTGAAGACCCCATTGAAGAATAAGCTCCGGTTTGTGCCAGAAAAAGAACCTTCATCACTTAATATTCCTGATACGAAATCTTTCAATACTAACTTGTTCATGGTCCATCCATCTGCGATGTGTTGACCGTAAAGACATCAGGGTAGCCTAGCCCTGTGACGCCAACTATACGGCTTAATCTCAACATTGGACCACCTATCCAGTACCACAAATATTCATACACTTTACCCGTTTGTGTTTTATCCCGGGAGACAGTTTATGGAGTCAGGTGTGCCAGTTAGTGTGATTTATGGGAGCATGTTTATGTCTCTCAGTATATGCTCTTCGTGGATAACTGATCCATGGGCGATAGTTTTACGTTTAGATGTACTTATGAATACTTCAATAATGTTACTCTAGTGACTAAAAATTATATTGCAAAATTTGTAGCATGTACTGCATCATTGTGTACTACCTCATTAAAACATCGTGAAATTGCCAATTTCCCTATTGAAATCATATATTATCTACTTGATAATGTTATAAATATAATCTTTGTGACTACTAACATGTAAAGGTATCCTATAAATCTCAGTGAAACTATAATCTACTGCGATAACTTATCATGCATGATCGTAATCAGTAGGGGACTATTCACACTCCTATAGCTTACACCATGGTGAACATCTTGATACTTTCCCTAAATAACACATGCAATTGAGTAATATCTTTAAACTTATGAATAAACCAAGTGGTTGTAACATTTGTTGAAATTCCCTAGGTAGAATAAAAGCACCCATGAATTCATCTATTAATATAATACATTAAATATCTCCTTAACTATTCTGTATCTGTTAATATTCTAGGTTAACTTTGCTGAATGTCTATAATCTCCATGCAGATCCGTTATAAATCATTATGTATAATAATTGATAATGAAGGAAACCTTGCTGGACAACTGGTTAAAAACTGCTAACTAGTTCTAACACTGATAAGTAGGTAAATGTAGGAGTGTAAGAATTACAAATTCTACTCATGCAACACTTTGGAGAATGCTTTTAGCGATAGGTCTAATTTTGTCCCCTCTACTAAATTATTAAAACTGTGAGACAGTGTTTTAACAGTCTTCTGCTCTGCATCCAATTGTGAAAATACCTTTTCACAAGACAAAGGAACAAGAGGTGCCAAAAAGTGAGATAAGAAATAAACTGACTCTAACAAAAGTCGGACATGACCTGCCTCTACAACAGATCCTGACAGGTGTCCTTCAAAGTGTTCTCTGCATTTTTTGAAAGCATCAATGGTTGTGAGTATAGCACTTCTGAAGTCAAAATCTTCAGCAACAACAAAGAGAACTATACCACTTTTTTTTATCGGTTTCAGCAGGCAGATCCAAAACACCAATCTTTTTAACTTTTTTAATCTCTTCATCAAATTCCTTTCCTTGGTGCATGGAACCAAAGAACCCGGTTACATTAGTCCCAGCTTTTCTTAACATCTCCTGCTTACCTCCAGGGTGGTTCTCAGCATAACCAGAAACATCATAGACTACACCTTCTAGACCAATCCAGCAATCATCTTCTGTGTTATGTTTTTCCAGTTCCTCCAATGTGATTATCCTATCAGTCTGATCACTGCCAGCCTCGGTAGTCGAGGAATCTGATTTCAGAGGTTCAACAGATTCTGTTGGTGTTCGGGACTCAGAACCAACTACACATTCAACTTTATCGAGTATATATGGAATTCTACAAGATATAATCCCAGCCAGGATTATCAATGCAAAGCGAAGTGTGCCGAACATCGCATCTAAATAAACCCATTACTATACAAAATAATGTACATGTATGTTACAAGAATAGTTCAACTCAATGACACTTCAAAGTAGGCATGAACGAGTTAAAATTATCTGAGGGAACGCCAGAGTCTGGAAGAATGCTTAGCCTATTCCACCCAACATCTTCCTAAATGTGCAGAGCAAAGCCATAAGTAGATTCTTACGATTGCCTAGAACATGTGTGATAAATTATGAACTTTAAAACTGGAAACAATATGTGATAAAGATTAAGCCTAGTAACACATCACCCATAGCTAACATTCTGATTAGTCAGTAGAATGTTATTGATAAAGACCCGGGTGGCTCCTTCCACGAAATAAAAAACATCTGCAAGAAAGGAACTGAGGTTGGGAAGACTATCCAATCATCACTTTAGTTTCATCTATGGCTTCGTGGAATCTGATGAGAGTATCTACCCTCTTGTCAGTACAAGTATCTTTACTGGTCCAGCTGGACAATTCTCCATTGCCTACTCATCTTAGCTATCGTGTAAATCAATGCGTAATATTAGTGTACAGTTTGAAATCTTTGGTACACTTCTATGCCCACAGGGCATTAATAAGTCCATATAATGGACGTGGTCCCAAACTAGGACTAACCATGGAGACTGTCCACAGTATCATTCAGAAACCCCTTTAGTCTCTCATACTTTCTGCAGTGTCTTTGTATTCTCTGGAAAGTTTTCCAGTATCTTTTCCACATCCTGTATATTTGACTCTGGATTATCCGGCATACCATCTATTACTACCCATTTATCGACGTGTTTGGACTCCCGTTTGCACCAAGTGAACTTTCCTCCTACACTTGCCTTTACGTTGGTTGAATCAGCCATTACACAGATAAGAAGTGGTTTATCTGTGCCCTTGATGTCGAAAAAAACGAATGCTGTGGTTACACCCTTGAAACATGGTATACCAGTCTGTTTATTCTGTCCGTCCATAAAATCGTTTATGGAAGTGTAATCAGAAAATTTCCAGTATTCTGAGCTACCCAAAAGTTGATGAATCATTAGTGTAGGAATCTTAACACAGTAGTGACACTTGCACTTATAAGACCCCTTCTTGCCTATGTTAAACGTATGGGCATCATTACGTTTGCAGTTTTGATTGTTAAGAGGGGTCTCAAGACGCAATTCCACCTTTTTAGGTCCAGTTTGACCGTCTTTGTTCCAGTTACCCTCTTTATCACGAGTATAGTAGTCATAGGTGTTGTTAGGCTTCTCAAGTTCAATGAGTAGAGGAGACTGGTACTCAGGGTCAAGGACCCAGTAGAATATGGAGAGAGTGAGTACCTCGTCAGTTGTTGTAAGATCCTTAGTAGACCCTTCCACCTTTGGTACTATGCCACTAACTCTAAATGTGTCCTTACCTCTCACCAGGTGAGTAAGTTTCACATACTTGCCCTCATTAGCCTTTGAAACCTCAATAGTCTCTCCACTAAAGGAGTCTATGTAGGAACAGTGGTCTCCAGTAGGTCCCTTGGAGGAGTCGAATACAACTGAAGGAGCATAGGCTTCAGTGAGTAGATCCATGATCCTATCCTTTTCCACTTCATCTGGCCTTTTGCTTTCACCCTTCACTTCAGTAAGTGTGGGAAGGTTAGAGGCAACTCTTCTGTACCACTTGCTTCCAGAGCTGTCGGATATGCATAGCACTAGTGGAGGACCATGTTCCTTGGTAAGGAAAAAGGTGTCAACTGAGGTCACCTTGTTGGCAGTTGGGATAGAGGTTTGATAGACTGAACCTTCTTTGAGCCTCTTTATGCAGAAAGGTGACTTGTCGGCACACTGATGAGTGGTCCTGTAGTATGATCCGTCGGTTTCACACTCAGTGGCAAGCACACGTTTAGTATCTCTGCAACCACGACAGGATATTCCAGTCCTCACTGACAAGTCAACTGTGTGTAGTCTGTTGATAGAACAGTTGAAAACATCGAGAGAGTCAAGTAGAATCTCAGGGTTTATGAGTCTAGTCTTGGCCCAGGCACGACCCAAGATGCAGGGGTAGTAGAAATTGTTGACACCTCCAGCCTCCAACTGGACAACCAGAGGATTCATGTGGTCAGAGTCACCACCACTGAAGTAGACAGAGATGTTGCATCCCATGGGTAACTCATTTTCGAATCCAAACTGGTAACACTTGTTATGGTATATGCCACTGATGGTGTAGTTCTTCTTGGGGGTGTGACGAGTGACCTTGTATACGCCATTACCACCTGGATACTTGTCTTCCTTGAGAGTCACAAGACCATTGTCATAGTAGTAGTCGTTGTATTTGCTAGCGTAGCAGTCTGGACAGCGAGACAGTTCCACGTAGGCAGTGGCTTTGTTGCCCATCCTCTTGTTCTCCTTAAGAGAGTGGTACGTCAGTTGGCAGTCTTGGTGTACTCGAATCCACGTAAAGGACAGTCTGGAGTTGGAGGACTCCCTGGTTGGAGTGGTAGGAGAATGACTGTACTGGAGACCCCATGGGGAATAAAGGTCCATTAATTTTACTATTTGCCATATCCTACTCCAGACTGACTGCTTTAATGTATACATGAGACCATTGTGTACACCTTTGACCATATATTGGTACCCTGACTAACCAGATGTGTTACCTATCCGTACTACTACTGTCCTACCATACACATCCCTCACTGCGTAGGTCCCTAGACCACCGTAGGCTTTAGCCGGAGGAAGTGATGAGAGTACATGACTGTAAGGAGCTTGTGTAACCATACAGTCCCCCTTTAGAGGTAGTGTCTCCAGAGGGAGTACCCTCTCTAGTGGTCATCTACTCATCCAGTACTGTCTCCCTTAGTATTGTTTCCAAGGATTAGTGAGGTCATTCTAGTGAGTGTCTAGTAGTATCTCCTGGTGTCTCTGGAGGTTGCCTGCTGAGAGATAGGATGTTGATATGCTCCCTTTGATTGCACTTAGACTCTCATGGAGTATAACTACTATGGCGACTGGAGAACATGATGAATGGGTGGGAGCGGAGGAGGACTATCGTCATAAGCTCTTTATCCTACTGACCAAAGATCTACCGTAGAACTGGACTCCACTGAATACACCAATGAGTGGGATAGTGGACATTCATTCGGGCTTTCTAAAGTAATAGGACAGTAGACTTTGGTCGTATTGAGATACCTCTACTGGAGTATATAAGGTTAATGCAGTTTCCGAGGTCATGGTTTCCTACTTGTATGTAGTAAGACAGATAGTACGTCCCACTACCACTGCCAAGACCAGGGACTAGAATGCCAAGAACTCCTGGAGATCCCGATCAAGCAGTATGCACAGCCATTAGCTCCGTCTCCAAAGACACCAGTCTAAACTGCCACTCTACTCTTGATCCTACTAAAGGTACTGGAGTACTAGACTCTGTTCAAGTACTTGAAGAGCAGACTGACTCTCCTAATGACAAGTCTACTATTGGTGGAGACAATCAGAACACTCAGGTGGGTTTGTGAAAGCTTAACATTTCCTACGCATTTGAGATTATGGTTGAAGAATCATGAACTATGAAGACAATAGGTGTTTATGATGTGACAGTGGACAATGTCCATTTCCATTCAAGGTGTCTCTTGGTGGAACCATTAACCATCCAACCGAGGCGCCAATGTAGACTACGCTCTCCAGCTCTCAGCCAACCAATACCCAAATTATTCTCTGGTAAAACTCTTGGTGAAATGTCCATGTTTTGAGATGAGTCTGGTGACCAGGGAAGAGTGGATGAGACAATGGGGATGGAATCCATTCCCTGGTACTCACATCCTTGATTTGAGACATGGAGTCAACATATCGTCGATATCGTTAGTCATTGTACCATAATGTGAATAGATTTGTACATTAATCGCACATCCGGTTCTGTATATGCTGTCTGGTGGCACATAGACAAGGCAGTATGGAGGTCCTAAGATTCAATGATGATACATAGACACAGGTGAATGCTCTCCAAACTTCTCAGGAAAGGCAAATGATGGCTAGTCCCGGGGCTGGAAGTGGAGGCGCAGGTGGAACGACCAAGGAGAAGTCTACCATCCGAAGGTTTGCCATGTTCATGGCAGGATTCTCACTTCTACAGACTCTACGTGTTGCCATTACGGCGGGAAGGTTTGCAGTGGTTAGGTTTGGCATTCCTAGTGGACAGATTGGCATTTTCATCAACTCCATTCACCATTCCATGGAGACAGCTGGAGACGTTGGTCTCTTCCTAATGTCGTTTTACGTCCTGTTTAGTGATCGTGACAAGACTGCTGACTACATTGTATCCGTCATTGCCATTTGGGGTCTCTTTATGATGAACTTACTGTTGATAGTGGCATATTCAGTTGGCGGTGAACGTGGATGCTTGACATTTTACTACTGGGTTCTTGTTATTGCTTCCCTAGGATTTGGTTTAGATGAGTCTATATCCATTACCATTGGAGTTGCAGATGTTGCATACTTTGGTCTTGGTATGCCCCTCTCTGGTATCATGGCTTGTCTATACCATGCTGTCTATCTCTACTTTGCCGAGAAGTTCCAGTGGTCTGACACATACTTTTGGATAGTGATTGGACAAATTCTGATATCAGCACTGGTTTCCGGTATTGCAGCTATTGTATGGACCATTGCATATTGGGATCCAGGGGGTACACAAGCTTCAGGGAATACTGGAAGTACTACTCAAGAGACTCCGGAGGGTACAGTGTTTACGAGAGCTAAAGAGGCTATATCTAATATGCTAATGTGTCTCTGCGGAATGAGTTGCATCTATGCCTTCTATCCAGCCATAGCACCGTATCAATTCGTGAGTCCAGAGGCTGGTCATTTGATAGATTTAGCCTTGCTATTCACAAGTGCCATTCCTTCTCTCGTTATTGCAGCTGTATGCTCATGGACTACTAATGGTCCGGACAGACCATGGACTACTCACAGTGGATGGCACGCAACATGGCTGTTTATGATTCCCTATATGACGGCAATGACCTTGTGTATCTTTGCTATCCACTACCCCAATTGGAGAAGCTCCAGGGCAATTTATGGCAACATATGGACTACAGGTGTGATCACAGTTACTCTGAAATGCTGTGAAGAGACTCTAAAGGGTGTAGCCAACAGCGGTGTTGGAATGCAAGGCAAATGTAAAGACGGCCAACTGTCAGCTCTGAATGCTCTTACAGCCCAGTTTACCATGGACATTGTTGCATACATTGGCGGTGGTTATGTCAAGGCTATTACAAAATACGATAGAGACAACTGGCCAACTAAACACTATGGATTCTGGAGGTCCTTAGGATTTTGGTTAGGAAGTGCTCTTTCTGGTGGATTAAAATGTGTCCGTGAATCCTTTACTACGGACATTAGATCAAATCTGATAACTGGGAATGAGGTTTTGTTTATTGTTTATGCTGATGAATAAATGCCAGTATGTTGTATTTAATGCAGCTTTAATATTTGTCTTTTATTTCAAGAGTTTAATCATTTTAAAATTCACTTTGTCAGGGCCTATCAAGGTCCGGTTGCATGTCAATGTCAATGTCAAGATGGCAACGTAGTATAGCTCATCCCTGATTCATGTGAGGGACTATAATTTTTAACTTTTAGTAACTATCTGTCTTGCTAGTTGGTCACTTGGTAGGTGTCCATGGAGACTTATTCAGAGTGTCATTCTAGAGTAGACTCTTTACTGGACTCTTCAGAGTACTCTTCTCAGTACTACCAGAGGTAGTAATGACCTACCGACGTCGGAGACTAGGTAGTTTATGACTATCCGACTGAAGGGAGGATAGAGTCCGAAGGACTGGCGTAAGCCTGAGCGACTATATGAGCGAAGTGAATAGAGGAGTCTTGCGAGTATACAGAGTATAGGAGCATAGGCGACCGCAGGGAGCCTCTGTAATCATTGGTAGATGGAGGAATGGTCTATTATGAGAACTGTTCAGTATGGTAGTCTAAGTAGTCACTAGAGAGATGAGGGAGTTACTGGGTCCCTCCTTAGTCTCCATCTTGAGGGTCCATATTAGACAGAATTTTTAGTGACCATTATTAGATGCACCTTTTAGCAGACATAGTGGTATTAGTAGGTCCATGGAGACTCATTCAGAGTAGTGTTCTAGTAGACTCTTTAATGGACTCTTATGGAGTGTGTCTCTTAGTGAGTTGAGTGGGTAGTATCTAGTGAGTGTCGCTTGGTCTCCATCTTGAGGGTACCTTTTAGTGGGTCCATGGTAAGTAGTGTTATAGAGTAGACTCTTAGGTGTCTCTTGATGAGTATCTTTCATAGGTACTTTTTTAGAGACTTTATGAGGTTCATTTTAGGGTCCATCCAGAGGGTAGATTTTTTATGAGTCATCTTATGGGTGTTTTTTAGTGTCGATTTTTTACATGCATTTTATGGGTCAGTTTTTTAGACAAGTTTTTTCATAAGATTTTTTGCATGCATTTTAGTAGTATCATTATAGTGAGTAGGTCATTTTCTAGGTACCTTTCTATACTGGATTTTTTATGGGTCAGATTTTTGTGGTGTTTTTTCTAGTGTCTTTTAGTAGTAGATTTTTATAGTGGATTTTTAGAGGGTCATCTTATGGGTGTCTTATGGAGTGTCAATTCTAGGTACCTTTCAGCAGGTCAGATTTTTATGGGTCATTACTAGGGTCCATCTTGAGTGTCGATTTTTTACATGCATTTTATGGGTCAGTTTTTTAGACAAGTTTTTTCATAAGATTTTTTGCATGCATTTTTAGGTTAGTCTTATTATGGTGTCTTTTAGTAGTAGATTTTTAGACAAGTTTTACTAGTATCATTTTTAGGTTAGTCTTAGTATCATTATAGTGAGTAGGTCATTTTCTAGGTACCTTTCTATACTGGATTTTTTGTGGGTGTTTTTGTGGTGTCTTTTTTAGAGACTTATTGGTAGGTCCTTCTCCAGGGTCATTTTCTAGGTACCTTTTTCTAGTGGATTTTTTGTGGGTGTTTTTTAGTAGTGTATTTTGTGGGTCGATTTTTTATGAGACTTTTTTATAGGTTGGATTTCTTGCATGCATTTTTTGTGGAGACTTATTAGGAGTATCTTTATGAGGCGATTTTTTTTACATGCATTTTATGGGTCAGTTTTTTAGACAAGTTTTTTCATAAGATTTTTTGCATGCATTTTTCATTAGACTTAGGATTAAGTTTTAGGGTTTTAGGGTTTAGGGTTTTAGGGTTTAGGGTTTTAGGGTTTTAGGGTTTTAGGGGTTTTAGGGTTTTAGGGTTTTAGGGTTTAGGGTTTAGGGTTTTAGGGTTTAGGGTTTTAGGGTTTAGGGTTTTAGGGGTTTTAGGGTTTTAGGGTTTTAGGGTTTTAGGGTTTTAGGGTTTAGGGTTTTAGGGTTTTAGGGTTTAGGGTTTAGGGGTTTTAGGGTTTAGGGTTTTAGGGTTTAGGGTTTTAGGGTTTAGGGTTTTAGGGGTTTTAGGGTTTTAGGGTTTTAGGGTTTTAGGGTTTTAGGGTTTAGGGTTTTAGGGTTTTAGGGTTTAGGGTTTAGGGTTTAGGGTTTTAGGGTTTAGGGTTTTAGGGTTTTAGGGTTTTAGGGTTTTAGGGTTTTAGGGTTTTAGGGTTTAGGGTTTAGGGTTTAGGGTTTAGGGTTTAGGGTTTAGGGTTTAGGGTTTTAGGGTTTAGGGGTTTTAGGGTTTAGGGTTTTAGGGTTTAGGGTTTTAGGGTTTTAGGGTTTTTAGGGGTTTTAGGGTTTAGGGTTTTAGGGTTTTAGGGTTTTAGGGTTTAGGGTTTAGGGTTTTAGGGGTTTAGGGTTTTAGGGTTTAGGGTTTTAGGGTTTTAGGGTTTTAGGGATTTAGGGTTTTAGGGTTTAGGGTTTTAGGGTTTAGGGTTTAGGGTTTTAGGGTTTTAGGGTTTAGGGTTTTAGGGTTTAGGGTTTTAGGGTTTTAGGGTTTTAGGGGTTTAGGGTTTAGGGTTAGGT